>NC_092087.1:46905347-47517847 GCF_045679555.1 Salvelinus alpinus | reverse complement strand
TCGTGTTTCTTGACCTAAGCAAGTCTCTTCTTATTATTGGTGTCCTTTAGTAGTGTTTTATATGCAGTAATTCGGCCATGAAGGCCTGATTCAGGTAGTCTCTTCTGAACTGTTGATGTATATATGTGTCTGTTATTTGAACTCAAAAGCATTTATTTGGGCTGCACTTTCTGAGGCTGGTAACTCTAATGAACTTATCCTCTCCAGCAGAGGTAATTCTGGGTCTTCCTTTCCTGTGGTGGTCCTCATGAGAGCCAGTTTGATCATAGCTCTTGATGGTTTTTGCGACTGCAGTTGAAGAAACTTAAAAAGTTCTTGACATTTTCTGTATTGACTGATCTTCATGTCTTAAAGTACTAACGGACTGTTGTTTCTCTTTGCTTATTTGAGCTGTACTTGCCATAATATAGACTTGGTATTTGACCTAATTTGCTGGATCTTTGTAGAATTTTGACCCATTTTGAGTCATAGAAAATCGTGTGTTATCTACTCCGACAATTAATCCACAGATAAAAAAAGCAGTTTCTTGATTAATCTTTGTTCATTGTTCATCTTTCTTCTGTGGATTTGATATGGCGGTTGGTAACCAACTATAAGGTATATTACCGCCACCAACTGGACTGGAGTGTGGACCTCGTTCATCTTTCAGTCACCCACGTGGATACATGCTCATAAAAACCAAAGAGTAGATGGAAGAGGCGGGACTTGCATAGCCAGTCCCGCCTCCTTGGTTTTATGAGCATATATCCACGTGGGTGATTGAAAGATGAACAAGGTCCACACTCCACTCCAGTTGGTGGCGGTAATATACCTGAAACCAAGTTATATTTTAGCGACTGGCTAGGCAGACGCTCGTTGACGCGCACAAGCAGTTTGGTTGAAATGATTGAATAACGTGTATGTGTAAACTTATTTCGCAACGTCCTTGCGCACACAACGCGGACGGTTTGGTCAGCAGGTAAGAAGCATTAGGCTCTCGGTCTGATGTGCACTTTTGAACACATGAGAAAGCTCCAATCATCGTACTGGCGCCGTCGAAGCCTTGACCACGGCATTTGTTCAAAGGCATCCCCTTATACTTTCAATCAGTAAAATGCTTTATTTTTCAAGGCTTGAGGCACTTTTTCAGTCACATTCCTGAAGCCCAAGAAACAGACACTTAACATCCTAGTACATATGGAATTGAAAAAGGTACATTAATTACTTTTTGGATGGATCTCTTACCAGGCCAACAGACTGTTGAACAGATTCTATTACCAGACCATCAGACTGTTGAACAGCTTCTATTACCCGACCATCAGACTGTTGAACAGCTTCTATTACCAGACCATCATACTGTTGAACAGCTTCTATTACCAGACCATCATACTGTTGAACAGCTTCTATTACCAGGCCAACAGACTGTTGAACAGATTCTATTACCAGACCATCAGACTGTTGAACAGCTTCTATTACCCGACCATCATACTGTTGAACAGCTTCTATTACCAGGCCATCAGACTGTTGAACAGCTTCTATTACCAGACCATCAGACTGTTGAACAGCTTGTATTACCAGACCATCAGACTGTTGAACAGCTTGTATTACCAGACCATCAGACTGTTGGACAGCTTCTATTACCAGACCATCAGACTGTTGAACAGCTTGTATTACCAGACCATCAGACTGTTGGACAGCTTCTATTACCAGGCCATCAGACTGTTGAACAGCTTATATTACCAGACCATCAGACTGTTGAACAGCTTCTATTACCAGGCCATCAGACTGTTGAACAGCTTCTATTACCAGACCATCAGACTGTTGAACAGCTTCTATTACCAGACCATCAGACTGTTGGACAGCTTCTATTACCAGACCATTAGACTGTTGAACATCTTCTTTTACCAACCATCAGACTGTTGGACAGCTTCTATTACCAGACCATCAGACTGTTGAACAGATTCTATTACCAGACCATCAGACGGTTGAAGAGCTTCTATTACCAGACCATCAGACTGTTGAACAGCTTCTATTACCAGACCATCAGACTGTTGAAGAGCTTCTATTACCAGACCATCAGACTGTTGAAGAGCTTCTATTACCAGACCATCAGACTGTTGAACAGCTTCTATTACCAGACCATCAGACTGTTGAACAGCTTCTATTACCAGACCATCAGACTGTTGAAGAGCTTCTATTACCAGACCATCAGACTGTTGAAGAGCTTCTATTACCAGACCATCAGACTGTTGAACAGCTTCTATTACCAGACCATCAGACTGTTGGACAGCTTCTATTACCAGACCATCAGACTGTTGAACAGCTTCTATTACCAGACCATCAGACTGTTGAACAGCTTCTATTACCAGACCATCAGACTGTTGATCAGCTTATTTTACCAACCATCATACTGTTGAACAGCTTCTATTACCAGACCATCAGACTGTTGAACAGCTTCTATTACCAGACCATCAGACTGTTGGACAGCTTCTATTACCAGACCATCAGACTGTTGAACAGCTTCTATCACCAGACCATCAGACTGTTGAACAGCTTCTATTACCATCAGACTGTTGAACAGCTTCTATCACCATCAGACTGTTGAAGAACTTCTATTACCAGACCATCAGACTGTTGAAGAGCTTCTATTACCAGACCATCAGACTGTTGGACAGCTTCTATTACCAGACCATCAGACTGTTGAACAGCTTCTATTACCAGACCATCAGACTGTTGAACAGCTTCTATTACCAGACCATCAGACTGTTGAACAGCTTCTTTTACCAACCATCATACTGTTGAACAGCTTCTATTACCAGACCATCAGACTGTTGAACAGCTTCTATTACCAGGCCATCAGACTGTTGAACAGCTTCTATTACCAGACCATCAGACTGTTAACCAGCTTCTATTACCAGACCATCAGACTGTTGAACAGCTTCTATTACCAGGCCATCAGACTGTTGATGTTGTTGTTGATTATTTGTATGCCTGTTTGCATTGTTAGGATCTATTAACATAAGCATTTCGCTGCACCCGCTATAACATCTGCTAAACTGTGTACCTGACAAACTGATTTGATTGGATTTGAAATGCTTTCTGGGTAACAATTAAAGCAACAGTCTTTTTCCTGGCCCTTAGAGGAGAGGCTGTTCCACATACAGTAGATTATGTGTTACTGAGTGGGCTATCAGCAGGTGCGCTGCCTGGTGAATATGCAACACGTCACATAGTAGATTCTTCCACCTCTGGTGACTGAGATCCATAATGATCTTCTTGGCATTCCTTTGACACTGAGTGCTGTAGATGTCCCGGAGGGAAGCCAGTGTGTCCCTGAATATGCGTTCGGCTGACCACACCACCCTCTGGAGAGCCATGCGATTGAGGGCATTGCAGTTGCCTTGGTGCACATGGTGTGCACTATGGTTTTGAAAGTTGAGCTGCAGCCAACGATCAGCATTCTCACATAGGTATTGCTCTTGTCTAGGTGGGATAGGGCAGTGTGCTGTGCAGTGCAATGGCTATTGCGTTGTTCGCAGAGCTGTTGGGGCGGTATGCAAATTGTAGTGGGTCATAGTTGATATGATCCTTGACTTTCAAAGCCCATCATGATGACAGAAGTGAGCGCTACATGGCGCATGCTCTGAGAACATGGCTTGGGATGCCATCCGGGACGGCAGTATTGCGAGGATTAACGTGCTTGAAGGTAGTATAATGATGCATGTGACATAAAATTAGAGAGCTAACAGGAAGCTCCCACAATAACATATTTCCAATGAGGAGCAACACAGGTCCATTTTCACATGAAATTAAACAAATAGTTTTGATTAGCTACAGGGGCCATTTGTAAGGTTCTATTATTTTGCAGAGAGAGAAAGACACAGAGAGAGAGAAGGATGGAGGAGAGAGAGAGAAGGACGGAGAGAGAGAGAGAGAGAGAAGGACAGAGAGAGAGAAGATCGGAGAACGAGAAGGACGGAGAATTGGAGAAAGTGTTATCTTATCATCAGGCAGGACCTCCTTTAATGTCAACCAACGGGCCTGCGAGGATACACACACGCACACATACACGCATGCACACAAAGCACCGCACAGCTCAGTGGGACTATCTCAGTGATGGGTTGTCCCATAGTGAAGCCCACAACAAAGTACCAATGATGCTGTAAGCGTTTGCTCTGGGTAATACAATAATATCATCTTCCATTCTCTAGCTTAGAGACAGATGCATGACCCCTGCAGGGTGGCTGTGACCAACTCAGTAGACTGCTCCTTCATAGACTCTGGAGCAGTCTACTAGGGTACCCTATGGGCCCTGGTCAAAAGTAGTGCACTATATAGGGAATAATAATAAGAAGAAGAATAATACATGGGACTTATATAGCGCTTTTCAAGGACCCAAAGATGCTTTACCATTATAGAAATGAAAAAGACAAACAGAAAATCATCCTAAACAAGAGATAAATGAAGAGAGGGGTGGCCTCAAGAAGGGAAAGAGTGTGATGTATCAGTGTATGGGGAGAGGAGGGTTGGGATTTGGAAATGAATCAGATTTAGGGCAGAGGGTAAGGTAAGGGTTAAATGCCTCTCTTTGCTTGTATGTGTGTGTGTGTTGGGGGGGGGGGGGGGGGACCTGACTTTGGCAATGTTGCAGAGATGGAAGAATGAGGATTTGACAGTCTGTTTTATGTGGTGGTCAAATGAGAGGTTGGAGTAAGCGGGGTTAAAATGGGACAGCAATGGTGAGGAGTTCAGATAGTTCTGACAGGAACGATTCATTATCTTTAGGAGGATGGTACACAAGTATAGTGGTCATGGAGAAACATGGTTTGTAAGCAACGTATTCAAATGAGGAGACAGTAGGGAGAGACAGTTCAGTTATTTTGATTTTAGAGTTGAACAGTACAGCTAGGCTGCCACCACGGCCGGTGAAGTGGGGGACGACAAAGGTAGCCATAACCAGCAGGAGTAGATTGGTTAAGAGAAAATAAATCACCAAGTTGTTGCCAAGTTTCAGTTAGGAGGAGGAAGTCTAGCTTGTTGTCAGATTTATGTTAATGGAGTAAGGGAGCTTTGTGGTTCATGGATCGAGTGTTGAGGAGACCAAAGTTAGTATTGTGACACTCGAGAGTTGAGTTTATGGATAGTGGTAGGCTGAAGGGGGCTTAGGCAGTCATGGTTTACAGTACGAGATGATTGGGAGCAGGGCGCGAGTGAGACCAGAGAGAGTTAATCTTGCTACCAGTAGTATAGTTAACAGACCAGTTGCGGCGTGAGCCACGATGCAGGTAACGGCGTCTACGTAGGATACATCAGAGGAGAGACGATAGTTATTATTCAGGCGGCGAAGCTCAAGGTGAGAGTAGTATTTGGTCTGGAAAAAACAGGGAGAGGGAAACCATAGTAATCCAGGGCAGAGAGCAAACAGGAGGAAGAGAGAGGAGCCAGTGGGCATGACAGGGAGCCACTTGGGATGTAGCCAGAGTGTATGAAGGACCAGTCTACTAGGGTTGGTCACAGCCACCCTGCAGGGGCAATGCATCTGTCTCTAAGCTAGATGGAGGATGATATAATTAAGCAATGAGGCACGAGGGGGTGTGGTACATGGGCAATATACCACGACTAAGGGCTGTTCTTATGCACGACGCAACGCGGAGTGAACACAGCCCTTAACCGTGGTATACTGGCCATATACCACAAACCCCTGTGGTGCCTTATTGCTATTATAAACTGGTTACCAACGTAATAAGAGCAGTAAAAATAAATGTTTTGTCATACCTGTGATATACGGTATGATATACCATGGCTGTCAGCCAATCAGAATTCAGGGCTCAAACCACCCAGTTTATAATGACATTTAAAGACTAATTATGTAATATGCTATTCTATAGTTGAGGAAGACACAAGTAGTTGTGTTTGTATTTGATATTATGAAGATGTTGCCTGTGTCACGACTCCCGCCGAAGTTGGCTCCCCTGCCTGTTCGGGCGGTGCTCGGCGGTCGTCGTCACCGGCCTACTAGCCGCCACCGATCCCTTTTTTCTTATTAGTTGCACCTGTTCCTATTTGTGTTTTCTTGATTTTCTAGCCTATTTAAGCTTGTTAGGCCCGCTAGTTTGTGCGGGATTATTTTGTGCTCACGTTTAGTGTTGTCTGTGTTTTTGTGCTCCGGACCGTTTTTACCCTGTGTTTGGGTTGGTCAGTGTTTTCCGCCCTGTGTTTGGGCATGACCGTTTGTGCCGGAATAAAAGTACCTATTTTTCTTGAACCCTCTGCTCTCTGCACCTGACTCCTACCTTCCACTCCTATTCATCCGTGATAGCCTGAGGATATTTTACCATCCCCATGTCAATATAGAGGCGTCACTACAGACCCTGGCTCGATTCCAGGCTGTATCACAACCGGACGTGATTGGGAGTCCCATATGGTGGCGCTAAATTGGCCCTGTGTTGTCTGGGTTAGGGTTTGGCCGGGGTAGGCCGTCATTTTAAATAAGCATTTGTTCTTATTAACTGACTTGCCTAGTCAAATAAAGGTTCAATTAAATAAATAAATACAAAATATCTACTGATCTCTCCCTGATTAGAGGGGTAGAATGAACCAATAGTGCTACTGACCCCAAGACCTGAGTTGAATAAAAAAGACTGCTATATGGTTAGCGATCAATTAAAAAGGCATCTGTGGAGCACAGTACGTCCTTTTGTGCTTTAGTTTGGGGACACATAATACATAATGGCATCGGAGATGACCTCTGGACCGCTGATGATGGCGTCTGCATCCCAAATGGCACCCTATCACCAATATAGTGCACTATTAGGGACATAGCCCTAGGGTCTAGGCTCTTTTGTCCTGTTTTCCGGTTCTCTCTGTCACGTTAGCACTTAGCCACCCAGCAGATGCTCTTAGTGGCTTTCAGGAAGAAGGACTACTAGGAAGTACACAGGAAGATGTCTGAAAAACATCTAACCCCGCTCCAGTGTTACTATAGCTACAGTAGCTGCAGTAGAGGCCAGGGCTGATAGAGCTCAGTACCACAGCTCTGTCTTTCTAAACACTCCTGTTCAATCTGTCAGCTAGACCCAATGCCCTGCCACTCACACCTGATGAAGAGCTCCTGCATCACTCCCCCATGACTGTGTGTGTGTTAGAGCGAGAGAGAGAGCGTTATGTGTGTGCGGAAGCTCAAGCTGTCAAACTCGACAGGTGAGATCTCTCCTTAGGGCATGTGTGTGTGCACCTGCGTGTGTGTGTGTTTCCGCCTGTGTGTGTGTGTTTGTATGTGTACCTCAGGAGGGAGGCAGGGATCAGGTTGGAGCTAGCTAACCACTTGTGAATCTTTCCACCATCTCTCTGAGGTGCCCTGGCCTGCTTCGTTAACATATGCGAGACCTGCTTGCCTGACACCTGCTCCCTGCCTGCCTCCCTCCCTACCTCTCTCTCTCTCTCTCTCTCTCTCTCTCTCTCTCTCTCTCTCTCTCTCTCTCTCTCTCTCTCTCTCTCTCTCTCTCTCTCTCTCTCTCTCTCTCTCTCTCTCTCTCTCTCTCTCTCTCTCTCTCTCTCTCTCTCTCTCTCCTTGGACGGATGACTTAGAGGGAAAAAAAACAATGTAGGAAGTGCAGGACCATCCTCCTCAGGGAATTTCATAAAAATAAAAATTGTGAAACATTAAAAAAGGTATCCTTTTTAGATTAAACTATACTAACTATATTCACATGTCCCCAAATAATTGATTAAAACACACTATTTTGCAATGAAGGTAGCCTCAACAGCTCTCAGTAGCCTTAGCAGCACTCTGTAGGGACGCACCATGGTGTAGCCGGAGGACAGCTAGCTTCTGTCCTCCTCTGGGAACATTGACTTAAATACAAAACCTAGGAAGCTCATAGTTCTCACCCCCTTCCATAGTTATGACAACTTCCGGAGGACGTCCTCTGACCTATCAGAGCTCTTGCAGCATGAACTGGCATGTTATCCACCCAATCAAAGGATCAGAGAATTAATCTAGTACCGAAAGCATGAACTACAGCTGGCTAGCAATGTAGTGCATAAAAATAGAAAGAAAATTGTGGAACAGTTTTCAACAAATTAATTTCTTCCAAATTAAGGAGAAGCAATAGAGAGAGAGAGAGAGAGAGAGAGAGGGTTGTATTTTTTAAACTTTTACTTAGCTAGCAATGCAGCTAGCTAGTTTAACCTACTCAAACACCCGGCTCAAACAGAGGGATGTTATGTTAGCTAGCTGGCTATGGCTATCCAACACTGGAACTCTTCCAAGGTAAGTTTTTGAATTTGTTAATTCATTGTGCCGAAGTAACTGCTAAACTGCTTTCTGACTGTACACTGTAATGCGTTAGTTGTAGTATCTATGTTGAATATGACTTGACAACGATGTAGGCTGTGTGTAGCGGTCCACAAGTGAAGGCAAAAGGTGAGAGGAGGAGAGCGTGTAGATAGTTGCGAGAAGGAATTACTGTATATATACAACGATCAAAGTGATGATGCTGTTTTTATGTGGCTGCTATGAAAGTGAACTGTGTTTGCGTGTGATCAGGGGTGTTTTCATTCAGTCAATTCTGTCTGAAAAAGTTTCTTAAATGGAAGCAAACAGAGCAAAACGGGGGTAAAAATACCTGATATCGTCCAATAAAAACGTAGATTTGGAAATGTTGGACTAATAATTACACCCTAGATCAGCTAGAGGCAGGCAAGAGTGTGCAAAGCAGTATTGAATGTGTCACTGTCTGTCACCTTGATTCATCAAAATTCTCTCGACCTGTGCACCTACGTTGTAAACTTTCATTTATAGGCTAGGTTGTAGCAATCTCATGATGGCTACAAGGAACATTTCAGTATCATGTAGTAGCCTAAACCTATCGATGATACATTGAGCTGGGTAAATGGAATATGAATGACAGTCATCCAACATGCTGTAATAGAAATAAGGCCATGCTCATTAAAAAAAGTATAATTCTCCCTCATCTTAAATGGCACTGACCGCCACTGATGGAATAGTGAGATGGAGGAATGGATTTTTTATTTTAACCAGGTAAGTTGACTGAGAACACGTTCTCATTTGCAGCAACGACCTGGGGAATAGTTACAGGGGACAGGAGGGGGATGAATGAGCCAATTGTAAACTGGGGATTATTAGGTGACCGTGATGGTTTGAGGGCCAGATTGGGAATTTAGCCAGGACACCAGGGTTAACACCCCTACTCTTACGATAAGTGCCATGGGATCTTTAATGACCTCAGAGAGTCAGGATACCCGTTTAACGTCCCATCCGAAAGACGGCACCCGACACAGGGCAGTGTCCCCAATCACTGCCCTGGGGCATTGGAATATATATTTTTTTTTTTAGACCAGAGGAAAGAGTGCCTCCTACTGGCCCTCCAACACCACTTCCAGCAGCATCTGGTCTCCCATCCAGGGACTGACCAGGACCAACCCTGCTTAGCTTCAGAAGCAAGCCAGCAGTGGTATGCAGGGTGGTATGCTGCTGACAATTAAGAATAAGATTAGGGATGGAAAGAAGGGATGTAACAGAGTGATGGAATAAAGTGATATAATGGATGGATGAGATGGAGGAATTGAAATGAAGTTGTATATCGGAGGGAGGGATGGAAGGCTAAAGGTCAAGGGGGAATCCATCAGGAGATGTCAGCTATTAGGAGCGAGAGAGAGGAAGAGCGAGAGGGGTGTGTTCCTACCCCCCAGACTCACTCATCATCCAGATCACCATGACTCTCCACCCCGCTGAATGATGCCAAGCAAGGTGTGTCCGATGCTGGGTAGGGAGAGGAGCCTTGCCTCCCTGGCTGGAGCTGCTCGGCGGTCCTTGTCATGGAGCTTGTCCATGTAATTACCACTGCCCAGGGGGGCAAGGGGAATGATCGAGGGTTTGGTAAGGTGTGGCCTTCGCACTGAATGGACCCAGATATAATCTTCAAACCCGAAATAAGATCACTCATCCCCCCCTCCATCAACAGAGAGTGAACCATAACATTTAACCTAGATGAAAGGAATCCCACACACACTCTCACGATCATCATTATTCAATATGAAAGAACGTACCCATACAGTTCAACACTGGCAATGCCATTCCATAGGATAAGCATTAATCGGTCAATAGAAAAGGGCATTCACACATAGTCCTGTCGTGAAATTAACATTACCTGAAATAACAAGGGACATTATACACATACAGTGCCTTCAGAAAGTATTCATACCCCTGGACTTCTTCCACATTTTGTTCTATTACAGCCTGACTTGGATTAAACATATATTTTTTTATCACCAATCTACACACATTAGCCCATAATGTCAAAGTGAAAATATGGTATTGCTTTTTTGGGCAAATGTATTGAAAATGAAATACAAAAATATCTCATTCACATCCCTGAGTCAATACATGTTAGAATCCCCTTTGGCAGCGATTACAGCTGTGAGCATTTCTGGGTAAGTCTCTAAGAGCTTTGCACACCTGGATTGTACAATATTTGCACATTGTTATTATAAAAAAATTCTTCAAACTCTGTCAAGTTGGTTGTTGATCTTCACTAGACAGCCATTTACAAGTCTTGCCATAGATTTTCAAGACGATTTCAGTCAAAACTGTAACTAGGCCACTCAGGAACATTCATTGTCGTACTGGTAAGCAACATCAGTATATTTGGCCTTATGTTTTAGGTTATTATCCTGCTGTAATGTGAATTTGTCTACTAGTGTCTAGGATTTTGCCTGTGCTTAGCTCTATTATATTTATTTTTATCCTAAAAAACAGCCTAGTCTTTGCCGATGACAAGCATACCAATAACATGATGCAGCCACCACCATGCTTGAGAATATGAAGAGTGGTACTCAGTGATGTGTTGTGTTGGATTTGCCCCAAACACAACACTTTGTATTCAGGACATAAAGTGAATTTCTTTGCCACATTCTTTTGCTGTTTTACTTTAGTGCCTTATTGCAAACAGGAAGCATGTTTTGGAATATTTTATTCTGTACAGGCTTTCTTCTTTTCACTCTGCTAAATAGGTTAGTATTGTGGAGTAATTACAATGTTGTTGATCCATCCTCAGATTTCTTCTATCACAGCCATTAAAACAGTTACAGAGTTTAAAGTCACCATTGGCCTCATGGTGATATCCCTGAGCAGTTTCCTTCCTCTCCAGCAACTGAGTTAGGAAGGACGGCAGTATCTTTGTATTGACTGGGTGTATTGATACACCATCCCAAGTCTAATTAATAATTTCACCATGCTTTTTTATTCATTTGTTAACCCATCTACCAATAGGTGCCCTTCTTTGCGAGGCATTGGAAAACATCCCTGGTCTTTGTGGTTAAATCTGTGTTTGAAATTCACTGCTGGACTTAGGGACCTTATATATAATTGCATGTGTGTGTGTGGGCGGAGGGTGGGGGGGTACAGAGATGAAGTAGCCGTTCAAAAATCATGATTTTAAACACTATTATTGACACAGAGTGAGTCCATGCAACTTATTATGTGACTCGTTAAGCATACATTTTGCTCCTGACCTTATTTAGTCTTGCCATAACAAAGGGGTTGAACACTTATTGGCTCAAAACATTTCTGCTTTTCATTCACACTGTATATTTTAGTGCTGCTGGCTTTTTTCTGGCTCTCTTTAGGAAGAGGACTGACATTTGGAATGGCAGAGGTGATTGAATTGAATTATGTACATTCAAGATTGAATTATGTAGATTGGTTAAACATCAAACATGTCTGGATGAACGCTACTTAATAAGGTATACACAATGCAAATTACATAAGATACAGAAAGCAAATGTTAGATGAATATGTTATGACATGAAAGGCAAGCAGTATATTTGAACAAATATGATATAAAAGAAAGAAAGGGAAAGCGCTAGTCAGTTGAACAACTGAATGCCTTCAGCTGAAATGTGTCTTCCGCATTTAACCCAACCCCTCTGAATCAGAGAGGTGCAGGGGGACGCCTTAATCAACATCCAATCCTTCAGCACCCAGGGAACAGTGGGTTAACTGCCTTGCTCAAGGGCAGAACGATAGATTTTTACCTTGTCAGCTCAGGGATTCGATCCAGCAACCTTTCCGTTACTGGCCCTACTGGCTCTAACCACTAGGCTACCTGCCTATGACATACTGTACACGATACAGTGCATTCAGAAATTATTCAGACCCCTTCACATTTTCCACATTTTGTTACGTTACAGCTTTATTCTAAAATTGATTAAATAAATGTTTTCCTCATCATCTATAAACAATACCCCACAATAACAATGTGAAAACCGGTTTTTAGAAAACAGTTTTTAATGAGTTCAGGTGCATCCTGTTTCAATTGATCATCCTTGTGATGTTTCAACAACTTTATTGGAGTCCACCTGTGGTAAATTAAATTGATTGGACATGATTTGGAAAGGCACACACCTGTCTATATAAGGTCCCACAGTTGACAGTGCACGTCAGAACATAAACCAAGCCATGATGTCAAAGGAATTGTCGGTAGAGCTCCAAGACATGTTTGTGTCGAGGCACATATTTGGGGCAGGGTACCAAAACATTTCTGCAGCATGGAAGGTCCCCAAGAACACAGTGGCCTCCATCATTCTTAAATGGAAGAAGTTTGGAATCACCAAGACTTCCAGCCTAGAGCTGGCCGCCTGGCCAAACTGAGAAATCGAGGGAGAAGGGCCTTGGTCAGGGAGGTGACCAAGAACCCGATGTTGACTCTGAGAGAGCTCCAGAGTTCTTCTGTGGAGAAGGAAAAACCTTCCATAAGGACAACCATTTCTGCAGCACTCCACCAATCAGGCCTTTATGGTAGAGTGGCCAGATGGATGCCCCTCCTCAGTAAAATCCACACGACAGCCCGGTTGGAGCTTGCCAAAAGGCACCTAAAGGACTCTTAGACCATGAAAAACAAGATTCTCTGGTCTGATGAAACCAAGATGGAACTCTTTGGCCTGAATGTCAAGCGTTACGTCTGGAGAAAACCTAGAGGAAACCTGAAGAATGGTGGTGGCAGTATCATGCTGTGGGGATGTTTTTCAGCGGCAGGGACTGGAAGACTAGTCAGGATCGAGGGAAAGATGAACGGAGAAAAGTACAGAGAGTTCCTTGATGAAAACCTGCTCAGGACCTCAGACTGGGGTGAAGGTTCACCTTCCCACAGGACAACAACCTTAAGCACACAGCCAAGACAATGCAGGAGTGGCTTCAGGACAAGTCTCTGGATGTCCTTGAGTGGCCCAGCCAGAGCCCGGACTTAAACCCAATTGAACATCTCTGGAGAGACCTGAAAATAGCTGTGCAGTGACGCTCCCAATCCTACCTGACAGAGCTTGAGAGGATCTGCAGAGAATGGGAGAAACTCCCCAAATACAGGTTTGCCAAGCTTGTAGCGTCATACTCAAGAAGACTCGAGGCTGTAATCACTGCCAAAGGTGCTTCAGTAAAGCACTGAATGAAGGGTCTGAATACTTATGTAAATGTCATATTTCAGTTTAATTCTAAAAACCTGTTTTTGCTTCGTCATTATAGGCTATTGGTTGAAGATTGATGAGGGGAAAAAACGGTTTTATCCATTTTAAAATAAGGATATAATGTAACAAAATGTGGAAAAAGTCAAGGGGTCTGAATACTTCCCGAATGCACAGTATATACATAAGTATGTGGACACATCTTCAAATTAATGGATTTGGCTATTTCGACAACACCTGTTTCTGACAGGTGTATAAAATCGAGTACACAGCCATGTAATATCCGTAGACAAACATTGGCAGTAGAATTGCCTTACTGAAGAGCTCAGTGAATTTTAACGTGGCATCCCGTGTGGCTCAGTTGGTAGAGCATGGCGCTTGCAACGCCAGGGTTGTGGGTTCATTCCCCACGGGGGGACCAGGATGAATATGTATGAACTTTCCAATTTGTAAGTCGCTCTGGATAAGAGCGTCTGCTAAATGACTTAAATGTAAATGTAAAATCATCCTAGGATGCCACCTTTACAACAAGCCTAAGATCACCATGCGCAATGCCAAGCGTCGGCTGGAGTGGTGTAAAGATAGTCGCCATTGGACTCTGGAGCAGTGGAAATACGTTCTCTGGAGTGATGAATCACACTTCACTAATGCTCCTGTGGCTGAATGGAAGCAAGTCCCCTCAGCAATGTTCCAGCATCTAGTGGAAAGCCTTCCCAGAAGAGTGGAGGCTGTTATAGCAGCAAAGCGGGACCAACTCCATATTAATCCACATGATTTTGAAATTAGATATTCGACGAGCATACTTTTGGTTCTGTAGTTTAAATATGAGGCTCAGCCTCCATATTTATCTATGGAAGATAAAGGGCATAAATTACATGGACAATGCATTTATTTTATCCTTCAGATCGGTATCAACGTGTTATTAGATAAGGGACACATGCATGCAGACACACACAAACACACGCATGAGCATGCAACGCACACACACTACCATTCCGGTATTGCATTTTGATTTGAACATGGACTAGCGCCAGTCTGAACAGCAGGAGGTATTGGGGCTTTATGTGTGTGTGTCATGGCCATACGACTGAAGCAAGTGTGCATGTGTGTTTGTGTTGTCAAGAGGTAAATTATTGCAATGTGTTTGCAGATGTGTGTTTGTTGTTTGGTTTATTTCAGACGACAGTGACTCGTCTTTGTGTGTGTGTGTGTGTGTGTGTGTTTTCCTTGGGGTGGTAAAATCCATGTCTTTGATTGGGACCCTCCAGACCCTGTTCCAATGCTCTCCACCAACGTTGCTGGATAGAAGGACAAGACAGGACATCCACATCATTTCTTGATAAATACTAGGAAAATACAAATAGGATTACATACAAGTAAAAAAAAAATGCAATATAATTTTTTTATTTTTTATTTATTTCACCTTTATTTAATCAGGTAGGCAAGTTGAGAACAAGTTCTCATTTACAATTGCGACCTGGCCAAGATAAAGCAAAGCAGTTCGACATATACAACAACACAGAGTTACACATGGAGTAAAACAAACATACAGTCAATAATACAGTAGAAAAATAAGTCTATTGTAACGGCTGTCGTCTTCCTCTTCCTCGGACGAGGAGAGGAGAGAAGGATCGGTGGACCAATACGCAGCGAGGTATGTTGACATAATGAATTTATTGAAAAGACGAAGACTGACACGAACTATACTTGACTTATACAAAATAACAAACAAACAACGTAGACAGACCTGATCATGGAACTTACATAAAACACGCAGAACTCACGAACAGGAACAGACTACAATAAACGAACCGAACAACCAAAACAGTCCCGTGTGGTGCACAGACACAGACACGGAAGACAATCACCCACAAACAAACAGTGTGAACAGCCAACCTATATATGGTTCTCAATCAGAGGAAAACGTCAAACACCTGTCTCTGATTGAGAACCATATAAGGCTAATTTCAAGTGCCCTAAACATAGAAAACACAAAACATACAATGCCCACCCCAACTCACGCCCTGACCAACTAAACATATACAAAAATAACATAAAATAGGTCAGGAACGTGACATCTATATACAATGTGAGCAAATGAGGTGAGATAAGGGAGGTAAAGGCAAAAAAAGGCCATGGTGGCAAAGTAAATACCATATAGCAAGTAAAATACTGGAATGGTAGATTTGCAGTGGAAAAATGTGCAAAGTAGAAATAGAAATAATGGGGTGCAAAGGAGCAAAATAAATAAATAATTAATTAAATACAGTAGGGGAAGAGGTAGTTGTTTAGGCTAAATTATAGATGGGCTATGTACAGGTGCAGTAATCTGTGAGCTGCTCTGACAGCTGGTGCTTAAAGCTAGTGAGGGAGATAAGTGTTTCCAGTTTCAGAGATTTTTGTAGTTCGTTCCAGTCATTGGCAGCAGAGAACTGGAAGGAGAGGCGGCCAAAGGAGGAATTGGCTTCGGGGGTGACCAGAGAGATATACCTGCTGGAGCGCGTGCTACAGGTGGGTGCTGCTATGGTGACCAGCGAGCTGAGATAAAGGGGGACTTTACCTAGCAGGGTCTTGTAGATGACCTGGAGCCAGTGGGTTTGGCGACGAGTATGAAGCGAGGGCCAGCTAACGAGAGCGTACAGGTCTCAGTGGTGGGTAGTATATGGGGCTTTGGTGACAAAACGGATGGCACTGTGATAGACTGCATCCAATTTATTGAGTAGGGTATTGGAGGCTATTTTGTAAATGACATCGCCGAAGTCAAGGATCGGTAGGATGGTCAGTTTTACGAGGGTATGTTTGGCAGCATGAGTGAAGGATGCTTTGTTGCGAAATAGGAAGCCAATTCTAGATTTAACTTTGGATTGGAGATGTTTGATGTGAGTCTGGAAGGAGAGTTTACAGTCTAACCAGACACCTAGGTATTTGTAGTTGTCCACATATTCTAAGTCAGAACCGTCCAGAGTAGTGATGCTGGACGGGCTTGCAGGTGCAGGCAGCGATCGGTTGAAGAGCATGCATTTAGTTTTACTTGTATTTAAGAGCAGTTGGAGGCCCCGGAAGGAGAGTTGTATGGCATTGAAGCTCGTCTGGAGGGTTGTTAACACAGTGTCCAAAGAAGGGCCAGAAGTATACAGAATAATAACAAACTAAAAGTGTGCCCCCATTATCGACAAATGGCAATACAGTACCAACCCAACTTCCCTCACCTCACCTTCCATCCCATCCCAATAACCACAGTTTTAATTTCCAGCTAAACACCAACTCACCAAGTCCCTTTAAAGCAACCAATCCCTTTGAAATTGGCCTATGTGGCGTCGATATGAGTCAGAAACATTTAATCTAGTGTCAAAATTGACTACAAAGTGTAAACAGGATAATTTTGGTCATAAAGTCAGTCTCATCTAAAACAGAGTCTGGAACCTCAGTGTGTCACGAGTAAATAAAGGTTGGGTTTGGATTACAATTATGTCAACAAATCATACCCTCTTCTGCTAAGCTCCACGTGCAAATTCACCCCTCCTCCCACTTCGCCCCCCTTTACTCGAATTAATCTGGCCCTGGCGTGTTTTGCTTGCATTCATTTTGGAACAGGGCTGCCTCCCTGGCGTGTTTTGCTTGCATTCATTTTGGAACAGGGCTGCCTCCCGGGCGTGTTTTGCTTGCATTCATTTTGGAACAGGGCTGCCTCCCTGGCGTGTTTTGCTTGCATTCATTTTGGAACAGGGCAGCCTCCCTGGCGTGTTTTGCTGCATTCATTTTGGAACAGGGCTGCCTCCCGGGCGTGTTTTGCTTGCATTCATTTTGGAACAGGGCAGCCTCCCTGGCGTGTTTTGCTTGCATTCATTTTGGAACAGGGCAGCCTCCCTGGCGTGTTTTGCTTGCATTCATTTTGGAACAGGGCAGCCTACCTGGCGTGTTTTGCTTGCATTCATTTTGGAACAGGGCTGCCTCCCGGGCGTGTTTTGCTTGCATTCATTTTGGAACAGGGCAGCCTCCCTGGCGTGTTTTGCTTGCATTCATTTTGGAACAGGGCTGCCTCCCGGGCGTGTTTTGCTTGCATTCATTTTGGAACAGGGCAGCCTCCCTGGCGTGTTTTGCTTGCATTCATTTTGGAACAGGGCTGCCTCCCGGGCGTGTTTTGCTTGCATTCATTTTGGAACAGGGCTGCCTCCCGGGCGTGTTTTGCTTGCATTCATTTTGGAACAGGGCAGCCTCCCTGGTGTGTTTTGCTTGCATTCATTTTGGAACAGGGCTGCCTCCCGGGCGTGAACCAGGCTCCCCGTTCAATGCCCAAGGCGAAGTCGGCTCAAATAAAAGTGACTAATTAGCATGTGGAGTAATGAGTAGGATCTGTGTTTTTACATGCAAAAGTGATTACTTTTGATAAAAAACGATTCCCAATGAAAACAAGTTTCCAAAAATGTAAATGTATATTTTATATGTTTCTGGGCGACGCACCATGCTGACGCACCATGCTGCCTTGTTGACAATATGACTGAGCGGCGCAGATTAATGTTAGATTTGAGAAGGGCGGTCCTCCCTCGCCGCTTTTCCCCGTTCACGTCAAGGGTCATAGACCGGTGCCCCGGGGCTCGGCATAATCGGATCCACCCATTGAATTGGGCAGAGGTGTGCAAGGACCAGTGGTGGTTAGTACAACCAGAGATACTGGAATATAATGAACTCTCTGCAGCGCTGGCTACTGAGGTGAGGACGGCTCATAATAATGGCTAGAACGGAGCAAACGGAATGGCATCAAACCATGTACTTGAATTATTTGATACCATTCCACCTATTCCACTCCAGCCATTACCAAAAGCCCATCCTTCCCAATTAAGGTGCCACCAAACTCCTCTCACTCTCTGGTATAACTTGGTAAATTATGTTAATAATGTTATTGCTGGTTATATAGTTAGCTATATTTTCATAAAGCGAGCCAGGCTAGCTAACATTTTAGCTAACGTTAGCATAGCTAGCTAGCTAGATAACTATTTAGCTAGCTACCGCATTATAACTTAGTTAGGTCGTAGCTCATACAAGTTTCTAATGTATTTTGTAGATACTGCTGGTTATGTAACGTTATCATTTGATAATCCTAGCGAGGCAGGGTAGTTAGCTAGAGGCTAGCTAACGTTAGCCCACAAGTTGTTTAAGGCAAAACTAAATAATGGATGCAGCTCTGGTGGTAGCTAACTCATGTCTGAGTCTGACTAATACAGTGAACTAGGAGCAACAAATCATAACAGTGTCACCGGCCTGAATCTAATTCAATCTGTAACTACAGTCAGTCAACATCTGTAAAGCGTAGAATTAGGGTTTCACTATTTATTACAGACACAAAGTCACAATTGACTATATCGTACGTAAAAATCAATGAAAACAAAAATTTGCTTTTTGGTCTTAATTTTAGGTTAGGGTTAGGCATATGTTTAGCAGTGTGGTTAAGGTTTCATTCACATTTTAAGAAGACAAATTGTAGAAATAGGCCACATTACTTTTTCTGAATGTGGTAACTAGTAACGACCTAGTATTAGCTTGATCCGAGTTACTGCTCTGATGACACCGACGGCTTCATCAACAACGGTAATGTGTGTTATGTGAAGAGTTGTATTAAAACATACCCGGTTATATAAACTAGTAGTTTAATTATCCAGCCAAGCGGATACAAGTAGTCATTTTGGTTGTGAATCACATTATCAAAAAGCTTTGTCCTATCTTTATAACAAAATGCAATTACCACTTGACTATAAATGGAACAGAGACGACACTTGAATCAGGTTGGTGACATTTGAACTGATCAAAGTTCAAAACTGTTTTGAGTTTTGTCCCAATTCACCTTCATAACCTATCCTGGTGGAACCAGCCTGATCTCTATGTTAACCATTCTATTTCACTTCACATGTTATGATATCTGAAGTGAAATAGAAAGGTGAATGCAGCAACCAGGTTGGTTCCACCAGGCTGATCATAACAGTGGTGGTCAGTGCCAACAATTTTTTTTTCATGAGCATGGCCTTATTTCTATTACAGCATCTTGGATAACTCTCATTCATATTCCATTCAACCAGTTCAATGTAACAGCGATAGGTGTAAGCTACTACATGATATTCTGATTTTCCCTATACCCATCATGAGGATGCCACAACCTAGCCTACAGTATGAATGAAAGTTTACAACGTAGGTGCACACAAGTCAAGACACAAATTTGAGGCGACAGACAGTGACACATGGACAGACAGTGACATTCAATACCGCCTTACACACTCTTGCCTGCATCTAGCTAATCTAGGTTGTAATCATTAGTCAGTTGCAACAGTTGCAAACAAGAGTTTCTATTGGACAAATTCAGGTACGTTTATCCCTGTTTTGTTCCGTTTGCTTCCGTTTGAGAAACGTTTTTCAACAGAATCGACGGAAAGAATATACCCCTGATCATGTGTAAACACAGTTCACTTTTATAGCGGCCACGTTGTAGTCCTTCTATGCGCTCTCCTCCTCTTACCTTGTCCCTTCGCTTGTGGACTTCAATGCACAACACATCAGCTGTATGTGACCAGGCAAAAAAAACTTTCCAAGCCAAACCGCTAAACACAGCCTACATCGTTGTCACCATATTAGCTAAAGTAAGTCAGCATAGCTAATATAACTAGTAAGTTAGTAAACCCACTATAATCATGCAGTAACATTAGTATACAGTATGCAGTAACATGGGTGAGCCCTGGTGGCAATAAATTAGTAATACCAAAAGCTTTCCTCGACTTGGAAGAGGTCCAGTGTTGTGTTGGATAGTCATAGCCAGCTAGCTAGCATAGCATCCCTCTGTTTGAGCAGAGTGTTTCAGTAGGCTAAACTAGCTAGCTGCATTTGCTAGCTAAGAAGCTGAAATTGAAACTGAAAAAAATGACAAAATCTATCTCTATTTCTCTCTATTGCTTCTCCTTCATTTTAGAAGAAATTAATACTATTGTTTTTCTCTCTCTTTGAGTCAACTACTCAAAGATTTTATACACTTCAGTGCTAGCTAGTTTATGCTTTCAGTACTAGATTAATTCTCTGATCCTTTGATTGGGTGGAGAACATGTCAGTTCATGCTGCAAGAGCTCTGATAGGCTCGAGGACGTCCTCCGAAAGTTGTAATAATTACTGTGTAAGTCTATGGAAGGGGGTGAGAACCATGAGCCTCCTAGGTTTTGTATTGAAGTCAGAGAAGGACATAAACTAGATGTCCTCCGGCTACACCATGGGGCTACCCTACAGAGTGCTGTTGAGGCTACCGTAGACCTTCTTTGCAAAATAGCGTGTTTTAATCAATTGTCTAGTGACGTGATTATATTTAGTATAGTTTTATCTAAAGAGGATAACTTTTAAATGTTTTACAATGACATTTTTATGAAAATCACTGAGGAGAATGGTCCTCCCCTTCCTCCTCTGAGGAGCCTCCACTGAATCATAACCACCATTGATAATGTAATCAGTGCTCTGTGTCTGTGTGTTTGTTTGTGACCAACACGTATCTTTGATGAGGGGCCAGGAGCTGATCTACGCTGCTATGCCCATCAATGGGGCGCTGGCAAAGACCTTACCTCCAGCCTCACTCTGACAGGTTTGCCAAGGTAGCCCCATTACCACCATACAAAATGCAGATAAGCACAGTATGTGTACAGGCTGGGAATGACAATGAAAGGTGAAAGCTGCACATTGTTAAACTGTATTAGCAGAACAATGCTTCTATGGTATTGACGTATTCAAAGCTTCCTCCGACATCTCACCATTCATCTGCTTGTAGTTATTGAACTCAACCTGCAGGAAGTTTGTTGTGATTGAGTGGGAGGAAACAACTGCAGGCAAGGTTCTGACAGATGGGTGTGTCTTGGTGGTGGCAAAGACACACCCAAGAAACATCCACATCAAACGACACCCCCCAACTCAACCGGTTTGGCTTCTGTCATTGCCGCCATCGTTTCTTGAGGAGCAAGCCCCAAAAATTGGCCAAATCAGCAGGTGCAGTTTCCCTTTAACATCAGCTCTCTCTGCATAAATCAACAGCTTGTTTTGTTACAACATGTAAACCAGTGTAAGGAATGGCGGGCTGTGAATGGCTGAGCAACGTCTCTGGAGTACAAGGTCTAGCGTGGGCAGGTTCTGGCCTTTTCCCCTCCTCTCCCACGTTCAACCAGCTAGCATAGCCGCAACATTAGCATTCCAACCACAGCTGTGCCTCTGTGCACCATCGCTCACTTCAAACAGTTACACAACCCCGGCGAAATTCACTACTCGGTGCATGCTCACAGCTGACGCACCGAGCTCACTGCCAAGAAAAAATGGTAACTCACACCATCTCTGCTCAAAGCGTACATCCAGCTAACACACTCACAGTAGGCTATGCAAAAACACACACACACACACACACACACACACACACACACACACACACACACACACACACACACACACACACACACACACACACACACACACACACACACACACACACACACACACACACACACACACACACACACACACACACACACACACACACACACACACACACACACACAAACTCCAGCCCTGTTTGCAGTAGAGGTGTAAGTGCTAGAGACCCCTGGAAGATATCATGACATACAGTACATCCCACATGGGAATACATGCATCCACATGCAACCCACACAGTGTACATCTGGTATTGTATAGCTAGCTATACATCCCACACACCAACACAGAGTATACTGTACATTAAACACTATTTATGCAGAGCCATTTTCAGGCCATATCAATCTATCTCAGCCACAACTTCATCACATCTAGCACAATGAGTTAACACTAAGGACCTCAGCTCCTTTGTATGGTAATCAGCATATGTCACTGGCACCAGTGTGTGTGTGTATATGTGTGTGTGTAGGCACACAGAGAGACTGTCTCTTCTGTTATTCACGCATCGCGTCCTCCCACTGACACACGCCACCGCAACCCAACATGTGAGGGGCAAATTAGAACATGTGTGTTATCGACTGCTGTCATACTAAACACACGCTTAGGCGTCCAGGTCCCCCATCACAGTGACAGCTCATAGCCTCACACACGTTCAGGTTCCACTCCAGTAAATGCTATGCAAATCCGCTTAAACATTGTCGTTCTGAGTGATTCATTCTTGATATTGTTCTGTGTGGAACACAAACATGCACACACAAACACACACACACACATGCACACACACACATGCACACACACACACGTCAAAACAGGATTGCCTCACGATATTCATGCATGTAGCCCGGGCCCTGAGATCTCCATAGAAAGTGTTACCTTTCAGCTGTTAGTGCAAAGGAGGCAAGAGTGTGTGTTTTTTCTTTTCATTTCATTACAGATCACTCATAGATAGGTCTGTGAAAGCAAAATGGCGGACTATGCAATATAGTAGAACCATGACAGGGATATACTAGGTGAATCAATTGCTTATCTATCGAGCCATCTTAGATCTAATGTGTGGAGTGAATGACGACCGGGGAGGGGAATACTTCCTGGAATGAAACTCAGCCATGAGCCCGTTTACTGCATATCAATTGAGACTGCTGACTGCTAGTCATGAATGTGGAATGTGAATAGCATGTTTAAACAGAAAGGTGTTTTCTATGTTATGATGCAGATGTAGTTGCTGTTTCTGCCTCCTTCACTTTAGGCATGTCATTAATCCATCTCAGTCGGCAACACAACAAACAATTTACTCAATGTGGAAGGGAAGGACTCTGGCTGTTTATACAACTGTGCACGTGTTTGTGTGTGTGCGTGTGTGTGTGACAGAGATACAAACGGCGTTTCTTATTGCACACTGCTGCAGCTGTAATTGAGAGGAGAATCTAAGCTGTAGCATGAGCATGTTTAGGAGCAGAACTCTGTCAATAATCCAGTCTATTCCCTCTGGGTACAGCAATGCTTCATGCTGCAGTCGCTGCACAGCCACAGCCAAGATAGAGCCTGCTGTGCTGTGTGTGCTGTGTGTCTGGACTGGAACACAATAGCATTCTGTTTTGTGCATGGGGAATTATTGTTAGCTATGGGCGCTAACATGTGACGCTGTAATATACTGTATGGTTTGATTGAGTAAGCTTGTGATAGCGGGCCTATGTGTTCTTGCTGCTGCCGCTGTGCATTGGGAATTAGAATTGAGGAGCTGCCAGCTAGCGTTAGCGTGTGAAACTATGGTACGTGTACTGTGATTTGCTGTGCATTGGGAGCTGATGAGTTAGCCATGGGAGTCAGCCTTGGAAGTTAGCGTATGGGATTTAGCCTTTAGTTTTAGCCAAAGGAGTTAGCGTATGGGATTTAGCCATGGGAGTTAGCATATGAAACTGCAAGATATGTTGATAGGCCGCTAGACACGTTTTCCCAGTGATGTATGTCATGACTTCCAAAGGACTCATGTCCTATGCTCCCCTATCTTATTCCATTCATGGACTCAGGGTGTGCTTCCATGTTCTTATGGCTTGGGTGTGTCAGTAGGTGAATGTACTATGTATCAGGTGAGGCATTCGCAATGTGTACCAGTACCTGTATGTATCTAGCAATGTATGAATGTGCACTGTATGTTTCTCAGAGTTAATATGGTTAAAGGTTATATAAATAAATCACGAGACACGAGGCTCTCCTAGTAAGTAAAGACCACTATCACGCCCACACACACTTTCACAAGCACACACTGAGTATAGTGGAGACTATGCGTGCTTGTGCAACTGTGTGTGGGCTGCGTGCTTGTGCAAGTGTGTGTGGGCGTGATAGTGGTCTTTACTTACTAGGAGAGCCTCTAGTCCCTGATTTATCTAACCTTAGACCTTCCTCCAACACATTTCCTTTAGCTTTCGAACACACTTTAAATGGCGTGCAGCTTATAAAGGCGTCATAAAACCTTCATTAACATAAATGATAAAGATGTCACAAATCATCTAGAACTGTATGTCATTCTATATAAAGGGTTTATAAATGTGGCATAACTGTTTGACATAACCCACTATGTCAAATATGACATAAATATGTGCTTTATAAAGGGTGGCATAAGCACTGCTTAATAATGGCTTTACAAATCATATTAAATTGAGGCTTCAAAAAGCAGTGGTAGAGCATTGCAATGCTAGGATAGTGGGTTCTATTGCCGGGTTCACCCATACGTAAAAATCTATAGTTGCTTTGGATTGCTTTGGATTGCTTTGGATAAAAGTGTCTGCTAAATTGTATATATTATGTTATTATGTTACTTTAAACATTACTAGGATGGCCAAACCTCTTCCCCCCTTGGGTGCGTAGACGATATTGGACCTGACCTCAACTTTCCCCAAAATGCATTGGTAGGGCCTTTTAAAATCAGATTTTTTTTTGGCCTAATTCTTTTTTATTCTTTAATTTATTCAATTTTCTCACTTTGGTTTTATCAGGTTTCGGATTTCCCCATTTTCTTCTCGGTTTTCCCCATTTTTCACACTGTTTTAATATATAAAAAATAACATTTCATTTTATGTGTTCACAACATAATTAAACCACATCAGTGAACAACTTTTGAGATTTTTTTTTGTGTAAAGTAGATGCCCTTTTTATCTGTAGTGCAGTAAGCAGAAATGTGATGAGTTAGCAAATCAAATGCCCACTTGTGATGCCACTGGACAGTGAAAAATGAACGTCATAATTTTTAGGATGTTTTTAACATAATTCTTCAATAATATTCCAACCGGAGAATTGGTCAGCTCGTGGCTGCTGGCAGACCTCTGATTCATTCCCCTCTCATTCGCCTCCACTTCACAGTAGAAGCATCAGACAAGGTTCTAAAGACTGTTGACATCTAGTGGAAGCCTTAGGAAGTGCAAGATGACCCATATCCCACTGTATATTCAATAGGAGCTGAGTTGAAACACTACAAACCTCAGATTTCCCACTTCCTGGTTGGATTTTTGCTCAGGTTTTTGCCTGCCATATGAGTTCTGTTATACTCACAGACATCATTCAAACAGTTTTAGAAACTTCAGAGTGTTTCTATCCAAATCTACCAATAATATGCTTATCTTAGCTTCTGGGCCTGAGTAGCAGGCAGTTTATTCTGGGCACCTTATTCATCCAAGCTACTCAATACTGCCCCCCAGCCATAAGAAGTTATGTGACCGACGTCAGTTCAATTATTTGAATTCCATTTCGTTCTTGTTTTTTTCTGCGAGCTCAATGTGCACATTGCACAGTTTCTCTAGAGATAAAACAGATCCAGCCTGAACTGTGTGATGTAGTAGGGAGTTGTAGTTTCCAGCAGACCAATATTCTACATTAGGTTAGCACATAAAATGTGGTAATTAACTACAATTACCATAATCCATTGTGCATCTACTTGTGCGGTCTGTCTTTCTTTTATGCCTGCTTTGGAAGAGACAGAAGGATGTGTGATCGTGAGGTGATAAAGAGAGTAGCTGTTGCTTCGTACGCTATCTCTACCTGAAATTTCATGATGATCTAAGTGATTGATAGTTGGTATTCAGCAGTCCTAAAAGTAGGACTTATTTACTTTGAAGAACTACAAAATAGTGATTTTGTCAGACAGCATAGGCAGCATCTTTATAGAGGTGAGATAAAACAAATGTAATATACACAACAACTGAAATATTTTATTAAACTGAAGTAATGTGAATAAATTATGTTTAATAAATGATAAGCAGTAATTGGCAGTCACTACCATCATGGGACTTTTATGAATTGTTTTATTCTGTGTTGTTGCAGCATTCAACCCACATATTGTAATACGAAATCGAAAACCATGATTATATAAGGGCACAGGGTGAGACCCAGATGCAGACACAGGAGGCAGATGGCTTGAGTCTCTGATATTTATTATAATCCAAGGGGCAGGCAAGAGAATGGTCGTGGACAGGCAAAATATCCTAAACAAGGTCAAAGTCCAGGAGGTACAGAGTGGCAGGCAGGCTCGAGGTCAGGGCAGGCAGTTTGTTCAGGCAAGCGGGTTCAGAGTCAAGGCAGGCAAGGGTCAAAACCGGGATGACTAGCAAAAGAGAGATAAGCAAAAGCAGGAGCACGGAAAACCACGCTGGTTGACTTGACATGACAAGACGAACTGGCAACAGACAAACAGAGAACACCGGAATAAATACCCAGGGACTAATGGGGAAAACGGGTGACACCTGGAGGTGGGTAGAGACAATCACAAAGACATGTGAAACAGATCAGTGACAGATTCTTATCTTCTAATAATCGAATCGAACCACCCTCAAAAGCACTAATCGCTCAGCACTATCCACCAGACCTTCTGCGCATTTTGGCGGAAGTGTCTGGGAAAGAAATGAGGTGTAATGTGACTAACATGACTTGTGCTGAAGAGAGTGCATCCTTCAGCACAACATGTCACCCTTTATAAAACACAAGTTTATATCATATTTGACATAGTGGGTCATGTCACATTGACATTGGTGATTATGTCTCACAGTTATGCCACATTTATGAAGCTGAACATAGTTTAAAGTGGGACCAACTTTCTTTAACATCCTTAAAACCCCTTCCACCTTCCTTTCCACCCTGTCACTTCTCCCACAGTTAGTGCTATCTGGATTCCTTGGTACGTACCTACCCTAAAACCTAACCCTAACCTTAACCCTTACCTTAAACGTTTTACATTTCAACTTCGATGGGCTGACGTCAGAGTTGGACCCGAGGAACCAATTTAGACGTTTCACTTCTCCCACCATGAGAGGTCTTAGACAATGTCCATCCAGGTCACTGACATTGACTTCCCGCCTTACTGAGCCAATAGACTGCACACAGCTAGCAGGTTGGCTCTTAAGGCACGCACACACCGATAGCATTTGCCGGCCGAGAGTACTTAGCACCTTTGAACAGACACACAGTAACACATACTGACCCCACAACCTTCTCTGTATACCACAGATGTGAGATCTTAATTTGAGTGTGACTCTGATGATAGAGAGAGAGAGAGAGAGAGAGAGAGAGAGAGAGAGAGAGAGAGAGAGAGAGAGAGAGAGAGAGAGAGAGAGAGAGAGAGGTGATTGGGTTCGTTAATTGGAACATACAGTACATTCCTTATGGATTGTCTTCTTTTAGTTAATTTATATAGGAGGGTTGTAGATAATGGAAAGTCAAGTGTATGTGTGGGAGTGTGTATCAAAACTGCATACAACAGCAATTCAAAAGTATTTATTATAGTAGCCAGAACCAAGTAACACAAGTAGAACATCTACACCCATACCACAAGACTCCAACTGTGATGTCAACCCTGTTTGATATGTCAAATGGAATGTTTCTCAGTTGTATTCTTTCTCGGCACTCTTTTCTGTGTTAGCCTAGAGACAACAAGGATATTGCAGTGCTAAAGCATTATATTTGTTTTCTGCTAATGCCTAAATTAGATCAAAGTGACAAGGCTAGATAGCTATTTTATAGATAAAGGTTTCCTTGACTTAGGGATGTGTTCCTTATAGCAGATACTGTACAGCATATGGAAGCAGACAGTAGATTAGAGTACAGCCGAAGGGAAAGTCACATTTAAACCCTTTATTACACACACACTAACCTGCCTCAGAACAGAACAAACATCCAGTGTGTGTGTGTGTGGGTTTCTCTCTCTCTCTCACACACACACACACACACACACACACACACACACACACACACACACACACACACACACACACACACACACACACACACACACACACACACACACACACACACACACACACACACACACACACACACACACACACACACACACAAGTAGACAAACAGACAGACACACACACACACACACACACACACAAGTAGACAAACAGACAGACAGACAGTAGGGATTTTCAAATAGTATCATTACTCCTTTTTTCTGGATATACGGATATTCAAAATACACATGGTTGTTTTAAGCAAACGTTTCTAACCTGCACACTGCTGCTCAAAGGAGAGATGCTGCCTAAAACTGCATCATTTTTCCTAAAACGGCATCATATTTTGCGCATGCATATTGCCTAAACATGTTCTGTGGGTATTGCCTGCTAATGTCTGGGGTAAGTTGCTTACATTTGGTCGTTTCTACATAATGTGGTGCTCGGATCCCTTGAACTGAAGAAAGCTAGCAAAAACAACCTGACAAATGGTCACTACTCTACTCTTCCTCAATTTTCCAAGTTGGAATAATCATTACATTTAAGTCATTTAGCTGACGCTCTTATCCAGAGCGACTTACAAATTGGAAAGTTCATACATATTCATCCTGGTCCCCCCGTGGGGAATCAACCCACAACCCTGGCGTTGCAAGCGCCATGCTCTACCAACTGAGCCACACGGGACCATCATGTAACAAGCGGTTTGGAGGGTTTGAAGAGTGGAATGTCAACTTTAATGAAAGTTAAGACCAGACAGAGGCAGTATACAGCATACAAGATGTGACAGGCGACCAACGTTCCCTCACTGCTAGCTGTCAGGCAGGCGAACAGTGAGTTCTGGACTGTCCACTTGTATGAACAATTAATACTTTTTACCCAGACTTTTACATCTTGGACATTCAATGCGGGATGGAGCCTTGGCTTCTACAAGATGTATGCGACTAACTACACTACAACCATTCTAGCTGCGTGAATGGCTGCCCTGCTGTGTGCATTCAGAATAAAATAATGGACATGGGGTTCTGCTGTGACTTCTACATTGCTGTAACAGAGAGGGAAGGACCGACAAATAGACTTAATTTGCAAGTAAAGGTAGGCCTAAATCCATTTTCCTTAGCAATTTGCAGGTTAGAGGTCTGTTTAATCATGAGAACAGACAACATCCCACCTTATTTATTATATACACTACCATTCAAAAGTTTGGGATCACTTAGAAATGTCCTTGTTTTTGCAATTTTTTTGTCCATTAAAAGAACATAAAATTGATCAGAAATACAGTGTAGACATTGTTAATGTTGTAAATGACTTGTTAGAGAAACAACAAATGTCGGTACATATAAGTGTCTTATATCGTATGAAAGCTTAAATTCTTGTTAATATAACTGCACTGTCCAATTTACAGTAGCTATTACTGTGAAAAAATGCCATACTATTGTTTGAGGAGAGCTCCTAACAACAAAACACTTTTTTCATCGCAATAGGTTTGATAAATTCACCTCTGAAGGTGAAATGTGTACTTACATTCTGAAATCTTGCTCTGATTTATCATCCAAAGGGTCCCAGAGATAACATGAAGTGTCGTTTTGTTAGGTAAAATCATTTTTCATATCCTGAAAAGGTTCATATAGCATACACAATCGATTTTGCATTTCCACTCGTTCAATTTGCAAAGAAAGGAATCTATGAAAATCTAACCATAAACGTTGTTTCAACCAGTCAAATCACGTTTGTATGTATTCCTCAGAGATCCTAGAACGTAACCAGACTTCGCTATATCATTAGGGGTGTAGTAAATCCTATAGGATACCAAATTTGGTCAGAGAGCGACGCCTTCATGGCACGGCGATGAAGCGGCCGGTCTTCACTTGATCGACTCTAACCTTGTCAAATAAGCACCTATTGGGGTCAAACAAAGCCAGCTAGATAGCCAATGAGCTGGGCTTTACGGGAGTATTATGTATTTGTCGCAAAATGTTGCTGCTAACCTTGTGCGACAGCATGTCTTTTCCTTTTGGACAAAAATTATAAGAATATTCTGAATTTATGAAAGTTATGAAAACGGGATGTTTTGCAAATGTTGAACTTATAATATGGCTACTAATACTGGAAAGCTAAATCAATGTCCAAGTATACTGATTTGACGATATTCTTGCAGAAATAAGTAATATACATGCAAATGTCTCCTTCACAATTTGCCCAAATGTACCTGGTGACTTCACACTAAATGTCATGTAGTTCGCTCATACTTCAAGTTATCCATCTTTGCACATACACTGCTGCTATCTTGTGGACATCATCGGAATTACAACCAGAGTAGCTAGGTGGCTAGAAGTGGGACCTTTCTGTTGCATTTCAAAGATGGTGGTAGAAAAGAAAACGGTTGTATTTTCTTCTACCAGATCTATTGTGTTATATTCTCCTACAGTCAATTCACATTTCCACAAACGGCAAAGTGTTTCCTTTCAAATGGTACCAAGAATATGCATATCCTTGTTTCAGGGCCTGAGGTACAGGCAGTTAGATTTGGGTATGTCATTTTAGGCGAAAATCTTTAAAAAGGGGAAAATTCTCAGCAAAGTCAGAGTAAATTTTTCATCAGTATGAAACAAATCATCATGTTGATACTGAGCATACTCCCATTGGTCAGCATGGTAAAAATAACTATTTCCATCCCCATAGCTGTCACAATCGTCGTAACAATGAAGAGAGGAGGACCAAGGCGCAGCGTGATAACAGTACATCTTCTTTTTATTTGAAGACGAACACGAAACGAACACTGACGAACGATACAAAAACAACAAACGACCGTGAAGCTATAGAACGAAAGTGCAGACACAAGCAACTAACGTAAAGACATAGACAATCACCCACAACCTACCTAATGACTATGGCTGCCTAAATATGGCTCCCAATCAGAGACAACGATAGACAGCTGTCTCTAATTGAGAACCAATCTAGGCAACCATAGACATACAAAAAACACCTAGACTGAACACTGCCCCATAAACATACAAAAACCCCTAGACAATACAAAAACACATACATCCCCCATGTCACACCCTGACCTAACTAAAATAATAAAGAAAACAAAGATAACTAAGGCCAGGGTGTGACAATAGCACCATCTGTAGAAACTAAAATGGGCATATCCTGTTGGACAAATCCAGGTGATGACTCCCTGTTTAAGTAACATTTATTCCGTTTAGTGCTTAATGAACATGACCCAGGACAAGCATCCAGATCCCACTATTTATAAGGGCATCGCCTATGTCCCATTAGCATAAACCTGCTATAGTTCCTGAGTATTATCATTAAAAATTGCAGTTTGGTAATGGATATAGGTCAAATAGATTAGGATCAGTTTCACTCTCAGGATCAGAGTTCACCTCTCCATTTACCAAGTACAGTGTCAACATTTTCAGTAGACAACACCTTCTTTACCCATGTCACCATTAGCATAGCAACAATCAAAACAATCAACCCATAACACATGAATTTCTCCGCTCATATAGTTATTAACATACACAAACTTACTCAAATCAAACAGTCAGTTTTAAAAAGCATAAGATTCCAAATCATAATTAAAACCCAATTAATTATCCAACCAAAATGTAGAATGAAATTTCTCAGTGATTCACATTGGTTCTATCACTCAACATTTTAACCCTCAACTTAACATACATCAACACTGGCAGAATGTACATTTATATTAACATACAATATATTCATCTTATAACTCTAGCAATAACCTTCTCATCACGATTATAATTACAGATCAGTATCTCAATGCATCCTTAGCCCTTAATTACTATACATTTAGCAGTGTGTAGACCTCCTCAATCAACCTGATACCCCAAAATAAAAAAATTCAGACAAGTCTAAATCAATTACGGCAACAGTTGACCAACCCCTTCCTTCCTCGGCATTCAATTCTTCTGGCATCTCTTCATTTTCTTCTTCAGTTAGGTTCACAGTTCCAAGTGGATGTCACATGATAATTGCAATGTCTCAGGAGTAATCCGATTTTCCCAAACAGACTAATGTCTCACTTGAGCCCCACCACAACGCCTATTATGTCTTGTCCATTTGCTAACCAGTATACCAGCAACATAAGATGAGTTTTGGAACGGATCTCTCTTCATGCTCACTCCACGTGGACTCATGTCGCACCCCTAAGAGAAGGGGCATGAGAGAAAAGGCAGTTGATAGCTTCGATTGGATTCTGTGTACAGGTTATTGGCTACGACTCAGGTCTCACAATAGAAGTGATGCAGGACAGGGCCGTATTGAACGCCATTTCTTCAGCCGGTTAGAGGGGGTTTTGAGGTCCACACCATTTGGTCAAATGATCCCTTCCATGCATCTAGATACCATGTGTAGTCACCTTCACCATAACCTCGAGAAAGGACAGATCAGAACAACAGTTTAGTTCAGTTAATTTCTGATTCAGGAAATCCAGACAAGCATTGACTGTATGACAAATGATTACTTTTACCAATATTCTTAATATAAATGTCTAAAACAAATATCAAAGAAATAACATAAAATTCTGTTGAAACCATGTTTCCAAATTGGCTTAAACTCACCCTATGACACTGTCAACCTCATCGCAGAGTCACAGGGTCTGGAAGTTTTCCCAATCATCCAGTAGACCCAATCTGGTGAGATTTATATTGAAACAAAACAAACAACAATACACTCCTTCATACATCATTCAATACATTCCTACATATCACTCAAGGTGTGTAAACTTCAATCCAAAAACCTCAGAGGACTGGTAATTCCCCCATTTTGACACATGACTCAATTAGTTATTAATGTGTAAAAACAACAAGACTGCTGGCTAAACTAAACAAAACAATTTAAAATGATAAAATCTAATTAAAATCGCTACCCATAACTCCATAATTTATTTTTTCCCCCATAACTTCATAGTAAAAATAGACTAGAGACTATCCTTCTCATGGTCCGAATCACACATATAACCATTAATTATAAACTTCTCAGTAATTATCAGTATTACAAATTACCTTTAAATCATCATCCAATGTCTCTCAGCTTTCCAGTGAGGGTGATCAAACCACAGGATATAGGGTCATTCAAACCCTTCAAATAAGTGTTTCTTTCTCTTTTAGACAAATTATTTTAAAACAGTGAAACATGTCATATATTTTGTATCCAAGGGTTACAGTAAGTTTTTTCAGTACATTTATTGTTCAATTAAACTAAGAAAATAAAACTTCAGAAAATTCCATGTATGTGCCCGTTTAAGATGAAAAACCCAATAAAATCAAATGAAAATAAACCACTCACAATAAATCAGACCTGGTATTAAAACACTAACAAATATTCATAATGTATGGTAAAAAAACAAACATTTGCCAGGCCTTAGTTAATATAGGAGACATACAGACATACTAGCGGACTACCATCAGTGCTGGAAGAAAGAATCCTACTCAAACACATCAGATAATACAGTGTTCCACTAAGTGGAATAGACACCTTCCAAAGTAAACAATCCCAGAGTGCCTTTCCGGGTATCGTATCAGTTTAACCTGTTGCATCAATTCAGTGAAAATATAAAACCTATTGTAACAAATCTAGGACCTACAAAAATGTTGCCCCGTCAGCTCAATATCCAATCAGCTCAATATTCAATACTAAAACATTCACTTTAAATACTTGACACTGTTCACATAATGGAAACAGATTATCATTTTAAATTACATTACCTTCCTGCTCCAATTAACTGGTGTTACCTAAACTACAAAACCAAGCAACAATAATCAGAAACTGTCAAATAACATTGATCATATCTGCTTCAAATGGCCCACTGCCTGCTCGCTTTCAACCGCAGCTAATCTATTTTACAATCTCAAGGTTCAATCACTAAACCTTGTTTTGAAACCTCAACTTCTTCTAATTACTAAAATATCGCATCATTAGAGTGCTATCCAAAAACCCCATTAATAGCATATTACCATTCACATACTGTCAACACTCATTAAGTTTCCATATTTACCATATTATATTATTTACCATATTCAAGCCGAATGCTCATGCGCTTCTTTTAGATCCTCTATGGCTTGCTATATTTCACCACGTATATGATGGTTATTTCTGGACCTCTATCAACGATTTTAATATATGTGACCAGATTCAGGAAACTAGGCATATGTCACGAGTCACAACTTCACAGGAGAGCCGTTTGAATGTAAAAAAAATATTGTTTTATCAAAATACGTTTTTTTTGGCAGAAATGCCTTCTCGAACATGTGAACTTTCAAGTGCCTTAATAACACACTTGTATGCCATCTGTAAATACGAATAAAATTGTTAAATAATGAGCCTTGTTGGTTAAGCCACAGAAAAAGCCTGTCTCCAGATTACATCTTCAAACTAAGGGCAACCGTGGTATGGCGTTCCTGACAGGGAGACGCATGATGATGTATACAGGTAAGACAGTCTAGCGTTAGCTTGCTACATTTTCAGATATTACATGTTTATAATTTTGACAAAAAGTTGTTTCATTTCAAGCTAAAGTGTACTGTTAGCTAGCTAGCTGGCCGGCTCCCTAGCTGACAATTTTATTTGTTTCCCAGAGCTGTTTGCTTTTCTAGTTAGAGCCTAATGTTAGCTAGCTAACATTGGACCTGGTTGGTTAGCTCCCAGCACTGTGGCATTGTTGGCACGTTGTCCATTGTTGTTTGACTAGCTAATGTTAGCCGGCTGGCTTGTTAGCTAACGTTACATGATGTATGTGATCTTTTATTTTAAAAAATTACTAAGGAGTGGCTTCTGTCTGGCCACTCTACCATAAAGGCCTGATTGGTGGAGTGTTGCATAAATGGTTCTCTTTCTGGAAGGTTCTCCCATCTTTATAGAGGGACTCTGGAGCTCAGTCAGAGTGACCATTGGGTTTTTGGTCACCTCCCTGACCAAGACCCTTCTCCCCCGATTGCTCAGTTTGGCCAGACGGCCAGCTCTAGGTAGAGTCTTGGTGGTTCCAAACTTCTTCCATTTAAGGATTATAGAGGCCACTGTGTTCTTGGGGAATTTCAATGCTGCAGACATTTTTGGGCACCCTTCCCCAGATCTGTTGCCTTGACACAATCCTGTCTCGGATCTCTACGGACAATTCCTTCGACCTCAGGGCTTGGTTTTTGCTATGACATTCACTGTTAACTGTGGTACTTTATATAGACAGCTGTGTGCCTTTCCAAATCATGTCCAATCAATTGAATTTACCACAGCTGGACTCCAATCAAGTTGTAGAAACATCTCAAGGTTGCTCAACTGAAACAGAATGCACCTGAGCTCAATTTCGAGTCTCATAGCAAAGGGTCTGAATACTTATGTAAATCAGGTTTTTCAGGTTTTGATTTGTAATACATAAACAAATGTGGCAAAAATGTTTAGAAACCTGTTGTCACTTTGTCATTATTTCCAAATGCACTGTATATACCGGTGTTCTTTTGTATTTTATTTTATTCTTCTTTTGATAGTTCTATTGAATTTTTCATGACAATATTTTTAACTATGCATCTTTTGGAAAAAGTTCGTAAGCAAGCATTTCACTGTGATAAATTTGATTTGATCTTTTTTGATTGTAGTGCCGCTTTAATTGTCCGACAAAAACAAGCCACATATTTGAAGGCTACGCATGTCATAAAAACTACATTCAAAAGTTTGTTTTATTCAATTAAGAATTTGAAATGTCATGGTATATCCTTGTAATTAACAATGTTACATGGATATTTTAATTTAATTTAGCCTTTTGATTGGGCCTATCTTTTTTTTTTTTAAATGCATGAATATTCACACAAGTAACCGAATACTGACGTCCGTTCGGATATTAGAATATTCAAATAACTGTGACCATCCATAACAGACACACACACACACGGTGGCCATAGGGCCATGATCACTGTCAGCTACTCGCTGGACAAAAATGTAATATTGATGTTTAAAATAGCTGCATTTTGATGTATGCTGCATACAAAGGACCTGGTGTCTCACTCGCTTTTTCCCTCTCTGTCTCTCTGTCTCCCCATCTCACGCACGCACGTATGCACACAAACACACACACTCACACACAGTGAGTCCTATGGACCAGTCTAGTTGAAAGCGTGGTCATTTAGCATGCGGCAACAGCAAACCAATAACAGGCCAGAAACATATAACCCTGTGTTTACAGGTCCTTTCTTCCCTCTCTGCATGACACCAGCACTTCAATCCTGCTGCCATGCTCAACCGCTCCCGGTAATGAGTGTGTGTGGGGGAGTGTGTGTATGTGTCTGTGTGTGTGTGGGCACAAACAGTACAGGGGGGAATGTAAGTATATGTACAGGAAAATGCACATACTTGGGAGAGTGTGTGTGCATGGGGGCAGAGTGAAGGGTGTTTGTCTATACGTGGGTCTCTGCAATGGAATGTGTGTGCGTGCGTGTATGTGTGAGAGAGAGATGCAAGGCATTCAGTTCAAATGTCCCCATACCACCTTAAGCACAGTGGTAGGTTACAAAGCACAAAGTGGACACACAGATATAGAAACCATGGCAGTAACATTATGCACTGTCATTACATAAACCAGAGAGAGAGATAGAACATGTTGATTTTCCAGAAAAGGTCCAGATGTCAGAGAAACCAATATCCTTTTTTACTGGACCCTACTGATATAGGACACACACACTTACACATATTTTGGACAAAAAATATGCTTCACTGGGACCTTCAAACTGTCCGTGAATTAACTGAAAAACAAAGCAAGGGATTTCCATGCCATTTAAAAAATCTATTAAATTAGGCATACCAATTAGGATCTGGCTAAAACATATTTTAATCAATAATAGTACTAATTGCACTATGTGGGAGAAAAGTGTGGGCTCCACTTACAAAACAAGAATTTGACAAATGGAACAAACACCCAATAGAAATCCTGCATGCGGAATTCTGTAAGAGCATCCTCAGAGTAGAAAGAAAAACTCAAAACAATGCATGCAGAGCAGAATTAGGCCAATTCCCTCTTCTGATTGATATCCAAAAAGAGCCACCAAATTCTATAATAATTTAAACACAAGTGACCCCCACCTACAGTACAATTACAAAGCCCTCAAATGCCAAAAAGTGACCATAGATAAGTGTCCCCTCAACCAGCTGGTTCTTAGGCTCGATTCACTAAAATTTGGTCCAACCAAATTATCACAAGCAGAAATAAATATATATATTACAGTGTTCTTGTTATAGTGTTCTTAACTATGAAGTAGTTAACTTCTTTGTGATAGGGGGCAGCATTTTCACTTTTGGATGAATTGCGTGCCCATAGTGAACTGCCTCCTACTCTGTCCCAGATGCTAATATATGCATATTATTATTACTATTGGATATAAAACACTCTGAAGTTTCTAAAACTGTTTGAATGATGTCTGTGAGTATAACAGAACTTATATGGCAGGCAAAAACCTGAGAAAAAGTCCAAACAGGAAGTGAGAATTCTGAGACTGGTCAATGTTCAACTCATCGCCTATTCAATTCCCTGTAAGAACAATTCCCTCAAACAGAGGGATGCTATGTTAGCTAGCTGGCTATGACTATCCAACACAAGTTATTGCCACCGGTGTAACTGCTTACTGACTATACACTGTAACGTTACTCCATGACTGTAGCGGGTTTACACATTAGTTCTATTAGCTATGTTGACTAGTACGTTACTTTAGCTAATATGGGGACAACGATGTAGGCTGTGTGTAGCAGTTAGGACATGGTTTGGCTTGGAAAGGTTTTTTCGCCTGGTCATATACAGCTGATGTGTGGTTCATTGAAGTCCACAAACGAAGAGAAAAGATGAGAGAAGGAGAGTGCATAGAGGCTAGAATGAATACAACGTGGCTGCTACGATCAGGGGTGTATTAATTCCGCCGATTCTGTTGAAAAACGTTTTTTAAACAGAAGCAAACGAAACGGGGATAAAAATAACAGAATTTGTCCAATAGAAACTCTCGTTTTCAACTGTTGGAGCAATGATTACACCCTAGATAAGCTAGGTGCAGGCAAGAGTGTGCAAGTATTGAATGTGTCACTGTCTGTCCATGTGTCACTGTCTGTCATCTTACTGAACACCTCCCGGAAGTTCTGGTACTCCGCGGGAATGGCGGAGAGGTCCGAGGCAACTTCAGAGCCCCCAGAAAGATGCAATGGGGCAGGCTGCGCTGACGTCAGGCACTGAGCATGGCAGAACGGGCTCCAACCCATGATGGCACCAGCAGACCAGTCAATAAGGGGATTGTGTTGCTGGACCCAAGAAAATCCCAGTACCACGGGAACCTGAGGAGACCTAATGAGCAGGAATTGGATCATCTCGCTCTGGTACCCTGACACCCGTAGGTTGATGGGGGTGGTATTATAGGTAACCCAGCCTATAGCGCACCCATCCAGTGCTTTAACGTCCATGGGAATGGAGAGGGGCTGAGTGGGGATGCCTAGCTCAGACGCCAGCGTAGCATCCATAAAGCTCTCATCGGCCCCAGTGTCGATGGGTACCCATAGAAATTTCTACTGGTTTCCCCACAGCAAAACAGCATGAAAAGGGGTGTGAGTAAGGGGATAGGAAAAGTTATCTTTATGGCCCACCACAGTACTCGCTCCTACCGGTGAGCCTGGTCTTTTAGTGGACAGGTGGAGACGAAATGAACAGTAGTCTCGTAATACAGGCAACTCTTAGTGTGAATCCTGTATAGCCATTCAGCTGGAGACAGCCTAGCTCTGCCTATTTGCATTGGCTCGGGAAGAGGTGAATCGGCAGCATTCGGATACTCTCGAGGGAACTTGGGTAGCCTCGGGTTCTCTCGGCAACGGCACCATCTGGGACTTCCGGGATGCCTCGGAGGCGAGTGAAATCAAATCTCCTCTCCTTCCTTCCTTCTCGTAGTCGCCCATCGATCCGAATGGTCAAGGCGAGCTCATCCTTTACTTTCTCCGATACTCCGTGCAGGAACATGCCGAACAATGCTTCCGGGTTCCAGGCACTCTCAAATGCCAACATGCGGAAATCCCCCGCATAGTCTGCCACCCTGCGGGAGTCTTGTCGAAGCTGGAGTAACTTCCGGCAGCCTCTCTCCCAGACAACGGAGCATTGGACACTTTCTTTATCTCCGCCACAAACTCCTCCAGGCTGAAGCATACAGCCGACTTCTGTTCCAATAGTGCCGTAGCCCAGGCGAGAGCCCTCCTGGACATCAGCGTGATGAGGTGCGCTATCTTAGAGCTGTCCGAGGGGAAGGTGATGAGGGAACACTGAGCGAGAAACGCCTGACAGGTGCCCGACTCTCCATCGGAGTGTTCCGGGGGAGGTAAGCGGGGTTCGCGGGAAACCAGGGTGGCCGTGGAGGCGGCGCTACTAACAGCCGGGTTCCTGAGAGGTTACCGTCGTGTAGGCTGCCTAACAAGGGGAACCAGCGGCAACCAGCGGAATTGCTCCAGCAATGTGTTCAACGCTCAGCCATGGCGTTCGGCCAAGGTCTGGAACCCTTCCATAAGACCATGAAGCAACTCCACGTGCATTCCGATGGTGGCTCCTTGGGAGGAAATGGCGTTGCGGAGCTTGTCCAAGTCTGTTGGGTCAGTCATGGCCAGTTTGTACTATCACGTTTTACGGAGGACCCAGATGCAGACAGTGTCGAAGTAACAAACGTTTATTACTAGAACATGGGCATGCAAAATGACAGGTCAATGGCAGGCAGTGGTCAGTAAACCAGATCAGAGTCAAAAGGTACAGAACGGCAGGCAATCTCAGGGTCATGGCAGGCAGAGGTCAATAACCCATGGCGGTGTGACAAGATACAGAACGGCAGGCAGGCTCAGGCTCAGGGCAGGCGGAATGGTCTAAACCGGGAAAACGGGAAACCAGGAATTATAGAAAAAGACAGGAGCAAGTGGAAAAACGCTGATAGGCTTGACGGACAAAACAAACTGGCAACAGACAAACAGAGAACACAGGTATAAATACACTCGGGATAATGGGGAAGATGGGCGACACCTGGAGGGGGTGGAGACAAGCACAATGGCAGGTGAAACAGATCAGGGTGTGACACCATGCTCATGATTTTTCTTTATTCCTCCCTCATCATAAACGGCACTGACCGCCGCTACTTAATTACCTGTTCCTCTTATTTCTTATTTTTTTTCCTAATGTGTTTTTGTTCTACCTTATTTTTAGTATTACATCGTTATTGATTACTGCATTTTTGGATTTAGAGCTTGCAACAAAGGCATTTCACTGTACTTGTGCATGTGACATTAAAACTTGAAACTTGATTTTGGATTGAGTTAATTATGACTTTGATTTCTTTGGCAAAGTTCCTTGTTGTTTATATATATATATTTTTTTTTGTTAGTCCCTTTGCCTATTTAGCATTTTTATTTACCGCTACAATTCAGTGATTATTTTGTTAGTAAAATCACAATTTCTACACCTGATTCCTTGCCTCCAGCCTCCCTGGAAGCCTACTAGACATGTTAACGTTTGAACATCAGATTGGCAGATAATAACATCAATTCCGGCTTCAATTACGACTTTGACTCATCTGCCCTGGGCTCTTTGTGTACTTCCGAACCAATCCTCGGGCTTCCCAAGAGGAAACGCCGGAAAAAGTCATCAAGGCAAAGGGTGACTACTTCGAAAAAGTAGGGGCAGCCAGTGGAAAATACAGAGTGTTAGGGTTGATAATCTTCTCTAGTTGCCATGATTGTCTCAGTGTTCCGTCACTCATGTGGACAGGAGAGCTAGAAAGTTCAAGTCCTCTTGGGTGCTGCCATATATTCACATTATAATTGCCCATCCAAGAAGGGAGGGTCAAGGTCATTGGCCACAGATAAAATGACGTCAAATCACTTTATAATCAAATCAAATCAAATTTGATTAGTCACATGAAACAAAACACCAGTCTCAACGTCAAGAGTGAAGAGGCGACTCCGGGATGCTGGCCCTCTAGACAGAGTTGCAAAGAAAAAGCCATATCTCAGACTGCCCAATAAAAATAAAAGATTAAGATGGGCAAAAGAACACAGACCCTGGACAGAGGAACTCTGCCTAGAAGGCCAGCATCCCGGAGTCGCCTCTTCACTGTTGAGTGTTTTGCGGGTACTATTTAATGAAGCTGCCAGTTGAGGACTTGTGAGCCGTCTGTTTCTCAAACTAGACACTCTAATGTACTTGTCCTCTTGCTCAGTTGTGCACCGGGGCCTCCCACTCCTCTTTCTATTCTGGTTAGAGCCAGTTTGCGCTGTTCCGTAAAGGGAGTAGTACACAGCGTTGTACAAGATCTTCAGTTTCTTGGCAATTTGTCACATGGAATAGCCTTCATTTCTCAGAACCAAAATAGACTGACGAGTTTCAGGAAGAAAGTTCTTTATTTTTGGCCATTTTGAGCCTGTTATCAAACCCACAAATGCTGATGCTCCAGATACTCAACTAGTCCAAAGAAGGCTGAGTTTATTGCTTCTTTAATCAGAACAACAGTTTTCAGCTGTGGTAACATAATCGAAAAATGGTTTTCTAATGATCAATTAGCCTTTTAAAATTATAAATGTGGATTAGCTAACACAACGTGCCATTGAAACACAGGAGTGATGGTTGCTGATAATGGGCCTCTGTACGCCTACGTAGATATTCCATAAAAAAAATCTGCCGTTTCCAACTACAATAGTCATTTACAACATTAACAATGTCTACACTGTATTTCTGATCAATTTGATGTTATTTTAATGGACAAAAAAAAAAGGCTTTTCTTTCAAAAACAAGGACATTTCTAAGTGACCCCAAACTTTTGAATAGTAGTGTATATTATTATAATTTATTTTTTATTAGGCATACTATTTTGATATTGATTACTGCACTGTTGGGTAGAGATTGCAAGTTAAGTATTTTACGGTACTTGTGCATGTGACAAATCTAACTTGAACTTGATTAATCAGGCTGTAATACACAATTAATTGGTATATACAGCCGGACACTAATGACAGCAAAATCATGTAAATGTTTCTTACAAGCCAGAATCTTGAATAAAATTACATTTGAACTTGCTTGTACTTTCGTCTTGTGCACGCTATGCATGTTTGTGCAGTTTGTCCTTTAGCTGCTCAAAATTTGAGACAAAACATGCACAGGAAAGTATTGCTTATCCAACTTTTTAGAGCGCCGGTACTGAAGTTGACATTTCTATCACCTGGTACATGCATAAAACCATGTAAATATCAGCTGACTTCAGTTAGTATGCATGCATAGCATGCACAAGATGAAAGTACAACCATGCAATGCATGTACACTAACTGAAGTCAGCAGGTGTTTACATGGTCTTGCGCATGTGCCAGGTGATAGAAAGTTCAAGTTTCAGTTGGATATATTGTCAAAACAATGTTGACCATCTGAAGGATCAACACCACGGACAACTGGTACAGTAAATGTAATTGCATTCAACATTCTGGCTTGTAGGGAACATCTACAAGATTTTGCAGTCATTACTTTCAGGCTGTGTACAGTATACCAATTAAATTGTGTATTACAGCATGATTAATCAGACTACCCCAAATCATGCTGAAAATAAACCCTGCCTGCTGCCTACACTGCTTCATCTGCATTCCAAACGCAATTACCACACTCTGAGTCTCCAGGCAGGCCAAATGCAGCTCCAATGTAAGGGCTGTTGTCCTCCTCTTCCTCAGATGAGGAGAGGAGAGAAGGATCAGTGGACCAATACGCAGCATTAGGGAAATATGCCATCTCTTTATTTGACACGACGGCACACGAAAACAAAACACTTACAAAATTACAAAACAAGAAAACGACGTAGACGAAAACCTGAACATGAACTTACATAACTAAAACGTAAAACTCACGGACAGGAACAGACTACATCAAACCAAACAGTCCCGTATGGTACATACATCGACGACACAGGAGACAATCACCCACAAACAAACAGTGAGAACACCCTACCTAAATATGACTCTTAATTAGAGGAAAACGCAAAACACCTGCCTCTAATTAAGAGCCATACCAGGCAACCAAAACCAACATAGAAACAGAAAACATAGACTGCCCACCCAAAACTCACGCCCTGACCATATACACATACAAAAACAGGTCAGGAACGTTACAGAACCCCCCCCTCAAGGTGCGAACGCCGGGCGCACCAGCACAAAGTCCAGGGGAGGGTCTGGGTGGGCAGTTGACCACGGTGGTGGCTCAGGCTCTGGACGCTGTCCCCACACCACCATAGTCACTCCCCGCTTCTGTCTTCCCCTCCCAATGACCACCCTCAAACTAACATCCCCTAAATGAACAGCCAACACCGGGATAAGGGGCAGCACCGGGAGAAGGGGCAGCACCGGGACAAGGGGCAGCACCGGGACAAGGGGCAGCACCGGGACAAGGGGCAGCACCGGGACAAGGGGCAGCACCGGGACAAGGGGCAGCACCGGGATAAGGGGCAGCACCGGGATAAGGGGCAGCACCGGGACAAGGGGCAGCACCGGGATAAGGGGCAGCACCGGGACAAGGGGCAGCACCGGGACAAGGGGCAGCACCGGGACAAGGGGCAGCACCGGGACAAGGGGCAGCACCGGGACAAGGGGCAGCACCGGGATAAGGGGCAGCACCGGGATAAGGGGCAGCACCGGGACAAGGGGCAGCACCGGGATAAGGGGCAGCACCGGGACAAGGGGCAGCACCGGGATAAGGGGCGGCAGGTCCCGGCTGAGAGACTCTGGCAGGTCCTGGCTGAGGGACTCTGGCAGGTCCTGGCTGAGGGACTCTGGCAGGTCCTGGCTGAGGGACTCTGGCAGGTCCTGGCTGAGGGACTCTGGCAGGTCCTGGCTGAGGGACTCTGGCAGGTCCTGGCTGAGGGACTCTGGCAGGTCCTGGCTGAGGGACTCTGGCAGGTCCTGGCTGAGGGACTCTGGCAGGTCCTGGCTGAGGGACTCTGGCAGGTCCTGGCTGAGGGACTCTGGCAGGTCCTGGCTGAGGGACTCTGGCAGGTCCTGGCTGAGGGACTCTGGCAGGTCCTGGCTGAGGGACTCTGGCAGGTCCTGGCTGAGGAACCCTGGCAGGTCCTGGCTGAGGAACCCTGGCAGGTCCTGGCTGGACGGCTCTGGCAGGTCCTGGCTGGACGGCTCTGGCAGGTCCTGGCAGGTCCTGGCTGGACGGCTCTGGCAGGTCCTGGCTGGACGGCTCTGGCAGGTCCTGGCTGGACGGCTCTGGCAGGTCCTGGCTGGACGGCTCTGGCAGGTCCTGGCTGGACGGCTCTGGCAGGTCCTGGCTGGACGGCTCTGGCAGGTCCTGGCAGGACGGCTCTGGCAGGTCATGGCAGGACGGCTCTGGCAGGTCATGGCAGGACGGCTCTGGCTGGTCATGGCAGGACGGCTCTGGCTGGTCATGGCAGGACGGCTCTGGCTGGTCATGGCAGGACGGCTCTGTAGGGAGGAGAAGGAGAGACAGCCTGGTGCGTGGTCTAGGCACTGGCTGCGCTGGAGAGGAGGAAACAGCTGGAGAGAGAACCCGGAGAGACAGCCTGGTACGGGGGGCTGCCACCGGAGGACTGGTACATGGAGGTGGCACCGGGTATACCGGACCGTGAAGGAGGACACGTGCTCTTGAGCACCGAGCCTGCCCAACCTTACCAGGTTGAATGGTGCCCGTAGCCCTGCCAGTGCGGCGAGGTGGAATAGCCCGCACTGGGCTATACTGGCAAACCGGGGACACCATTCGTAAGGCTGGTGCCATGTATGCCGGCCCGAGGAGACGCACTGGTGGCCAGATGCGTTGGGCCGGCTTCATGACATCCAGCTCGATGCCCAACTTAGCCCTCCCAGTGCGGCAAGGTGGAATAGCCCGCACTGGGCTAAGCACGCGTACTGGGGACACCGTGCGCTTTACCGCATAACACGGTGTCTTACCAGTACGACGCCTTCTACCTCCACGGTAAGCACGGGGAGTTGGCTCAGGTATCCTACCCGGCTTTGCCACACTCCTCGTGTGCCCCCCCCCCCAAGAAATTTTTGGGTCTGACTCACGGGCTCCCAACCACGTCGCCGCGCTGCCTCCTCATACCAGCGCCTCTCAGCCTTCGCTGCTTCCAACTCCGCCTTGGGACGGCGATATTCCCCTGGCTGAGCCCAGGGTCCTCTACCGTCCAGGATCTCCTCCCAAGTCCAGAAGTCCTGGTTGCTCTGTTGAGCATTCCCTTGCCGCTTGGTCCTAGGTTGGTGGGTGATTCTGTAAGGGCTGTTGTCCTCCTCTTCCTCAGATGAGGAGAGGAGAGAAGGATCAGTGGACCAATACGCAGCATTAGGGAAATATGCCATCTCTTTATTTGACACGACGGCACACGAAAACAAAACACTTACAAAATTACAAAACAAGAAAACGACGTAGACGAAAACCTGAACATGAACTTACATAACTAAAACGTAAAACTCACGGACAGGAACAGACTACATCAAAACGAACGAACAACCAAACAGTCCCGTATGGTACATACATCGACGACACAGGAGACAATCACCCACAAACAAACAGTGAGAACACCCTACCTAAATATGACTCTTAATTAGAGGAAAACGCAAAACACCTGCCTCTAATTAAGAGCCATACCAGGCAACCAAAACCAACATAGAAACAGAAAACATAGACTGCCCACCCAAAACTCACGCCCTGACCATATACACATACAAAAACAACATAAAACAGGTCAGGAACGTTACATCCAAATGTACATATTCAACCTGAATGACCTAAAAAACTGAATTCGAAAATGTTGTTTATCACCATGACCCACCCCCACCACAACTACACCACCCCCAGCCCCCACCAGCAGCAGCAGTACTGTACATTTCTAAACATCTGCCTGATTCTGGAATGTAGTGCTCCCTCCAGAACCCCTCTCCACTCGGATTATTCCATCATTAAATTAGCATATGAGCTGTGTGCCTGGCAGCGTGCGGTGAACAGCAGCCTGGTGGTTGTGTGTCTATGGAGCGTGGAAGGAATGCGGGAGCTGGTTCTCCCTCCGCCCAGCCAGCCCAGCAGAGGAAATTATTTCAAACAGCTCTGGTCTGTTCAAAGACACACTTCCAATGGAGAATTTATCAAAGTACTGCTGCTTAACGAGTGGTGAAAGCCTGACACACAACGTTAATATTTCTGAATATTCTGCCTAGCTTTAGGGGCTCAATTGATATGTTGTTGTTTTTTAAGCTGAGCCTGGCATATATTACCCCTCTCCTTTTTTCTGAATATTTTTTTACAGATTTATGCTTTTCCTCAACCACTCTTTAGGATCAGTGGATGTTGATCAAGCTAAAGCTTCCCTACATCTTGGGATGGCTGTGAAACTTGCAGTCTGAGTTTTGTGGGATGCAGTGTGCAAGATTGTAGCATGTGTAACATGAACCAAGGACATACATTACATTTCAGTCACAGAGCAGATGCTTTTATCCAGAGCAACTTACAGTAGTGAGTGGATATATTTTCAACTGGTCTCATGTGGGAATTGAACCCACAACCTTGGTGTTGCAAGGGTCACACAGCTATCAACTGAGACACACAGCTTTACCAACTGAGCTATTATAAGAAATATGAACTAGCCCTAGGGCAACCTTTGATGTTGATTATTATGTGACTACTATTCTTCTCTACTTTACTCAGACTGACTGTAAATTAGTGATTTAACACCCTCCAGAACAGCAATATTATCACAGCATGGGGTTAATTATATAAATATTGAATTCAATCTAAGGAGCACAGTCTTCTGCACAGACTTCTTTTGAAAGCCTTCTTGCTGGAACTGTTGGTCTACCTGTTGAAGAGGTAAGGTGAGTGGGTGATTTAGGTTGGACTCAAAGCAATGTGTTATTGGTTTCTTCCCACAAACACATGTAATCCTACCTGACTTGAACTGACAGTGAGTGAGTTTTGCCTGGGGGTGTTCTGTTGAACTGATGGAGAACATTTTTGATTCATAGTTTAGATACAGAAGAACATCAAGAAAGATAGATATGAGCTCTGGACTTGTGTGTAGCTGCAGGGTGTGTGTGTGTGTGCCTGTGCTTGTGTGCATATATGTATGTTTCTCTCTCTCAGGCCCTATTCCTGTCAGTGTAATTGTGTAGGGACGTGCTCCATTCCCTCTTTGGATTAAGGCCGGCTCTATCTGCTCTGCTGTCAGCTCACAGCTCAAAGCTGCAGGTCTACAGCTCCAGTCTAACACCCCAGCTACATCCCCAGGAACCAACCAAATGTGTGTGTGTTGTGTGTTTGTGTGTGTGTGTGATTCTGGACATGTTTATCTTATGGCTGCAATCCCGCGACCGGGATCGATATGACAACAGCCAGTGATAGTGCAGGGCGCCAAATTCAAACAACAGAAATCTCATAATTAAAATTCCTCAGACATTCATGTGTCTTATATCATTTTAAAGTAATCTTGTTGTTAATCCCACCAAAGTGTCCGATTTCAAATATGCTTTTCAGCGAAAGCACTACAAACGATTATGTTAGGTCACCACAAAACCACAATAAGCACAGCCATTTTTCCAGCGAAAGATAGCTTTCACAAAAAGCAGAAATAGAGATAAAATGTATCACTAACCTTTGATTATCTTCATCAGATGACACTCATAGGACTTCATGTTACACAATACATGCATGTTTTGTTTGATAAAGTTCATATTCATATAAAAAAATCTGAGTTTACATTGGCGCGTTAGATTCACTAGTTCCAAAAACATCAAGTGATTTTGCATAGCCACATCGTTTCAACAGAAATACTCATCATAAATGTAGATGATAATACAAGTGATACACATGGAATTAAAGATATACCTCTCCTTAATGCAACCGCTGTGTCAGATTTCAAAAAAACTTTACGGAAAAATAAAACATGCAATAATCTGAGACGAAGCTCAGAACAATAGCCAATTTAGCCGCCATGTTGGACTCAACAGAAACCAGAAAATACATGATAAATGTTTCCTTACCTTTGATGAACTTCTTCAGAATGCAGTCCTAGGAATCCCAGGTCCACAATAAATGCTTGATTTCTTCGATAATGTCCGGTATTTATGTCCAATTAGCTACTTTCTAATTGTTTACCAAACGCCCTAACCAAAGTCTCAAAGCGCGTCCACTATAACGTGACAAAATGTCCAAAAGTTCCGTTACAGTCAGTAGAAACATGTCAAATGATGTACTGAATCTATCTTTAGAATGTTGTAAACATACATCTTGAATAACGTTCCAACCGGAGAATTACATCGACTTCAATTGACCGATGGAACGGAGCTCACTCTCACGTGAATGCGGCAGTTCAATGCATGGGCACCTCATGGAAGTGATTACTCATTCCTGTCTCCTTCGGCCCCAATTCACATTGGAGTCATCAGACAAAGTTCTATTGACTGTTGACATCTAGTGGAAGCCGTAGGAAGGAAAACCCATCCATATCTCTCTGTATTTTCAATGAGAGCTTGGTTGAAAATCTGGCACCCCCAGAAAATATCCAAACAGGAAGTGGAACCTCTCAGGTTTTTGCCTGCCATATGAGTTCTGTTATACTCACCGACATAATTCAAACAGTTTTAGAAACTTCGGAGTGTTTTCTATCCAATAATAATAATAATATGCATATATTAGCAACTATGACATAGGAGCAGGCCGTTTACTCTGGGCACCTCTGTGCACCTTTCATCCAAGCTACTCAATACTGCCCCTTCAGCCATAAGAAGTTAACAATTTATTTAAATAGGCAAGTCAGTTAAGAACACATTCTTATTTACAATGACGGCTTACCAAAAGGCAAAAGGCCTCCTGCGGGGACAGTGGCTGGGCTTAAAAATAAAATAAAAATCTAGGACAGAACACACATCACGACAAGAGAGACAACACAACACTACATAAGAGACCTAACACAACATAGCATGGCAGCAACACATGACAACACAGCATTGTAGCAACACAACATGACAACAACATGGCATCAGCACAACATAGGTAGTAGAACAAAACATGGTACAAACATTATTGGGCACAGACAACACCACATTAAGGTACAGACAACAATAGATCATGCAAAGCAGCCACAACTGTCAGTAAGAGTGTCCATGATTGAGTCTTTGAATGAAGAGATGGAGATAAAACTGTCAAGTTTGAGTGTTTGTTGCAGCTCGTTCCAGCCGCTAGCTGCAGTGACCTGAAAAGACAAGCGACACAGGAATGTGTGTGCTTTGGGGACCTTTAACAGAATGTGACTGACAGAACGGGTGTTGTATGTGGAGGATGAGGGTTGCAGTAGATATCTCAGATGGGGGGAGTGAGGCCTAAGAAGGTTTTATGAATAAGCATCAACCAGTGGGTCTTGCGACGGGTATACAGAGATGACCAGTTTACAGATTAGTATAGAGTGCAGTGATGTGTCCTATAAGGAGCATTGGTGGCAAATCTGATGGCTGAATGGTAAAGCACATCTAGCTGCTCGAGAACACACTTACCTGCCGATCTATAAATGACGTCTCCGTAATCTAGCATGGGTAGGATGGTCATCTGAATCAGGGTTAGTTTGGCAGCTGGGGTGAAAGAGGAGTGATTACGATAGAGGAAACCAAGTCTAGATTTAACTTTAGCCTGCAGCTTTCAAATATGTGCTGAGAGAAGGACAGTGTACAGTCTAGCCATACTCCCAAGTACTTGTATGAGGTGACTACCTCAAGCTCTAAACCCTCAGAGGTAGTAATAACACCTGTGGGGAGAGGGGCATTCTTCTTACCAAACCACATGACCTTTGTTTTGGAGGTGTTCAGAACAAGGTTAAGGGCAGAGAAAGCTTGTTGGACCACAATAAAGCTTTGTTGTAGAGAGTTTAACACAACATTCGGGGACGGGCCAGCTGAGTACAACGCATCACCGAGGGCAAACTACCTGCCCTCCAGGACACCTACACCACCCGATGTCACAGGAAGGCCATAAAGAACATCAAGGACAACAACCAACCGAGCCACTGCCTGTTCACCCCGCTATCATCCAGAAGGCGAGGTCAGTACAGGTGCATCAAAGCAGGGACCGAGAGACTGAAAAACAGCTTCTATCTTAAGGCCATCAGACTGTTAAACAGCCACCACTAACATTTAGTGGCCGCTGCCAACATACTGACTCAACTCCAGCCACTTTAATAATGGGAATTGATGGAAATTATGTAAAAATGTATCACTAGCCACTTTAAACAATGCCACTTAATATCATGTTTACATACCCTACATTACTCATCTCATATGTATATGTATATACTGTACTCTATATCATCTACTGCATCTTGCCATCTTTATGTAATACATGTATCACTAGCCACTTTAAACTATGCCACTTTATGTTTATATACCCTACATTACTCATCTCATATGTATATACTGTACTCTTTACCATCTACTGCATCTTGCCTATGCCGTTCTGTACCATCACTCATTCATATATCTTTATGTACATATTCTTTATCCCTTTACACTTGTGTGTATAAGGTAGTAGTTGTGGAATTGTTAGGTTAGATTACTTGTTGGTTATTACTGCATTGTCGGAACTAGAAGCACAAGCATTTCGCTACACTCGCATTAACATCTGCTAACCATGTGTATGTGACAAATAACATTTGATTTGATTTGATTTGAGTTTAAGACTGTATCATCTGCATATAAATGGAGGAGATAGCTTCCTACTACCTGAGCTATGTTGTTGATGTAAATTGAGAAGAGCGTGGGGCCTAGGATCGAGCCTTGGGGTACTCCCTTGGTGACCTTAAACCCCCCAGTTCGTCGAAATTCTTTAACAAGTCATATTTTTTTCTATTTAAAAAGGTAGGGTTCTATATTATTGACACCCTTGTTTCAATACCTCACCTTGCGAGGAAAATGGCAGTGAACCTTTTTCTAAAATGTTTTATGAGTTGGAGAACACACTGGTGCTTTTAGATATAATTCAAGCTACAGTATATTAGATCAAATCCAGACAGGAACAATTTTTTTAGGAGTCGACCTAAATCATTTGATAAGATTGACAGATGTAGCAATAAAAAAGGAAAATTCAAGAGATCTCCAAAGAGGCTGAAAAATGTAATCTGTACAAATAATTTACAGAGAATGGAGACTACAAAAGACAACAACAAAACATTCTCAAAGTAACAAAAGCTATTCAAGAATTGACTATATTTTTTATTCCCAAAATGTTCTCAGCAATTAACTGGGTAAAAAAATCCATGACATAGTGATATCGGATCATTCTCCGATATCATGCTTAATTACGGCAACAGAAAATTCAATTAGCGACAGGATATGGAGAATGAACAGAGCGCAACCCAACATGTATTAATTACGTAAGTGAAAAAAAACAACTTTACCCTTATAAATGTAGACAGAGAACAGAGGAAAGCTGATACTGTCAGGTTTTGGCCAAGACTGTTCGGGTTTTGGTCACTAGATGTCCCCATTGCACCTTTTTTGTACCTTTTGTTTTTCTTGCTCTAATTATTGTTTGCACCTGTAGGTCATTCCCTTGTTAGTATTTAAACCCTGTGTGTTCCTTTGTTCCTTGCTCAGTGTTTGTAAGTTAGCACCCAGCCCCAGCCCAAGCCTTGTTTTATTCAGAGATTTCTCTTGTTGGATTTTCCAGAGGTTCTCTGGTTTAGTTCTTGTGTATTATTTGAGTAGTCTTTTGAGGTTTGTTTTTCCCTGCTGTTTTTTACCACTTTGTGGAGTTTCTTTTGTATTTTGGAGGATTTCCATTTTGTGCCTTTTGGCTTTATTTTTGGACATTGTGGATTTAGTTTCTTTGCCTGAAGATTTTGTTCTTTATTAAACCACTATCGCTAGTACTGCTGTGTCTGCCTCATCTTCTGGGTTCTGACGATTATTAGTGACTGTTTCTCGCACCGGGTCCTGACAGATACCAGATATCATTTGAGAATCATACATTAGGGGAATGATAATCTCATACTCGGCAAATGTTAAATCTGAAATAGAAATATATACATATAATAATTACTAATTTAGAAAAAAGGAAAAAAATCCTTACAAGGTAAAGATGAAAATAAAATGTCTGAACTTATGTAGGAGTATGATGTTTTACTTCGGAAGAGGGCCAGCAACTACAGGTTAAACTCAAATAAAGCATCCTACTTAATGGCAAATATACCTGGTAAACATCTCGCAGCCCTCACAAAACGAATGCATGCCAAACCAGTAATAATTTTAAAAGATTAAGATATAAAGAAGTTAATTAGAAGCAACACGATTATTTACAATTTAAAAAAAAATGATTATTTGAAAATCTATACTGAGTGTACCAAACATTAGGAACACCTTAATATTGATTTGCACCCCCCGTTGCCCTCAAGCCGGTGTGCTTGGCATCTATTACCTTACCCCATTCAAAGGCACTTCAATCTTTTGTCTTGCCCTTTCACCTCTGAATGGCACACATACACAATCCATGTCTCAATTGTCTCATGCCTTAAAAATCCCGATTTAACCTTCTTTAATCCGTCTTCATCTACACTGATTGAAGTGGATTTAACAGGTGACATCAATAAGGAATCATAGCTTTAACCTGTATTCACCTTTCCAGTCTATGTCATACATCAGAATTATACAACAGTTGGACTGATCCTACAGCCTTCTTAGAATCAACAACCCTGAAGCAATTATAAGCAGACAAAAAATAATCACGAAAAACAGAGATCACCCAAAAATAAATATTAGACACAATTATAACATTTGTGTGTGGAAAAGCACAAGGAACGGACAGCTGTCCCATAGAATTCTATTTAACATTTTAGGACAAAGTAGCGCCTCTATTTACACAAATGACACTCAATGCAGTGCTTCCTAGTTCTATGTATCAAACTGTTATGTCAGTTATATTAAAACCAGGAAAATCTGGAGAGTCCCCTGTTGATTACAGACCCATAAATTTAATAATCTGTGACAATAAAATAATAACGAAGCTCATAAGTAATAGAATGGCAGAAGTCTTATCCGACTTCATACCTAACAATCAAACAGGGTTTATTCAAAAAAGACACATACAAACAAATACAAGAACATGTTTCAGTTTAATACAATACGCAAAAATACAAGATTTATCAATAATGGCCGTTGATGACAAAATGGTTTTCCACCATTTTGAATGGTCTTTTCTATTCAAAACTTTGGAAGCTTTCAACTTTCCATCTGAAATAACAAATGTAATACAAACATGAAATGTCTTAAAGCAAAAATATAGCACATCATTTTATTTTTGGGTGATCTCTGTTTTTCATGATTATGTTTTGTGCATCGATGACGTCGTCCCCACAGTGACTGTACGTACATACCCCAACCAGAAGCCATGGATTACAGGCAACATCTGCACTGAGCTAAAGGGTGAAGCTGCCACTTTCAAGGAGCGGGACTCTAACCCCGAAGCTTATAAGAAATCCCGCTATGCCCTCCAACGAACCATCAAACAGGCAAAGCATCAATACAGGACTAAGATCAAATTGTACTAAACCGGCTCCGACACTCGTAGAATGTGGCAGGGCTTGCAAACTATTACAGACTACATTTACATTTACATTTAAGTCATTTAGCTGACGCTCTTATCCAGAGCGACTTACAAATTGGAAAGTTCATACATATTCAAAGGGAAAGGGAAGACTACAAAGGGAAGCACAGCTGAGAGATGCCCAGTGACACGAGCCTACCAGACAAGCTTAATTAATTCCATGCTCGCTTCGAGGCAAGTAACACTGAAACATGCATGAGAATATCAGCTGTTCCGGACGACTGTGTGATCACGCTCTCTGCAGCTGATGTGAGTAAGACCTTTAAACAGGTCAACATTCACAAGGCCACAGGGCCAGACGGATTACCAGGACATGTACTGCGATCATGCGCTTACCAACTGGCAAGTGTCTTCACTGACATTTTCCACCTCTCCCTGTCCGAGTCTGTAATACCAACATGTTTTAAGCAGACCACCATAGTCCTTGTGCCAAAAAACACTAAGGTAATAACGTAACCTGCCTAAATGACTACCGACCTGTAGCACTCACATCTGTAGCTATGAAATGCTTTGAAACGCTGGTCAAGGATCACTTCAACAGTATCATCCTTGAAACTCTAGACCCACTCCAATTTGCATACCACCCCAACAGATCCACAGATGATGCAATCTCTATTGCACTCCACACTGCCCTTTCCCATCTGTTAAAAAGGAACACCTATGTGAGAATGCTATTCATTGACTACAGCTCAGCGTTCAACACCATGGTGCCCTCAAAGCTCATCAATAAGCTAGGGACCCTGGGACTAAACACCTCCCTCTGTAACTGGATCCTGGACTTCCTGACGGGCCGCCCCCAGGTGGTAAGAGTAGGTAACAACACATCTGCCACGCTGATCCTCAACACGGGGGCCCATCAGGGGTGCATGCTCAGTCCCCTCCTGTACTCCCTGTTCAATTATCACTGTCTGATATGGCAACTGCTCGGCCTCCGACCGTAAGGCAATACAGAGGGTAGTGCGCACGGCCCAGTACATCCCTGGGGAGAAGCTTCCTGCCATCCATGACCTCTATAACAGGCGGTGTCAGAGAAAGGACCTAAAAATTGTCAAAAACTCCAGCCACCCTAGTCATAGACTGTTCTCTCTGCTACCACATGGCAAGCGGTACCGAAGCACCAAGTTTAGGTCCAAGAGGCTTCTAAACAGCTTCTACCCCCAAACCATAAGACTCCTTAACATCTAGTCAAATGGCTACCCAGACTTTTTATAGTGCCTCGCACCACCCCACATTTACACCAATGCTACTCTCTGTTGTCATCTATTTTTAGTCATTTTAATAACTCTACCTACATGTACATACTACCTCAACTAACCGATGCCCCTGCACATTGACTCTGTATCGGTTCCCCCCTGTATATAGTCTCGCTATTGTTATTTTACTGCTGCTCTTTAATTACTTGTTACTTTTATCTCATGTTCTTATCTTCTCTGCGCTACGGATCCCTTTAGCGGGATCATTTTCCTAAACAACCGCTGAATTGCAGGGCGCAAAATATTACTAAAAATATTTATAATCATGCAATCACAAGTGAAATATACCAAAACACAGCTTAGCTTGTTGTTAATCCACCTATCATGTCAGATTTTGAAAATATGCTTTGCAGCGAAAGCAATCCAAGCTTTTGTGAGTGTATCAATCAATGCTAGAACAGCTAGCCCCAAATTAGCATGGTCACGAAAGTCAGAAAAGCAATAAAATTAATCGCTTACCTTTGATAATCTTCGGATGTTTGCACTCACGAAACTCCCAGTTACACAATACATGTTTTTTTTGGTTCGATAAATATTACCTTTATAACAAAAAAACGCCATTTGGGTAGTGCGTTATGTTCAGAAAACCAAAGCCTCGTTCCGTTCGACGAAAATTCCAAAAAGTATCCGTAATGTTCGTAGAAACATGTCAAATGTTTTTTATAATCAATCCTCAGGTTGTTTTTAACAAACATAATCGATAATATTTCAACCGGACCGTAACCTATTCAGTAAAAGAGAGAAAGAAAATGGAGAGCTACCCATCTCGCGCGCAGGAACTAATCAAAGGACACCTGACTACTTTTGACAAATCTCGCTCATTTTTCAAAATAAAAGCCTGAAACTATGTCTAAAGCCTGGTCACAGCCTGAGGAAGCCATTGGAAAAGGAATCTGGTTGATACCCCTTTAAATGGAAGAAAGACGGGCAAGGAAACACAGATAAAACATTTAAAAAATCACTTCCGGGTTAGATTTCCTCAGGTTTTCGCCTGCAGAATCAGTTTTGTTATACTCACAGACAATATTTTGATAGTTTTGGAAACTTTGGAGTGTTTTCTATCCTAATCTGTAAATTATATGCATATTCTACGATCTGGACCTGAGAAATAGTCCGTTTACCTTGGGAAAGTTATTTAAAAATATTAAAAGAATCTGACCCCTAGCGTCAAGAGGTTATCCATATTTTTTTGAAACGCCATTGTTGGTTAGGGGTTCGTAAATAAGCATTTCACTGTAAGGTCTACACCTGTTGTATTCGGCGCATGTGACTAATACAATTTTATTTGATTTGATTTGAGCAGGTGGGTCTGGGCAGGGGTGATGTTGTGGATATTTGTGTGCGTCTGTATCTGTTGTTGTTTGTATGTGTATGTATATACATTTTGTATTGTCAAAAAATTATAATACAGTTGTAAAAAAAAGGAATCACATTGGGAGGGATCTCAGACCATTCCTCTAGAGCCTTGATATCCTTCGACTGCGTTTATGGACTGCATGCATCAATTCAAACCACAGGTTTTCAATGGGTTTCAAGTCCGGAGACTGAGATGGCCATTACAGAATGTAGATTTTGTGACCAATGAACCATTTCTTTGTGTTTTTTTGATGTGTGCTTGGGGTTATTGTCTTGTTGGATGATCGATCCACTTGCGGCCAAGTTTCAACCTCCTGGCAGAGGCAACCTTCTTACTTCGACACCAAACCCACCACTGGTTTGTGGCCAAAGAGCTCTATTTTCCAGTTCCAATCCAAGTGCCAATGCCGTTTAGCAAACTCCGGGCATTTACAGTTGTTGGATGACATGAAAATAGAACTCTTTGGCCACACAACCTGTGGGGGATTTGCCGTCGAAATGAGAATGCATAATCAGAAAAGAACCCCATACCTCCTGTAAAATACGGTGGTTGAACCTTTGTTTTTATTTATTAACTTTTGAGACCGGAGTCTCATTTTCAATGGTGCCCCGAGGACATAAAATAAAATATAAATCTACAAGATGTTATAGGGCTATTTTGCTTCCACTGTTCCTGGAGCCCTTGTTAAGGTCAATGGCATCATGAACTTTACCCAGTACCAGGACATTTTAGCCAAGAATCTTCCAGCAAGAAAATAACCTTAAGTACACGTCAAAATCTACAAAGGAATGGTTAATTGGCCACAAAATAAACATTTCGCAATGGCAATCTCTGTCTCCAGACTTGAAACCCACTGAAAACATGTGGTTTGAATCAAAGAAGGCAGTCCATAAGCGCAAACAGAGGACATCAAGCATCTGGAAGGATTCTGTATGGAGGAATGGTCTAAGATCCCTCACAATGTGTTCTCCAACTCATACAACATTTTGGAAAAAGCATCAGTGCTGTTATCCTTGCAATGTGAGTTATTGACATTTACTGAAAAAGGGCCTGTCAATAAGTTTGACACATACTTTTACATTTTCTATTTTATTATTTTATTTTTAATATTTATTTTATACAGTGATTTTTGCTTATCTTTATCAACGGTAACAATACTTTTGGACCCCACTGTATATCAGAACTAAAAATGGTGCTATGTAGAGGATGAATACGTCTCTCTTGGTAATATTTTTGTTCAGTCCCCTGCACTTACAGTAAATAAATTACAGAACAACTCACCTAGCAGTAGCACACAGCCTTTTACTGGGGTACATGGCTGGTAGTTTGTAATCAGGGAGCACAGAGGCTGATCAGAATAGAGGGTTGTGATAATTGTTTTACTGGGGTGCATGGCTAGTAGTTTGTAATTAGGGAGCACATAGAGAGGCTGATCAGAATAAAAGGTTGTGATAATTGTTTTACTGGGGTACATGGCTCTGAGTGGGGAATGTAGTTTTACCAGTATACCGTGTGTGCATTGGGAATATGAATTCAGCTAGTACATTGGGGAATGGTCATTTTTATCAGGGGGGATGGCTGTATGCCAGCAGTGGGAGTAGAAGCCAGTCATTCCTGTATTTCCAGGGTTAAATACCTTGGAGCTTGGATCAGTACATTATAGATCTGACTGCCCCTCTCCTCTCTGGCCCTGCGTTCAGAGTACTAATTGACTACTGCTGGTTCAGGGTGAGTGAGTGTGTGTGTGCGTATGTGCATGCGTGCGTGCGTGCATGCATGCGTGTGTGTTTATTTGAATTTGTCCTCAGTTGATTTTGATACATGAAGTTTGTAAAGTAGATTCTCATAGTGTGTAGAGGAATGGATACTATACATACGTTGCTCAGTACAGCTAACTGTGTGTGTGTGTGTGTGTGTGTGTGTGTGTGTGTGCACAAGCCTGAGTGTGTTAATGTATTTCTATGGTGTAAATGGATATAGGGTGCTGTAGTGTTCGTGTTTCGACTTTGACCCCCAGATACATTCCACAGCTCAATAAAGGGGTGGGGGTGGGGGTTATGGGGTAAAGGATTGCACTTTATCCACAGGAGCCAGAGAGTTCAGCACAGGACAGGAAGGAGAAGATCAATAATGTACATACTGTATGTTGTTAAGTGAAATATGGGCCTGGTTAAGACCTATGCATAAAAGACCGGAGTTGGATCAATACACCAAAAGATAATCAATTATTGACGTTTTTTTCAAATCAAAATCACATTTTATTGGGCACATACACAAATTTAGCAGATGTTATTGGGGGTGTTGCGAAATGCTTGTGTTCCTAGCTCCAACAGTGCAGTAGTATCTAACAATTCACAACAATACACATAAATCTAAAAGTAAAATAATGGAATTAAGAAATCTATAATTATTAGGACGAGCCCTTTTTTTCCATATATACAGTGCCTTCGTAAAGTTTTTTTTCACATTTCGTAACGTTACGGCCTTATTTTGGATAATCATTTAAAAAATCCTCAGCAATCTACACACAATACCCCCTAAATGACAAAGCGAAACAGTTAATTTTTTAATGTTTGCAAATTTATGAAAAATAAAAACCTAAAATAGCTTATTTACATAGGACCCTTTGTTAATAGATTAGAAATTGAGCTCAAGTGCATCCTGTTTCCATTGACCATCCTTGAGATGTTTCCAAAACTTGATTAGCGTCCACCTGTGGTAAATTAAATTGATCGGACATGATTTGGAAAGTCTCACACAGATCTATTTAAGGTCCCACAGTTGACAGTACATGTCAGAGCAAAACCAAGCCATGAGGTTGAAGGAATTGTCTGTAGAGTTCTTAGACATGATTGTGTCGAGGCACAGATCTGGGGAAGGTTCCCAAAACATTTCTGCAGCATTGAAGGTCCTTAAAAACACAGTGGCCAAACTGAAGAATCAGGGGAGAAGGGGCTTGGTCAGGGAGGTGACCAAGAACCCGATGGTCACTCTAATAGAGCTCTAGAGTTCCTCTGTGGAGAAGGGAGAACCTTCCAGAAGGACATCCTCCTCTGCAGCAATCCACCAATCAGGCCTTTATGGTAGAGTGGCCAGGCGGAAGCCACTCCTCATTAAAAATGTAGAAACATTTGTTTTTTGCTTCGTCATTATGAGGTCATTATTGTGTGTTGATTGATGAGCGGGAAAAAATGATTTAATGAATTTTAGAATGAGGCTGTAACGTAACAAAATGTTGAAAAGTCAAGGGTCACAATACTTTTCTGAATGCACTGTATGTATGGTGATTTTATAGTACCTATGCGAAACTACTAATTGCCTTCACATTTGGTTCTGTATATATCATTAACACAATACTCTTGAGAAAAATATTGAAAGGGGGTCCTATTGAACGAGATTATAGTTGTGGATGACGAATATGGAATTCCGACCTCATCTAATCATTGTTGTGGTAAAACAGAGTGAATGTTGGGATGTGTGTAGGAGGAAGGGAAAAAAATTAATTTCTCAAGATTTTTCACTTTAAAATGTATGTCAAACAAAAAACAATACTATGTTAAACAAATCATACAACTCTGTGCACAAGTACTACTTTACACACACACACACACACACACACACACACACACACACACACACACACACACACACACACACACACCTGACAGCCAGCCCATTGGAAATACACGCTGGGCCTCTCCCTGGCACCATAGTGCATTGATTATCTGCCAGGGGAAGAGCAGAGATAGGGCTGGCTGGAGAGAGATGCATGGAGGAAAGCAGAATGAGATGGACGGGGGGATTAGGGTGAGGAAGAGGGTGGGGAGGGAGAGAGTAGTGAGGATAGGGGGCAAGAAGAGAGGAAAAAAGATGGGGGGGCACATTAAGGAGAAGGAAAGGACCCAGTGGAGGGTGGAGAGAGGAGTGATGTGTGAAGGAGAAATAGAGGGTGATGAGAAATGGAGAGATTGACAGAGAGAGGGGGGAAGGAAAGATAGAGGGGATGTTGTGAGGAGGAACGAGAGATACATGGAAAAGGGAGAGAGCGTGGAAAGGTGAGGGGGATAAGTTAGAGGAAGTCTGGGAGAGAACACACTCCGAGGCACGCTGGAGGACAAAATATCCCACACACCTACACAGTCATGCAGGCATACACACACTTAGACATACTGTACACTCATCCAGTCACACACAGACATGCTCAGACGAACACGCACACACCACGCAGAGCCAAACAAATTCCCTCTCAGTCACATCTCTCCTATGTACTGTAATCATCGGAGATTCCCCCGTTGTAAATGTATTTATCATTAGACATTACAGTCTATAGTGCCAGACCTAGATGGACGGGGGGAGTAGGGAGTTTCATTACAGCTACCCCTAGGTGTGTGTGTGTGTGTGTGTGTGTTTGTGCGTGTGTATGTAACCGTGGGCCGCAGCCCGTCTGGTGTTCAACTTTCCCAAGTTCTCTCACGTCACCCCGCTCCTCCGCTCTCTCCACTGGCTTCCAGTTGAAGCTCGCATCCGCTACAAGACCATGGTGCTTGCCTACGGAGCTGTGAGGGGAACGGCACCTCCGTACCTTCAGGCTCTGATCAGGCCCTACACCCAAACAAGGGCACTGCGTTCATCCACCTCTGGCCTGCTCGCCTCCCTACCTCTGAGGAAGTACAGTTCCCGCTCAGCCCAGTCAAAACTGTTCGCTGCTCTGGCACCCCAATGGTGGAACAAACTCCCTCACGACGCCAGGTCAGCGGAGTCAATCACCACCTTCCGGAGACACCTGAAACCCCACCTCTTTAAGGAATACCTAGGATAGGATAAAGTAATCCTTCTAACCCCCCCCCCCCTTAAAAGAGTTAAATGCACTATTGTAAAGTGGTTGTTCCACTGGATATCATAAGGTGAATGCACCAATTTGTAAGTCGCTCTGGATAAGAGCGTCTGCTAAATGACTTAAATGTAAATGTATGTATGTGTGTGTGTGTGTGTGGACTGTGAACTCTTGTTCTCTGTGGCCGATGCAAAGCTAGTGGCCTAGATGGAATCTAGGAAGGTAGGCAACAACCCCTCCACTACGCTGATCCGCAACACAGGGGCCCCATAAGGGTGCATTCTCAGCCCCCTCCTGTACTCCCTGTTAACCCATCACTGCGTGGTCATGCACGCCTCCAAAACAATCATCAAGTTTGCGGACAACACAACAGTGGTAGGCCTGGATACCAATAATGATGAGACAGCCTTTAGCGAGGAGGTGAGGGTCCTGGCGGAGCGGTGCCTAAAGTCAACAAAACAAAGGAGCTGATTGTGAACTTCAGGAGACAGCAGAGGGATAACTCCCCAATCCACATTGAAGGGCCGCAGTGGAAAAGATGAAAAGCTTCAAGTTCCTCAGTGTACACATCCCTGACAATCTGAAACAGTCCACCCACACAGACAGTGTGGTGAAGAAGGCGTAACAGTGCCTCTTTAAACCTCAGGAGGCTGAAGAAAATGTGGCTTGGCTCCTAAGACCCTTACAAACTTTTACATATCCACCATTGACAGCATCCTGTTGGGCTGTATCACTGCCTGGTACAGCATTTGCACCGTCCGCAACTGCAGGGCTCTCCAGAGGGTGGTGTGGTTAGTCCAACGCCAACATATCACTGGGAGCACACTGCCTGCCTTTCAGGACATCAAGGAAGATCATCAAGGACCTCAGCCACCCAAGCACTGGCTAGTTCACCCCCACTATCACCCAGAAGGCGAGGTAAGTACAGATGCATCAAAGCTGGGACAGAGAGACTGAAAAACAACTTTTATCTCAAGGCCATCAGACTGTTAAATAGCCATCACTAGCCAGCCTCCACCCAGAAGCTGTTTAGAAGCCTCTTGGACCTAGGCTTGGTGCTCCGGTACGGCTTGCCGTGTGGTAGCAGAGAGAACAGTCTATGATTAGGGTGGCTGGAGTCTTTGACAATTTTCAGGGCCTTCCTCTGACACCGCCTGGTAGAGGTCAAATATTTTCAGTCTCCTGAGGTGGAATAGGTTTTGTTGTGCCCTCTTCATGACTGTCTTGGTGTGCTTGGACCATGTTAGTTTGTTGGTAATGTGGACACCAAGGTACTTGAAGCTCTAAACCCCCTCCACTGCAGCCCCGTCGATGAGAATGGGGGCGTGCTCGGTCCTCTTTTTCCTGTAGTGTCACATGAGTTGACGCTGGAGAGACGAAGCAGGTACGGGGGAGTAAAACATTTAATAAAGAATGGACATGGAACGAGACAGGAACAGCATCAGCAAACTAATAATAAAGACAAAAACCAATCAATGCAGAAGCGGGGAACAGAGCTGGGGAACTGACAAACATAGGGGAGGTAATAACAGGTGATGAGTGAGTCCAGATGAGTCCAATATCGCTGATGCGCGTGACAAGGGAAGGTAGGTGTGCGTAATAGATGATGGGAGCGTGTGATGCAGGGCGAGAGCGGGAGCAGATGTGACATGTAGTCCACGATCATCTCCTTGGTCTTGATCACGTTGAGAGAGAGGTTGTGTCCTGGCACCACATGGACAGGTCTCTGACCTCCTCCCTATAGGCCGTCTCGTCGTTGTTGGTGATCAGGCCTACCACTGTTGTGTCATCTGCAAATTTAATGATGGAGTCGTGCCTGGCCGTGCAGTCATGAGTGAACAGGGAGTAAAGGAGGGGACTGAGCCAATCAGTTGTTTTGTGACAAGGTAGGGGTGGCATATTATGGCAAAAACAGCTCAATAAGCAAAGAGAAACGACAGTCCATCATTACTTGACAAAAAATGTTCCTCATCAATCTACACACAATACCCATAATGACAATGTCAAAAGAGGTTTTAAGAAATGTTAGCAAATGTATAAAAGATAAAAACAGACTTAAATGGACTTATTTACATAAGTATTCAGACCCTTTGCTATGAGACTCAAAATAGAGCTCAGGTGCGTCCTGTCTCCATTGATCATCCTCGATATTTTTCTACAAATTGATTGGAGTCCGCCAGTGGTAAATTAAATTGATTGGACATGATTTGGAAAGGCACCCACATGTCTATATAGGGCTGACTGTGCATGTCAGAGAAAAAAAACAAGCCATGAGGTGAAAGGAGTTGTCCGTAGAGCTCCGAGAGAGGATTATGTCGAGGCACAGCTCGGTGGAAGGGTACCAAAACATTTCTGCATCATTGAAGGTTCCCAAGAACACAGTGGCCTCCATCATTCTTACAGTTTTTTGCGAGCAATGTCATCCCTGGCTAGGCAATGGGGAAATATCGCCTTGTGTGCCGTATCCAACCCTGGACTGACCCCACATCAATGTCTCTGCATGCCTCTTCCATTGCTTGCAGAAGAGGCAGGCGGGCATGTGGTTGGCGGTCACACACTTTCCATAAACTTCCCAATGCCAAGCCGAAAATAATTCCTCAATCGGATTGAGAAATGGGGTGTAAGGGGGCAAGTATACAACTGTGAAGTTATTGTGGTTGGTGAACCTGACCAGAGCAGCCCGGTGGAAACGAACATTATCCCAGATGACAACAAACCTGGGCTGCTCTGGTCCGTCCTGTACAACTGCATTATGTAGTGCATGCAGAAATATGATTATGTGTTGCAGTATTGTAGGGACCTAGGGTGGCATGGTGATGGAGAACGCCTTGCAGAATAATGGCGGCACACAAGGTGATATTTCCCCCGCCCTACCCAGGCACATACACAACGGCTCTTTGTCCTATAACATTTCGGCCCCAATGCCTGGTTTTAGGTAGATTGAATCCAGCTTCATCAATAAAAATGAACTCATGAGGCTGTGCAGCTGCATCAAAGTCCAGGACTCTCTGTAAAAGAAAATGCATACACTGTACTGTGACTCAAAACACAGGACTACAATGTCTACATTTTCACACAAGGATGGGGTGGGGGTGGAGGGTGGGTTGGGTCAGACACATTCAGTAATTTAGCTACAGGCAAGGCAGGTGCCCCCGCAGACAAACTCACCCCCCCCCCCCCCCCCACCCCCAGAATGGGCACCTGCTTTGTCTGAATGTATCTATGCAGTACCAATAGGACACAATGTACTGCCATTACTGTATTACAGTATAGTACAGTGACACTTACTTGCACATAGTCATAGCGAAGATCTTTGACTCTAAAGCTGTTCCTCTCAAATGGGACCCTGTACAGCTGCTTCATCGTAAGTTGGTGTTGACGCAAGACGTGGCAGAGTGTCGACATACTGACACGGTTGATACTATGGAATGTTGTGTGTTCTACGATGACTTGCTCTCGTAGTTGATGTAGGCGGTTGTGTTGTTTGCCAACACTAGATTGACAATGGCCAGTTCTTGTTCATGGGTGAAGAGACATTTCCTTCCACCCTCAGGGGGTCATCTGGCAGCTCTGTAGAAAATGCAAGAATATGATGTCATTGGTGAGGTTCTTTTTTACATACTGTACTGTCATACTGAACACAGTAACATCAAAACTGTCTTACATGTGCTTTACAGCGTTATACCTATTTTATTTGTTCACTGAGACCTAATATTGTAGGACTACATTGCAATGTACTGTCATGCAGAATGATGTGTAACAATTACATAGGTACAGTCTAGTGTAGAAAGTTGAAGACATACCCGTTCTCAAGTCTAAATGTCCGTTTTATGGATGCTACCGTGTAGCGACTCAGGTTGGGCTGGACCCTCATCGTCAGGCCATGATTTATGACACGGTCCATCAAAGTTGGCCTAATGTCGTCGGAAATATGTCTCCGTCTATTGCCTGGTCCCCTTCTTTGTTCTTGTCCTCGTCCTCCTCCTCTCTCTCTTCCTCGTCCTCTCGCTCTCACTGCCTCCATGTTTGCAAAGGAAAAAGAGTTGAGCTTACCTGAGGTCTATTTGTAGTGCTAAGGCTCAGCATAATTGGTGTTCAAATACTGTATGAGTGTTTTCATGTGTGTGTGTGTGTGTGTGTGAGGGTGTTGCCAATTTCAGGTATGTTTTGCATTTTGAATAGAAGTGTTTTCCCAATGATTGCAAGAGATTTCATTCTTGAACGAAGTGTCTAATGTAAGAAACAGTGTGTAGTGTTGCAAACAGAAAATGTATTTGTACTTGTGGTGCCTTTGCTTAAGGCATGGTTACAAAAGTTAAGGTTTTAATGTTTTTGTCTAAGCATTCACTTTCAGTGTGTAAGCAATCGGCAAAAACTGTAATTGGAAGAATTTAGGAACCACAAAGACTCTTCCAAGAGCTGGCCGCCTGGCCAAACTGAGCTCAGGGGGAGAAGGGCCTTGGTCAGGTCACTTAAGAACCCAATGGTCACTCTGACAGAGCTCCTCTGTGGAGACGGGAGAACCTTCCAGATGGACAACCATCTCTGCAGCACTCCACCAATCAGGCCTATATGGTAGAGTGGCCAGACGGAAGCCACTCCTCAGTAAAAGGCACATGACAGCCCACTTGGAGATTGCCAAAACGCACCTAAAGGACTCTCAGACCATGAGAAACAAGATGCTCTGATCTGATGAAACCCAGATTGAACTCTTTGGCCTGACTGCCAAGCGTCACATCTGGAGGAAATCTGGCACCATCCCTACGGTGAAGCAGGGTGGTGGCAGCATCATGCTGTGGGGATGTTTTTCTGCAGCAGGAACTGGGAGACTAGTCAGAATCGAGGGAAAGATGAACGGAGCAAAGTACAGAGAGATCCTTGATGATAACCTGCTCCAGAGTATTCAGGACCTCAGATTGGGTTAAAGGTTCACCTTCCAACAGGAAAACGACCATAAGCACTCGCAGGAGCCAAGACAACACATGAGTGGCTTCAGGACAAGTCTCTGAATGTCCTTGATTGGCCCAGCCAGAGCCCGATCCAACATCTCTGGAGAGACTTGAAAATAGCTGTGTAGCGACGCTCCACATCGAACCGGACAGAGCTTAAGACGATCTGCAGAGAAGATATACAAGTGTGATATACAGGTGTGCCAAGCCTGTAGCGTCATACCCAAGAAGACTTGAGGCTGTAATCGCTGCCAAAGGTGCTTCAACAAAGCACTGAGTAAAGGGTTTGAATTATCTAAATGTGATATAAGTTTTTTAATTTGAATACATTTGCAAACATTTCTAAACACCCATTTTTGCTTTGTCATTATGACATATGTGTAGATTGATGAGAGTTTTTTATTTTGATTATTGATTTTACAATAAGGCTATAAAAAGTGATCTGAAAACTTTCTGAATGCATTGTATGTATCTGGACAAAGACATTGCTCGTCCTAATATTTGTATATTTCTTAATTCCATTATTTTCTTTTAGATTTGTGTGTATTGTTGTGTATTGTTAGATATTACTGCACTGCTGGAGCAATGAACACAGGCATTTCACTACACCCGCAGTAACATCTGCTAAACATGTGTACGAGATCAATAGAATTTGGTGTGCGCATGTGCGCGTGCGGCGGCAGGTAGCCTAGTGTTTAAGAGTGTTGGGCCAGTAACCGAAAGGTCGCTGGTTCAAATCCTAGAGCAGACTAGGGGAGAAAATCTGCCAAAGTGCCCTTGAGCAAGCACTTCACCCTATTTGCTCTTATAAGTCGCTCTGGATAAGGCCGTCTGCTAAATTACTAAAGTGTGTGTGTGTGTGTGTGTGTGTGTGTGTGTGTGTGTGTGTGTGTGTGTGTGTGTGTGTGTGTGTGTGTGTGTGTGTGTGTGTGTGTGTGTGTGTGTGTGTGTGTCTTTCTCTCCTCTCTTTCTCTCCCGCTAGGTGGGCAGAAGGGAAAACCAGGTTGGGGAGGCTCTGTAGTGGTGTGTACAGCACGTTATGGAAAGAAAGATTGTGTGTATGTGTTCGTGTGTGCACCTGCAGCAGAAGTTAGCGGCGTATCGACCTGTGGAAATGGGCTGACTAGGGAGTCAATTAAAGAGCTGTCGCATGTAGACTCTTTCCCGCAGGAGTGTAGAAAGAGAAAGAGCAAGATGAGGAACGGGAGGAGGGGCGGGGGGGTGCAGAGGAAGAGAGAAACAGTTTGGTGGAGGGAGAGCGATTACTCAAGCAGAGGAGTGAATGAAGAATGAGGAAGGATACGGACGTACAGAAATGTTCCTAGAGATGAAGGGATAGATAGATGGATAAAGAGAGATGGAGGGGATGATGACAAAGAGAAAGGTGGAGGGAAACGAGAGCGAGAGGTGCAGAAAGAATGTCAGAGAGAGTGAGAGATAGAAAATAGGTACACAGAGAGAGAGAGAGATAGAAATGGAGAAAAGACCTGGTAATGTTTATCTGGGCTATGAAATGCAACGCCAGTTTGTCAGATAGATAGATGTCATCATACCACTAACCCTGGGGGGCTTGTGGTTGTCCTGTGCAATTGACAGGTGAAGCCAGGCAGTCAAAAGCAATAGTGCTCTCCATTCATTAGCAGTAACCAGGTTTGCATTAGCCTCTGCCTGGGATACGGCCATCTATAATTAACTGACTATGTGTTAATAATACATTAGCAGGCATTAATGTTTCACAGCTACATAGCGGTGGAGCGGCTCCAGACAAAACTATCAGAAGCAGCCTGACAAAACGATCAGGATGAATGGGAGGGAAAGCGACCAGAGGAAATTGAAAGGTTGAAGTAGAAAGAGTGGACGGAGGGAGAGAAAGAAGGTTTCAGTCAGTCAAACTGCTAGTTTCTATTTGGAGAAGAGCAAAACAAGCAAAAAAATGACCCCAGCCATTTTCACCGTGGCTGCTGTCGGTTCATTCACCTCAGTTGATCTACAGACACATAGCCTGCTAGCTTTACAATTGTAATGTTATACCCCTGAAAGGGGGGAAATATGAGAAATGATTCACACTGACATGTAGTATAAGCAATGAAACGAAAACGTATGACGTTTTTAGAACTGTACTGTCTGTTTTTTGATTGCATTTTAATGTATGTCTATAGGGAAGATATGAACATCTCCACATGGCCTTTCCCCCCCCCCTAACTTCCTTGATAAGATTAGAACAGATTTTCTCAGGGGGGTGTAATGTACTGACATAAATGTCAACCCTGTGACACAAAAACATCGGCTATTGTGACATTTGACCTTTTTGCTAAAACGTGCCAGGATGACGTTTTCAGACGGATAATGGGCTGGTGTGTCTCTGCTGTCCTCGAGCACTGCTCTGCTTACTCTATGTCCATTGATGCAGTTAGTTGTGCAGCTGTGTGTGTGTTTCACAAGGCAAGTTCGAAAGCATAGGTCAAGTGGTTGTGAGTTGTTTGCAGTGTGTCACACACAGAAGTGACGTGAGCTGTTGGGAGAGAGATGGTCCAGAGAAGACAGCAGCCACCATTGATTACCGTATATCCCCAATTCCCGTTACACATGGACATTCAGGGTGCATTAAGAAGTAATGAGCTGGGCCATCATTAGCCAATACAGTCAACTAACCCTTACTAACCCTAACCTTTGCCCTAACCCAAACCCCAACTGATAAACGCAATGACTTGGCATGTTGTAAATGTGTGCATCATAAACGGAGCCTGCTGCAATATAGCTTTTCTACCTTGTGTGTTTTGGCTGGTCTTGGATATAAATCCCAACTGTATTGCGGCTTATCTCTCTACTGGCCAGACTGATTTACTACTGGGCTAGACTCAATCTACAGGAGGTTTCTTATCAATACCCTTACAGCTCTCAGGTCTTCATATTATTCACTACAACTCGATCACTTGTCACATTTAGTTGAATTTAAATACATTCCACTGATATGTCTGATTTCAAGGCATTACCTGGGGATTAGGGAGATTGTATCTCCACAGATTGAGTCTGTTTGGACTGATTGCATTCTGGTGCTGTCGTGTCCTCTCCTTAATGTTGCCTTGCATGTTATTATAAAGTGTCTGACCTTCTAGCATTGGTAATGAGTGTATCCTGAAACGACCCCCTCAGTTACAGTACCTGCTATCATATTCAATGTTACACATATAAACACACGCATTCTCACAGACACACACAAACTTGCACACATACTGTACAAATGCATGCACGCAGGCAGGCACCACGGGCACGCACGCACGCACGCACACACACACACACAAATGAACTAATCATGTGGGTAAGGATTATGGATGATAATGTGAACCATTATAATCTTGTTGAGTATTGCAGAATGACACACGAACACACACACACCTATATCTGTGGAAATATGAGCAGTAGAGGCTCTACACACAGTATTGGATGAAATGCTCAGATGAGTGTGTATGTTAATGAGATCTGATTCTGTCATGGTAGAACCCCCCCCCCCCATGAATCCCGTGACACCACAATAGAATACAGTACAATAACATACTACTTCACCAATCCCCCACGGGCAAATCAGAGGGCAGCATGGGGAAAATAAGAGCACAACTCCAGACTTACTCCCCTTATCACACTGCATACTAGAGAAACCATACTGTATGTAGGCATGCATATATGGCTATGAGACAAATACAGTGGCAATCTGTGATTAATAATCAGCAAAGCAGACACCCGGACACTGTCACGCCCTGATCTGTTTCACCTGTCCTTGTGATTGTCTCCACCCACCTCCAGGTGTCGCTGATTTTCCCCAGTGTACTTATCCCTGTTTCCTGTCTCCCTGTGCCAGTTCGTCGTGTATGTTTTTTTCAAGTTTTTCCAAGATGGGGCTGGAGAAATATAACTACTCAAGGCTATGGATGCAAGGACTGACCATCCATGAGATCAAAATGATAGTTTTAACCATGTTTTGAAGCAATACAGTGTTTGTTTACGATTAAATTGTTTAGGAACAATTGATTACAACTAGCTTATATTTTGGGTTCTGATGGAGTAAGACAGTTGAACTCAACTTTATTGGGCATTTATTAGCAATATTCTTTAGAAGTTCTATGGCTGTATATGATTAATTCTACAATGGGTTGGTCAAAACAAGCATTGCTAAAAAAGCTGTTGATAACAGCTAGGTCTATGACACAAAAATAGACTACTTATTTACTGTTCTGTCTGAGAAATGCTTAGATCCACTCTCCCAGCAGCCCAGACAGGTAATTAATTAACTTTAAAAAGTATCTAGACAACATTTCCTCTTGATTCCAGCCTGGCACTTGTTTTGCAGCAGCGGGGATTTGAACAAACTTTGCTGTTTCCCTCTCCGACCTTTGCCGGCCCATATATAAATCAATATGTCAGGACGAGACAGACAGCTTTTCTGAGCCAGGCAAAAAAAAAAAAAAAAATGAGATTTTGTGTCACTGGCCTACACACAATACCCCATAATGTCAAAGTGGAATTGTGTTTTCAGAAACGTTTAAAAATTAATAAACAATTAAAGCTTTCAGCCCCTTTGTTGTGCGAAGCCTACAAAAGTTCAGGAGTAAAAATGTGCTTAACAAGTCATATAATAAGTTGCATGGACTCACTATGTGTGCAATGATCATGATTTTTGTTGTTGTTATATATATATATATATATATATATATATATAAACGTATATATATGAACTCAGCAAAAAATAAAACGTCCTTTTTTCAAGATAATCCGTAAAAATCCAAATAACTTCACAGATCTTCATTGTAATGGGTTTAACCTTTCAGTGATACCCATCCCGGATCCGGGAGCATCCTCATCAAAAAAGCTGACTAGCATAGCCTAGCCTAACGGGACAGGGATATAATATAATTTTCATGAAATCACAAGTCCAATACAGCAAATGAAAGATAAACATCTTGTGAATCCAGCCATCGTTTCCGATTTTTAAAATGTTTTACAGCGAAAACACAATATGTATTTATATTAGCTAACCACAATAGCCAAAGACTCAACCGCATATTTTCACCATGTTTCTACCGCATAGGTAGCTATCACAAAACCGACCAAATAGAGATATAATTAGTCACTAACCAAGAAACAACTTCATCAGATGACAGTCTTATAACATGTTATACAATACATTTATGTTTTGTTCGAAAAATTTGCATATTTGAGGTATAAATCATAGTTTTACATTGCAGCTACCATCACAAATATCACCAAAGCAGCCAGAATAATTACAGAGAGCAACGTGAAATACCTAAATACTCATCATAAAACATTTATGAAAAATACATGGTGTACAGCAAATGAAAGATAAACATCTTGTGAATCCAGCCAATATTTCCGATTTTTAAGTGTTTTACAGCGAAAACACAAGATAGAATTATATTAGCTTACCACAATAGCCAAACACACAAATGCATTTATTCACCGCAAAAGGTAGCTATCGCAAAAACCAGCAAAAGATATAAAATTAATCACTAACCTTGAACAACTTCATCAGATGACAGTCTTATAACATCAGGTTATACAATACACTTATGTTTTGTTCGAAAATGTGCATATTTAGAGCTGCAAACCGTGGTTATACATTGTGAATATGTAGCAACATTTCCCCAGAATGTCCGGAGCTATTTTGGACACTCACCTAATCTAACCAAAGAACTCATCATAAACTTTACATAAAAATACTTGTTGTATGGCAAATGAAAGATACACTGGTTCTTAATGCAACCGCCGTGTTAGATTTTTAAATATAACTTTACCATAACGTACAGCTTGCGTTATTGTGAGACAGCACTCACCAAAACGGCGGAGAATAGGACTCAACAATTTACACAGAAATACGAAATAACATCATAAATTGTTCTTATTTTTGCTGAGCTTCCATCAGAATCTTGTACAAGGAGTCCTTGGTCCAGAATAAATCGTTGTTTGGTTTTAGAATGTCCTTTTCTTCTGTCGAATTCGCGCCACAATGCTAGCCAAGGTTGATAACGTTCCCACCCTCTCTTGACGCAAAGAATGGAAAACTCCAAAAGTCCCAATAAACGTTGAATAAACTGATAAAACTCGGTTGAAAAAACCTACTTTACGATGTTATTATCACATGTATCAAATAAAATCAGAGCCAGAGCCTCGCGCCTTGGTAGACAAAGGAAATTCCTGACCTGCCACTCCAAAAGCTCTTGTTCGACCTCAGATCAAGCTAGACACCCCATTCCACCTTCCACTGCCTGTTGACATCTAGTGGAAGGCGTATGAAGTGCATGCATATCGATAAATATAAGGCAATTGAATAGGCAGGCCCTGAAACAGAGCCCCATTTTCCGATTTTTCACTTCCTGTATGGAAGTTTGCTGCAAAATGAGTTCTGTTTTACTCACAGATATAATTCAAACAGTTTTAGAAACTTGAGAGTGTTTTCTATCCAATAGTAATAATAATATGCATATTGTATGATCTAGAATAGAGTACGAGGCCGTTTAAATTGGGCACGATTTTTTCCAAAGTGAAAATAGCGCCCCCCTATTGACAAGAAACACTGTTTCCCATGCTTGCTCAATGAACCATAAACAATTAATGAACATGCACCTGTGGAATGGTCGTTAAGACACTAACAGCTTACAGACGGTAGGCAATTGAGGTCACAGTTATGAAAACTTAGGACACTAAAGAGGCCTTTCCACTGACTCTGAAAAACATCAAAAGAAAGATGCCCAGGGTCCCTGCTCATCTGCGTGAACGTGCCTTAGGCATGCAGCAAGGAGGCATGAGGACTGCAGATGTGGCCAGGGCAATAAATTGCAATGTCCGTACTGTGAGACGCCGAAGACAACGCTACAGGGAGACAGGACGGACAGCTGATCGTCACCTGCACAGGATCGGTACATCTGAACATCAAACCTGCAGAACAGGTACAGGATGGCAACAACAACTGCCCGAGTTACACAAGGAACGCACAATCCCTCCATCAGTGCTCAGACTGTCCGCAATTTGTAAGGCAGGACCTCATCAGACATCAACAGCAACAACGTCGCCTATGGGCACAAACCCACCGTCGCTGGACCAGACAGGACTGGCAAAAAGTGCTCTTCACCGACGAGTCGCAGTTTTGTCTCACAAGGGGTGATGGTTGGATTTGCGTTTATCGTTGAAAGAATGAGCGTTACACCGAGGCCTGTACTCTTGAGTGGGATCGATTTGGAGGTGGAGGGTCCGTCATTGTCTGGGGTGGTGTGTCACAGCATCATCGGACTGAGCTTGTTATCATTGCAGGCAATCTCAATGCTGTGCGTTACAGGGACGACATCCTCCTCCCTCATGTGGTACCCTTCCTGCAGGCTCATTCTTCCATGACCCTTTAGCATGACAATGCCACCAGCCATACTGCTCGTTCTGTGCGTGATTTCCTGCAAGACAGGAATGTCAGTGTTCTGCCATGGCCAGCGAAGAGCCCGGATCTCAATCCCATTGAGCACGTCTGGGACCTGTTGGATCGGAGGGTGAGGGTTAGGGCCATTCCCCCCAGAAATGTTCAGGAACGTGCAGGTGTCTTGGTGGAAGAGTGGGGTAACATCTCACAGCAATAACTGGCAAATCTGGTGCAGTCCATGAGAAGCAAATGCACTGCAGTACTTAACCTCTAACGAGCCTCTACCCCGGGTCCGGGATCACCCCCCACCCCCCCACACACTGATTAGCATAGCTAGCATAGCTTCACAAGTAGATAGTAGCATCTAAATATCATTAAATCACAAGTCCAAGACACCAGATGAAAGATACAGATCTTGTGAATAAAGCCACCATTTCAGATTTTTAAAATGTTTTACAGGGAAGACAAAATATGTAAATCTATTAGCTAAACACGTTAGCAAAATACACCACTTTTCTAACTCCATCAGTTTCTTACTACTTCAGGTGCTATCACCGGAGTCTTTCGGCTAAACTAAGATATTGATAGCCACTAACCAAGAAAAAACCTCTTCAGATGACAGTCTGATAACATATTTATGGTATAGGATAGGTTTTGTTAGAAAAAAGTGCATATTTCAGGTAGAAATCACAGTTTACAATTGCACCGACCATCACAAGACGACTAGAATTACTATAGAGAGCAACGTGTATGACCAATTTACTCTTAATAAAACATTTCATAAGAATAGACAAAGCATAGCAATGGAAAGACCCAGATCTTGTGATTCCAGACAATATTTCAGATTTTCTAAGCGTTTTACAGCGAAAACACAATAAATCAATAAGTTAGCATACCACATGTGAAAACGTTACCAGAGCATCGATTCCAGCCAAAGAGCGCTATAACGTAATCACCGCCAAAATATATTAATTTTTTCACTAACCTTCTCAGAATTCTTCCGATGACACTCCTGTAACATCATTTTACAACATACATATACAGTTTGTTCGAAAATGTGCATATTTAGCCATACAAAACCGTGGTTATACAATGGAAATAGTCACAACTCAAGCATCAAAATGAGGGACGTCAGCTTTCAGAGTGATCTAGTTTAATCGAAAGCTAATCATATACTTGACTAAAAAATACAGGGTTGACAGGAATCGAAAGACAAATTAGTTCTTAATGCAACCGCTGACTTACATTTTTAAAATTATCCTTACTTTTCAATACAGGGTTCGCCAAGTGAAGCTATACCAAACAAAATGGCGAAATATGCGTTTAAAATATTTCGACAGAACAACGATTTATCATATTAAATATTGCTTACTTTGAGCTGTTCTTCCATCAGATTCTTGGGCAATGTATCCTTTCTATGTTATAAACTTCTTTTGGTCGATAGATGTCCTCTGTCCTTCGAAATGTCCACTAACAACGACCGAGACCCCGAAACGTTCCCAAAGCTTAAAAGTGCACGACAAAGAAATTCCTCAGAATCGCACTAAACGGATATAAATTGCTATAAAACGGTTCAAATTAACTACATTATGATGTTTTTAACAACTATAACGAGTAAAAACATGACCAGACAAATATTACTGGTTAAACAACGATTTGGAATGAGGCAAGTCCGATGTCCATCCTGCTTGTGACGCGCGAAGAAAAGAGAGTGGTACTTCCACGTTTTCTTGTTTTATAGTGGCTGTGATTGTGCAATCGACTCCATTCAAAACGTGATGACGTACAGACACCCAGAGGAAGACGTAGGCAGTGTCGGTTTCTTCATAGCATTCACTGTCGCCTTAAAAACAGACTCCAGATCAGGGGTAAAAATTTCTGAAATCTGACCCCTGTCATGAAAAGTGCTGTAGATATAGTTCTGTACCACTCAGAGACAAAATTCCAACGGCTATAGAAACTAGAAAGTGTTTTCTATCCAATAATAACAATAATATGCATATTGTACGATCAAGAATTTAGCACGAGGCAGTTTAATTTGGAGACCCAAATATGCTAATGCGGAACAGCACCCCCTATAGTTCCAAGAAGTTAATGCAGCTGGTGGCCACACCAGATACTGACTGTTACTTTTGATTTTGACCCCCCCTTTGTTCAGGGACACATTATTCAATTTCTGTTCGTCACATGTCTGTCGAACTTGTTCAGTTTATGTCTCAGTTGTTGAATCTTGTTATGTTCATACAAATATTTACACATGTTAAGTTTGCTGAAAATAAACGCAGTTGACAGTGAGAGGACATTTCTTTATTTGCTGATTTTATATGTATCTATTTTTTTACTCCTTTTTCTCCCCAATTTTTGTGGTATTCAATTGGTAGTTCCCGTACGCACTCGGGAGAGGCAAAGGTCGAGAGTCGTGCATCCTCTGAAACACAACCCATCCAAGCCGCACTGCTTCTTGACACAATGCCCGCTTTACCCGGAAGCCAGCCACACCAATGTGTCAGAGGAAACACTGTACACCTGGCGACCGTGTCAGCATGCATTGAGCTCGGCCCATCACAGGAGTCGCTCGTGTGCGATGGGACAAAAACATCCCTGCCGGCCAAACCCTCACCTAACCAATTGTGCACCGCCCCATGGGTCTCCCGGTCGCGGCCGGCTGCGGCAGAGCCTGGACTCAAACCAAGATCTCTAGTGGCACAGCTATTACTACGATGCAGTTAACGCTGCGCCACTCAGAAGGCCCCGCAGTAATCGTGTTTAACATGATTTGTGAATGACTACCTCATCTCTGTACACCACATACAATTATCTATAAGATCCCCCAGTCGAGCAGTGCATTTCAAACACAGATACAAGCACAAAGACTAGGGAGGTTTTCCAATGACTCGCAAAAAAGGGCACATATTGGTAGATGTGTAAAAATAAAAAAGCAGACATTGAATATCCCTTTAAGCATGGTGAAGTTATTAATTACACTTTGGATGGTGTATTAATACACCCAGTCACTACAAAGATACAGTCATCCTTCCTAACTCAGTTGCCTGAGAGGAAGGAATCTGCTCTGGGATTTCACCAGAGTTTAATGGCTATGATGGATCAACAACATTTGTAGTTACTTCACAATACTAACTTACATGAAAGTGAAAAGAAGAAAGTCTGAACAGAATATAATATTCCAAAACATGTCCTGATTACAAAGCATTTTGTTTCAGGTAAATCCAATAGAACACATCACTGAATACCACTCTTCATATTCTCAAGCATGGTGGCTGCATCATGTTATGGGTACAGTATGCCTGTCATCGGCAAGGACTAGGGAGTAATAATTTATTTATTTTTTAAATGGAATAGAGCTAAGCACAGGCAAAATCCTAGAAGAAAACCTGTTTCAGTCTGCTTTCCAACTGACACTGGTAGACAAATTCACCTTTCAGCAGGACAATAACCTAAAACACCAAAGGCCAGATATACACGGGAGTTGCTTACCAACACGACAGTGAATGTTCCTGAGTGGCCTAGTTACAGTTTTGACTTAAATTGTCTTGAAGATCTATGGCAAGACTTGAAAATGGCTGTCTAGCGAAAAACTTGAATAATTCTTTAGATAACAATGTGCACATATTGCACAATCCAGGTGTGCAAAGCTCTTAGAGACTTACCCAGAAACACTCACAGCTGTACTTGCTGCCAAAGGTGATTATAACATGTATTGACTCAGGGGTGTGAGTACTTATGTACATTTGATATTTCTGTATTTCATTTTCAATATATTTGGAGAATTTTTTTTTTAACATCTTTTCACTTTGTCATTATAGTGTATTGTGTGTAGATGAGTAAGAATGTTTTAATTTTTTTATTTAACTAGGCAAGTCAGTTAAGAACAAATTCTTATTTACAGTGACGACCTATGAATAGTGGGTTAACTGCCTTCTTCAGGGGACTTAGAGGATGGATGGCAGAACGACAGATTTGTACCTTGTCAGCTCGGGGATTCGATCGAGCAACCTTTCGGTTACTGGCCCAATGCTCTAACCACTAGGCTACCTAAAAAATCGATTTAATCTATTTTGATTTCAGGCTGTAACAGAACTGGCGACCCATGGGCCAGATCCGGTTGCTTTCTGAATGTATACTGGCCCTTTGATACAATCTGAATATGAATAAAAGAGCCAATGTTCAGTGGCAATATGACAAGTATTATGGTGGTTGTCTATTGTGTGGTTTCTAGTGTTTTTTTTCTAGAGCAAGGGAGAAGAGCCTGCAAAGCAACCATCTTTGTTTGGCATAGTAACGTGACAGTAGGACGAACCTCAATGGAACAAACAACCAGTCGGCTTGGATGGCAATGATGCCAATCGAATGAACGACCGGTCGTCTTGGCTGGCGGCAACCCTAAATTTGTGTCGGGAATATATTCTCGTGGAGGGATGAAATGGTATCATATGCAAAGCTGCGGGAAGTAGGGGTGCTGAGCATAATGTAGCAACCCCTGATAAAAAATAAATAATAGTAAATGGGAGGTTTGCAGACTCCTCTCACAGAATTATTGAACTAGGCCTTTATTACTCCTGTATGTGCAGAGAAAATTAGTTATCGGCAGATTGGATAAAACCACTCCTCAGCACGCCCCCACCCCCTACCATCAGCAAAATGTCCCCCAAAACGTTATCACAAGCCCTCTCGTGTACAATTGCTTTATTTAAAATGTCCAAAAATGGATGTACCAACCCCAGATTGCCCAATGCAGCCATTTTTTATCTCAATATCAAATGATTTCTGGGTAACAATTAAGTACCTTACAGTTATTTTTTTTCAAGCAAGAATTTTGCGAGAACTCTCTGGGAGCGGTCTGAGTGAGGGGCCTAATTGGACGAGCCTAATGGGAGGGATCTGTACCCTGAGAACTAGCTGTTATTGGCAGAGGTTTGAAACACTCTCTTATTGGTCTATTAAGTCATTTACCGACTGGTGATGTCGCCAGGCAGGCCAAAACTCCATCCCACCAAAACAGGCTGAAATTTCAGGCGTTTTTTTCAAACAGCTCTTACACTAAAATGGCCTTATCATCATTTTCACAACTTGACAGTATTTTTCCAACCTCATAGTGTGGAGATATATATAAAACACAGGAAGTCACGTTTTTGACTGTACTGGGACTTTAATGTTATTAACTGTAGAGAGATAAAGGTTGTGTTCCAGGTTGTCTTTATACCGGATTGCTAAATCTTATGAAGGTTGTTTCTCAGATGTGGTTCCTGTTCGCATCCCAAACAGCAAGCCCCCTACTACTTACATTTATTTTCTAAGGTAAATGGATGAGAACACATCCTCATTTACAACCAACGAGGGACGTTTTTTATTGCCTGGTTACCCATCCACATCGCTCTGGCCAGACGCCACACCCACTAACGTTTCTTCTCCATGATGCGTCTGGATTTGCGACGACGTCTCGAATGCGAAAACATTCAAACCCCTCTGATTGGTCCCAGAAACCGATGGGTTGGACCAGAGCTGGCCTACACGAAACATGAATCACATCATTTTGACGTCAACACAAACAACTTCTAGAATGGTAGGTAGGGAGTGAATGATAAAGGAGCTGAATTATATTCAGGATGACTCGTCAGGCTAAGTATTTTAGTATAGATGAGATGGATCGAAGCAGCCAAATTGCAGGCCTGGGGATGATGAGGTGCCCATGGTGATATGAGGGACCATCACACACCCAGGAGGGCAGTAAAGCAGACATAACTGCTGCAAAGCTTCTTTCTCCACTTCGGTCCTGGATGGAGCTGCTAATGTGTTCTGTCTGTGTGATGAAGAGAGCAGTGAGATGTAGACACACCTGCTCTGTTTACTGAGAGTCTCCAGGAAAACACTGCAACCTTCTCAAGGTCTGATCCCTCCTGCATATGTCACGGGTGTCTGTTAGGCGTTGTACTTTTGCGATCTGATCACGTGAAGAGTGCAGAGACTAGTCAAAGCGCCGAGTATGTGTGTGTGCACGAGTGTGCCTGTGTGTAGATGATCAAAAGCCCATTCCCAGTGCTCTCATCGATAGCAAGCTAGGGTGAAGTGCTGACCCTCTCCACCTCTCCTTTACCTTCACCTTTCCATCTCTCCACCTCCTCCCCCCTTCATCCTAGCTTAAAATGGTAACCCCCCCCCCCCCCTCCACACACACACACGCACGCACACACACACACACGCACACACACGTGAGAAAGCGTTAATTCCAATAGTAAACATGTCTCTAGTAGAAAGCTGCTAAGTGTACTGCTACTATTAAAGTTGTAGGCCATTGGAGAGAAGTATTTTCCTGATCCTCTCTCTCTGTTTACCCTGGGTTAGCTAGACAGCAACAGACAGACACAGGATGAGGTTACCATCTCACCAAACACACACACAAAGGCATGCACACGCACACTGAAAGATATACAGACACACACACACATACTCCTTCATAAATATTTTCTCAGCTGGTTGATGGAGCCGTGGTTGAATCAGTCTACTGGGTGCTGTTCCATCACAACAGAATGAATTAATATGGATTGGGGTTGCTCAGCCATGATGTACAGAAAGCACGTGCACGCACACACGCTTTCATTCACACACACACCGACATGAACACACAGTATGGCCAGAGTGCTGTTAATTTGACTGATTCATTTAGAAGACAATTCTTTCATGTAGGGCATGGGGTGACTTGAGTAGTGGTTAAACAGATCTTACCAGACAGATGCAACATTTAGGCCTAAAACAAGATTATTTCTATAACCCCAAAATTGGGGTAAAGAATCTTCCTGTTCTCGACCCTAAAATCTGATGGCAATGCTTTTTCAGTTACTGATACGCCGTCTCTCGTGCTTCTTACTCACTGCCTTCTTCATCGTTTACCTTCACTTGACTGAAAAGTCAAAACCACACACACAAATACGCACACACACGTTTCTGACACCCTACATCTGATGTCCAGATCACTCAAACACCTACTCAACTGTTACCTGGGAAAAATATACATTGCATTTGGAAACTATTCAGACCCCTTGACTTTTTCCCCATTTTGTTACGTTACAGCCGTATTCTAAAATTCATTAAATCGTTTTCCCCCCTCAATCTTCACACAATACCCCATAATGACAAAGCAAAAACAGGTTCTTAGTTTTTTGCAAATTTATTAACCTGTTAAGGATAGAGGGCGCTATTTTCACTTTGGGAAAAAATCGTGCCCAATTTAAACGGCCTCGTACTCTATTCTTGCTCGTACAATATGCATATTATTATTACTATTGGATAGAAAACACTCTCAAGTTTCTAAAACCGTTTGAATTATATCTGTGAGTAAAACAGGACTCATTTTGCAGCAAACTTCCTGTCAGAAAGTGAAAAATCTGAAATCGAGGCTCTGTTCCAGGGCCTCCCTATTCATTTGCTTGAAATCTATGACTATACATGCACTTCATACGCCTTCCACTAGATGTCAGTAGGCAGTGAGAGTTGGAATGGGGTGTCTAGCTTTATCTGAGGTCAAAAGACAGGTCTTGGAATGACATGACCCCAATTTCCTTTGTTCAGGAAGGCGCGGGAAGGAACTGGATTGCCTTCTGAAAAGCTTTCGTTATAGACGGCTAATATCTCCGGCTTTGATTTTATTTGATAAATGTGATAATATCATCGTAAAGTATGTTTTTTCAATATAGTTTTATCAGATTATTGAAAGTTTATCGGGAGTTTTGGCATGTTCCGTTCTCTGCGTTTGGTGACGATGGACAGCTTCGCGCCACTTGGCTAGCTTTGGTTGCTAATTCGACAGACGAAGAGGACATTCTAAATCCAAACAACGATTATTCTGGACAAAGGACCCCTTGTACAAGATTCTGATGGAAGCTCAGCAAAAGTAGGACCCATTTATGATGTTATTTTGTATTTCTGTCGAAAATGTTTAGTATTATTTTCCGCCCAGATTTTGGGCGCTGTCTCGCTATAACGTAAGCTGTATGTCGTACTAAAGTTATTTTTAGAATTCTAACACGGCGATTGCATTAAGAACTAGTGTATCTATCATTTGCTGTACAACATGTATTTTTTTGTAAAGTTTATGATGAGTTATTTGGTCAGAATAGGTGAGTGTCAGAAATATATCCGGAGATTCTGGAAAAAAGTTGCTACGTTTTCACAATATATAACCACGGATTTCAGCTCTAAATATGCACATTTTCGAACAAAACACAAGTGTATTGTATAACCTGATGTTATAGGACTGTCATCTGATGAAGCTTGTCAAGGTTAGTGAAAATTATATATCTTTTGCTGTTTTTTTGCGATCGCTAACTTTTGCTGCTGATAAATGGGTTGTGTTTTTGGCTATTGTGGTAAGCTAATATAATGCTATATTGTGTTTTCGCTGTAAAACACTTAAAAAATCTGAAATATTGGCTGGATTCACAAGATGTTTATCTTTCATTTGCTGTACACCACGTATTTTTCATAAATGTTTTATGATGAGTATTTAGGTATTTCACGTTGGTCTCTGTAATTACTCTGGCTGCTTCGGTGCTATTTGTGATGGTAGCTGCAATGTAAAACTATGATTTATACCTCAAATATGCACATTTTTCGAACAAAACATAGATTTATTGTATAACATGTTATAAGACTGTCATCTGATGAAGTTGTTTCTTGGTTAGTTTGGTTGGTTCTTGGTTAGTTTGGTTGGTTTTGTGCAAGCTACCTGTGCTGTGAAAGAAATGTCTGTGCTTTTTTGTATTTGGTGGTGAGCTAACATAAATATACGTGGTGTTTTCGCTGTAAAACATTTTTTTTTTATCTGACATGTTGGCTGGATTCACAAGATGTTTATCTTTCATTTGCTGTATTGGACTTGTTAATGTGTGAAAGTTAAATATTTCTAAAAAATATATTTTGAATTTGGCGCCCTGCACTTGGACTGGCTGTTGTCATACTGATCCCGACTTAGGGCTTGCAGCCATAAAAGGTTTATTAAAATAAAAAACTGAAGCACCTTTGGCAGCGATTACAGCCTCAAGTCTTCTTGGGTATGATGCTACAAACTTGGAACACCTGCATTTGGGGAGTTTCTCCCATTTTTCTCTACAGATCCTCTCAAGCTCTGCCAGTTTGGCTGTGGAGCGTCGCTGCACAGTTATTTTCAGGTCTCTCCAGAGATGTCGATTGGGTTCAAGTCCGGGCTCTGGCTGGGCCACTCAAGGACATTCAAAGACTTGTCCTCAAGCCACTCCTGCATTGTCTTGGCTGTGTGCTTAGGGTCATTGTCCTGTTGGAAGGTTTACCGTCACCCCAGTCTGAGGTCCTGAGCCCTCTGGAGCACATTTTCATCAAGGATCTCTCTGTACTTTGCTCCGTTCATCTTTCCCTTGATCCTGACTAGTCTCCCAGTCCCTGCCGCTGCCACCACGTTTCACCATAGGGATGGTGCAAGGTTTCCTCCAGATGTGACACTTGGCATTCAGGCCAAATAGTTCAACCTTGGTTTCATCAGACCAGAGAATCTTGTTTCTCATGGTCAGAGTCCTTTATGTAGATTTTGGCAAAGTCCAAGCGGACTGTCATGTACCTTTTACTGAGGAGTGGCTTCCGTCTGGCCACTCTAGCACAAAGGCATGATTGGTGGAGTACTGCAGAGATGGTTATCCTTCTGGAAGGTTCTCCCATCTCCATAGAGGAACTCTAGAGCTCTGTCAGAGTGACCATTGGGTTCTTGGTCACTTCCCTGACCAAGGCCCTTCTCCCCCGATTGTTTGGCCAGGCAGCCAGCTCTAGGAAGAGTCTTTGTGGTTTCAAACTACTTCCATTTAAGAACGATGGAGGCCACTGTGTTCTTGTGGACCTTCAAAGCTGCAGACATTTTCTGGTACCCTTCCCCAGATCTGTGCCCTGACACATTCCCGACTTGGAGCTATACGTACAATTGACCTCAACCTCATATATTGACAGATGTGTGACTTTCCAAATCATGTCCAATCAATTGAATTTTACAGGTGTACTCCAGTCAAGTTGTAGAAACATCAGGGATGATCAATGGAAACAGGATGCACCTGAGCTCAATTTCGAGTCTCATAGCAAAGGGTTTAAATTCTTGTGTAAATAAGCAATATTTTTTTACAAACATTTCTAAATACCTGTTTTTGCTTTGTCATTATAGGGTGTGAGTGAGAGAGAAATTGTTGCAATGCCATACAAATGTTGTATGTGGCCAATGCGGCATCTAATCACTCAAATAAATGTAGCCTTTACTTTAAAGCCCCCCCCCCCCCCCGACACGAATTACACAGTAATTCAATCATACCTATCCAATCCCTGCTATGCACCATTTCACATCCGTGTGATATGTTTGTGCATTAATGTTTGTCCTCTGTGTGTGTGTCCATGAATCATTCAAACAGCGTACAGACGCCACTTATTCATTGTGAAAAGGACAATTTGTCGACTGCGCACGTGCGCACGCACACATTGTCAACTGCGTCTCTGTATCACATAAAACTCACCAAGCAGTACAAATGATCCTCCCCTTCTGCCCCTCACCCTCATGTATTATACTGTACCTGCATACTATAATGCACATTCATACTGTACACATAAGCAATGTGCCCCCATCCCTATATCACCAACCTTTCCTCATCCCCTGTAGCACACCCCACCATACTGTAGATCACATAGATCTGTACCTTTCCTTTAACCCCCCACCCATCCATCCACCCACCATCCCTCCCTCATCCACCAGCCCTCCCTTCCCCTTCCCCTTCCCCTTCCCCTTCCCCTTCCCTATCCAACAGGTTGTGGGTTGAGTGGATGTGTCGCTGCTATCAGCCCGTTCTGTTTTTATGGCCAGTAATAAAATATCTACATGGTAGCCGTCCATGGACACACATGTGGCATTCATACACACACACACACACACACACACACACACACACACACACACACACACACACACTCTCTCGCTATGCCATCTGAGCCCAAAATAAGTATCAGGCTCCTATTTATATCTGGAGGCAGGTGTGTGTTTGAGAAAGGGAGGGGTGGGGGGGTGGAAAAAGGAGAGGGGGAATATGGAAGGAGGTTAAATTGCAAGGCTTTTAGTGGTGACAGGGGTTGGGTGAGGAACAGAGGTTGTGTAAGGTTGTTGGGTAGTGTAAGAGAGGGTATAGAGGGAGAGGCGACAGAGGTACTGTATATTTGTGTGAGGGGTGTGTGTGGGGTAGGGTTTGAGTAACTGGAAAGGTGTCGTGAAATGTATTGTTTTACAGGGTCTGCCTAGTACTACGGCGCCCCTGGAGCAAATTTGAGATAAGTGCCTTGCTCAAGGGGCACATCGATCAATTTTTCAACCTCGGGTATTCAAACCAGCAAACTTTCAGTTAATGGCCCAACGCTTTAGCCGCTAGGCTACCTGCTCCCAACAAGATGAGTTTGTAGTGCAAGGTCCTCCGTGGGCACTCCCCAATCCAGAGATCTCCATAGTGATAGGACTTTGGAACCCAGCGATTGCGGTGGAGCCTGGCTTGGAATTTCAAGCAGCCGTACATTTGAATTGGTTCTCTCGCTCCTGTTGATTTTCCTTTACTGGCTGTCATAAAGAAAAATAAGTGAGGAAAATAAGGGGAGAGAAGAGGAGGAACAAAAGGCTGTTTACGCTTGGTCATAAATCCCTCAGTTATGACCTCCATGGTCTAGTAAAACACACACACACACACACACACACACACACACACACACACACACACACACACACACACACACACACACACACACACACACACACACACACACACACACACACACACACGGTGTGTGAGGTTGGAACACACAAAAGGTTGGAACACGTTCCGGAATGTATCTGGAGCTTTCCCATCCGGACCCTATAAGTATAAAAAAATATATATATATGGATACCCGGGCCTCCCGAGTGGCATAGAGGTCTAAGGCACTGCATCACAGTGCTAGAGGCATCACTAAAGATCCGGGTTTGATCCTGGGCTGTGTTGCAGCCGGCTGTGACTGGGAGACCCATGAGGCGGCGCACAATTGGCCCAGCGTCAGCCGGGTTAGGAAAGGGTTTGCTGGCCGGGTTGTCCTTGTACCATCGCGCTCTAGCGACTCCTGTGGCAGGCAGGGCGCATGCACGCTGACACAGTCGCCAGTTGGATGGTGTTTCCTCCGACACATTGGTTCGGCTGGCTTCCAGGTTAAGCGAGCAGTGTGTCAACACACAGTGCGGCTTGGCAGGGTCGTGTTCCGGATGACGCATGGCTCTCGACCTTCGCCTCTACCAAGTCAGTACGGGAGTTGCAGTGATGGGACAAGACTGTAACTACCAATTGGATATCACTAAAAAGGAGTAAAAAGTACATTTTTATTTATATAATAATATAAAAAATGAACACCCATTCCGAACGGACCCGAGGACAACTAGACCCATTCCGTATACACCTGGTTGGATCCAGACCCGGTCTGATATGATCCAAGTGAGAAAAGCAGCAGAAAAGTCATTTTTTAAGCTACTTTATAAACCAGAGCTGAAAAAGCAAGAGAGGGAGAGAGAGGTGCGGCTCTAGCACACGGGGGACGCGCCATACTGTGACCGAGTAACACAGGAAGCAGGGAGAAGGGAAGGAGAGATGAGAGACAGCAACCAACCAAGCCGACTTGCACTATAGTAGACTAATAGCTGCCATAGCTAGGGTATTTATTATCAAATATGATTACGTAGTACCTGTCTTGCCTGCAGTGGTGGAAAAAGTATTCAACCGTCATACTTGAGTAAAAGTAAAGATACTGATCCTTAATAGAAAATCAATCAAGAGAAAGTGAAAGTCACCCAGTAAAATACTTATTGAGTAAAAGTCTAAAAGTATTAGGTTTTAAATATACTTAAGTATCAAAAGAAATAGGGATGATCAGAGGCAATAGGGATGACCAGGGATGTTCTCTTGATAAGTGTCTAAATTGGACCATTTTACTGTCCTGCTAAAGCATTCAAAATGTAACAAGTCCTTTGGGTGTCTGGGAAAAATGTATGGAGTAAAAAGTAAAAAAACATTTTTATAATGTAGTGAAGTAAAAGTAAAAGTTGTCAAAATATAAATAGTAAAGTACAGATACCCCAAAAAACAACTTAAGTAATACTTTAAAATATTTTTACTTGAGTACTTTACACCACTGCTTGACTGCATCAAACCAGTGCATACACTTTCTCCTCCTACAGATACAAATAACAACAATTCTATTCAGAATTTCTTTTGGCTCTTGGTCGTTGTAGCCTATTCCTCTCCTTTAACTCGTAATTCCGTCATTTTAATTCCATCTTCCCTTGATTAGATATCTCCTAACTTTTTGCCACACACCGAGGCTCTGTGACTGCAGCCTATTGCCGCTTTGATGACTTATGATTGGTCAAGAACAACAACAAGCTACACGTGCCACGCTCCACTCTCGTGAAAAGCAAGTGTAGCAGCATAAATAATAAAATGTCTCTCTCTCTCTCTCTACTACAGCGATAGCGTTTGGATCTGTACGGGCCCTCCCGGACAAGTCAGTTAAAATTACACATACCCGAGACCCGTGACAATCATATTAGATCTGACCCAGACCCCTGACATTATTTTGCATTCTGGATCCGGACTCGACACACACAAACCACATTCAGTAAGTCAAAGAGAGGGAGGAAGGGAAGGAAGAGAGAGAAATGAAGAGACGGAGAGATAGAGAGTGATGAAGGGAGATGAGATGGAGGAATGAAAAGAGAAAGAAGGAGAGGGTGGGATAGAGGGAGGAAGAGAGGGAGTGAGGGCCAGAGGGAAGAGGGGCAGAGGGTAGACCCATGAATGTGACTGCAGTTAAAGAGAGAAATTGTGATCTACTGCGGAAACAACCCTGTTTTTTTCCCTCCTCTCTGCCCTGATTTGTTGCCCCTCTGTGTGAGTATAATTTATTGGATTTATATAGAGCTTTTCTACAGAGGTAGTCAAAGCACTTTACATAGTAGGGGGAAAATCAAACCTCCTCCACCACCAATGTGTGGCCGAAAAATAATATGTAGTCCTGCTTTGTGGCATTTCAAAGGTTTTATATTATACTGATCGCACTATACCTTTTTGTGGGTGCAGATGTGGTTGTCCTTGTTCGATAGAGACATTGGACATCTTTCAGCGATGTTCCTATCGACGGATTCATTGCTAAATATACAAGCAGACACATTTTTTTTCAGACTCTGAGAGACTACAACTTGTGTTTGCTCTGGCCCCCATCTCTCCCCCAAGGTGGGTTTCTCTGAAAAGGAGACAGACAATAACAACAATCATTTGGGCAAAAATGAAAGAACTGACCAGATGCAATGACTTTAAGTGTTTCCTCTCATTAACATGAATTTGACGATGGAGCATCAATTAGATATATAAAAGCTGACACTCAACCATATATGTTTCAACCGGAATATAGCGAAGAGGATTCAGAACAAAGAGTTGGATTTAGCTAACTTTAGAAGCTCAGCTACAGCCGATGCCAGCACCAAGAGGGCAGTTAACTGAAACAGTGCCTAGCTAAGTAAGTTATTTTTCCTGCAAGCCACCTAACTAGATAACTATCAACTGAAACCCACATTGTGTATTGCTGACTAACATACTACTACAACAATTGTTTTCTGACTTAGCTAGGTAGCTAGCTAACCAGATAAGTTAGCTAGCTAAACAACTACATGTTGCCTTATATTTATGAGAAAAAATATAAGAAATCAAATAATTTGCTAACTTAGCTAGCTATGTGTAGCTAGCTAGGTAGCTACCTTACTATCTATGTTGGCTTGCTAAACAACTACTGGTAGTCATATATATGACTAAAAATAAGAGGTTTTACAATCAGAGATCTTTTGTATCTCGATTGTAAAACCTCTTCTCTTTTTAGTCATAGATATGTCTAGCTACTAAACAGCAAGCTACAGCATAACAACCAGCCATCTAGAGTTAAGTTTATCAGCAAACATTAGCACATGCCTGGAGTTGGCTAGCTAAAAATCTAATCAAATCACATTTTATTGGTCGCATATACATGCAGTACCAGTCAAAACATTGAACACCTACTAATTCCGGGTTTTTTATTTATTTAGACTATTTTCTACATTGTAGAATAATAAATAGTGAAGAAATCAAAACTATGAAATAACACATATGGAGTCATGAAGTAACCAAAAACGTGTTAAACAAATCAAAATATATTTTATATTTTTGGGATTCTTCAAAGTAGTCACCTTTTGCCTTAATGACAGCTTTGCACACTCTTTGCATTCTCTCAACCAGCTTCACGAGGTAGTCACCTGGAATGCATTTCAATTAACAGGTGTGCCTTGTTAAAAGTTAATTTGTTGAATTAATGCATTTGAGCCAATCAGTTGTGTTGCGACAAGGTAGGGTGGTATATAGAAGATAGACCTATTTGGCAAAAGACCAAGTCCATATTATGGCAAGAACAGCTCAAATAAGCAAAGAGAATTGACTGTCCATCATTACTTTAAGACATGAAGGTCAGTCAATCCGGAAAATGTCAAGAACTTAGAAAGTTTCTTCAAGTGCAGTTGCAAAAACTGTGACAACCCTCCCACTCTTTCTGCCGAAATCTTTGTCTTTGCTCTTGTTTTCCTTATTAGGATGTCGGTAGGCGGAGCCGGGAGGGTCCAAGTGTCACGTCGTTCATAATAATGATGGTCGTACCAAGGCGCAGCGTACGTAGAGTTCCACATACTTTTAATGAATAAAGTGAAACTTAAGCCAATACAAAACAAATAAAGAATAAACGAGCCGTGACGACAATGCAGTGCGAACAGTCAACTCAACATAAACAATATCCCATAACCCACAGGTGGAAAAATGCAACTTAAGTATGATCCCCAATTAGAGACAACGATTACCAGCTGCCTCTAATTGGGGATCATACACAAACCCCAACATAGAAAATTAAACCTAGAACCCCACATAGAAATAATAAACTAGACTAAAACCCCTAGTCACGCCCTGACCTACTCTACCACAGACAATACAGGTTTCCTATGGTCAGGACATGACAGTACCCCCCCCAAAGGTGCGGACTCCGACCGCAAAACCTGAAACAAAAAGGGAGGGTTAGGGGGGGTGTCTATTGTCGGTGGCGGCTCTGGTGCGCGGCGAAGTACCCGCTCATCCGCCAGCATCGGGGGCGGCTCTGGTGCACAACGAAGTACCCGCTCATCCTGCGGATCCAGCCATAGACCTCGAAGTTCTGGACCGTTTACCGTCGCAAGAGGTTCCGGACCGTGAACCGTCTCAGGAGGTTCCGGACCGTAGACCGTCTCAGGAGGTTCCGGACCGTAGACCGTCTCAGGAGGGTCAGGACGTGACACCAAGACTGTTGGTAAAGCATTCCAGGTGGAGCTGGTTGAGAGAATGCCAAGCGTGTGCAAAGCTGTCGTCAAGGCAAAGGGTGGCTACTTTGAAGAATCTCAAATACTAAATATATTTTGATTTGTTTAACACTTATTTGGTTACATGATTCCATATGTGTTATTTCATAGTTTGTCTTCACTATTATTGTAGAACATTCTAAAAAATAAAGAAAAACCCTTGAAGGAGTATGTGTGTCCAAAATGTTGAATGGTACTGTAAGCATTCAGACCCTTTGTTGAAGCACCTTAGGCAGCTATTACAGCTTAAAATCTTCTTGGGTGTGACGCTACAAGCTTGGCACACCTGTATTTGGGGAGTTTCTCCCATTCTTCTCTGCAGATCTTTTCAAGTTCTGTCAGGTTGGATGGGGAGCGTCGCTAAACACAGCTATTTTCAGGTCTCCAGAGATGTTTGATCGGGTGCAAGTCCGGGCTCTGGGACATTTAGAGACCTGTCCTGAAGATCCTCCTGCGTTGTCTTGGCTGTGTGCTTAGGGTTGTTGTCTTGTTGGAAGGTGAACCTTCACACCAGTCTGCGGTCCTGAGAGCTCTGGAGCAGGTTTTCATCAAGGATCTCTCTGTACTTTGCTCCGTTCATCTTTCCCTTGATCCTGACTAGTCGCTCAGTTCCTGCCGCTAAAAAACAACCCAACAGCATGATGCTGCCACGAACATGCTTCACTGTAGGGATGGTGCCAGGTTTCCTCCAGATGTGACGCTTGGCATTCAGACCAAAGAGTTCAATCTTGGTTTCATCAGACCAGGGAATCTTGTTTTTCCATGGTCTGAGAGTCTTTAGGTGCCTCTTGGCAAACTCCAAGTGGGCTGTAATGTGCCTTTTATTGAGAAGTGGCTTCCTGGTAGTCTGGCCACTACCTTAAAGGCCTGATTGGTGGAGTGCTGCAGAGATTGTTGTCTTTCTGGAAGGTTCTCCCATCTCCACAGAGGCACTCTGGAGCTCTGTCAGGGTGACCATCGGGTTCTTGGTCACCTCCCTGACCAAGGCTCTTCACCCCCTGAGCTCAATTTCAAGTCTCATAGCAAAGGGTCTGAATATTTTTGTAAATAACGTATCTGTTTTTATTATTACATTTGCAAAAATGTCTAAACCTGTTTTCGCTTTTGTCATTATGGGATATTGTGTGTCGATTGAAGAAATCAATTATAGAACAAGTTTGTAACGTAACACATTTTTAAACAAGTCAATTGTCGGAATACTTTCCGAATGCACTGTACATATGAAATGGGTAAAACAGTATGTAAACATTATTAAAGTGACCAGCTTTCCATTATTAAAATTACCAGTGTTCTATGTCTATGGACTTAGGCCAGCAGCCTCTAAGATGCAGGGGTGGTAGACGGCTAGTGACAGTGACTAAGTTCAGAGCAGGGTACTGGGTGGAGGCTGGCTAGTGATGGCTATTTAACAGTCTGTTGGCCTTGAGATAGAAGCTGTTTTTCAGTCTCTTGGTCCCAGCTTTGATGCACATGTACTGACCTTGCCTTCTGGATGACAATGTGGCTGAGGTCCTTGATGATCTTCTTGGCCTTCCTGTGACACCAGGTGCCGTAGATGTCCTGGAGGGCAGATGTCCCAGGTGCAGATGCCATACCAGGCGGTGATACAGCCCGACAGGATGCTCTCAATAGTGCATCTGTAAAAGTTACTGGGGCCAAGCCAAATTTCTTCAGCCTCTTGAGGTTGAGTCGCTGTTGCAACTTCTTCACAACACTTCCTGTGTGGGTGAACCATTTCAGATTGTCAGTGGTGTGTATCCTGAGGAACTTGAAGCTTTCACCTTCTCCACTGTTGCCCTGTCCATGTGGATGGGGGCGTGCTCCCTCTGGTGTCTCCTGAAGTCCACGATCAGCTCCTCCATTTTGTCGATGTTGAGGGAGAGGTTATTTTCCTGGAACCATTCCACCAAGGCCCTCACCTCCTCCCTGTAGTTTGTCTTGTCGTTGTTGGAAATCAGGCCTACCACTGTTGTGTTGTCTACAAACTTGATGATTGAGTTGGAGGCGTAGTCATGGATGAACAGGGAGTACAGGAGCGGGTTGAGCATTCACCCTTGTGGTGCCCATGTGTTAAGGATCAGCATAGTGGAGGTGTTGTTGCCTACTTTCACCACTTGGACAGCACATCAGGAAGTATTCCTCTTGTCCAGATGGGATAGGGCAGTGTGCACTGCAAATGCAAATGCATTATCTGTGGATCTATTTGGGTGGTATTCAAATTGCAGTGGGTCTAGGGCAGGGCTGCCCAACCCTCTTCCTGGAGATCTACCATCCTGTGGGTTTTTAGTCCAACCCTAATTTAACCTCTCTTGGGAACGTGAGACGGTAGCGTCCCACCTCTTCAACAGCCAGTGAAACTGCTGGCCGCCAAATTCAAATACAGAAATACTCATTATAAAAATTCAGAAAACAAAACATAATTTACATACGTTTAAAGATTAACTGCTTGTGAATCCAACCACGGTGTCAGATTTAACTAATGCTTTACGGCGAAAGCATACCTTACGATTATTTGAGAACATAACCCACTAGACAAATCATTACAAACAGTAACCAGCCAAGTAGAACAGTTACACAAGTCAGAAATAGAGATCAAATGAATCCCTTACCTTTGATGATCTTCATATGGTTGCACTCAGCAGACATTCATTTACTCAATAAATGTTATTTTTGTTCGATAAAGTCTCTTTATACCCAAAAACCTCTGTTTTGTTCGCGCGTTTTCTTCAGTAATTCACAGGCTCAAACGCAGTCAAAACAGGAAGACAAAAAAATCCAAATTGTGTCCGTAAAGTTCATAGAAACATTTCAAACGATGTTTATATTCAAACCTCAGGTTGTTTTTAGCCTAAATAATCAATACTATTTCAACCGGACAATAACGTTGTCAATTTAAAAGGTAAACAAGAAACGCACTCTCTCGGTCTTGCGCAGGAAAAAGCTCTGTGACACGGCAGAGTCCACTCATTCAGGCTGCTCTTACTTCTTCATTTTTCAGAATACAAGCCTGAAACAATTTCTGAAGACTGTTAACATCCAGTGGAAGGCATAGAAACTGCAATGTGAGTCCTAAGTCAATGGATACTGTATTGGCATTGAATAGAAAACTACAAAACCAACAGAAAAAACTACTTCCTGAATGGATTTTTCTCAGGTTTTCGCCTGCCAAATCAGTTATGTTATACTCACAGACACTATTTATCAGTTTTGGAAACTTTAGAGAGTGTTTTCCATCCAAATCTACCAGTTATATGCATATCATATATTCTGGGCCCGAGATGCAGGCAGTTTAATTTGGGCATGCATTTCATCCAAAATTCCGAATACTGCCCCCTACCCTAGAGAAGTTAACACACCTGATTCTACTAATTAGCTGCTCAACAAGACCTTAACTAGCTGAATCAGATATGCTAAATTAGGGTTGTACTGAAAACCTACAGGACAGTAGATCTCCGGGAAGAGGGTTGGGCAGCCCTGGTCTAGGGTGTCGGGTAAGGTGGAGGTAATCTGATCCTTAGCTAGCCTCTCAAAGCACTTCATGATAACGGAAGTAAGTGCTATGGGGCAATAGTCAGTAAGACCAGTTACCTTCGCTTTATTGGGTACATGAGCAGTGCTGGACATCTTGAAGTGGGACAGCCGACTGGTATAGGGACAGCCGACTGGTATAGGGAGAGAATGAATATGTCCGTAAACACTCCAGCCAGCTGATCAGTGCATGCTCTATGAACGCAGCTTGGGATGCCGTCTGGGAAGGCAGCCTTGCGAGGGTTAACGCGCTTAAATGTCTTACTCATGTCGGCCAAGGAGAACAAACACTCGGGAGTGGCCGTGTCTGTGGCACTGTTTTATACTGAAAGCCTGTCTGGAAGCAAGATATTGGTGTCCTCGACATGGCTGGAATTCACTTTGTAATCCATGATTGTCTGGCGTTCCTGCCACATCTCGTGTCTGAGCTGTTGAATTGCATCTCCACTTTTGTCTCTGTACTGATGTTTTACCTGTTTGATTGCCTTACGGAGTGCATAACTGGACTGTTTGTATTCAACCATATTCTCAGTCACCTTTCCATGCCTGTAGCCTGCTAACTTGTTCATACAATTATTTTTCTTTTCCATGTTACTTTTACCATGTAACTATGTAGTTGAAAACCCAGTTGGTTTGAGTTAGCATTAAATAGTGTGGTGTACACTCCTGCATTATACATTTTGACAAATAAACAAACGTCCTTTGGATATCTGAATGTCTAGCATCTGTTTGACGCTACAAAGCCCTGTACAGCTTATATAAATATATTCTGTGAATCCATAAGGGCAGACACATTTCAAAGTTTGATAGAGAATATATCTATTTATTTTGTGGTGTTTCTTACATGACGGCTCTCCAACCCTGTTCCATTAGAGCTAACATCCTGTAGTTTTTCAGGGCAATCCTAATCTAGCACACCTGATTCTAATAATTAGCTGGTTGATACGCGTTGGAGGAGGATAGCTCTCCAGGAACAGGGTTGGAGACCCCTTGTTCTACATGGTCTTATGCTGAGACACACTGACTGCATTTACACAGGCTGCCCAATTATTATATCATTTTTTCCCACTAATTGGTATTAATTGCATCAGACAATTTTCTAAACTGATCTGATTGGTCAAAAGACCAATTAGTGAGAGAAAAAAATCAGAACTAGTCTGTCAGTGTTAACGCAGCCATAGTCCTTTATCCGGCTTTGGTACACTGGCAATGGTGGGCTGGGGAAGCTGAGACTTTGTGCTTATTTTATTTTTATTTTTTTACCTTTAACTAGGCAAGTCAGTTAAGAACAAATTCTTATTTTCAATGACGGCCTAGGAAGTGGGTTAACTGCCTTCTTGAGGGGCAGAACGACAGATTTGTACCTTGTCAGCTTAGGGATTTGAACTTGCAACCTTTCGGTGGCAATGGGCTTGTCCTGTCTGCGGTGAATGGCCAGCTGGATAAAAACTCTGCAGTAAGTGGTGTAGGGCTTCTTAACCACCAACTGTTTGGTCCTTTTGCAGAAGATTTGCTGGTACTGCATGTCTGACAGATCATTCTTGTCAATAGTAGATCTTTGCAGGGGAAAATTGTAGACATGTCTTTGTATTGTGTTTTAAGAATCTGCAGAGAAGAATGAGGTGGTTATGTCATTACTTTTGTAGTCTTGATTTTATACCTTTTAGTGTCCCTTGCTAGTTTCTGTCCCACAATCTTGGTGTGCTCCATAACCGCAAAGTGTGTCCTCTCCCTCGTACCCAAAATGCCCCCGCTTTGGGGTATTTTTCAGCAGAGCACTGTGGAATGACTCCAGAAAAAGGTAAAAAGAGGAGGGGTAGACTAAATTGATTACATGGTCTGGAAGGTACTCTGTGGTCCTCAGGCTACTCTAACCACCTGTAACCCCATAACACAAACCATCCAAACATGACCCAATTCATGTTTATACCATGCTTACTGTAAATTGAGCTATCTTCGCAGTCAGCTTGTAAATATGTTGTCCAATTTACCTTTTTCACCTTGTGTAGAGCTAGGTGTTGGTAGTGCATTGGAATCAGATTCTGTACCACCTAGAACATTACACAATTTAACCATCCCACTAATTGTTTTGATCTCTATTAGACTGGCTAGCTAAGCATACCGAACATGGACATTGCAATATTGTCAGCTAACTAGTGTCACTAAATTGGCAGCAAGATTGCTAGCCAGCTGAGACTGGCTGAGAACCAACTAACTAACCATAGACAATTTATATACATTCATCATTGCTACCAACACACAGAGTGAGTTAGCTAAAGCGACAATTCAATTCATAGTGTTTTCCAGACAAGGGTGGAATAGATGGCTACCAAATTTAGATTTATTTAGTAACATTAGCTAGCTTAGGTTAGCTAACGTCAGTCAAAGATAGAATGAATAAACAAACATGTTTACTCTGCTGAAGGTAGTTACCAGTCTAGCAGTGACTAGCATGGCATAGGCGAAATTGATTGACAGTGTGTATACCAAAATAAAACTAATATGATTTAGCTGATTGTATTCAGAGTTCAATACAGGGCTATAACATAAGCTAAGGTAAGTTTACCTCTAATTGAGAATCTTCCGTTTTGTAAAAAAATTATTATAATAATGGGATGGCATCACTTCTCAGCTGTAGTTTAAATGGATTCCCCATCAGTTCAGCCTGAAAATCCCTATGATAATCTTTGGTTACTGCATCATTCTTGATAGCCGCAAGACGCTGGCAGAATCTGGGTGAATGATTGTGATGTTTGTGATTAAAATTTCCCTTTAACATTTTCATATGTGAGTTCCAAATATCTAACGGTCGCCCCAGTGTGAGTTGTTTTTATGCGCTTGATGTCAGAATGCGCTCACTGTTCCAAAATGTGATTGTTACGCAACAGGACAGTTAATCCACGCTGCCATCAAACCAAGTCACGCTGCTTGCTAATTATTTATAGGCTCTTTCAATTAGTTCATTTCAAAAGATTTTCTAACAACTTTTATTTTCTAACAGTTTGAACTTAGGTGTATTCTGCCTCCTCATTAATTCACATAAGAAGTAGCCCATTTTACTGTTGCGGTCAATTTATGTTTGAGGCTTTACTGAGCCGGACAAACTTCTCTCTTCAAGTAGAGCCCAAGCACTTCCCCAGTGTTTACCAATATCAAGTATGAAGACATTCCGCATCTCTAGTCAGAACAGGCCTTGCAATCTTTTTCCCCTGGAATATTTTCCAGCTGGTGCCTGCATTGCCTTCATTGTTGTTTTCTTTACAAATAATAACTTTAGATGTGTGCCTTCCTATCAAAGTAAGTATATCGTGCTGTCATTTCTACTGTAGCATACTGTATGATGGTATGTATGTATGTATGTATGTATGTATGTATGTATGTATGTATGTATGTATGTATGTATGTATGTATGTATGTATGTATGTATGTATGGAGCATAATGTATTGACTGTTTTATTCACATGTTTTCAAGTTCTGGTGACAAATCATTCATTCCCATTCTTGCAAAGATGTAATGGACACATATGATCTGTGTAAAATACTTTTTGGAACGTTGTACTGATTATAATGAGCTAATGCTAAGCTATTTTCCAGCTACATGTGGCACCATGTTTGTTGACATCATACAATGCATTCTGGTTGTCACGTAAGCGTCTGTCAGACCAAAGATGTTATAACATAACGAGATCAAGGGATAGTTCACTTGTCTGACTTATGGTGCTTTCAAGACAACTGGGATGTCGGAAAAACACGAGGTCAAATCATGGCATCCGTAATCTTCAGGTCTAGAATTCCAGCTTTAGAAAGAGGCCAGAAATCAAGTTGAAATTCCGAGTTGGATGGCAGTTTAAAAGATTTTCCCAGTCGGATCTCGTTTTTTCCAAGTTCCCAGTTGTTTTGAACGCGGCATCAGATTGTAACTACGGTACTTCAGAGTTTCCAGCTCGGACCCACATTTCAAGAGGTTTTATTTTTATTTAGTGTATAAACTTGTCCTTTGTTTGCCCCCCATTTATTGATAAATTCCCCATTATAGCAATATTTCCTGCATCATATCCCCCCATGATACCGTTCCCCATTTTTACCCCCAATGGACTTGTAACTCCCCACAAATTAAATGTAACCCCCCACACACCCACCCTAAAATGGTTTATCCCTGTTTAGCTTTCACACTACGGTTAGGCTAGGCAGTAGGATTGTATTTGGGGTGCGTGAGGTGACAACATTTTACTTGCTTTGTGATTTGTCAAAAACGGTAAAAGACTTGTCAAGTCACACTGTAACAACACAAGTACATTGAAGATTTGTAATATGCTGAAAAAGTGGCCAAACTAAAATCATATTTTTCAGGCAATGAGCACAGCTATCTTTGACTTTGTTTATTTGCATCTTATAGTGAATGGCAGTCTGGGATTAGGGAGTTTTTGCTTGTCAAACATAAACAAACATGGTTGCCATCATTAAGAATTTTGCTGCTTTTAGCTTAGCTGACATGCTTCTCTTTTCTAAACATTATTACATTTCTCCCTTGTGCTCACCGGAGCTGTGGTACATTGTATACACGTCTAGCTGTTAGGTCACTAACTTATCTTTTGTTTTTTGTCAGAGCAACTGTTATTTAGACTGGTTTATGGAATGAGTTTGGCTGTGGATGTGTTCCGTGTGATGTTTGGATGATAAAGTTCGCTTTTATCTTTTATAATAAATGGTGAAAATTGTGAAATTAAGGAACAAAGTAGTGAATGTCTTTATTTCCCATCAATACAAAACATTGTTTAGATGCTTTTCAGACAACAATGCTGTTTAGACGTGTTCAGTGTAAGAATCCATCAGTCTCTCCATTTGTCTCACACCCAGAGTAATGGGAAAACACATGCGTGACAGAATGACATGCATGATGAGGCAGCCGCCACTGGCCCTCTGTCACACTGTTCCATTCGCACTGTGTGTATGTATCTGTCACCCTGTCACGCCTAAAGCATCAGCAGGGAAATATGTCACGCCAACTCTTTAGTTTCTCTTTCTCCTAATCTCTGCCTCACTCCCCATTTATTTTCACTTTCCATTTCACCCTCTTCATCTTCTAGCTCCACGTCCTCCTCTTTCACCCTTCTTCATCCTCCCCTCTTCCTTCCTATCTCCTGTGCCATTCTCAACCTCTATCTCTTCAATATGACCTCCCTCTCTAATTTAGTTCCCTTCTCCTTTTCGTATCTCGTGCCAGCCAAGCCTGCTTGCTCTGACCCGGTTGAAGGCGTAGCTTCTTGCTCACTGGTGACCCATTTTGGCCAACCTGTATCACTCCTTCACTTAGTCAATGTGAACTCTATGTACATTTCAACTTGCCAACACTTAATGCTCATTTTTAAAAACAAAATGCTTGGAAACACTGGTGAGACTTGTGAGTCAATCTTTTCCTTATCTATTTTAGTCTTCAGGAATAGTAATGAGCAGGTCGTACAGCACACGAGGTAGTTGTGTTAACGTGTTTGAAGCTCAACCTGCAGCCGTGGGCAGTGTGGAAGTAATGCCTGCTGTGTGTTTATCATTTGATACGTCTGATGTGAGTTGATTTCCCCCCGGTTTAGAACAACAAAGCCTTTATCTTTCCACACACGTCTCTTCTCTGCTCTGGGTGCTCTGCTCTTTCACAATAAAGCTGTTATCATCTTTCATAGGCCAACATAAACATAGGCTCTATTAAGGAATAAAGATGCTGGCTTTCCTTGGCAGCTATGTCAAGTCCCTCTAAATGAAGAGAATTACCTTTGTCTAACACAACCTATACCCCCCCCCCCCCCCCCCCCACCCAACTGTGTGTTATCTAACACAAGACAACAGATGATAAACGAACACACACACACGTGTACATGCACACACCCATCCACCCACTACTGTATTTGTTTCCTAGCACAATCACACAGAGCGTAGAAGTTGTGTTCACACTATAATTCACAAGCACAGAGAAAATCCTTATGGACAGAAACTGACTCGAGAGAGGGAACAGTGAAGTGATTAGTTTAAGCCAATCTGATCAGCCTCAAGGGTGTGTGTGTGTGTGTGTGTGTGTGTGCATTTGTGCATGAAAATGCTTGCATAATTCTGTCACAACATCACCAAGCACACTCTTAGATAAAAGCTCTTCAAAATAAGCAGTAATCAAAATTAAGTGAGGGAGAGAAGGGAGAAAACAGAATATCATTCAATATAATTAAGCAGTTTTATTCCTTAAGCGTTATAGCCATATAGGGACAGGATATTATCTCTAAGCAATGAGTGAATATGAATGAAGAAGTTTCACCATCTCATTGTGCCCATGGCATATATCATGTGAATTAAATATCGGAATTCACATAAAGCGATGTCAGCCATTGAATAATGTATGGTTCATATATGGCCTCGCTCTTTGGCCCAAGCATATTTTACCAATATTTCTATGACAGGAGAAGAGCACTCAAACCCTGGGGTTTCGGAGCGCTTTCTCTCTCTCACACACACACACAAACACACACACAGACACACACTCACACAAACACTCTCCTAAATAAATAATTAAAAGGGTGAAATGGACTTATAAATGAAAAGATTTCCTATTCCTCATCAGATCTACTCTGATATTCCTATTGCTCAGTATTTTCCTGGCTAGGGTATGTTTTTCCCAGGATATTCCGGTCTTATTTTCCACCTGTTCCGTCAGTGTGGAACGTCTGTGTTTGTGTCCTCACAACTAGCTAAACACTGTCTGTTCCCACACACACAGCCCGCCCAATCCCCTGGTAGGATTGTGTAATCAGTCTAGTCAAGACTTTTCCCTGATAAATGATCTCCATTATCAATATGAACGCACACAGCTGGCCATGCACGCACGCGCACGCGCACACGCACACACACACACACACACACACACACACACACACACACACACACACACACACACACACACACACACACACACACACACACACACACACACACACACACACATCCTCCCTCTATCTGTAACTTGCTTATTGGACGCAGAACCTATACAACACTTACGAGGAAATGTATCCCCACGTCATATCCAGGGACTGTGGTCAAAAATGTGCACTTAAAAAAAAACGTTGATGAATGTGCACTGTCCCTGTATAAATAAACTGAATAAAGTAAAGTACCTTTTAACATGTTTTTCTTATTGTCTTAGCTAATTGTCTGATCTGGTTTTGACAAAATGGTCTGCATCAGAGGGTTTCCTTCTATGAAAGAGTAAATAGGCCTGATTAAATTCCGATCACTCACTCCTTTCCCTATATGTTTTTAATTGACTTACATTCAGAGTAATCGACCCCAGGGACACTCCCTACTGAAGCTCCCCTGCTCATCAAATAAACACTTCGGAAAGTATTTAGACTCCTTGACTTTTCCATATTTTGTTATGTTACAGCCTTATTCTAAAATGGATTACATTTAAAATGTTCCTTAGCAATCTGCAATACCCCATAATGACAAAGCGAAAACAGTTTAGACATTTTTGCAAATGTATTAACAATTTGAAACAGAAATACCTTATTTACATAAGAATTCAGAACCTTTGCTATGAGACCCAAAATTGAACTTAGGTGCATCCTGTTTCCATTGATCATCCTTGAGATGTTTCTACAACTTGATTGGAGTCCACCTGTGGTAAATTCAATTAATTGGACATGATTTGAAAAGGCTCACACTTGTCTATATAAGGTCCCACAGTTGACAGTGCATGTCAGAGCAAAAACCAAGCCATGAGGTTGAAGGAATTGTACGTAGAGCTCTGAGACAGGATTGTGTCGAGGCACTGATCTGGGGAAGGGTACCAAAAACTTTCTGCAGCATTGAACGTCCAAGAACACAGTGGCCTCCATCATTCTTAAATGGAAGAAGTTTGGAACCACCAAAGCTCTTCCTAGAGCTGGCCGCCTGGCCAAACTGAGCAATCGGGAGGAGAAGCACCTTGGTCAGGGAGGTGACCAAGAACCTGATGGTCACTCTATCAGAGCTTTAGAGTTCCTCTGTGGAGATGGGGGAAACTTCCAGAAGGACAACCATCTCTGCAGCACTCCACCAATTAGGCCTTTATGGTAGAGTGACCAGACGGAAGCCACTCTTCAGTAAAAGGTACATGAAAGCCCGCTTGGAGTTTGCCAAAAGGCACCTAAAGACTCTCAGACCATGAGAAACAAGATTCTCTTGTCTGATGAAACCCAGATTGAACTCTTGCGCCTGAATGCCAAGCGTCACATCTGGAGGAAACCTGGCACCATCCCTACAGTGAAGCATGGTTGTGTTAGCATCATGCTGTGGAGATGTTTTTCAGTGGCAGGGATTAGGAGACTAATCAGGACTGAGGCAAAGATGCATGGAGCAAAGTACAGAGAGATCCTTGATGAAAACCTGCTCCAGATCACTCAGACTCAGTAGCAGCAGTATTAGTATGTATCGCCTATATGCCAGCTCAAACAATTAGTGTTGGGGGACAGCTCCCATACCCTGTGCTGCAGACAACTAATTATGTTCATTGGCAGCTCTTAATTGGTCAACTTTGTAAAGGATTCTCCCCCTTTCAACTAGCACACACTGGGGTCTATTGTAACAAACCTGGTAAACTGCAGCATTATAGGTTCTGGGTTCTGTCAGAAATATTGTTGCTTTTTTCACAGCGGAAATTACGGGTGCAATAGCTGGCAGTGGCGAGAAAGGGCTTGGTTTTGATGAATAAACAAGTTCTGGGTGTGTCGAGGCTTGGCCCCTAACTGGCCAATCAGAACGTGCTTCATGGCTAAATATGTGGTTGCTTCGAATTGTTTATTTTCAATTTTTTGAATGTATTGCATTGTCATGAACTCCAATTTTAATGTTAGTCCATTATAGCCTAGTTCGGTAAACAGTCTGCCCGTATTTGCTAAACATGTTGGAACATTTTTGCAGTCCACATTGTTCTAATTGCATTGCATCAATATGGAGATACATTGTTAAACATAGGCTCATTCATACTAATGAGGGGACTATGCCTACTGTAAATTGCAGTCTAGACATGGACATGCCAAACATATTCAATAAGCAAGATTAAATTAACTAGGCTACTGATGAGGCCTAAAAGGGCAGTTTGTATAATTCTAAGCAAACAAAACAAATTGTTTTAAATAGTTGTCTAAATACAGTTACAAGCACCATAATTGCTTCCCGTAGGTGTATACTACAGACAAGGCAACTTAGACTATTGAGGTTTTAACACACATCCAAACTTTTCACAGAAGATAGATAAAGATCAAATATCAGGTGAAATTATGCTGCTTGCAAATGCCATGTTTTATAAACAACATGGAACCATCTTAGAGATCATATTTGCATTTCTCCAGAAACAGCTAACATAATTGTTTTGCATTGGAGCCATGTATGTTCTCACCATAAACCCATCGATTTAATATTTCTTAACATTTCTAATATGTTTTGTTCTTAATCAAATTAAACAGAAAAATGTGTATCTGTTTTTTCAACCAACATTTCAACTATATTTCTAAATAGGACCAGGTCAGAAACATGATATTATAAGTCACTTCTCTCAGTCTTTCCCCTGTGTGCACAAGTGGCCTAAATGTCTTTATGCATAACATTCACACGTCCATACAAAAACTAGGCTACTGTCAATTGTATCGTTGCCTATGTGCGAGACCGATGTAAAAAAAATCTGCCGTTTGATATGGAAACCAATCGTTTTTTACGTTTCTAAATATGAAATTCACTGGAACAAAGGCACGCCTTTCCTTCCATGGGCACTGTTCATCATAGCTGGATGGGCTGCGCTTATGCTCTCAACATCCATGCCAGTATCAACTGCGTTACTGTTAAGACCTGCTCTTTGTGGGTCTTAAAACTTCCCATTACCGCTGCATGAAATTGTAACTTTTGCGCTTGTTTATTACACCTCAAATATTACCACCCTCCCATCAACGCAAGTGCCGAACCTGGCGTTAGGGCTGGAAAATGCCAGTCTTTACATAACAATATTGCAAACTAACGTGCATTTGACATTTGCACCTCCTTAGCGTCAGCCGAGAAATATATAGCTCTCTCTCTCTCTCTCTCTCTCTCTCTCTCTCTCTCTCTCTCTCTCTCTCTCTCTCTCTCTCTCTCTCTCTCTCTCTCTCTCTCTCTCTCTCTCTCTCTCTCTCTCTCTCTCTCTCTCTCTCTCTCTCTCTCTCTCTCTCTCTCTCTCTCTCTCTCTCTCTCTCTCTCTCTCTCTCTCTCTCTCTCTCTCTCTCTCTCTCTCTCTCAACATAAGTATATGCGTTGTATTTACTCTCCCTCTCTTTGATTCTCATTTTCCATTCCCATGCATTCGGAATGTGTGTGTGTAAGGTGGAGTGGTGGATCCTCAGGGTTCATCCTCTCGTGGCCCCATAGGTTGGAATTTATTAATATTTTTCCTAATTTCCTAATTAATCAACGTTATTTCAAAAAACCCGCCGGAAATTTGGTGTTTCTATGTCAAACAGGCCCTCGGCCAGCCAAAGCACGAGTTGAATCTATCAGTCTCTCTCTCCTCCAACACAAGGTCATAAATCACCAACTGTCAGCAGGGCCATAAATCACCAGCTGCACAGCACTCCCAGTTTCCCTGAGACCTACATTTCAAATGCGCAACAAAACTGACAACCTCCACCCTGAGAACTTCTTTTCCAAAACAAAAACAAAATTTCCAACTTAAAAAGTGGAATAATAAAATCCATATTATATATATTTTCCCTGCACAGGTCAGCCATTGAAACCCATGCACATCTGGTTTGATCACAGCAGTACATTTTCCAATAAACCAGCAATACGCTATTGGTTAAAAAACATACTGACATATTTTACTGAAGCTTCGGTTGTTATGTAATTAATCCATGACAATTTTTTGATAATCCATTCAGATTTACCTGAAAATATGTCCTCATTCGCTTAGTCCAAAATGCGGAATGCTAATGTATTGACGGTTTGGCTATGCTTAAATCGATTTCTGGGAAAGATGTGCAAATATTCTGTATTTTGTTGGAATCGGTTCAGCCACCGGGCTTCTCCATGCATCGCGCTGTCATGACTGTCCTGATCAGGTCAGGTTACAGGAGACCACAACCCTACAGATTATCTCTCAACCCCAACAGATGAGGAGAGATCTAAGGGTCTGAAGATGTGGGGGTTTTATGACCCCTCACACCCATGGTAATTCTGAGGCCACAGAAAATATTCCCTCTCACTATGGAGAACCAGCCTCAGAACTTTAAACATGCAATAAAGGGACTTTGGAACAATGGTTTCCGTCAACTACAATGGTGGTCATGACGATAGATGGAATATCAAAATGTATGTCAATTTTGTTTTGTTATTAAAGGTTAATAGATTACGTTATTATGAAAACATTGTAACGTTAAGAGTTTTCCTCGTATATGCTTGATGTTTATACATTGTACGTTGTGTGGAAAATGTCCAAATCAAAGAGAATGTTTCGGTAGAGATAAAATGTGAAGTTAGTTGTCTAAAATTGGATTTGAGTAAAATCTATACCTTGCCCCTCAAACTTGGTACGCCCAGAGAATTGCCCTGAAGGCGGTTACGCCCACTTCTGACCCGAGGGTATAAAACCTGTGAGTGCAGAATTAACAGATTAGACTAAGTGACCCGAGCTGCAGCCAAAGGTCTAAAAGGTCAACGAACCCAAAACGCAACAAGTTTGAAGACAAAGAAATCTTTTTCTACCCAAGCTACGGATGAGTAGCGGTCTAAGCGGGTGTATTCAAGCCGAACCACCTTACCTCCACTCCCCATCGAATCGTGGTATCTACACTCTTTCATCTTTACGCTGTGAGCTCTGAGCTACAGAGCTATCTGTCCTCCGAAGACCCCTTCCAGAGCGAGGACAAAGCAACAGGCCAGTAAAGCCAAAGGACACGGACATCGTGTCGTGAGGACACCTAGAGAGGTGCGCAGGAGAAGTGCGTCATTGAGCAGCTTGAACGGTCCACGCGGGAAAATCCACGGAGAACCTCCACAAGTAATAACATCATTATATTCTGACTCATAACAGCGGCAGTTTGGGGCAAGGCTAGGGTTAGAATGAGCATAGTTGACAATTTCACCCAAATGTATATTCCTCTCGTGTAATCTCTCTCTTTCTCTCTCTTTTAAATCACCATTTTGGGTAACACGCGCCCTAGTGTGTTGGCCCGTTATACTAAGTTCTAATCAATAGCCTCGAATGTGTTTTTGTGTATGTGTATCTTTTATCATCATTTTAGCTTTTAGTAAATAAACATTCAACTAAGATTGGTGTGGTGCGAATTCATTAGTGAGACCCGGGTCCGTGCAGAATCCCGGGCTATACGACGTTCAGAACGAGACTGTTAGAGGCAACTGGTTAATTAGCGGCTGTGGTAAAATCGATATTCTGATATTCTTTGACGAATTTAACGAATTCTTGATATTCGTTAATTTGAGAAATAGAAACTCAATAAAAACTAGTTTTCCCATGGTGCCCCAGGTTAATGAGTTAATAATTGCTTGATTCAGTTAATCACGTAATTAGAAACTTGTAATCATTCGATGAGCAACAGTCGCCACATTAACTAATACAACGTCACGACAGCGCCGACAGAGATAAAGACCTCTCTGGGAAGAGGAAGGGCAGGGGTGTATGCCTCATGATTAACGACTCATGGTGTAATCATAACAACATACAGGAACTCAAGTCCTTCTGCTCACCAGTCCTAGCATTCCTCACAATCAAATGCCGGCCATATTACCTTCCAAGAGAATTCTGGTCAGTTATCGTCACAGCTGTGTACATTCCCCGTCAAGCAGACACCAAGGTGGCCCTAAAGGAACTTCACTTGACTCTATGTAAACTGGAAACCATATATCCTGAGGCTGCATTTACTGTAGATGGGGATTTTAACAAAGCAAATTTGAGAACAAGGCTACCTAAAATCTATCAGCATGTTGATTGCACTACACGCAGGGGTAATATACTCAACCACTGCTACTCTAACTTCCGCGATGCATACAAAGCCTTCCCCTGCCCTCCCTTTGGCAAATCCGACCATGACTCCATCTTGCTCCTACCGTCTTATAGGCAGAAACTCAAACAGGATGTACCAGTAACTAGAACCATTCAACGCTGGTCTGACCAATCGGAATCCATGCTTCAAGATTGTTTTGATCACGCGGACTGGGATATGTTCCGGTCAGCCTCAGAGAATTACATCGTCCCAGTGAGTGAATTTATAAGGAAGTGCATTGGAGATGTTGTACCCAATGTGACTATTAAAACCTACCCTAACCAGAAACCGTGGATGGATGGCGGCATTCGCGCAAAACTGAAAGTGCGAACCACCACATTTAACCACGGAAAGAGGTCTAGGAATATGGCTGAATATAAACAGTGTAGTTATTCCCTCTGCAAGACAATCAAACAAGTGAAATGCCGGTACAGGGACAAATTAGTCGCAATTCAATGGCTCAGACACGAGACGTATGTGGCCTGGTCTACAGGAAATCACGGATGACAAAAACAAAACCAGCCACGTCACGGACACCGACGTCAGGCTTCCAGACAAACTAAACACCTTCTTTGCGCGCTTTGAGGATAATACAGTGCCACCGTCGTGGCCCGCTAACAAGAACTGTGCCCCCCCCCTCCTTCTCCGTGGCCGACGTGAGTAAAACATTTAAACCTGGAGATTCAGATTAAAAAATCCTAGTCTTCAGACTAAGCTGTTTTGGCTCTGGGAGTGTATTGTCCACAGGCGAACATGTCATGGAAAGTCATAGAACATGAAAGTACAGAAAGACTGCCTACTGAACGAAGGTGAACATTAAAGTAACACCCAAACAGGGACTTGGACCCTGGACCCTCAGATTAAAAGTCTGATGCTCTACCGACTGAGCTATCCGGGCTCTGGTTTTGCTTAATTCCATACACCTAACCTGCCGGGCAGAGGCACGTGCTGACGAGGGGGCATTGTCAGATGGTACATTTCCCCAGAGAAACAGGCCTCCATTCCAATTGATACAGTCTACGAAATCTGAACTAGCCATCCCCTCCAAAAATACAAATTGTACAAGACCTCGTGGTGCAACGGTAGCGCGTCTGACTCCAGATCAGAAGGTTATGTGTTCAAATCACATCGTGGTCAGGGTGTTTATGTGTGCAATCTCTGCCTTCTTTACACAGCGAAGTCAAAGAATAAGCACAAGTACCAATGTGGCTTTACAGTACAAATCTCGCACGAAAAAGATCAAACCAATGCTGCTTTAGATGACATTTGTCTCTCACAAAAGCCTGGCACACTGCAAATTCCTAAATCAGATGATGCTGTGTGATTGACAACTTATAATCAGTCTTTGAACAGAGAGTTTAAACCAGGAGGTTCAGATTAAAAATCCTAAAGTCTTCAGACTAAGCTGTTTTGGCTCTGGGATTGTCCACAGGTGAACAGGGACTTGAACCCTGGACCCTCAGATTAAATGCGTTAACCCTCGCAAGGCTGCTGGCCCAGATGACATCCCTAGCCGCGTCCTCAGAGCATGCGCAGACTAGCTGGCTGGTGTGTTTACGGACATATTCAATCACTCCCTTTCCCAATCTGCTGTCCCCACATGCTTAAAGATGGCCACCATTGTTCCTGTACCCATGAAGGCAAAGGTAACTGAACTAAACCACCCAGTAGCACTCACTTCTGTCATCATGAAGTGCTTTGAGAGACTAGTGAAGGATCATATCACCTCCACCTTACCGGCCATCCTAGACCCACTTCAGTTTGCATTCCACCCTAACAGGTCCACAGACGACGCAATCGCCATCACACTGCCCTATCCCATCTGGACAAGAGGAATACCTATGTAAGAATACTGTTCATTGACTACAGCTCAGCATTCAACACCATATTACCCTCCAAGCTCATCATCAAGCTGGCGCCCTGTGCAATTGGGTCCTGGACTTTCTGATGGGCCGCCCCCAGGTGATGAAGGTTAGGAAACAACATCTCCACCTCACTGACCCTCAACACTGGGGCCCCACTAGGGTGCATGCTCAGCCCCCTCCTGTACTCCCTGTTCACCCACGACTGCTTGGCCATGCCTCCAACTCAATCATCAAGTTTGCAGACGACACAACCGTAGTGGGCTTGATTACCAACAACGACGAGACAGCCTACAGGGAGGAGGTGAGGGCACTCGGAGTGTGGTGTCTTGAAAACAACCTCTCACTCAACCTAAAAAAAACTAAAGAGATGATCGTGGACCTCAGGAAACAGCAGAGGGAGCACTCCCCTATCCACATCGACGGGACAGCAGTGGAGAAAGTGGAACGTTTTAAATTCCTCGGTGTACACATCAACGACAAACTGAAATGGTCCACCCACGCAGACAGTGTCGTGAAGAAGGCGCAACAGCCTCAGGAGGCTGAAGAAATGTGGCTACTTTTATAGCCTCGCTACTGTATATAGCCTCGCTACTGTATATAGCCTCGCTACTGTTATTTTTCACTGTCTTTTTACTGTTGTTTTTATTTCTTTACTTACCTATTGTTCACCTCATACCTTTTTTGCACTGTTGGTTAGAGCCTGTAAGTAAGCATTTCACTGTAAGGTCTACACCTGTTGTATTCGGCGCACGTGACAAATACACTTTGATTTGATTTGAATGTTAGCTAAAAATACTGGTAGCCTACCCAGACTACATATTGTGTGTAGGCTACCATTGGAACTATTTGATTAATAGATGTGTATACTGTGTCTGATCATCACACTGAACCTTGAAGAAAGCCATTCTTGGCATTTTATTCTGATCTCTTCTTTATAAATCCTAATGTTTCTTCTTTAATGTTGTATTCTTCCTCCCCTTTCTCCTCCTCCACCCAACCTCTGCCCAACAACTCAACTGGCCAAGCAGAGTATATGGTCACCTGTGAAACATTTATTTTTTAAACAATTTGTTTGCGCACTGTAGGTGGTTGCTAAGGTTACATGATGACTTTCACATATCTATAATTTAACATTTACCCACACTTTAAAGACATATCTGTTTTATCGTTCCAGGGTGTGTATCAATGTGTTTGCGCAAGCGTAGGTGGGATGTGTGTGTGGGAGGGTAAGTGCACTGATGCTTGTCACAGTGTGTCTGTATATCCATACAACATTGAAACAGATATAACTGCTTGTTGCCTGTGTGGTTGAGGATATAGTATAGATGAGGAGAACACTGGGTCTCAGTACGTCTGATAAGTCACTGCTAGTTTTCATTCATGTCCTCTTGATTACAGAAGATCTGTAATAAGGCTAAGCAGGTATTTGTGTCTAGCGCAACCACAATGGTTAAATCTGACCAGACTAAGAGTTGCTCTCAGACCTGTTGATGCTAACTCAATGACACAAGATAAGTCAATATGATCTGTTCTGAGATGCTAAATCAATGAGTCTAGGAGATTAACTGACCCTCAAAGACTTCAGGTCACAGAGAGGGTGACTAAAACTCACCAGCTATTCTCAGCCTATACCATGCCTATACCATGAGCTCAACTCTTTCTCTCTCTCTCACACACACACACACACACACACACACACACACACACACACACACACACACACACACACACACACACACACACACACACACACACACACACACACACACACACACACACACACACACACACACACACACACACACACACACACACACACACACTTTCAATTATTTTTCACTCTCTCCCCTGCCCTCTCTCTCCTTGTTCGACCACTTCCCCTCTCTCTCCTCCCCCTCTCTCCTTCACTCCATTTCCGGTCTACCCCTCTTTCCCTCCTCCATATTTCTTTCGTTTTCTCTCTTTGTCACTCTCTCTGTCTCTCTCCTCCTAGTTTGACACTTCTGTAACCTCTCTCTCAGGCACTGCTCATGACTCACCTGATGAATAAATTATGTGTGAAAAAGCATTGCTCTCTCTTCCCCTCCTCCTAAAACACACACATACACACACACTCAAACACACCCATGTGTGGGTAGGGGGATGTGGGGGGTGTTTGAAGCCTAAACATCAGTGACTAATTGGAACATAAAACGGTGGTGTGAGAAAGCGGAGGAGGGAGAGAAAGACGAGGCGGGCTGTAAACAATCACCACACAAATCTTTCTGTGTAGCCTTAAGGAATATAAACTCCAGCCCTCTACCACTGCCTGCTCTCTCTATGTTCATTTTCTCTCCCTCTCTTTCCTTCTTCCTCTTTCCAACTTCCCCTCCTCGCACTCTCTGCCCTCTCTCCCCCATGTGTCACTCTCTTCTACGCTCCCTTCTGTCACAGCTCTCTCTTTTCTCTCCTTTAGTTCCATATCGCCAGCACTATTCCCCTCTCTCTTCAACCCTGACTCATGTTTCTCAATCTCATTCCCTCGTTCTGCTTCCCCTCCCTCCCTATCACAGTCCTCTCTCCTCCTTTAATCCCTCCCTCTCTCCCCATATGTCTCTCTCTGTATGAAGGTGACCTTGTTGTCTCTGCTCGTCCATCGATTTCTGCACTCCTCGTCCATCAATCGCTGCACTCTGAGGACCCGGGGACTCCCTCCCACTCATTTCCGGAAGAGAGATGGAGGGAAAGATGGAGGGAAGAAAGGGTGAATATGCAAGGGAGCATACAGCAGTGCATAGGTGCATAAGGTGCGGTAGTGTACTCAGTCCTGCATGTGTGTGTGCTGTGTGCACACGTGTGTGTGTGTGTGTGTGTGTGTGGAGATGTATCCAGAGGTACAAAAAGTTGTACCCAATCCGAAATGGACCTGAGGCTTTCCCACCTGGACTCAATATGCATAAATGCGTATAGAGACCCGTTACAAACGGACCCGAGGACATATAGATGCGTTCTGTATAGACTTGGTTGGATCCAGACCCGGTTCGAGCCGATCCAAGTGAGGGAAGCAGCAGAAAAGTCATTTTTCAAGCTACTTTATTAACCAGAGTTGATACAGCGCCAGAGGTAGAGAGAGGGGCCACTCTAGTGGGCGGGGAGGGGGCATACTGTGATCTAGACATACAGGGAGGAGGGAGGGAGGGAGAGACAGCAACCAACCAAGCCGACTCGCGCTATAGTACACTAATAGCTGCCACAGCTAGGTTATTTATCATCAAACCAGGAAGAGCTAGTTAAGCTAGCTAAGGTTAGCTAGTTGGCTCATTTAGGCTTCAGTGCATGTGCTTTCTCATCCTACAGTTACAAATAACAACAAATCCATTCAGAATAGCAGCCTACCTGTTGGCTTTGGTATAAGGGCACAGGGCGAGACCCAGATGCAGATGGTTCGAGTCTCTGATATGTATTATAATCCAAGGGGCAGGCAAGAGAATAGTCGTGGACAGGAAAAAGATCATAAACCAGGTAAGAGTCCAGGAGGTACAGTGGCAGGCAGGCTCGAGGTCAGGGCAGGCAGTATGGTCAGGCAGGTGGGTTCAGAGTCAAGGCAGGCAAGGGTAAAAAAACAGGAGGACTAGCAAAACAGAGACAAGGAAAAACAGGAGCGCGGAAAAACACGCTGGTTGACTTGACAAAACAAACTGGCAACAGACAAACAGGGAACACAGGGGAAAACAGGTGACACCTGGAGATGGGCGGAGACAATCACAAAGACAGGTGGAACAGATCAGGGCTTGACACTTGGTCGTTGTAGCTACTCCTTTTCCTTGTAATTATAATTCCATCTTTTATTGATTAGATACTGTATCTCCTAACTTTATCTCCTAACTGTAGCCAATTGCCGCTTTGATTACTTATGATTGGCCAACAACAACAATCTACACGCGTCAAGCGTGCAAATGCAACAGCAGCAGCATAAATGATAAAATGTCTCTCTCTACTGTACGGGCCCTTTCGGACAAGTCAGTTAAAATTACACATACCTGAGAGCTGTGACAATCATATCAGATATGACGCAGACCCGTGATATTATTTCACATTATGGATCCAGACCCGCTTGGATCCCCAATTGGGTCTCGGGTATTCAGGTACAGGTGGATCCGTGAAGACCTCTAATCCATACTGCTTTCTGTGCTCCAGCTTGCACAGAGCCATCATATAATTGAGTCGAGCCTCCCTCTGAAAATTACAATGCCAAGCTAGCCCCTACCCTCCCACACATACAGTATACACACATATTGAGAAGGTTTTGGGTGAAATACTTTCCATCTCTTCCAGAGGAAGGTTAGCATTAGCATCGTCACTAACGGCTACACGAAGTGCAGACATACGCGGGCAACGTTCACACGCACACAGACACATGGTCATTCCTGTGCCGTTTCACAAAGTTGCAGGAAAGTACAAATCAGTGATGCATTGTGTTTCATATCTTCGGAATAACTTGGGCAAATTACTACATTTTCTAATACATTTGATACATTTAGTTGATTTCCTGCTAAGTTCAAAACTGTTGAACGTCAATTCATGTTGTTTAATTCCAGTTTAAAGTCTGGATTCTGTGATTCTGTCCGCATTCTCCCCAATGGCCCTATATGCCATTATTGTACTTGGCCCCACTTTGAAGGGAACAAGCATGGGCCCTTTATGAGTCAGTGTATTACTTCTTTCACATAGGATTCATGGTATGTTGCCTGTAAAAAAAAATGTTTTAAAAAGCTGCCAATGTTTTAAAGAACCCAATTCATACGGTCCCATTTTGACCACATTCTTACCGGGATAAGCCTTTTAAACCTCCAGTGCACATGCCGGCACGTTTAGGAGTGTGAGTAGGTGTGGGCCGATCTGGCTGAGCGTTTATTTGTAATCTGGCTGAGCATGTATCTGGCTGAGCGTTTATTTGTAATCTGGCTGAGCATTTATCTGGCTGAGCGTTTATTTTTTGGTTTTGTTAATTAAACAGACAAGACACACTTACCCCGATCACAGTCAACATACACATATTTTATACTAATAATATAATGGAAAATAACAGAATCAAATAAAAAACAATTCCCACACAACTTGTGTCACATTAAAGTGTGGAACCGCTGTCATATAACAAAAGCGTTGTATTTTAAAACATTTAGCAGATGCTCTTATCCAGAGAAACTTACAGGAGCATTTAGGGTAAAGTGCTCTGCTCAAGGGCACATCAACAAAATCACAGTGTCAGCTCAGGGATTTGAACCACCAACTTCCAATGACTGGCCTAATTCTCTAACCACTAGGCTACCTACCACCCAAGCAGATGTTATTTTGATCCACGTTTCATCTCTTTCCTACCCTTAGGCCAACTCCGCTTTGTTAGGGAGCAGGCGTAGGGTCTCGCGTTGAGAGTATCTTCATCACGCTACCGTTAGAAAATAAGAGCAGTCTCGTGTTCATATTTCACAACCCGTCGCAGGCTTTTACAGTTGCCTATACGTGATCAAGCAAAAATAATAGACCTACAAATGATTTAGGCTACATTATTGCATGCTAAATGTTTCTGAACAGTGATAGATGAGAAAACAAATAGATGAGCTATAGGCCTACCACCTCTACTTATTTGCCCAGCAAGAGACCAATTAACCAAATATACAGACAGAGATTTAGTGAAACAAAATCACATTGATTGATCAGGCAAGTCCCAGGCTTTTGGTTGGGAGTAGGCCTAGGCTATGAAGCGACTGCGAGTGAAGAGCAAAATAATCCACTTGTTAATAAGCTATATAACATACTGGCAACATTTCAGATTAGTTCTAATAAATGAGCCAACTAGACAAGATGATCATTGAGCATGCACTCACTCACCACAACTTAGCTAACATTTTCTCAGCCTAATTGCAGCCTATAACCAATATCCAAATGCAGATTCAGTGAAAACACGCTTGTCTCAAATCAGCGCTGAAATGATCATCTACTTGACCCACTGGAAGTTTTAGTAATCAACAATTTGATACATGCCTTCAATTGAATTATTAGCCTACTTTATTCCTATAATTTAATCATTCAGTGATGTTCATTCCCACAGTAGTTCTTTAAAGATCTATCAAGTTGTGATTAAGAAAACAGTGCATGCTTTGTGGTCTGCTATGCGAAGAGATGGGCAAAGTGACATGCCTCGCAATGCTTCGAATTGTCAGGAGGATGGTAACAGCCTAGTAACGGCTGCTGCCTAGCAACCATCAAGAGCATAAGAGCATAGTGCGTGCCAATGCAGCTTCAGCATTACGGCTACATTTATACTAAGCTGTAAGCAGAACTTTACCGCAATCATGACTAGGTCGCTTGGCAGAAAATAAAGAGAAGTTGGCAAAAAGTTGCAGGCATGCTAAACTTGCTGATAAACGTATTGGTTTGAAAGGTACTATATATGATAGATGACTTGAGGCACAGTGCAAATAGAGCTGAGGCCAGTCTCTTTCTGTTTGCCAAGAAAACATCCTGGTGGGAGAGACTCCCTCATCTCTGACCACCCAGACCCCAGTCTCAACCCTCCCTTGGAGCCCTCACCCACTATGCAACAATCACAATACACACACACACTGCATGCACTGCATAAACTGTATCGCCTAGAAATCAATTCACATGTTTAAGGATCAGACATTGATATGGGTTTAGAATATTTGAGGAAATGGAATGAATGCGAGAATTGTTTTTATTGGTTTATTCAGATCCCCATTAGCTTTTTGCTGAAGCAGCAGCTATTCTTCCTGGGGTCCATACAAAAACCTAACAACTAACAAAACACTGATAGGCTAGAACAGTCACAAAATGTATAAATACAACAATATAACTAAAGAATGTGTGTGCATGCCATTTCACAGTCCCTATTGTGCCATGAGAGGTTGTTTGATAGCTTAAAAAAAAAAAAAAATGAAAGGTAATTTTGCTGTTTGCTTGAGTAACTGGAGATGGAAGGGACAATGGGGATTCAGGAGGGGAATGAGAATGGACCAGATGAAGTCAAGGGCTGCAGATTAAGTATCCAGGGGTGGACTCTGTAGTTTGAAGTCTCAAGTAGACGTCATCAGGCCGTGGTAGTTCGGCTGCTGTGGGGATGGAAATCCCCCACAAAATAACGTTAGTAGAACTGCCGAGATAGTAGCTTGTCAGGGGCTGCACCACTTGATCAGGCTAGTCACACAACATACACTGCACAACAGAGAGGTGGAATGTTATTTTGGTCAGCTTTAAGTAGGGTAGTGGTGATTAAGGAGATTAAGGACAGGTGTGGAGGCTGATTATCAATAAGTTGCAGCTGATGTTTGTTGAGTTGCTAGGGAGCTGGGTTCAAGGCAACTAGTGTTGCGTTCAAGTTTGGTCCTCTCACCTGCATTTCAGTTCATTCCTAACATGTGACAAACTCATTCCACGGCTGGCCGAGTGTCTGCGGGTTTTCGCTCCTACCTTGTACTTGATTGATGATTTAAGGTAACTAATTAGTAAAGCGCTCCCCTCACCTGGTTGTCTAGGTCTTTAATGAAAGGAAAAAATAAAAACCTGTAGCCCTGGAATGAGTTTGATACCTTCATGCCATCAATTTCCATAAAATAAAATAAATCACATAAACATTTGCAAAATGGGATTGAAACGTTGCAATGTATTTTAGTAGTGGTTGAATGTGTCAGCATGTGTAGTTATTTGCTGGGATATTGTGGACAATTGATATTGTGGACATTTGACATGGAACGTCAAAGTAGACATTAATTCTGCTGCAGTGCTCACTTGTATCCATGGCCCCAGTTGAGAGAGAAGAAAGGAGGGGGAGGGAGAGAGAGAGAAAGAGTAAGAGAGAGGGGGATGGTATAGGGAGAGAATAGAAAGAAAGAGTGGATGATGTATGAGAGCAACAGAGACAGATTAAAAGAGAGAGAGGAGAGAGAGAAAAAGGGAGAGGGAAAGGAAGACTGCTACACTGCTGGCAGGTGCGTGGGAGGATGAGTGGGTGTGTTCAAGCACATTTACAATCAATAACAAAGCACAGGAGCGGACAGAGGGAGAGTGAAAGGGAGAAAGAGAGAGGGGGAGAGAAATAGAAAGAGGAAGATCAAGAGAGAGGGGGAGAGAAATAGAAAAAGGAAGAAAATCAAGAGAGGGGGAGATGCAGAGGGAGATAGGCAGAGAATGAAACAAAACTTGTGTTCAATTCACAATACTCATCTGAGGGGAGTAGGTAGGTTCCCTCTCATGGCACTAGATATGAGGGAAAGAGTGGAGGAGGAAGAGGGAGAGAGAGAGAGAGAGAGCAGGGGTGGGGTATAGATTGAGTGGGAGTGGGCGAGTGAGGGAAGGGGGGAAAGGAAAGAGAGAGAGAGAAAAGTATTCCCAATGGTAAAGTGCAGTGGAGAGTAGATGTATTTCTTTGATCGTGAATTTGTTTCAACAAAAGTAAAAAGGGAGCTATATAGATATCAAACGAGTGATATTCAAATCACTCAAATCAATCCGTATTCGACGTCCATCCATGTCTGATGACGTCGGGAGATGACGTGGAACCCGGCCACTAGGGGCAACAGTGAGAGCTCTTAGCTTCAAGTAGGTTTCGGTTTTGCTACGGCGTTGTGGACGGGTCATCTGATTCCAAAGGTTGCAAGTTTCAATCCAGCGATAGTTGTTTTTGATATTTTAGTTTTAAGCCTGTCCCAAACCTTGGAGTTAATGGCTAAACTTAACCTTAACCCTTTAGACCCCAATAGAATTCTAGAATTCTGTTGTCGATTCCTGAGAATTTAAGACAAAGCTAATTGTCTCACATTTCAAACAAACATTGCGCAAAACAAGGAACAAATGACAATTACAAGTTGACTTAGTCTTAAAGAGCACAACATCTTTAATATGGCACCATTCATCTCTCTCTCTGCCTACTTCAGAGTTGGCCAATGTTCGCTGATTAGTTACGAACCTGGGACAGTTTCCAAATGAATTGCAACAGTAGAAACAGGACAAAACAAACAACTTGCTAGTAGGCTATATAAACAAATATCCAATTCATCATATGTGACCGACCGTCTCGATTCAGTCTTATGTAGCAACATTTGAAATGGTGTTTTTTACATTGCATAAAAGTAGAGACTCAGAGCTAGGACATTGTATATCATACACTACAGTTGAAGGACAATTGGAAAGAAATTTTGATTTGAAAGTTGATAAACTTGTAACCTAACTTTTGAGAAAATGGCAATTGAATATTTTGGTACCTACTGGAGAGCTATTATTTTTCAACACCCATTCAGCATCATTCACACCCTCTCAAGCTTTAGCCCCACCCATCTCTTTAAGGGTTGATCCTAGCATTCTGTCCTAACAACAGCAGTCAAGCACCCAAGCTAACTGGCTAATGCTGGCTAGTTTGCTAGCTACTTCCAGACAGAAATGAGAGAACAGCTCACTCTGACCATTTTACTGGTTAGGCTGTTTACTGACACATTCAACGGGCTTTGAGCGTTTGTAAAGTCGTCAATTATTCTGCACTCTGGCACACTCAGACGAGAATGCTCTGAAATCAGAGTAGATAGCCAGAGCGAATTTACCAGCTACGTCAATCAACAGCTGTCGTGTCGCAGTGACATCATGAACATTCCATTGAAACGAATACTTGCCTAGTGGAGTCTTTTGCTAAGACATTTAGCTAACTAGCTAAACAATGTTAGCTAGCGAGCCAGCCAGCTAACGTTAGCAAGCTAGCTAACAGTACACTAACTTGAAATGAAAAGACTGACAAAATGATAAACATGTAATATCTGAAAATATAGCTAGCTAGACTATCTTACCCGTATACATGGATGGACGCTTTTCCCTCTGTCGTGGATGCCATGGTAGCCCTTTAGTTTGGAGATGTAATCTGGAGACAGGTGTTTTCTCCATTTTCTTAGCTATTATACTCTATTTCTATCAGGAATCAAGTTAAGACCCAAGTGCAGACTGTGTGAAGTAACAGTGTTTATTGTAACCACAGGGGCAGGCAAACGACAGGTAGGGGTCTATAATCCAGAGCAGAGGCCAAGGTACAGGACGGCAGGCAGGCAGGCTCAGGATCAGGTCAGGCAGATGTAGGTAATCCAGAGGTGGAGCCAAGGTACAGGACGGCAGGCAGGTTCAGGGTCAGAGATAGGCAGTGGTCAGGCGGGCACAGGGTCAGGACAGGCAAAGGTCAAAAACCAGGAGGATGAGAAAGAGAGACTAGGGAAAAACAGGAGTTGAGACAACACTGGTAGGCTTGAACAAACAAGACGAACTGGCAACAGACAGAAAACACAGGTATAAATACACAGGGGATAATGGGGAAGATGGGCGACACCACAAGCACAAGGACAGGTAAAACGTATCAGGGCGTGACAATTTCAACTGATTTCAAAACTTGGTCCCCCAGAAAGTGGAGAGTAACACTTATGCAGTTCTACTACGCGATATATTTTAAGAAAAAACTGCATTTGTCAGGATTATCTACACATACTGACCAGCTCAAATAGACAAGCGTGCTACTGTACATGGTAGACCAATCCGAACTCATCTCTCGGCATGCCCAGCCCACTCATTATATCAGCCAATTATGGCTACTGGTACGGTTGCTTACTTTTTCTGTGGCTAAACCATCTAGGCTCGTAATTAAACAATTTTATTCATATTAACAGAAACAAGTTTGTAATTAAGACACATGGAAGTTCACATGTTCCAGAAGGATTTTCCGCCAAAAAGTTTACCTTCAAATGGCTCTCCTGTGAAGTAGTGACGCATGACATACGCCTAGTTTTCTGAAACGAGTCACAAACAATGCCTTGCAAAAGTATTCATCCCCCTTTGCTATGAAACCCCTAAATAAGATCTGGTGCAACCGATTACCTTCAGAAGTCACATAATTAGTTAGATTGCACACAGGTGGACTTCATTTAAGTGTCACATGATCTCAGTATATATACACCTGTTCTGAAAGGCCCCAGAGTTTGCAACGCACGCAAGCAAGCAAGCAAGCAAGCAAGCGGCACCACCACCACCAAGCAAGCGGCACCAAACAAGCGGCAGCAAGCAAGCGACACCAACATACACCTTATGCGGGTATGGTATGTAGCGGACTCAATACCTCGGGTCAAGTGGTACTGAGATGTTTTAAGCTTCAGGGTGTGTGGTCCTATTCCTGTCATGTTTACTATCTACTATGAGGACTCCCCTCTGTCTCTGACAAAAGCCATGCTTACAGACACACAGCCTCCCCGTTTAAGGGCTCGACTCAATCTGGCTAGTTACTCTGTATCCACATCACTAAGGATCTATCATGGTCCACACACAGTCATGAAGAGGGCACCCCCCCCCCCCCCCCCCCTCAGGAGAATGAAAATATTTCACATGCACCCAAAGTTAAAATTTATTCAATTTTGATCTTGCATCCCAATATTAGTTTATATACATCACAGAAGACTGAAATATAACAAACCCTAGTGGTTTTTATTGAGCTTAACACTGAGGTGACCATTCAGAGATGCTCAAGTGGACAATATTTCTCTCCAGTGATTGCCCAGCATCTTGTCAACATGTGCCCAGAAAATGGCGCAGATATCTTATACCAATCTATCTTTATATACTTTTATTCATAACAAGGCTAGTGTCCAATCTCATAAAAATGCACATTTTTAAGCAACTTTATTTTCATGCATATCACTTATCAAACAGCATTTTTATGACCAAATTCATATTCTTAAGTTTAGACTAATAATTGTTTCATGTTTTCATGAGTGTTTGAGATTAGGTCCCTGAGTGGTCAAAAACCTCTTCAAAGAGAAGTACATTTTTATAGCACTCTTCACAAAATATCTTACAGGTAGAGCCTCTCACTATCTCCATGTCACAAGCTGACAGGCTCCCAGAGGCAGGGCCATAAAAAGTCCCAGCTCACTAAACTACCCCTCTCCAACAGCCATCAACACAGAAGCAGAGATAAAGATCTATGCAGCACTGAACTGACCAATCAGCAGTGAGGAGGCTTGCCACTCTGTGACCACATCAACATCAAATTTTATTTGTCACATGTGCCGAATACAATAGGTGTAGACTTTACCGTGAAATTCATACTTACAAGCCCTTTCCCAACAATGCAGAGTTAAAAAGTAAGAAAATTTGCTATTTTAAAAACTAGGTCACCAACAAGTCCATCACTCCATCTAGTGGTGAGGTGTCAATGAACAGGTCAAGCAATTCCATTCTCCAAAAATCGAATCTATTTATTGGTAGCAGTTCCGAATACAGGCCCAAAGACAATTTGTTCCAGTGTTACTCAGACAGGTAGTCTGGGTATGTGTCACAGTAAAGAGGATGTACATATACCTCTGGATATTTGTATCGGCATGCAAAAGTTAGCTCTGTCCAGGGACACATCTGCGGTGAGTAGTACCACCTCTCTCTGTCACCCAGAAGAGAGGTTGCATAACAAAGGTGATATTTCCTGAAAGGTTAATTAATAATATATATCCTCTTAAGGATCGGACCGTTTTTTTCAATTTCCGACTAAAATGACATACCCAAATCGAGCTGCCTGTAGCTGAGGACCTGAAGCAAGGATATGCATAGTCTTGATACCATTTGAAAGAAAAAACGTTGAAGTTTGTGTAAATGTTAAATGAATGTAGGAGAATATAACACTAGATCTGTTAAAAGATAATACAAACCAAAAATTCAGCGACAGCAGGGGTTTAAACTGTAGAACCCAGTTCTTACATTTGAATATAAAATGGATTTGATCAAACAAAACTATGCTACATTTTATCTCTGAGACCCTCAGGATGACAAATCGGAGCAAGATTACTGAATGTAAGTACATTGAAGGTAAATAGAGGTGAATGTATCAAACCAGTTGACATGCTAAAAGTGTTTTGTTGTTGTGCATTCTCCTCAAATAAAAGCATGGCCTTTTTTCACTCTAATAGCTACTGTAAATTGGACATTGCAGTTAGATTAATAAGAATTTAAGCTTTCTGCCCATATAAGACATGTCTATGTCCCGTAAAGTTGGCTGTTTACAAGGTCATTCTAGTCACATTAGGGACACCGATCCCGTAGAGGCAATTCAGCACCAATTTCACATAAATACAATTGTGTCGGTCTAGTTATGGCTAGACAAACAATATAAACAGGGTCCCTGGGGACCACAATTACTTTGCAGCATGTTCAGGATTTCTTTCAAAAGCATGTCAATATACCATTTGAATAACTAAATAGTACTGTGTTGGCACTGGCTCAAATATGTTTTACAGCACTTCCTCAGCCAGTGACTGATCCATTGTTTCATCCAGGTAGAGGTTTCATCCGAGCATGGGTAGAGAATCATTCCTGAAGTAAAATAGAAAAAAAAAATATTCAAAAAGCTCTACAAAATACCATAAATCCAGCAAAGGTCTACACAATATGTGCAGGGTGATGTCCATGAATGTGTGGAAGCGTCAGCCAGGCCCAAGACAGATAGGCAGAACATTATCATAACAATGAAATGTTTCCAATGAAAGATCAGGAAAAACAGTCCACGTGAGATGACAACAGCACTGAATGTGAATCATTATTACAGATGACAGAAAAAACAGACTATCTAGAGGGACAATACAGGATGAATAACATAGTTGTGGATGGCATACCAGTCTCCACATGAGACTTACTTAGACTTATGAGAAAGTGCTATATATATATTTTTTTTTTTATGAAAAGCTGCAGATCTGGAAAACCTGTAAACAGCCTAGGTGACAGACCCTCTAGTGGTCAAGTTCCTAAGGTTCGGGGACCAGATGGCTGTTCTGGAGAGAGCCGAGATCTTGAGAGGAACCAACATCTTCCTCCACGAGGACTTTTCTGAAGCTGTGCAGAAAGAACTTATCCCAACTATGAAAGCTGCCAGAGAGCGTGTGCACAATGCTTACACCCGCTACAATAACCGCATTGTGCTCCCTTCCTTCCTCCCAAAAGCTTTGGGGTGAGAGAGCAAAGCTTCCAGGTCAGTAACATCAGCCCAACATCAAATCATAGTTTATTTGTCACGTGTGCCGAATACAATTACACCTTACAGTGAAATGCTTACTTACAGGCTCTAACCAATAGTGCAAGAAATGTATTAGGTGAACAATAGGTAAGTAAAGAAATTAAACAACAGTAAAAAGACAGGCTATATACAGTAGCGAGGCTACATACAGACACTGGTTAGTCAGGCTTATTGAGGTAGTAGGTACATGTAGATATGGATTAAGTGACTATGCATATATGATGAACAGAGAGTAGCAGTAGCGCAAAAGAGGGGTTGGTGGTGGGTGGGACAGAATGCAGATAGCCCGGTTAGCCAATGTGCGGGAGCACTGGTTGGTTGGCCCATTTGAGGTAGTATGTACATGAATGTATAGTTAAAGTGACTATGCATATATGATAAACAGAGAGTAGCAGCAGCGTAAAAAGAGGGGTTGGGGGGGGTGGGGCACACAATGCAAATAGTCCGGATAGCCATTTGATTACCTGTTCAAGAGTCTTATGGCTTGAGGGTAAAAACTGAGAAGCCTTTTTGTCCTAGACTTGGCACTCTGGTACCGCTTGCCATGCGGTAGTAGAGAGAAGTCTGACTGGGGTGGCTGGGGTCTTTGACTATTTTCAGGGCCTTCCTCTGATACAGCCTGGTATAGAGGTCCTGGATGGCAGGATACTTTGCCCCAGTGATGTACTGGTCCGTTCGCACTACCCTCTGTAGTGCCTTGCGGTCGGAGGCCGAGCAGTTGCCATACCAGGCAGTGACGCAACCAGTCAGGATGCTCTTGATGGTGCAGCTGTAGAGCCTTTTGAGGATCTGAGGACCAATGCCAAATCTTTTCTGTCTCCTGAGGGGGAATAAGTTTTGTCGCGCCCGCTTCACAACTGTCATGGTGTGCTTAGACCATGTTATTTTGTTGGTGATGTGGACACCAAGGAACTTGAAGCTCTCAACCTGCTCCACTACAGCCCCGTCTATGAGAATGGGGGCGTGCTCGGTGCTCATGTTGAGGGAGAGGTTGTCCTGACACCATACTGCCAGGACTCTGACCTCCTCCCTATAGGCTGTCTCGTTGTCGGTGATAAGGCCTAACGCTGTCATCTGCAAATTTAATGATGGTGTTGGAGTCGTGCTTGGTCGTGCAGTCATGGGTGAACAGGGACTAAAGGAGGGGCTGAGCACGCACCCCTGAGGGGCCCCTGTGTTGAGGCTCAGCGTGCGGATGTGTTGTTACCCACCCTTACCACCTGGGGGCGGCCTGTCAGGAAGTCCAGGATCCAGTTGCAGAGGGAGGTGTTTAGTCCCAGGTCCTTAGCTCACTGAGCTTTGAGGGCACTATTGTGTTGAACACTGAGCTGTCGTCAATGAATAGCACTCCCACATAGTTGTTCCTTTTGTCCAGGTGGGAAAGGGCAATGTGGAGCGCAATAGAGACGGCATCATCTGTGGATCTGTTGAGGTGGAATGCAAATTGGTGTGGGTCTATGGTTTCTGGGATGATGGTGTTGATGTGAGCCATGACCATCCTTTCAAAGCACTTCATGGCTACAGACGTGAGTGCTATGGGTCAGTTAGGCAGGTTACCTTGGTGTTTTTGGGCACTAGCACTATGATGGTCTGCTTAAAACATGTTGTTTATTACAGACTCGGACAGGGATAGGTTGGAAATGTCAGTGTAGACACTTGCTAGTTGGTCAGCGCATGCTCGCAGTACATGTCCTGGTAATCCGTCTGACCTTGCAGCCTTGTGAATGTTGACCTGTCTAAAGGGCCTACTCACATCGGCTGTGGAGAGAGTGATCAGTCTTCGGTACAGCTGGTGCTCTCATGCATGTTTCAGTGTTATTTGCCTAGAGGCGAGCATAGAAGTAGTTTAGCTCGTCCGGTAGGCTCATGCCACTGGGCAGCTCTCGGCTGTGCTTCCCTTTGTAGTCAAATTTTTTGCAGGCCCTGCCACATCCGACGAGCGTCAGAGTCGTTCTAGTACGACTTGCTCTTAGCCCTGTATTGATACTTTGCCTGTTTGATGGTTTGTCGGAGGGCATAGCGGGATTTCTTATAATCTTCCGGGTTAGAGTCCTGCTCCTTGACAGCGGCAGTTCTAGCCTTTAGCTCAGTGCGGATGCTGCCTGTAATCCATGGTTTCTGGTTGTGGTATGTACGCACGTCAACTGTGGGGACGACGTCATCGATGCACTTATTGATAAAGCCATTGACCGATGTGAAGCACTCCTCAATGCCATTGGAGGAATTCCGGAACATATTCCAGTCTGTGCTTGCAAAACTGTCCTGTAGTTTAGCATCTGCTTCATCTGACTTTATTGATCTGACTTTATTGATCTAGTCACTGGTGCTTCCTGCTTGTAAGCAGGAATCAGGAGGATATAATTATGGTCAGATTTGCCAAATGGAGGGTGAAGGAGAGCTTTGTATGCGTCTCTGTGTGTGGAGTATAGGTGATCCAGACTTCTTTTCCCTCTGGTAGTACATTTAACATGTTGATAGAAATGAGGTAAAACTGATTTCAGTTTCCCTGCATTAAAGTTCCCGGCCACTAGGAGCACCACCTCTGTGTGAGCGTTTTCTTGTTTGCTTATGGCGGAATAGAGCTCATTCAATGTTATCTTGGTGCCACCCTCTGACTGTGGTGGTATGTAAACAGCTACAAAGAATATAGACAAAATCTCTCGGTAAGTAATGTTGTCTGCAGCTTATGAGAAACTCTACCTCAGGCGTGCAATGGCTCGAGACTTCCTTAGATATCGTGCACCAGCTGTTTACAAAAAAACGTAGACTGCCGCCCCTTATCTTACTAGACTCCGCTGTTCTATCCTGCCGGTACATTGTATAACTAGCCAGCTGTATGTGGATGTTGTCATTCAGCCACGACTCCGTGAAGTATAAGATGTTACAGTTTTTAATGTCCCGTTGGTAGTTTAATCCTCCCAATAACCCATCCATTTTATTGCATGTTTGCGAGCAGAATTGAAGGGAGTGGGGGTTTATTCGATCGCGTCCTACTCCTCAGAAGCCAGCCTGCTCTCCGGCTTCTCTTTCTATGCCTCTTCACGCAGATCACTGGGGACGGGGCCTGTTCCCGAGGGAGCCATATGTCCTCCGCCTCAGGCTCGTCAGAGTCGTGAAAGAAGAAAAAGGATTCTGCTAGTCCGTGGTGAGTAATCGTGGTCCTGATGTCTAGAAGTTATTTTCGGCCATAAGAGACGGTAGCGGCAACATTATGTACAAAAAATATTTAAAAAAAAGTTACAAACGCAGATAAATGAACAAAAAATCGGTTGGGGGCACGTAAAACGTCTGCCTTCTGTTCCGGCGCCAAGTCTCTTCTTATTTTTGGTATCCTATAGTAGTGGTTTCTTTGTAACAATTCGACCATGAAGACCTGATTCACGCAGTCTCCTCTGAACAGTTGATATTGAGATGTCTGTTACTTGAACTCTGTTAAGCTTTTATTTGGCTACAATCTGAGGTGCAGTTAATTGTCAATATCTGAGGCTGGTAACTCTAATGAATTAATCATCTGCTGCAGAAGTAACTCTGGGTCTTCTTTTCATGTGGCGGTCCTCTCGAGAGCCAGTTCACCATAGCTCTTGTTGGTTTTTGTGACTGCACTTAAAGAAACGATAAAAGTTCTTGAAATGTTCCAGATTGACTGACCTTCATGTCATAAAGTAATGATGAACTGTCATTTGTCTTTGCTTATTTGAGCTGTTCTTGCCGTAATATGGACTTGGTCTTTTACCAAATAGGGCTATCTTCTGTATACCACACCTACCTTGTCACAACACACAACTTATTGGCTCAAACGTATTAAGAAGGAAAGAAATTCCACAAATTAACTTTTTACAAGGCACACCTTCTAATTTAAATGTATGTTTTTGATACTTAAAAGGTTCCTAAAATTCTAAATCAAATAGCTAAATGAGTTTTGGTATGACCATCTTAAAACAATTCCATATGTTAGCTTGCAAGAAGTGGGTTAAACTGATACCCGGCTACCTTCAGGCAAGGCTTGTTTGTCTTCGTGAGAACATGCACGTGTTTGTGAGTCATCTTTCCATACAGTGGTCATATTAGTTTGTAGATCAAACCATTCAGACGCTTCAGATATTTTCATAGGAAGACTGATTTTCGGGATGTCTCATGGTCTGACAAACACCGCTGTAGCTCGACCACCTTCCACCGCAGATGTGGTTGATACAGAGACGCATCTCTAGCTTAGGGATGGATTGAAATTTACAGAATGGGTACCTGCAGGAAAATGTGGGAGGGTCATGCTTTTTCAATTTCAGTCAAGGGGAGGGTTTATTAAAAAAAAAAAATAGACCATTGGATTTTTATGTAATTTGTAATTGAACTGTCAACATTTCTCAGCATTTAGAATTAGTTGCTTAGGCTATATATTGATGTGTGCCCGTTGCCACCCCTTATCTCTGATTCTCTGCTGTGCGTGTAATATTCAGTGTCTCTATAGGCTATTTAGTGTGGTCTCAATCAAATGATCCATAGCCTATAGGCTATGACGTGCATGCTCAGAAGCACAGAGCTGTCACGTTCCTGACCTGTTTTCCCTTGTTTTGTATTTATTTAGTATGGTCAGGGCGTGAGTTGGGTGGGTTGTCTATGTGTGATTTTCTATGTTGGGATTTTGTGTTCGGCCTGGTATGATTCTCAATCAGAGGCAGCTGTCAATCGTTGTCCCTGATTGAGAATCATACTTAGGCAGCCTGGGTGTCACGTGTGTTTTGTGGGTGTTTGTCTACCGTGTTAGTGTTTTCACCACACGGTACTGTTTCGGTTTTCTGCACTTCGTTTATTGTTTTGTATTTCAGTGTTCAGTTTAGGTTTTAATAAATCATCATGAGCACGAACCATTCTGCATATTGGTCCGATCCTTCTCGCCTCTCCTCGTCCGATGAGGAGGACGAAATAGACAATCGTTACAGGAGCAAAGTTATATTTTGAAGAAAATTGACTTTCTTCCTTAGTCTTTTGCGCTGCTGGGATGGCCTAAATCAGTGGCACCAACCTTTTCTGAGTCAAGATAAATAAAAATGTAACGCAAAGCTTTATTGTTGGGTTTTTTACAGAAATGTTTGGTGATCATCTAGGAATGCCTTGGAGATCGACCAGTCGAACAGGGGGCATTCCTCCTTTGTTAGTGAGCATTCCTCCTTTGCCAAGATCCATCCACCTAAAAGGTGTGGCATATTAAACAGAATGATCATTACACAGGTGCACCTTGTGCTAGGGACAATAAATGAACTCTAAATGTCTAGTTTTGTCAAACAACACAATGCCACAGATGTCAAGTTTTGAGGGAGTGTGGCGTTGGCATGATGACTGCAGGAATGTCCACCAGAGCTGTTGCCAGAAAATGTAATGTTTATTTCTCTACCATAAACCACCTCCAGCTCCATTTTTAGAGAATTTGACAGTATGTCCAACCGGCCTCGTAACCACAGACCATGTGTAGCCAGCCCAGGACCTCCACATCTGGCTTCTTCACCTGCGGGATTGTCTGAGACCAGCCACCTGGACAGCTGATGAAACTGAGGAGTATTTCTGTATGTAATAAAGCCCTTTTGCAGGGAAAAAACATTCTGAATGGCTGGGCCTGGCTCCCAAGTGGGTGTACCTATGCCCACACATGGCTGCACTCCTGCCCAGTTATGTGAAATCTGTACATTAGGGCCTCGTTTTTTTTTCAATTGACAGATTTCCTTATATGAACTGTAATTCAGTAAAATTGTAGCAATTGTTGCATGTTTTGTTTATAGTTTTGTTCAGTATATATTAAACACAGGAAAATCACATTTTTGCCTGCACTGGGCCTTGAAGTTCGAATGTTTTAATTTGAAAATCTAATTTGCATAAACATTGTGATTGGATGATAGCTGTGAGGGTTCAGGATCAAAAACGTATCTCCTCAAAATCATTATTGATGGACTGTTCATATTTGAAGATTGCCAAAAGGCCAGTCTCTTTAGCAAATTACAGGAGTGGCAAGGTGTGGAATGTAATAGCTGAACAGAGACAGCAACCAGGCTAGTCAATATGGTGGGTACCCCATATCTCAGAACATTGCTTTGAATGGAAATGTATTTTCGCACAGTCTTTCTGTTCAGTTGGGTCCCTAGCCAGCAGCCACCATTCAGAAAACCTAAGGAGAGATCGCCCTCAGGTGGTGAGTTAATGCATCCACACCCAAGTGGACAGGCAATAAGAGCTGTGAAACCTTATCAATTTGGAGATTATTTGAATATGCTTATATCTTAAAACAATGCTTTAATTTGACTCGTGCCAAGACGACAAAATATACCTACTGTCCAAATAATGGATGACTTGCAAATACCTTAGTTGGTGTTAGACTTGAGAGCTGTTACTTAGCAGCTTGTTCCCTCATTTACTAGTTTACATATTATTAGTCTCTTCGCATAACAGGGATGGGGTCGGGCAGCTGAATAAATATTTGAAATACTGAGATATATTGTATGCAATTTTTGTTGAAATTAGGTAATTTTATGCTAATACAATTGCGTACCACAGTATGAGTCAAACCTAGTGGTAAAACCTGGAAGTGGTTCCAATTGTTTTTTCACCATTAATTTTTATGTCTGGGATTTGTGTTTTGTGTAGGCTTACCCTCACGTAACATTTTGATAACCGTGCAACTCTCTCTCGGATAAGGTAACGTTTATCAATATATTCGCCTATAATTACCCCCCCCCCTAAAAAAAATGAAATGCTAATGTGCCAATCACACAGAACTGCACATCCTGTCACAAGCTTAGACGTCATTCCTCAAGGCCCATTTCTCCATGCAGTAAGCTAGAAATTATGCAGATAGCCTTTTTAGTTTGATATTGTGTGTTTCTCATGTGTATTCTTGTTTAGCATTTTTCAAGTTACCTAGAATTACCCCTTGGCCTTTGTAGTGAACAAGCTAACCTAAGTTCTCTCCGTTGATCTGAAGCCAGCTGCCAGGATGGTTCTGTGCAATGTATTGGATTGTAACCACTAAATTATATCAAATTCTATTGGTCACATACACATGGTTAGATTTTATTGCGAGTGTAGCGAAATGCTTATGCTTCTAGATCCGACAGTGCAGCAGTATCTAACAAATTCCACAACAAAACCTAATACACACAATCTAGTAAAGGAATGGGATGAGAATATATATGAGTGACAGTGTCTAAGATGCAATAGATAATAAAGAATAGATAGCGAAGGTAACTTTTATCAATATGCTTATTGAAGAGTTACCGACACTATCCATAAGTTACTCCCATAAGCACATGTGCATTTTATTGTTTTCCGACCTCTGTAATTCAAGAGGCGTCACTGGCGCCGCATGACAAGGTAGACCCTCTTTGCTAGCTGCTAACAAGCTGTTTTGGTTATGTCAGCAATCTGTGGTTAGCTAGGTGCTCATGAGAATTCGCTAGATAACCACTAACTGTAGTTACGTGTACAACGCACTTTACCTTCCTTTACAAGTAAAAATAAAAAACAAAAGCTAGCATAATGATGACTGTTTTATTGACAAGTATTTAGTGAGCTAGCCAGCTAGTTAATTTTAGCGCACGGTTAGGTAGCAATTAGTTTTCATGTGGTGACATGCTAGCTAGCGTTAGCCCACAAGGGAAGGCATATTTAGCTAATGTTAGCTAGTTTACGTTAACTCACCGTTCGTGTAGTCAGACTTGCTAGCGAACGTTAGGCCGACACCATGGCAAGGATAGTTGGTTAGCTAACATGTCACCACTTAAAAACGTCTGACTACACACACACGTGAGCTAATGTTCAGCAGCTAGCTACCTAAATATCGCCTGGTGGGCTAGCTAGTTAGACACCTTTGTTAGCTACAATAGCTAAATCAAATCAAATCAAGTTTATTTTATATAGCCCTTCGTACATCAGCTAATATCTCGAAGTGCTGTACAGACACCCAGCCTAAAACCCCAAACAGCAAGCAATGCAGGTGTAGAAGCACGGTGGCTAGGAAAAACTCCCTAGAAAGGCCAAAACCTAGGAAGAAACCTAGAGAGGAACCAGGCTATGAGGGGTGGCCAGTCCTCTTCTGGCTGTGCTGGGTGGAGATTATAACAGAACTATGCCAAGATGTTCAAAATGTTCATAAATGACAAGCATGGTCAAATAATAATCAGGAATAAATGTCAGTTGGCTTTTCATAGCCGATCATTAAGAATTGAAAACAGCAGGTCTGGGACAGGTAGGGGTTCCATAACCGCAGGCAGAACAGTTGAAACTGGAATAGCAGCAGGGCCAGGCGGACTGGGGACAGCAAGGAGTCATCATGCCCGGTAGTCCTGACGTATGGTCCTAGGGCTCCGGTCCTCCGAGAGAGAGAAAGAAAGAGAGAAGGAGAGAATTAGAGAGAGCCAAGATTTTCAAAATGTTCATAAATGACAAGCATGGTCAAATAATAATCAGGAATAAAAGTCAGTTGGCTTTTCATAGCCGATCATTAAGAGTTGAACAGGTAGGGGTTCCATAACAGCAGGCAGAACAGTTGAAACTGGAACAGCAGCAAGGCCAGGTGGACTGGGGACAGCAAGGAGTCATCATGCCCGGTTTGCCGTGACGTATGGTCCTAGGGCTCAGGTTCTCCGAGAGAGAGAAAGAAAGAGAGAACGAGAGAATTAGAGAGAGCATACTTAAATTCACACAGGACACTGGATAAGATAGGAGAAGTACTCCAGGTTTAACCAACTGACCCTAGCCCCCCGACACATAAACTACTGCAGCATAAATACTGGAGGCTGAGACAGGAGGGGTCAGGAGACACTGTGGCCCCATCCGATGATACCCCCGGACAGGGCCAAACAGGAAGGATATAACCCCACCCACTCTGCCAAAGCACAGCCCCCACACCACTAGAGGGATATCTTCAACCACCAACTTACAATCCTGAGACAAGGCCGAGTATAGCCCACAAAGATCTCCACCACAGCACAAACCAAGGGGGGGCGCCAACCCAGACAGGAAGATCACGTCAGTAACTCAACCCACTCAAGTGACGCACCCCTCCTAGGGACGGCATGAAAGAGCACCAGTAAGCCAGTGACTCAGCCCCTGTAATAGGGTTAGGGGCAGAGAATCCCAGTGGAGAGAGGGGAACCGGCCAGGCAGAGACAGCAAGGGCGGTTCGTTGCTCCAGAGCCTTTCCGTTCACCTTCACACTCCTGGGCCAGACTACACTCAATCATATGACCTACTGAAGAGATAAGTCTTCAGTAAAGACTTAAAGGTTGAGACCGAGTCTGCGTCTCTCACATGGGTAGGCAGACTATTCCATAAAAATGGAGATCTATAGGAGAAAGCCCTGCCTCCCGCTGTTTGCTTAGAAATTCTAGGGACAATTAGGAGGCCTGCGTCTTGCGACCGTAGCGTACGTGTAGGTATGTACGGCAGGACCAACTCGGAAAGATAGGTAGGAGCAAGCCCATGTAACGCTTTATAGGTTAACAGTAAAACCTTGAAATCAGCCCTTGCCTTAACAGGAAGCCAGTGTAGGGAGGCTAGCACTGGAGTAATATGATCAAATTTCTTGGTTCTAGTCAGGATTCTAGCAGCCGTATTTAGCACTAACTGAAGTTTATTTAGTGCTTTATCCGGGTAGCCGGAAAGTAGAGCATTGCAGTAGTCTAACCTAGAAGTAACAAATGCATGGATGAATTTTTCTGCATCATTTTTGGACAGAAAATTTCTGATTTTTGCAATGTTACGTAGATGGAAAAAAGCTGTCCTTGAAACAGTCTTGATATGTTCGTCAAAAGAGAGATCAGGGTCAAGAGTAACGCCGAGGTCCTTCACAGTTTTATTTGAGACGACTTTACAACCATCAAGATTAATTGTCAGATTTAACAGAAGATCTCTTTGTTTCTTGGGACCTAGAACAAGCATCTCTGTTTTGTCCGAGTTTAAAAGTAGAAAGTTTTCAGCCATCCACTTCCTTATGTCTGAAACACAGGCTTCTAGCGGGGGCAATTTTGAGGCTTCACCATGTTTCATTGAAATGTACAGCTGTGTGTCATCCGCATAGCAGTGAAAGTTAACATTATGTTTTCGAATAACATCCCCAAGAGGTAAAATATATAGTGAAAACAATAGTGGTCCTAAAACGGAACCTTGAGGAACACCGAAATGTACAGTTGATTTGTCAGAGGACAAACCATTCACAGAGACAAACTGATATCTTTCCGACAGGTAAGATCTAAACCAGGCCAGAACTTGTCCGTGTAGACCAATTCGGGTTTCCAGTCTCTCCAAAAGAATGTGGTGATCGATGGTGTCAAAGGCAGCACTAAGGTCTAGTAGCACGAGGACAGATGCAGAGCCTCGGTCTGACGCCATTAAAAGGTAATTTACCACCTTCACAAGTGCAGTCTCAGTGCTATGATGGGGTCTAAAACCAGACTGAAGCATTTCGTATACATTGTTTGTCTTCAGGAAGGCAGTGAGTTGCTGCGCGACAGCTTTTTAATTTTTTTTTGAGAGGAATGGAAGATTCGATATAGGCCGATAGTTTTTTATATTTTCCGGGTCAAGGTTTGGCTTTTTCAAGAGAGGCTTTATTACTGCCACTTTTAGTGAGTTTGGTACACATCCGGTGGATAGAGAGCCGTTTATTATGTTCAACATATGAGGGCCAAGCACAGGAAGCAGCTCTTTCAGTAGTTTAGTAGGAATAGGATCCAGTATGCAGCTAGAAGGTTTAGAGGCCATGATTATTTTCATCATTGTGTCAAGAGATATAGTACTAAAACACTTGAGTGTCTCCCTTGATCCTAGGTCCTGGCAGAGTTGTGCAGACTCAGGACAATTGAGCTTTGGAGGAATACGCAGATTTAAAGAGGAGTCCATAATTTGCTTTCTAATGATCATGATCTTTCCTCAAAGAAGTTCATGAATTTATTACTGCTAAAGTGAAAGCCATCCTCTCTTGGGGAATGCTGCTTTTTAGTTAGCTTTGCAACAGTATCAAAAAGAAATTTTGGATTGTTCTTATTTTCCTCAATTAAGTTGGAAAAGTAGGATGATCGAGCAGCAGTGAGGGCTCTTCGGTACTGCACGGTACTGTCTTTCCAAGCTAGTCGGAAGACTTCCAGTTTGGTGTGGCGCCATTTCCGTTCCAATTTTCTGGAAGCTTGCTTCAAAGCTCGGGTATTTTCTGTATACCAGGGAGCTAGTTTCTTATGACAAATGTTTTTCGTTTTTAGGGGTGCAACTGCATCTAGGGTATTGCGCAAGGTTAAATTGAGTTCCTCAGTTAGGTGGTTAACTGATTTTTGTCCTCTGACGTCCTTGGGTAGGCAGAAGGAGTCTGGAAGGGCATCAAGGAATTTTTGTGTTGTCTGAGAATTTATAGCACGACTTTTGATGCTCCTTGGTTGGGGTCTGAGCAGATTATTTGTTGCGATTGCAAACGTAATAAAATGGTGGTCCGACAGTCCAGGATTATGAGGAAAGACATTAAGATCTACAACATTTATTCCATGGGACAAAACTAAGTCCAGAGTATGACTGTGGCAGTGAGTAGGTCCAGAGACATGTTGGACAAAACCCACTGAGTCGATGATGGCTCCGAAATACTTTTGGAGTGGGTCTGTGGACTTCTCCATATGAATATTAAAATCACCAAAAATTAGAATATGATCTGCTATGACTACAAGGTCTGATAGGAATTCAGGGAACTCAGAGAGGAACGCTGTATATGGCCCAGGAGGCCTATAAACAGTGGCTATAAAAAGTGATTGAGTAGGCTGCATAGATTTCATGACTAGAAGCTCAAAAGATGAAAACGTCATTTTTTTTTTTGTAAATTGAAATTTGCTATCCTAAATGTTAGCAACACCTCCGCCTTTGCGGGATGCACGGGGGATATGGTCACTAGTGTAACCAGGAGGTGAGGCCTCATTTAACACAGTAAATTCATCAGGCTTAAGCCATGTTTCAGTCAGGCCAATCACATCAAGATTATGATCAGTGATTAGTTCATTGACTATAACTGCCTTTGAAGTGAGGGATCTAACATTAAGTAACCCTATTTTGAGATGTGAGGTATCACGATCTCTTTCAATAATGGCAGGAATGGAGGAGGTCTTTATCCTAATGAGATTGCTAAGGCGAACACCGCCATGTTTAGTTTTGCCCAACCTAGGTCGAGGCACAGACACAGTCTCAATGGGGATGGCTGAGCTGACTACACTGACTGTGCTATTGGCAGACTCCACTAAGCTGGCAGGTTGGCTAACAGCCTGCTGCCTGTCCTGCACCCTATTTCATTGTGGAGCTAGTGGAGTTAGAGCCCTATCTATGTTTGTAGATAAGATGAGAGCACCCCTCCAGCTAGGATGGAGTCCGTCACTCCTCAGCAGGTCAGGCTTGGTCCTGTTTGTGGGTGAGTCCCAGAAAGAGGGCCAATTATCTACAAATTCTATCTTTTGGGAGGGGCAGAAAACAGTTTTCAACCAGCGATTGAGTTGTGAGACTCTGCTGTAGAGCTCGTCACTCCCCCTAACTGGGAGAGGGCCAGAGACAATTACTCGATGCCGACACATCTTTCTAGCTGATTTACAGGCTGAAGCTATGTTGCGCTTGGTGACCTCTGACTGTTTCATCCTAACATCGTTGGTGCCGACGTGGATAACAATATCTCTATACTCTCTACACTCGCCAGTTTTAGCTTTAGCCAGCACCATCTTCAGATTAGCCTTAACGTCGGTAGCCCTGCCCCCTGGTAAACAGTGTATGATCGCTGGGTGATTCGTTTTAAGTCTAATACTGGGGGTAATGGAGTCGCCAATGACTAGGGTTTTCAATTTGTCAGAGCTAATGGTGGGAGCCTTCGGCGTCTCAGACCCCGTAACGGGAGGAGTAGAGACAAGAGAAGACTCGGCCTCAGACTCCGACTCGCTACTCAATGGGGAAAACCGGTTGAAAGTTTCTGTCGGCTGAATGAGCGACACCGGTTGAGCATTCCAACAGCATTTCCCTCCAGAAGCCATGAGAAAATTGTCCGGCTGCGGGGACAGTGCGGGGGGATTTATACTAACGTTACTATCTGTACTTACTGGTGGCACAGACGCTGTTTCACCCTTTCCTACACTGAAATTACCCTTGCCTAACGATTGCGTCTGAAGCTGGGCTTGCAGCATAGCTATCCTCGCCGTTAGGCGATCATTCTCCTGTATATTATGAGTACAGCGAATGCAGTTAGAAGACATCATGTTAAAGTTACTACTTAGCTTCGGCTGTTGAAGGTGCTGACGAACCATGTCCAGATAAAGCGTCCGGAGTGAAAAAGTTGAATGAGGGAAAAAAGTTGTGATGGAAAAACTAAAAATATAAATGTAAAGTTGTCAGCTAGCAAAGCAAAGCTAGCAAAGTAAAGTTGGCAACAAAACGCACAGCAACACGTCTGCAAATTCAAGAGGAAGTTGGCTAGCTAGCTCACAAAGGACTTGTTATTACATAAAGCCGGAAATGACTTTTGGATATCAGAACGGAGGTAACTCACCAGCATTACAACCGGGAATATGGCTTTCCCGAATTGGATCCTTTGTTCGTACCCACCAGGGCAATTGAACTGATTCCGGAGGCTGATCCAAAACACCGCCGGCAGAGGAGAGGTATTTGGAGTGGACTTCCAGTCTGACTCATTAGGCATGCACCCCATCCACCACTTCCAAGTATATTTCTCGCTAATGTTCAGTCACTGGATAATAAGGTAGACGAGCTCAGGGCGAGAATCCCCATCCAGAGACATCAGGGATTATAACATGCTCTCTTTCACGGAAACATGGCTCTCTCGGGATATACTCTCGGGATAGAGTCTTTGTCCATACAGCCACCTGGGTTCTCAGTACATCGCAAAAAAATTACTCTGGCCTGCCAGGTGGCACAGTGGTCTAAGGCACTGCATTAGTTGCTAGCTGTACAACTAGAGATCCTGGTTTGAATCCAGCCGCTGTCACAGCTGGCTGTGACCGGGAGACCCATGGGGCGGCGCACAATTGGTCCAGCGCTGTCGGGGTTAGGGGAGGGTTTGGCCGGCAGGGCTGTCCTTGTTCAATAGCACTCTACCGACTCCTGTGGTGGTCTGGGCGAATGCACGCTGACATGGTCGCCAGGTGTACGGTGTTTACTTCAACACATTGGTGTGGCTGGTTTCCGGGTTAAGCAGACATTGTGTCAAGAAGCAGTGCGGCATGGTTGGGTCGTGTTTCGAAGGACGCATGGCTCTCTGTACGGGAGTTTCAGCAATGAGACAAGACTGTGACTTGGACTACTTGGATACCATGAAAAAGGGGTAAAAGTAAAAATTTAAAAAACATCTATTAATAAAGAACTCTCTGGGAAGAAGAAAGGTAGGGGTGTATGTTTCATGATTAACCACTCATGGTGAGATTGTGATAATATACAGAAACTCAAGTCCTTTTGTTAACCCTACCTTGAATAGCTCACAATCAAATGCTGACCGTATTAGCTCACAAGAGACTTATCTTGGTTATAGTCACATACATGTATATTGCCCCTCAAGCCGATACCATCATGGCCCTCAAAGAACTTCACTGGACTTTATGCAAACTAGAATCCACATCCTGTGGCCGCTTTTATTGTATCTGGGGATTTTAACAAAGCAAACTTGAGGAAAACGCTACCAAAGTTCTACCAACACATTGACTGTAGCACTCGCTCTGAGAACATTAGACCACTGCTACTCAGCTTTTTGAAATGCCTACAAGGCCCTACCCTGCCCTCTTTTCGGCCAATCTGATCACGACTCCATTTTACTCCTCCCTTCCTATAGGCAGAAACTCAAACCGGAAGTACCTGTGCTAAAGACTAATGCTGGTCTGACCAATCGGAATCCACATTTCAAGATTGTTTTGATCACAGGGACTGGGAGAAGTTCCAGGTAGCCTCTAAGAATAATATCAACAAAAACACGGATATGGTGACAGAGTTAATCAGGAAGTGTATAGGAGATGTTGTACATACTGTGACTATTAAAACCTACGCTAACCAGAAACTGTGGATGGATAGCAGCATTCGTGCAAAACTGAAAGTGCGAACCACTGCATTTAACCATGGCAAGGTGACTGGGAATATGGCAGAATACAAACAGTTTAGTTATTCCCTTCCTAAGGCAATCGAACAGTTAAAACATCAGCATAGAGACAAAATGGAGTTGTAATTCAATGGCTCAGACACTAGACATACAGTGCTTCCTCCTTTAAATGTTGCGTCATACTGTGGCACACCTTGCGGGCTATTGCAGCATTCTGTGGCATCTATTTGTCAACCATTTTTTTCCTGTTATTGCTAGTTTGACCACCAGAGGGCATCTTTGAGAAGCATTTGATAGTCTTCCATATTGGCATTACCCGAGAATGGGAGGGCACGCGGGAGAACGGGTTCAATTCCCCGACGGGGAGGAAGGAGTAGGCTGTCCTTGTAAATAAGAATGTGTTCTTAACTGATTCCATATGTGTTATTTCATAGTTGTGATGTCTTCACTATTTTACAATGTAGAAAATAGTAAAAATATAGAAAAACCCTTGAATTATTATGGCGTTTCTATTCCATGAAAATCAAAAAAAAAACTCAGACTCAGACTAAATTCAGACCGTTTCACTCTCGGAGCGCACACTGGACGTTTGGCCCAATGATTAGGGTTGATTTTGAGCGTTCTGGCCATACAACGGCAGGCAAGCACCCATGCTAATGTTGGCTAGCTTGCAAGCTACTTCCAGACACAAATGAGACCACTCTGACCATTTTACTCACCCTAGCAGAGCTGGTTAAACAGAGTGTTGGTGACTAACTGTGCTGCAATTTAATTACGCTTTTTTTTTTTTGCCGACATTTACTGACACCGGCCATATTCAACAGGCGTTGAGCACTCATAAATTCATTATTCTGAACTCTGGTACACTCAGACGAGAGTGCTCTAAAATCAAAGTATATAGCCAGAGCGAATTTATGAAAGCACCCAAATGTCCATTGAGTACGCACAACGACTATACCTTTTGGTTAAGCTAAGCCTGATGGAAAAAAATCAAGTCAATAAACGTTGGGTGGCTACCCTGTAAGTAATATACTGTCAAGTTTGATGTATAACTACTAACGTTAGGTAGATAGCTAACATACCGGTACATACTGCTGTAATGATATGCTATGTGGTTCGTAGTCACAGCGTAGCTAACAAATTGTCAGCCAACATACGGTTATTTTAGTAGCAAGCTACCGCGGGTACGCGCTCTATCGATTCTGCGTCTTGAGCATGCTTTTGGTGCATAGTCAATAGCGCGCTTGACTTCGGGCAAGAAGGTTGAGGGTTCGAAACCTGCTCCCTGCTTGTTTAATTTGAAGTTGTGCACAATTATCAGGTTAATATTTGGTTTATTTTGCATTCATTGTCAGTTAGAGACACAGTAGTGCATTGCGACCCAAAAGCAAAATCAGTGCTCTAACTCTCCCTTGGTCGTTAGGGCAAATCTGGTCTGTTATCCCTCCCGTCGTCCTCGTATTGTGCCTAGTCCCTGAGTCCTCCGGGTCACCCTGTCGTGTCTTGGCTAAAGGCCCAATGTGCGCAAGTGTGACAGTATGCGTGTGAACAGCCTTTGCAGATGTATTTCTAACACCTGCAGCACACTGTGTGTGTCTTGGAGTCCTTCTTGGGTGGGCAGAGCTGACACCTCTTACTTGCCCCGGTGGCCGGAGCAGCGAGCGGGGCAGGGCCCGTGCCAGCGGCGGGCTCCTCGCGCTGTTGATCACGAGCCGCCGTAGCACTCTGTAGGACTTTGACAAGTGCTGACGCCACTTCGGTGCAGGGGAGATGCTGCCTTCTTTGGATCAGCGGCTTCACAAGTGCCTTTCCCAGCTGCTCGAGGAACACCCTGCGCTTGTTCCGCTTGCGAGGCATCCAGTCAGGCTTGATCTCTCGCCATATGACAAAGGCGTTGTAGGAGGACACGTCGAGGATGTTGTGGAAGACGACCAGGGGCCAGCGGACAGTCATCCGTCTGCAGCTGTAGGTGCCGACCACCTTGTCTAGGTTGTCCACCCCGCCCTTGTTGCAGTTGTAGTCTAGGATGACGGCCGGCTCCCTGTCGCGGCGATCGCTAATGTCGGCCTCTGTGTGCAGCGTGCTCAAAAGTAGCACGTTCTTGTTTTTATTTGCCAGGTAGGACACGAGTGGCGGTGGGCGTGAAGGTAAACCTGGAGGACAGGACCTGTCTGCCCTTGGACTTGAGCAGCGCGGGCGGGAGCTCGGCCTTGTTCTTTCTCACCGTGCCCACCATGGTGAGGTTCCTCTCGAGGAGCCGCTGTCCCAGTTCGTAAGAGGTGAAGAAATTGTCACACGGGACTGAACGCTCGCAACATCACGTTGTCAGATCGAGAACGACGCTCATCCCCTGGTTCTTCTCGGGGCCTCCGCTGGCCGCCTTGCCGGTGTTCACTTGCATCTTCCAAGCGTAGCTGGACTTGGTGTCACAGGCCACCCACGACTTGATGCTGTATTTCGCAGGCTTGCTGGGGATGTACTGATGGAAAGGACAGCGGCCTTTTGGAAAGGGGAGAAGAGATTAGCCTCGTTACTGTCTCACCTCTCTTATGGCTGCGAGTTTGTCCGTGGCGAGTCTGGCGGGTCTCAAATCGCAGCAGCCTCGTGTACCTGTGAAAGACCTTGAGCGGCATGGTGGCTCGGAACACGGTCCTGCCGCTCTCGGCGTCCCACAGGCTGGCCGCAGCCTCGCGACCTGTAGATGCCTGCTAGGATCAGCAGCCCTACGTAGGCGCACAGGTCCGTGGCGTCCATGGTTCGCCAGCCATTGCCGTATTTTCTGGCCCCGTGCATGTTCGTCATTTCCATAATTATCATTTCTATCGCCGGTGTGACAAAAATCTGGAAGGCGGACGCGATGTCGCAGGCCTGGGTCGTGGCATAGGCCGTGGGGCCCGGAGTCTCGTCCGGCCCGACGTGGCAGATCGCGGGGGGCCTGCGGCCGCAGGCCACGGGGGACCATTCGATTTTGCCGTTTTTCGACAGCAACGGCGTCTCCCTTTGGTCCGGAGCCGAGGAGATCTCTTCCTCGCGTTGGTCCTCGTGTTGGTCCTCGTCCTCGGGGGCTTCCTCGGGCTCTTCCTCAGAAGAGGAAGAAGAAGCCTCGTCGACCTCGAGGCGCTCGGGGTTGTATTCCTCCCCGTCTTCCGAAACCTCTTCCTCCTCCTCGGAATCTGAGTTGTCTTCTTGGTCCACGCTGGACAAGATCTGTTCTAGAACCTGCGCGGCCATGAAACGCACGGCCATGGCCGCTCGGGTCCACTGATCGGGTCCACTGAGAGGCGGGGAAGAGCGCACTTGGCACGGGTGGGGCGCTGGTCACTTTGTGTCTGTGTGTGCGCCGCTGACAATATTAGTATCCTCCATACGGCCGGCAGGCCGGCTTACGCGCGAGACCAAGACCTGAAAAATGCACGAGGCTTGCTTGCGCAGCCGTGTGCAGTTGACACACCTGATCCACAATAACACTTGGCTGCTCTGTAGCACACAGCGGGGCAAGTATGGACCTGTGTAGTGGCTGGCTGGGTCGCTCTGACCCACGAGCACAGAGCGGGGAGCCACGCACAACCTCGCCACACTCGCAGACTCTCTACACTCAATGGCATACGCCTCGCCAGTGGCTGGCTGGGTCGCTCTGACCCACCAGCACAGAGCACAGAGAGGGAGCCCTGGAAAGACAGGTAGTGGCTGGCTGGGTCGCTCTGACCCACAAGCACAGAGCACAGAGCGGGGAGCCACACACAACCTCGCCACACTCGCAGACTCTCTACACTCAATGGCATACGCCTCGCGTATGCCATGGAGCCTTGGAAACACAGGACCTGGGTCGCCCTGACCCGAGGACCACGGGAGGGTTAAAAATGAAGGATTGAGTCAACACACCCAGTTTCTATTTCAACCTCAAGTTTTTGATGTGTAGAAAATATTGCCTATATTGACAAGCTAGTCGAGCTCTAACAATGTCCTCAAAGATGGAAGGCAGGCGAGACCTTTCTAGCCAATGAGGGCAGATAAGTGTGACCGAGTCATAGATTCCAATTCCAAGATGGCGTAGCAGTGCAGACGTGGTTTGTTGTCCTCTCGTTTACTGTATTTTTCGTCTTTTTGTATATATTCCAATTTATTTTTCAATCTCTTTTTCCATTTTTTAAATAAATATACCTTCCGGTTACCCGCCTCACTCGGACACGGATCCGCAATTTTTTTAGACCCTATAGCCAAAACTTTCATCAGAAGGTAGCCAGCTAATTAGCTAAGTTACTAGTCATTTAGTCATTGTTAGCCACTGCTAGCGGCATTTACCCTCTGCTCAGGCACCAGCTGTTTTTTTTGCCTGGATAATACCTGCCTGCCTCGGACTGTTTTTCTCCACTACAACGCCAGAATCCTGCCGTAAACCCCTGGACCATTGATCATCACAGCTAGCTATCTTCAACTGAGTGACTCAGCCCCGAAGCTAGCCCTGAGCCAGGCACATCTCCTGGCTAGAAAACGAAATTCCCACAACTACAATACCTCTTTCGCCATCTGGCCCGGTCCCTTCGTCGACACCGCGCCCCGCCGTACCACCACGACTGGTCTGCAGACGTAATTCCATCAGCTGTGCCTTCAACCGGCCTTTGCCGGACGACGGAGCAGACGCTTCTACTTACCCCGGACTGCTAACTTTAAACGCCATGTCTCCTGCGTGCAAGCGTAGTAACGACTACCTAGCGGTTTCCCTGTTTCATCTATTGCTGTACACGGCCCTATGATCACTTGGCTACATAGCTGATGCCTGCTGGACTGTTCATTTATCACGGTACTCCACTTTGTTTACCTATGTTTATCTGTCGCCCTAGCCCCGAACTCAGGCCCTGTGTGTAGTTAACTGACCCTCCCTGCCCATCGCTCATCGCCATTTTACCTGTTGTTGTTGACTTAGCTGATTAGCTGTTGTTGTCTTACCCGTTGTTGACTTAGCTAGCTCTCCCAATCAACACCTGTGATTGTTTTATGCCTCGCTTTATGTCTCTCTCAAATGTCAATATGTCTTGTATACTGTTTAGGATAATTATCATTGTTTTAGTTTACTGCGAGCCCCTAGTCCCACTGTACATGCCTTAGATACCTCCTTTGTCCCACCTCCCACACATGCGGTGACCTCATCCAGTATTAGCAGCATGTCCAGAGATGCAACCTCTCTTATTATCACTCAATGCCTGCACTTACCTCTACTGTACCCATACCCCTGTCTGCACATTATGCCCGTAATCTATTCTAACACGCCCATAAATCTGCTCCTTTTATTCTCTGTCCCCAACGCACTAGACGACCAGTTTTGCTAGCCTTTAGCCGTACCCTCATCCTACTCCTCCTCTGTTCCTCGGGTGATGTGGAGGCTAACCCAGGCCCTGTGTGTCCCAAAGCACTCATTTCTTGACTTCTGTAATCGAAAAAGCCTTGGTTTCATGCATGTTAACATCAGTAGCCTCCTCAAGTTTGTTTTACTCACTGCTTTAGCACACTCCGCCAACCCCGATGACCTTGTCGTGTCTGATTCCTGGCTTAGGAAGGCCAACAAAAATTCTGAGATTTCCATACCCAACTACAACATTTTCCGTCAAGATAGAACTACCAAAGGGGGAGGAGTTGCAATCTACTGCAGAGATAGCTTGCAAAGTTCTGTCATACTTTCCAGGTCTATGCCCAAACAGTTCGAGCTTCTAATTTGAAAAATGAATCTCTCCAGAAATAAGTCTCTCACTGTTGCCGCCTGTTATAGACCCCCCTCAGCTCCCAGCTGTGCCCTGGACACCATATGTGAATTGATTACCCCCCATCTATCTTCAGAGTTTGTTCTGTTAGGTGACCTAAACTGGGATATGCTTAACACCCCAGCAGTCCTACAATCTAAGCTAGATACCCTCAATCTCACACAAATTATCAAGGAACCTACCAGGTACAACCCTAAATCCGTAAACATGGGCACCCTCATAGATATTATCCTGACCAACTTGCCCTCCAAATACACCTCTGCTGTTTTCAATCAGGATCTCAGTGATCACTGCCTCATTGCATGGATCTGCTATGGTTCCGCGGTCAAACGACCACCCCTCATCACTGTCAAACCCTCCCTAAAACACTTCTGCCAGCAGGCCTTTCTAATCGACCTGGCCCAGGTATCCTGGAAGGATATCGACCTCATCCCGTCAGTCGAGGATGCCTGGTCATTCTTTTAAAAGTAATTTCCTCACCATCTTAAATAAGCATGTCCCTTTCAAAAAATGTAGAACTAAGAACAGATGTAGCCCTTGGTTCACTCCAGACCTGATTGCCCTTGACCAGCACAAAAACATCCTGTGGCGGACTGCAATAGCATCGAATAGTCCCCGCGATATGCAACTGTTCAGGGAAGTCAGGAACCAATACACACAGTCAGTCAGGAAAGCAAAGGCTAGCTTTTTCAAACAGAATTTTGCATCCTGTAGCTCTAACTCCAAAAGGTTGAGACACTGTAAAGTCCATGGAGAACAAGAGCACCTCCTTCCAGCTGCCCACTGCACTGAGGCTAGGCGACACGGTCACCACCGATAAATCCATGATAATCAAAAATTTCAAAAAGCTATTCTCTACAGCTGGCCATGCTATCCTCCTGGCTACCCCAACCCGGCCAACAGCTCCGCACCCTTCGTAGCTACTTGCCCGAGCCTCCCCAGCTTCTCCTTCACCCAAATCCAGATCGCAGATTAATAAAGCTCCGCCTTATCTCAGCTCACTGGTCAAGATAACAACACCCACCCGTAGCACGCGCTCCAGCAGGTATATCTCACTGGTCATCCCCAAAGCCAACACCTCCTTTGGCCACCTTTCCTTCCAGTTCTCTGCTGCCAGTGACTGGAACAAATTGCAAAAATCGCTGAAGCTGGAGACTTACATTTCCCTCACTAACTTTAAACATCAGATATCTGAGCAGCTAACCGATCGCTGCAGCTGTACATAGTCCATCTGTAAATAGCCCACCCAATCTACCTACCTCATCCCCATATTGTTTTAATTTACTTTGCTGCTCTTTTGCGCACCAATATCACTACCTACACACCATCACTTGCTCATCATCATCTGCGCATCTATCACTCCAGTGTTAATCGGCTAAATTGTAATTACTCTGCTACTATGGCCTATTTATTGCCATACCTCATGCCATTTCCACACACTGTATATAGACTTAATTTTTTTCTATTGTGTTATTGACTGTACGCTTGTTTATTCCATGTGTAACTCTGTGTTGTTGATTCTGTCGCACTGCTTTGCTTTATCTTGGCCAGGTCGCAGTTGTAAATGAGAACTTGTTCTCAACTACCTTACCTGGTTAAATAAAGGTGAAATAAAAAAATAAAATATAGGCCCCATATGTGACAGCTTCAATGGCGTTGCCTATGCTCTCTTCCCGTGTATCCTTTTTCAAATCCAGGCCTTGAGGTCCACAGCATTAATGATTTATTTTTCTCCTTAGGGGTGGTTGAGTAAAAGCTGGTTATACTTCGAGGGAATAAAGAACCAGGAGCACCAGTGGAAAGCAATGTTCTGGTTTGGGTACCTTTGAAAATCAAACTGAAGACCCAATTAGTTATTGCACCCCCTTGTGGACAAACTGAAATGGTACAACATGTTGCATTGCACCATTGTGGGCACTGACCCATAACAGAAAAGTTTTGAATAATTTCCCATAGCTTCATAGTTATGATAAATGTTTGTTTTGAGATGGTTAGTTCTAACTGTATAGAAAGACTGCTACCACAAACCAGCAGCATCAAACATTCCATGGTGGAGAGAACAGTGAAAGACCAGTATCAGGGTCGTCCCTCAGGAGACTGGTACCAAGATATCATGTCCAGTGTGTTCCAGGCTCAGATGGATCTCAACCATCTGCACACTCACTGTACCAGATTTTCCCAACGAATCGTGCCATGGTCATCAACCTATGATGGATGAACAACAAAGTCCTGACCGTGTAGAAAACAACTTAACCATCAATATTTTCCAGGAACCGGGAAGTCACTGTACTAGTGATACAATTCATCTGGCAGAAGAGGGTACTGATTAAGCAGGGGCAAGAAACAAGAACTTAACAGCTTTTTATTTATATACAGTGGGGAGAACAAGTATTTGATACACTGCCGATTTTGCAGGTTTTCCTACTTACAAAGCATGTAGAGGTCTGTCATTTTTATCATAGGTACACTTCAACTATGAGAGACGGAATCTAAAACAAAAATCCAGAAAATCACATTGTATGATTTTTAAGTAATTAATTTGCATTTTATTGCATGACATAAGTATTTGATACATCAGAAAAGCAGAACTTAATATTTGGTACAGAAACCTTTGTTTGCAATTACAGAGATCATACGTTTCCTGTAGTTCTTGACTAGGTTTGCACACACTGCAGCAGGGATTTTGGCCCACTCCTCCCTACAGATCTTCTCCAGATCCTTCAGGTTTCGGGGCTGTCGCTGGGCAATACGGACTTTCAGCTCCCTCCAAAGATTTTCTATTGGGTTCAGGTCTGGAGACTGGCTAGGCCACTCCAGGACCTTGAGATGCTTCTTACGGAGCCACTCCTTAGTTGCCATGGCTGTGTGCTTCGTGTCGTTGTCATGCTGGAAGACCCAGCCACGACCCATCTTCAATGCTCTTACTGAGGGAAGGAGGTTGTTGGCCAAGATCTCGCGATACATGGCCCCATCCATCCTCCCCTCAATACGGTGCAGTCGTCCTGTCCCCTTTGCAGAAAAGCATCCCCAAAGAATGATGTTTCCACCTCCATGCTTCACGGTTGGGATGGTGTTCTTGGGGTTGTACTCATACTTCTTCTTCCTCCAAACACGGCGAGTGGAGTTAGACCAAAAAGCTCTATTTTTGTCTCATCAGACCACATGACCTTCTCCCATTCCTCCTCTGGATCATCCAGATGGTCATTGGCAAACTTCAGACGGGCCTGGACATGCACTGGCTTAAGCAGGGGGACCTTGCGTGCGCTGCAGGATTTTAATCCATGACGGCGTAGTGTGTTACTAATGGTTTTCTTTGAGACTGTGGTCCCAGCTCTCTTCAGGTCATTGACCAGGTCCTGCCGTGTAGTTCTGGGCTGATCCCTCACCTTCCTCATGATCATTGATGCCCCACGAGGTGAAATCTTGCATGGAGCCCCAGACCGAGGGTGATTGACCGTCATCTTGAACTTCTTCCATTTTCTAATAATTGCGCCAACAGTTGTTTCCTTCTCACCAAGCTGCTTGCCTATTGTCCTGTAGCCCATCCCAGCCTTGTGCAGGTCTACAATTTTATCCCTGATGTCCTTACACAGCTCTCTGGTCTTGGCCATTGTGGAGAGGTTGGAATCTGTTTGATTGAGTGTGTGGACAGGTGTCTTTTATACAGGTAACGAGTTCAAACAGGTGCAGTTAATACAGGTAATGAGTGGAGAACAGGAGGGCTTCTTAAAGAAAAACTAACAGGTCTGTGAGAGCCGGAATTCTTACTGGTTGGTAGGTGATCAAATACTTATGTCATGCAATAAAATGCAAATTAATTATTTAAAAATCATACAATGTGATTTTCTGGATTTTTGTTTTAGATTCCGTCTCTCACAGTTGAAGTGTACCTATGATAAAAATGACAGACCTCTACATGCTTTGTAAGTAGGAAAACCTGCAAAATCGGCAGTGTATCAAATACTTGTTCTCCCCACTGTATATATATATAAACTTGCATCAGTGAATCATTAAACATCTTTACAAACCCCTAGCTACCACCAACACTTATCTACAGGAAAAGTGAAGATTTTACAGCAGCTAGGTCTACACTTAAATGCCACAAACAAGTAGTACAAAAAACTGCTTTATTTAAAAACATATAAAGTGGATAAAAGGAGTGCAGTCACTCTGCTGCTGCCCCCCTTGCCTTGTTTCCCTGTGGTTTTAGCTTCAGGAGCAGCAGTGGCCCCTTCATCACCCTCTGCAGGCTTCTGTAAAGCTTTGGCCTTTGCACCCTTCTTGGCTGCCCCTTCACCCTTGGTAGTCTTCTGTGCTTTGGGTTGATCCTCAGCTGTCCCCTCTTCCCCATTGTCTTCTTCGACTTGGGCTTCTTAGCAGGGGCCACCTTGGAAGCAGATGCTTTTGCGGACTTCCTGAGTTTTGCATCCTGAAAGATGAAAATGACAGGTTTGCAATGCTGCTGGTTTGTGGTAGCATTTACAATTTGAGATTCAATTTAACATGGTAATGCCCAAATAGGGAACAGTACCCATGACAAAAGTTTAAAAAAAGTCCCTATACACTAAAACCACTTGAACAATGCCAATAGTCAGAACATAACTGAAACCACACTTGCCTCTGAAGGTTTCTCCTTCTGCTTTTTGGCTGTAGCCTTTTTCTTCTCAGCTTCTAGAGACAAGAGTTAGTGATGTGTGTGTATGCATGCAATCATGGACATCATGAGGAGAAGTGAGATACCCATACAAGTCATTGAATGAGCAATGTTAAATGTCCTCCATTGCAATGGGTGTAGCTCAATAACAATGATCCCATACAATTGGGCAGATTTATAGGGTGATGTCTAAATCCTAGGAGTTTATGAGCACAATCAATTCAGTGGATTCAGTTTACAGGCTTCCTTGTCCTTAGTCTTCTTGGCTCCAACCTTGGCAGCCTTTGGAGCCTTCTCCACATTGGGATCAGTGTTCTCAGTGGCATTTGGCTTGAGCTCCTTGACCCTAACCCTGACTGCAAGCTGGTAAGGGAGAGTGATCACATGTTGAGCTACATTATATTAAACAGCAAGCCCATGTTCAATATGTTTGTCATATAATGTTGACTTATCTAATTAACACCACTTTATGTTCAAAACTGGTACCATGAAGTTTGACTCATTTGGCAGGTAAGCTACTATCACATTCAGAAAATAAAGTCCATTCACCTTGGATCACATTTTTCTTGATTTAATTACTTGGGTTAACAAAGCCTAGTTGCTACAAGGAGCCTATTAAAGTAACTGTCCAGTGGAGATCTCAGTTTATATTCATCCTGTATAGTGATGTTACGTTTGATGCCTGAGCTCTGAGGCATGCGTTGAAATCACAGTGTGCCGATGCCCGTATCACTTTATCAGAAGCACGTGATCAATGACGTCCAAAGCTTCATTTCGTCGAACAACCACCTGATTGGTAGAAGACAAAAAGGCTACACTGCACACACTCTATGGGGTGTGGGACATAATCTATAATAATTTGGCTGCTCTAAGTTCTTTACACCAGCAGGTGCCACTAGTGTGCACTTGATCAAAGCCTTGAGAATTTACCTATTTCAGACAATTAGCTGGAATATCTCAATACTCCAGGAAGCTTTGTTTCCCCATCACTAATCCTATACTCGTATCTGTAGCCAAAGCATAATTTTAAGAAAAAACAACACTTACAAAACTTGTAACACAAAACATACAGTTTCGATAATGCTTGCCATGTCCTTATTAAACATTATATCATGTTGGCTGAGCTGGCCAATCAGCAGTATACTTGATTAAATATTTTTTTGTAACAGGTATATGCCCACACCATTCTGTTGTTGGGGTACGTCCAGGGCCGGATTAACAAAGGGGCTTCCCGGGGCTGAAGCCCCTGGGCCCAGAAGGCAGAAAAAAAGGCAGAAATATATTCATACATTATACAGTACATATTAGATATGTAGTATATATTTTTACTGCAACCGCAAACCACAGGAGGATTCTGGAGCCTGCTCTCAGTGAGTGTAGACAGCTTCCTGCTGCCACTATGTTAATCATCAGATAGGGGGAGGAGAGGTATGCGCCCCATGTGGGTAAATGGGGAGCCCAGCCTTGATTGGGTAACTGAAAAAATAAACTGCATAATAACTAAACATGACTGGTCAATTATGTGAGTCAGGGGCTGGGCCCAAGAGGCAAAAAGACAAATTACTTTTTTTATATCCAACCAAGGGAGCCTGTTCTCAATGTTCAAAATACACCAGAGAACATATTTAGCCACAGAGGATCAATAGTTAGGCAACAGCGAGATACTTAAGGTGGATTTTTAAAAGTAGAAGCTCGAACTGCTTGGGCACAGACCTGGATAGTATGACAGAACTCTGCAGGCTATCTCTGCAGTAGATTGCAACTCCGCCCACTTTGGCAGTTCTATCTTGATGGAAAATGTTGTAGTTGGGGATGGACATTTCAGAATTTTGGGTGGCCTTCCTAAGCCAGGATTCAGACACGGTTAGGACATCAGAATATATTCAGGGCATAATGTACAGACACGGGTATGGTAGGATGTGAGTACAGTGGGGGTAAACCTAGGCATTGAGTGATGATGAGAGAGTTTGCATCTCTGGAGACACCAGCTAAGCGAGGTAAGGTCTAAGGCATGTTGAGCTGGACTAGGGGCTCTACAGTGAAATAAAACAATAACTAACCGAAACAGCAGAAGACACGGCATATTGACATTTGAGAGAGGCATGTGTAGCCGAGTGATCATAGGGTCCAATGAGCAGCAATAGGTGAGTCCGGGAGCCGTTCGGTAGTCGCTACTATGCTAGGCAAGTGGGAGGCATGGCATTCAGAAAGCTAGCGGGCCGGAGCTAGCAGATGGGTCTTCGGTGACAACGCAACGGAAAAGCCTGTTGAAACCACATCGGACAATAACGTTGGCAGACCAGTCGTGATGGATCGGCGGGGATCCCTGTCGGCAATAAAGGGTCCAGGCCAATTGGCAAAAGAGGTATTGTAGCCCACGAATTAGTGGGTATACATCTTCGGCTAGCCGGGAGATGGGCCTGGCTCGAGGCTAGCTCAAGGCTAACTGGTGCTTGTTTCGGGACAGAGGCATTAGCCAGCGGTAGCCACACGATTGCAGCTAGCTAGCTGCGATGATCCGGTGTAATGGCCCAGAGCTTGCGGCAGGAATCCGGTGATGTGGTGGAAAAAAGCAGTCCGATATCGTGCTGTGCAGACTGGCAGTTATTGACCGAGCTAAAGCTGGCTGGTGACCGAGCTAAAGGTGAAGACCGCTAGCCGTGGCTAACAGTGACTACTAGCTAGTAGCTAGTTAGCTGTTTAGCTTCTGATGAAGGTTCCAGTTATAACGTATAGAAATAGCAAATCCGTACTACATTGGGTGGGGCGGGTTGCAGGAAAGTATATTTAGATCGTAGGTGGATAGTGAGATTAAAATATTTACGAAAAAACGATGAGACCAACTATTTACATGGGACAAGATGGGACAAGACAAACACACGTCCGACTGTTACGCCATCTTGGATTCTTGGAATACTTCAACCTCACCAGGTCCACAGATGGATATTTCTCTGTTATGTAGCCGTAATCTAACCAAGTAGCTTTTCCCGACACTTTTTCATATTTTTTGGGCACGTCAGAAGATGAAGTTACTTCTTCGGCGGCTGCCGCTTTTCAAGGTAAACTGATCAGTCCGAGTAGTGTGAACTCGCTTCTTCTTCTCTCCTCCGTTCCTTCCTTCCATCCTTTCCTTTCATTTACTGTGCTTATCAGTTTACCTTCACTGCTCTGGCATATTATTAAACATGACTCACCAAACATAAATGAAATATGAAAACCCTTCTACATTTTAGAGATCATCAAACTCTTAACCACAAATGCAGGGTTTTTGTAGTTAAACTTTGTGCAGCTGTCAAATACTTAAATATCATATAATATAATTTTCATGAAATCACAAGTCCAATACAGCAAACAGAAGTCGAAGATAAATATTTTTCTCAGACAGACAAGTTAGTTTGTTGGTTTTAAAAATCAAATTGTCGGCAATAATGATACAAAATAACATCTGTTAAAGACAGATAGCTTGAGAACCTAAAAATAATTACAGATAAATGATTCTGAATGTTCAGCCTCCTTCTCCTCTGCAACATGACATTAGCCCACAGTTGACATATGAGACATCTGTGGTTTTCCTGTGAACAATCTCCGCATCTGCTTTTCTATTGAAACATGTATTCTTTGTCCCAGTCACTGCCACCATCTTCTGTGAAGCCAGACTAACAGTATGCATGTAGCTCTCTAAATAATTACGTTGTTCATCCCTGATATGGCTGTTCATCTGTTTTTGCTCATCCTCCTTTTCGGTGAGTTATTTTTCCATTCCATCTGTTTGTGCTACAGGATATTCCATTCTTCTTTCCCCTCTTTTAGTCTTTTACTTTAGGAACTCTTAATATTTCAACATGTAATGGTTATAATAAGTGTGTCTTATTCCACTGATCATCCTATTGATTTATATTTCTCTGTCATTATTTTACATTTTGTTCAGATAAGAATGACCACTGCTTGATAACATGGCTTTGAATGCATTACAGACTGTTCCGCTTCGCCAGCTTGTGTAAAGTGTTCCCATCTCATGTTTTCTTATTTTTCATAATGGCAAAAAGAGCATGATAATGACCCATTTTGTTATGTCTAGACACCTTCCAGTACATCAAAGCCAAAGGTCAGTATCATTATTATGAATTTAAAGCTGCAATATGTAACTTTTTGGGCTACCAGACAAAACAATGGGTTACCAAAATATTCAAATATTAATTGACATATTTTCAATAAAAACGTTATTTTGATGAATTCATCCTTACAATTTCATCCTTCCACGAGATGCTGTATACACTGGGTATACAAAACATTAACATTACATAGACTGACCAGGCAAATCCAGGTGAAAGCTATGATCCCTTATTGATATCACTTGCCACTTCAATCAGTAAATAGATGAAGGCGAGGAGACATGTTAAAGACATGCATTGTGTATGTGTGCCATTCAGAGGGGGAAAGGGCAAGACAAAATATTTAAGTGCCTTTGAACGGGGTATGGTAGAAGGTGCCAGAACTGCAACAGTGCTGGGTTTTTCACGCTCAACAGTTTCCTGTGTGTATCAAGAATGGTCCACCACCTTAAGGACTTCCTGCCAACTTGACACAACTGTGGGAAGGATTGGAGTCAACATGGGTCAGCATCCCCGTGGAATGAGACAGAAAGCAAGATTAATACAAATCTCCGCTGTTGAAAACCAAATGCTAGTCTAAAATAAATGGAATATAAAATCTAAATGCTTTTTACAGTGGAGATCAAGTTTATAAATTGCCTGGCTGGGCTGATGAGATAGTGGATTGAGCAGTCAAATGAAATAGTGAATAGACAAATTTTTCTTGTTTGCAAACGTTGCGCGCATCGCCCTTGTGCGGCAACGTTTACAAACACAAAAAATTGTCTATTCACTATTCCATTTGACTGCTCAATTCTCTATGGTGACAGAACAGAACGCCAACAAAAAAAGCCTCTATTTACATGTTGCTTATGAGTGAATTTCACACTACTTTTGGATTATATTTGGAGTGTAAGGCTCGTATGAATGTCCTGCTTAATATAATGTTTGTGTCATCATTGCAAATCAACTGCATTATACTTAAATTACTTCAACTTCAACCAGTAAAATGTCTCTTTGGCTATCTTTTGCTACAGCCTATGGCCATATCAGTGAGCGTTAGCATTCTAGCTAACAACTTGCTGCATCCAAAATAGTTATTTTACAAAGATCACAACCAAATATAATCTTAGTGACTGTTCAAGCAAGAATCAAAATATCATTGTCAGCGTAGGAGAGCTCCCAAAAAGTTATTTTGTTTAGAAGTAAAAAAAAAAACGAAATCTAGGCTATGTTGAATGGGAGCAGAAGGTGTGGCTTTCTTACTGCAGTCAAGAGTCACGTGCATCTGTACATGACGTCAGTGTGTCGTTCACTGGAAAGTATGGAAAGCCATTTGGGTCTTTGCATTTCAAACAAGATACACGTGAAATAACACTGTTTGATGCGTCAAATAACACTATTTGATGTGTCAAATAACACTATTTGAAGCATAAAATAAGCTTGTTGACCAATCAGGACCTGGATATGACTGTACGTCACATAATCATTTAACACGTTCGTTACTTTTTTACGTAGTTATTACAGATTGATTACACTATCACTTGTATTTCATATGTCACAGCGATTCACCGATATGTATGATGCTGGTAAAGTTTTGTCTTGTGCACCTGCCGCTGCAGGTGCACAAGACAAGCTCTGGGACAGTTCTTGTCAGAAAAAAATCCATCACTTCCGTTGTTTGGCTGCGCCCATATAGCCACGTTCCAAATTGAGCATATGTCCTGGTGGAAGGATGAAAATAAAACACATTTACTCAGAACAATAATACGTCTTTAATGAATGACATGTCCTTAATCTTTTGTTTAAATGTTGGCAACCGTTTTACAAAAAGCAAAATGCCCATCGAAGCCGAAGATTATTGTGTGATAACTCCCTCCTAAGGGCTGTTCCTGGCACGTTCTCGTTGTTTATTGCTTAAATAGACAACAGTGTCTTAATTGTTTTTCTCTTTCAAACTAATATAATATTAAGTGGTACATTATCTGTATGAGTAGTTAAACATTGAAAATGAATTTATAATTCAATTAAAAAAGACACTCCATCATCCCTCTGATCTCACAGATCTTCCTCAGCTCAGTCTAACAGTGATTCCTGCAGTCATCAAAGAGAGAGACTCAGTTCAGCTGAACTGTCAGACTCCTCCATCTGTCTCTGAGTGTTTCTTCAAAATGGAAGGGCAAGTGGAATTCACCCTACCATCACCCTGTCAACAGACACTCACAGGAACACTACTGGTGAAGTGGACAGGTCAGAGTTCACCAGCTGAGGTCAAAATACAATGTCAGTACAGTGCTACAGGTTCACAGTTTAGATCCATATACAGTGAGCCGTCAACAGTCACAATTCAGGGTAAGAAGACTATTTGAATGGTTGTAAACAATGTACTGTTGTGCCATCATTACCATGTTCCTCTTGGGATATGTTATCATATTGTGTGTTGTCATAAGCTAATTCAAGGAATATATTATATCTCCTTCATTTCCCATACTGCCGCTGCATAAAGAAATTGACTCAAGATCATTAAGTCTGAAATAACAAGGAGGAGGGACTAGGAAATCAGTACATTTCTCAAAACCACTAAATGCTAAATGCTACATTCCCCTATTCTCACAGACATTCCTCAGCTGACAGTGAGTTCTACAGTCATCAGAGAGACAGAATCAGTTCAGCTGAGTTGTGAGACTCCAACATCTCTCCCTGTGTCTCACTGTTACTTCTACATAGAGGGGGAGAAGATTCTTCCAGACTCATTGTGTACGCAGACAATAACAGGAACTGAGTTGCTCAAGAGGTCTGGTCCAACATTTCCAGCTGTGGTCAAAGTGACATGTTACTTCACTGTATGGGAGTCTCACACATCTCCTTTAAGTGACCCTGTCTCAGTCACTGTTCAGGGTAAGTTGGTGGTTTAAACAATGATACACTTCACTGTTATACCGTATTAATTATGCTCGTTCTGAAAATGAGATCTTCTGTCGTATTTCTTAAACGTCTTCATTTCACATAATGACAGGATTTACTGTACTTTGTACAAACATAAATGCAGATATAGTTTAACATTTTATTAATGGATTTTCCATACTGTTAGTATGTATGGATTACCTGTAATGTTTTTTAAATGCAACGTTCAAAGAGACCCACCTCCTCCCAGGCTGACAGTGAGTTCTAAAGTCATCAGAGAGAGACTCAGTTCAGCTGAGCTGTCAGACTCCTCCATCTGTCACTGTGTCTCACTGTTACTTCTACACAGAGGGGAGAGATCATAAACACTCACACTGTATGCGGTCACTCACGGGGACTGAGCTGCTCTCGTGGGCAGGTCAAAGTTCATCTGCTGAGTTCAAACTGAGATGTTTTTACACAGTAGAAACTTACTATCCATCGATGCACAGTGGTTCTGTCTCTCTTACTATTCTTGGTAAGACATTTTATATTCAGATTGTCTTGAATGATTCTGTTTAAATCACAATCTCATCCAATGTCATTTTAAAAATAGTTGTGAAGACAATAAATATTTGAAATGTACAGTTTTTAAGATTCCACGGCAAACAACCACAGAGACAGGCCAAAGTACAATCAAAGGTTTTTTATAAACTCAGCTTTACACAGTAATACACTGTATCACTACGGCCCTATATACAAATAGGCTGGGATTTAGGGTTGTAGGCTAACTAGAAGCAACGGGCCAAACCAACACAGCAGTTGATTCCTGATCGGTGGCCAATGTTCATTCAGGTCCTTCCGAACAGGGTTTGTTCGTTCGGTTCTACCCGAGCAGGATTAGTTCGGCTCTACCCGAACAGGGTTCGGCTCTTCCTCCCGAGCAGGGATCGTTAGTCGATGGCTGGTCTGGTAGTCGATTGCTGGTTTGGTGTTCAATGGCAGGTCGCCTTCTGTCCCTCGCTCCTCACCGGCCTGGCTGCGTGGTAGAGTTGGATGTAGCCTCTCAGCTGCGTCAGGCGTGTCCCCCGTGTCTGTAGTCGTAGGGGACAGAAAACATACAATTAGAGGATGTACTGGCCAACAATTGGGGTCACACTCATACGTTCAAAACAAGCACTTTCCTTAAGTAGTGCTGTAGAGAGCTTTGTGATTTGTGTCTTTCCTACAGCAGGGTACCAGTCTAGTTCTAGTTCACTCTAGTTCTGGGGCGTGTTTAGCAATTTGTTTGGGGAGGGAGGAGGTGATAGAGAATTGGCAACAGCTGTCTCAATGTCACTTTAGTCCATGCTAATCTGTGGAATCACAGCACACCATACAAGCAAGCAAAATAGTCCATGCGATTCAATTTGATTTCACACGTGAGAATGTAAGTGAAAGGTAATTAACCTCTCTGGTACAAGTGGGACGCTAGCTTCCCACCTTGACAACAGCCAGTGAAATTGCAGGGCGCCAAATTCAAAACAACAGAAATCCCATAATTAAAATTCCTCAAACATGCAAGTATTATCCACCATTTTAAAGATAAACGTCTTGTAAATCCAACCACAGTGTCCGATTTCCAAAAGGTGTTTACCGAGAAAGCACACCATGCGATTATGTTAGGTCAGCACCTAGTCACAGAAAACCATACAGCCATTTTTCCAGCCAAAGAGAGGAGTCACAAAAAGCAGAAATAGAGATAAAATTAATCAGTAACCTTTGATCTTCATCAGATGGCACTCATATGACTTCATGTTACACAATACATGTATGTTTTGTTCAATAAAGTTCATATTTCTATCCAAAAGTCTCAGTTTACATTGGCGCGTTATGGTCAGAAATGCATTGTCTCAAACAAATGTCCGGTGAAAGTGCAGAGAGCCACATCAAATTACAGAAATACTCACCATAAACATTGATAAACGATACAAGTTTTAAACATACGAATAATGATAAACTTTGTCACGTTCCTGACCTATTTTTATGTTATTTTGATTATGTTTAGTTGGTCAGGGCGTGAGTTGGGGTGGGCATTGTATGTTGTGTGTGTTTTGTTTAGTCTATGGGTGTTGTATTGTGTATGGGATAGATAATTGTGAGGTTGTCTAGTTATGTCTATGGCTGCCTGGATTGGGTCTCAATCAGAGACAGCTGTCATTCATTTGTCTCTGATTGGGAGCCATATTTAAGGTAGCCATAGGCAGTAGGCTTTTGTGGGTAGTTGTCTTGTTTAACGTTTGTTGCTTGTCTGTGCACTTGCGTTATTTAGCTTCACGATCATTTGTTGTTTTTTGTTTGTTTGTATAGTGTTTTCGTTTCATGTTCATCTTCGTTCATTTATTAAAAGAAGATGGCTTATTTTCCTCATGCTGCGTTTTGGTCCGAATCTCTTCCACACGATCGTGACAGAACTACCCACCACAACAGGACCAAGCGGATTGAGGAAGGAAGGCAAGAACAACAGCAATGGGGAAAAGAGGAATGGACTTGGGAGGAGATCCTGGACGGCAAAGGACCCTGGACTCAGCCAGGGGAATATCGCCGTCCCAAAGCGGAGCTGGAGGCAGCGAAAGCGGAGAGGAGGTTCTATGAGGCAAAAGCACGTAAGAGCGGCTGGAAGCCCGAGAGGCTCACCCAAAAATTTCTTGGGGGGGGGCTAAAGGGGAGTGTGGCGAAGCCGGGTTGGATACCTGAGCCAACTCCCCGGGCTTACCGTGGAGTAAGAGGGCGTCGTACTGGTCAGACACCGTGTTATGCGGTAAAGCGCACGGTGTCCCCAGTACGCGTGCTTAGCCCAGTGCGGGCTATTCCACCTTGCCGCACTGGGAGGGCTAGGTTGGGCATCGAGCCGGATGCCATGAAGCCGGCCCAACGTATCTGGCCTCCAGTACGTCTCCTCGGGCCGGTGTACATGGCACCAGCCTTACAGGTGGTGTCCCCGGTTCGCCTGCATAGCCCAGTGCGGGCTATTCCACCTCGCCGCACTGGCAGGGCTACGGGGACCATTCAACCTGGTAAGGTTGGGGAGGCTCGGTGCTCAAGAGCACGTGTCCTCCTTCACGGTCCGGTATATCCGGCGCCACCTTCCCACCCCAGTCCAGTACCACCAGTTCCGGCACCACGCACCAAGCCTCCTGTGCGTCTCCAGAGCCCTGGACGCACTGTTCCTTCTCCCCGCACTCGCCCTGAGGTGCGTGTCCTTAGCCCGGTACCTCCAGTTCCGGTACCACGCACCAGGCCTATAGTGCGTCTCAGCCGGCCAGAGTCTGCCGTCTGCCCAGCGGCGCCTGAACTGCCCGTCTGCCCAGCGGCGCCTGAACTGCCCGTCTGCCCAGCGGCGCCTGAACTGCCCGTCTGCCCAGCGGCGCCTGAACTGCCCGTCTGCCCAGCGGCGCCTGAACTGCCCGTCTGCCCAGCGGCGCCTGAACTGCCCGTCTGCCCAGCGGCGCCTGAACTGCCCGTCTGCCATACGCCGTCTGAACTGTCCGTCTGCCATGAGCCTGCAAAGCCGCCCGTCTGCCATGAGCCTGCAAAGCCGCCCGTCTGCCATGAGCCTACAGAGCCGTCCGCCAGACAGGAGCCGCTAGAGCCGTCCGCCAGACAGGAGCCGCTAGAGCCTTCCGCCAGACCGGATCAGCCAGAGCCTTCCGCCAGACCGGATCAGCCAGAGCCTTCCGCCAGACCGGATCAGCCAGAGCCTTCCGCCAGACCGGATCAGCCAGAGCCTTCCGCCAGACCGGATCAGCCAGAGCCTTCCGCCAGACCGGATCAGCCAGAGCCTTCCGTCAGACCGGATCAGCCAGAGCCTTCCGCCAGACCGGATCAGCCAGAGCCTTCAGCCAGCCATGACCGTCCAGAGCCGTCAGCGAGCCATGACCGTCCAGAGCCGTCAGCGAGCCATGACCGTCCAGAGCCGTCAGCGAGCCATGACCGTCCAGAGCCGTCAGCGAGCCATGACCGTCCAGAGCCGTCAGCGAGCCATGACCGTCCAGAGCCGTCAGCGAGCCATGACCGTCCAGAGCCGTCAGCGAGCCATGACCGTCCAGAGCCGTCAGCGAGCCATGACCGTCCAGAGCCGTCAGCCAGCCATGACTGTCCAGAGCCGTCAACCAGCCAAGAGCGTCCAGAGCCAGCCAGCCAGGATCCGCCAGTCATTCTGGTGTTGCCCCTCATTCTGGTGTTGCCCCTCATTCTGGTGTTGCCCCTCATTCCGGTGTTGCCCCTCATTCCGGTGCTGCTCCTTATCCTGATGATGCCCCTTAATTTAGGTGGGGTTATTTGGAGGGTGGGCATTGTGAGGGGGATAAAGAAGCGGGGATTGATTATGGTGGGGTGGGGACCTCGCCCTCAGCCTGAGCCACCACCGTGGACAGATGCCCACCCAGACCCTCCCCTAGACTTTTGGTGGTGCGTTCGGAGTACGCACCTTGAGGGGGGGGTTATGTCACGTTCCTGACCTATTTTTATGTTATTTTGATTATGTTTAGTTGGTCAGGGCGTGAGTTGGGGTGGGCATTGTATGTTGTGTGTGTTTTGTTTAGTCTATGGGTGTTGTATTGTGTATGGGATAGATAATTGTGAGGTTGTCTAGTTATGTCTATGGCTGCCTGGATTGGGTCTCAATCAGAGACAGCTGTCATTCATTTGTCTCTGATTGGGAGCCATATTTAAGGTAGCCATAGGCAGTAGGCTTTTGTGGGTAGTTGTCTTGTTTAACGTTTGTTGCTTGTCTGTGCACTTGCGTTATTTAGCTTCACGATCATTTGTTGTTTTTTGTTTGTTTGTATAGTGTTTTCGTTTCATGTTCATCTTCGTTCATTTATTAAAAGAAGATGGCTTATTTTCCTCATGCTGCGTTTTGGTCCGAATCTCTTCCACACGATCGTGACAAACTTCTCCTTAATGCAATCGCTGTGTCAGATTTCAAAAAGGCTTTACGGAGAAAGCACACTTTGCAATTATGTTAGGTCTGCACCTAGCCACAGACACCTACAGTATATAGCCATTTTCCAGCCATGGAGAGTGTCAGAAAAGTCAGAAATAGCATTAAAATTAATCACTTACCTTTGATGATCTTCATCTGGTGGCACTCCCAGGTCTCCATGTTAGACAATAAATGTTTGTTTTGTTCAATAATGTCCCTCTTTATGACCAAATACCTCCTTTTTGTTCACACGTTTTGTCCAATAATCCGAATGCTTAAGGTGCGTGCACTAATTCCAGACAAAAAGTTTTTAAAAAGTACAATAAAAGTTAGTAGAAACATGCAAAACTATGTTTAAAAACAATCCTCTGGTTGTATAGGAAAGGAGAAACAAGAAAGGCGTGTTCCCGATCAGGCGCATGGCTGATGAATGGAAATTTCAACTGTTCACTGATTGAAAGTGCTGTATCTCCCCATTTTTCAGAGTAAAAGCCTGAAACAATGCTTAAAGACTGGCCACATGTAGAGGAAGCCACGGAGCTCATGAACTGGGTCCTAAGTATTTGTATGGTGGATAGGCTTTCAATGGAAAAACAGCCTTTCAAAATAATGGTACTTCCTGGTTGGATTTTCCTCAGGTTTTCACCTGCCATATCAGTTCTGTTATACCCACAGACATTACTTTAACAGTTTTTCTATCCACATCTGCTAATTATATGCATATCCTATCTTCTGGGCCTGAGTAGCAGGCAGATTATTTTGGGCACGCTTTTCATCCAAAATTCACAATGCTGCCCCCTACCCTAGTGAAGTTAAGAGAATTAAGTGAAAGGCAATCGTTGTAAAGACACAGCACACATTATTAAATGGCACTCATAAATAGGAATGAGATAAGACATGCTGATACGTAATATAAAGAGAATGACAGGCTCTAATTTAGTAAGAGTCAGTGTCACTTGTGACATATAAACTCAGCAAAAAAATAAATGTCCCTTTTTCAGGACCCTGTCTTTCAAAGATAATACATAAAAATCCGAATAACTTGCAGATCTTCATTGTAAAGGATTTAAACACTGTTTCCCATGCTTGTTCAATGAACTATAAACAATTCATGAACATGCACCTGTGGAACAGTCATTAAGACACTAACAGCTTACAGACGTTGGGCAATTAAGGTCACAGTTATGAAAACTTAGGACACTAAAGAGGCCTTTCTAGTGACTCTAAAAACACCAAAAGAAACATGCCCAGGGTCCCTGCTCATCTGTGTGAACGTGCCTTAGGCATGCTGCAAGAAGGCATGAGGACTGCAGATGTGGCCAGGGCAAAAAATTGCAAGTTCCGTACTGTGAGACGCCTAAGACAGCGCTACAGGGAGACAAGACGGACAGCTGATCATCCTCGCAGTGGCAGACCATGTGTAACAACACCTGCACAGGATCGGTACATCCAAACATCACACCTGCGGGACAGGTACAGGAAGGTAAAAACAACTGCCAGGGTTACACCAGGAACGCACAATCCCTGCATCTGTGCTCAGACTGTCCGCAATAGGCTGAGAGAGGCTGGACTGAGGGCTTGTAGGCTTGTCCTCACCAGACATCACCGGCAACAATGTCGCCTATGGGCACAAACCCACGGTCGCTGGACCAGACAGGATTGGCAAAAAGTGCTCTTCATTGACGAGTCGCGGTTTTGTCTTACCAGGGGTGATGGTTGGATTCGCGTTTATCGTGAATGAACGAGCGTTACACCGAGGCCTGTACTCTGGAGCGGGATCGATTTGGAGGTGGAGGGTTTGTCATGGTCTGGGGCGGTGTGTCACAGCATCATCGGACTGAGCTTGTTGTCATTGCATGCAATCTCAACGCTGTGCGTTACAGGGAAGACATCCTCCTCCATCATGTGGTACCCTTCCTGCAGGCTCATCCTGACATAACCCTCCAGCATGACAATGCCACCAGCCATACTGCTCGTTCTGTGCGTGATTTCCTCCAAGACAGGAATGTTAGTGTTCTGCCATGGCCAGCGAAGAGCAAGGATCTCAATCCCATTGAGCACGTCTGGGACCTGTTGGATCGGAGGGTGAGGGCTAGGGCCATTCACCCCAGAAATGTCCGGGAACTTGCAGGTGCCTTGGTGGAAGAGTGGGGTAACATCTCACAGCAAGAACTGGCAAGTATGGTGCATTCCATGAGGAGGAGATGCACTGCAGTACTTAATTCAGCTGGTGGCCACACCAGATACTGACTGTTACTTTTGATTTTGAACCCCCCTTTGTTCAGGGACACATTATTCAATTTCTTTTAGTCACATGTCTATGGAACTTGTTCAGTTTATGTCTCAGTTGTTGAATCTTGTCATGTTCATACAAATATTTACACATGTCAAGTTTGCTGAAAATAAGTGCAGTTGACATTGAGAGGACGTTTCTTTTTTTGCTGGATTTACATTACATTCAAATAGAGTGATGCATAAAGGAGTCTCTGTCCTTTCCTAACAGATCCAAAACCAGACATTACAGTCTATTTTGATTGGTTCTTCATCGTCATCTGTTTGATCCCTGGATCCGTCAGTCCTGACACCACCTGTAAACTGTATGTTGGAGAGGAGAGTCAGCAATTATTCACAGAAAAGATCTGGAAAGAAAAAAGCAAAGGTTCCAAACAGAGGTTTTGTAGATTCACAGTAACTGAGAGGGATATTATCAGAACTCTACAGTCAGTGAGGCGTAAGGAGGTGAGCTGTGACTACAGAGTGAGCTCAGGACCAGAATCTCTCTCTCCACGCAGTGATGGGAAAAGCTTTGGCTGCAGGTCTTCATGATCTGACTCACTTTAATTTTAGCATCTTCTTAGTATGATTATATAAATTCTGACAAAAAAAAAAAACAATCCCAAATTATTTCAGATCTGTTGGGAGTTCACATCAGTGATCCAACAACTATACAAACACCTTCAATAGCAGGTAGGCTACACATTTGTCCTTTTATAGTGACACTGCTTTTATTTGAAAGCAAAGCAGGTTTCAGCAATAAGAATAGTTGTGTTCATGTGTAAATGAAGCGGTTCTGTTAGTTAATTAAGCTGTTCTATAGATATGACACCAGCCTCAACACCAATGCCTGGGATCATCAGCACAAGTAATAGAATGTCTGTGTTCATCTAGTCGAGTGTTTAGATCGTATCTATGCGCTGTTATGCTTCTGCTGTTAGATAACATGGAGACTTCATTCTAGGAAGCTGTCAACAACAATCAACACCTTATCTGTCCTGAAAGACTTGATCACCTTATGAATTGGTCTTATCATCTCTATAATGAGGAGAAATATAATCTACCAGGGCTAGAAGCAATCTGTCCGTCGTGATTTTTATAGTCTTACTTTGCCCACTTTGAATAGATAAATCATGAACGTATTTCAAAAGGCCAACACCACCATGATGATCATTAATACGATCATGAAAAAAATGCTAATTTCATTATTATGTGTTTTCTCAGTGGGTTTGACTCCAGGTCCTAGATCTACTTTGCCTCCCAGCACGACAGTGAGTCCTACAGAAGGTGTGCTGGGCCTCTAAATGACCATCTCTGCAAATACCAATTGTACAGTCAAGAGTTTAGATTATGGGCCTGTAAAATTAAGTGACCCAAATGTGAATGTAAAACCTTATTCTTGTGTAGTCATATTGCTTCCCACTTGTTTCAACTGTTACTTGTACCTTTACCCCAGACACCACAGTGACACCAACTACCAGTAAGTAGATCCACCAATTCTAACTTAGTTTGCAAATACAATATCTTTGTTCACATTCATTAACTAAAGCTCTGACCGGTTAACTAATATATGTATTCATAGCTGCTTGTAATTCCAGTCCAGATTTGTGTACTTTTAGTCCATCTGATTTGTAGGTAATGTGCAGTGTACTTCTCTCTTTCTGCTTAATTAATGACCTTAGATATTACATTCATTTACATTTGTTCTTGTGTAATATGAGTAATCTCTTCTCACCAGGTTTGACCTCCCCTTTGACCCCTAGCACGGCAGTGAATCCTTTATCAGGTCTCTTAGTCATCTTTATCTAGTTAGCAAATATAAGTAAAACAATTAGAGTAGCTTATTTTCTCCATGTTTTTGTATGTTTTTTTTCCCATCACAAATTTGCCTCATTACAAAAAGAGGTTGATATTTGATTGATTAAAATCAACCCATTTAGATGTATTTTTGTATAATCAGATCCAATGATTTGCTTTGCATCAGGGTCGACTGTTTGCTGTACTTTGACCACTGACACCCCAGCGAGTCCAACTGAAAGTAAGTATAGCCAATAGGTTTCATTTAGTTTGCTAAATATTTGTGTCTAATAAAGCATAAACCAGTATACAAATATAGCCAAATGTGAATTCTGTCAAAGGTTTAGGATTAATCAAACAATTTGTCTCTTCTTAGAAATATGTACATAACTCTGTTATTAAACTGTCCTTCTCTCTTGCATGTGCCCAGGAGGTCAAAGCTCCACAGAAAGTGATGTGGAATCAAACAGTCAAGAAAGCATTCTGGGTAAGTATCCTTTTCTCGCTGTCTTTTCTCACACATATGAAAACAGAGCTGTGCACATTATCTTAGAAGAACAATAATGTGGTCCAAGAGCTAATGACCTCTCCCGTTGTCATCATGTCACCAAATAGTGGGGCAATTATGGCAGGCAGCAGTGAGTGTGGCTTCTGGAGTGGGCGTGTTCCTGGTAGGATTGACAGCTGTCTGTCTCTGCAGGAGGACCAGTGAGTACATTTGATTCTGCAAAACAAATCATTTGCAAATTTACCGTGCTGACATTAATGTAAGTGACTTTGGCATGGGTTCATTTATCAACTCATTTTGATCATATTGTATAGGTTAGACTATATTCAATATAATTAATTTAGCCTCATTTGTTTTTCAGAGAAAACCAATTCTCAGAGGTAAGAATTCTCCTTGTGAATATGATGCAGATTGTATCAACCTTTAGTTCTGTATTGTCCATGATGAGATGTTCTTACCACAACCTTCTTATATTTTTATGTTGTACAGACCTACAGCCAGACAGGATGATCACAGACAATGTATGTTCCAAACAAAATACATCAACATAGACACACACACGACTTACAGAACTATATACACGCATGTACAAACACTGTAACTCCATTTTCATTGTGTTTCTGTTGTAGATGATTTGGTGTCTATGGGAGCGGTGAGCAGCGGAGTCATGGTGAGTATTCTACATTACAGTGGTATCTGTACACATATACCCCTCTGACAGAGGAGGCTGGTGGGATGAGTTATAGGAGGACAGGCTCATTGTAATGGCTGGAATGGAATTAATGGAACGGAGTCAAACAAATCAAACACATCAAAACTACGTGTTTGACTCCATTCTATTCATTCCATTTCAACGATTACAATGAGCCTGTCCTCCTATAACTCCTCTCACCAGCATCCTCTGCCCTCTGACTGTCTGATCTGAGGATCAATACCTTAATGTTACATTAGTAGTGCTTCAACATATGAATGTTCAAAGTATCAAACCAACAGCTATATTTATTTACAGATTTATATGGTCATTTTTATTTATTACCAAATAAGATGTTTTTCACCAAAAACGGTTTCTGAATACATTAAATCATGTTAAACCTTGTAAATGTGTTCGTAAGTAGGTACATAGCTTATGTAAAATCAAATAACCTACATCTTGCATTGGACATGTGTAGACCTCAGAATGACACAAAACCCACAAACACTTCCTGTGATACAAAGGAGGGTGCAGTTCATGTCACGAGTTAGAAAGTAGAATAGACAGACAGTTTGTTACGACTGGAGGATAAAAAGTCTCTCTCTTCTCTCTCTTCTTCTCTCTCTCTCTCTACTACAGGTGGATTCAGGAGATGCTGGAATCGATTCTCAGATCCCTTCTGTACTGTCCACGTTCATGCCCTCAGGTTTGTCCCTCAGATCTCGGGACCATCTGCAAGTGCACAGCTACTGTACATGCTTGAACTTTGGGCCTAACCTTATCAACCATATCAAAATGCATATATGACACTCACAACAGAAATGAATGTGTCAGAGCATCAGCAGCGTGAGAATAGAGCTGTAGATCTGCAGGGTGGTTTGAGTCATAAGGAGAAGTATGAAATGACATCAAGCCTTGTTACTTGCACTTCTTCTGTTTGGCTGTTACTAACGCAACAGGGCAAACTCGACTAAGTAACACACATGCAATGTAGACATGTAAAATACACATGACCCCCCTCAAACACACACTCATACATACATACACAACCTCTTACTCATGGAATTGTCTCTCTGATGTGCAGGTCCCGTTGATGTGGATACACAGGCATTTGCAAATGAACATGTAAGTACAGCACAAATGTCCTATTCGTTGTAATATATTATATTGTTATATTATTATATATGGCATTGTTTTCACAGACAGACTGACTAGAGGATAAAAGTATCTCGCTTTCTCTCACTGTGTTTCATGACTTTCAGTTTAAGATTGGTGTTACATCCTCATAAACAAACCTTATGAATTACATTTACTGTACTGTAGATTCGACGCCCTAAAGTGAATCTGTTTCTTTCCTCTAGTCTGATACGTACCACGTATACAGCTCAATCCCCGACAGACCAGCAACCTCAGCCCAGCCGGATGGGTTGTACAGTCTTCTGCAGACAAACTGACACTACAACTCTATGTCTCACACAAATAAAAAAATTCTCACACGACATCCTTTGTTTATCACACATCCAGATACTGTAAATAAGTTGCTTAACAGGTGATATTTCTACTGTATTACACATGTTCAACTGGTTTCTGTGACATGTCTATCCATAAAATCTGTTACTGTGTTAATTTTTTTAATTTTTTTATTTTTGGAGGGGTCTGGGTCATACTCCCCTTTGAGCATTTTTCTTATTTCTTCCCCCTAGTAAATGCTAAATCTACTGTAATTATGTATATTATATTGACTGTGTGATACCTCCTTCCATAACGGTTGGATACAATTAATTTCCTATTGGGCAAAACATAATCCAAAACAAACTGCAAATTCATCCAACAGGTTCGTTGAGTCATAAGCTTGATGTATGTATTGGGTGCAAGGAATATAGGACCAAAATACAAAATGTGTGACTACTTTAATACACTATAAATGAATTTGTCCAAATACTTGTGACTTCTTCAAATGTGGGGACTATATTGATAAAGTGCTTTTATATCTAAATGGTAAAACATACAATGCCTTCAGAAAGTCTTCACACCCCTTCACGTTTTCCACATTTTGTTGTGTTACAGCCTGAATTTAATATGTATGAAATTGAGATTTTTTTTGTCACTGGCCTACACACAATACCCCATATCGGGGTAGAAGGTAATCCAGTGGTTAGAGCATTGGACTAGTAACCAAAAGGTTGCAAGATCAAATTCCCGTGCTGACAAGGTAAAAATATGTTGTTCTGCACCTGAACAAGGCAGTTAACCCACTGTTCCTAGGCCGTCATCGAAAACAATAATTTGTTCTTAACTGACTTGCCTAGTTAAATAAAGGTAAAAATAAATAATGTCAAAGTGGAATTATGTAAAAAAAAAAGTGTGAATGAGTATTCAACCCCTTTGTTTTGGAAATCCAAAATAAGTTCAGAAGTAAAATTTGGCCTAACGTCGCATAATACGTGTTTATAATAGTGTTTATTATGATTTTTTTATGACTACCAGGGGCCTGTTGCACAAAACTAGGATAAGGGATTAAGCCAGGATATCTTGGTGATCCTGGCTCAATTGATCCGTAATCCGGTTGCACTAAAGATGGATAGGGGGCAGGAGGATATGTTATGGTATAAATTACCATGGAGATTTATTCTGTGGAGCTAGCCTGCTCCAGACCAGGCTAAATTCCAGGATCTATTTAATCTCATCCCTAATGTCAGTCAGCAGTCACCACAAATGGAAACCAATAGTTATTTCACTGCTCACTATACATTGTTATCACATATAACTAGACCCACTGTTATTATTTAAACATTTGTGATCATTAATTTCAATGATTTTGGATAAAAAATGATTTTTAGATGATGTTGCTATCATTAGATAATTTACAGTTTCCCATAGACTATAAGGCTATATATAAAATGATAGAATATTAGGGCCACAGAGGGGAAAAAAACACAAGTCATAATATTGTAACCAGTTGTTTTAAAGGAGGACAGTTGTTAAAATGACAGATGTGGGGCATTTCGTGAAATTGTACTTCAGTATGGTTTCATAAACAAAGACATGCTGATGTGCCAGAATATTAAGTATCACATTGTCATAAGTATCAAAACTGTAAAAACAATATGTAGCTTTTCTGCAGAAAGAACCAGCCTCATAAATTTATGACTTTATCCTTTTTCTTCAGTGTGGCCCTAGTTGTAACGGCTGTCCTCTCTCTCTTCATAAGAAGAGGTGGAGTATTGATCGAACCAAGGCGCAGTGGAGTTTGAACACATATTTATTAAACGAAAACACGAACTTAACTAAACTAACAAAACAACAAACGGTGTAGACAGACCTATACGACGAACTTACATAAAACAAGAAGAACGCACGAATAGGACATAAGACTACACAAACCGAACAAACCGTACACAGTCCCGTATGGTGCAAACAATTACACAGACACGGAAGACAATCACCCACAAACAAACAGTGAGAACACCCTACCTAAATATGACTCTTAATTAGAGGAGAACGCAAAACACCTGCCTCTAATTAAGAGCCATACCAGGCAACCAAAACCAACATAGAAACAGATAACATAGACTGCCCACCCAAAACACATGCCCTGACCTAAACACATACAAAAACAACATAAAACAGGTCAGGACCGTTACAGAACCCCCCCCTCAAGGTGCGAACGCCGGGCGCACCAGCACAAAGTCCAGGGGAGGGTCCGGGTGGGCAGTTGACCACGGTGGTGGCTCCGGCTCTGGACGCTGTCCCCACACCACCATAGTCACTCCCCGCTTCTGTCTTCCCCTCCCAATGACCACCCTAAAACTAACATCCCCTAAATGAACGGCCAGCACCGGGAGAAGGGGCAGCACTGGGACAAGGGGCAGCACCGGGACAAGGGGCAGCACCGGGACAAGGGGCAGCACCGGGACAAGGGGCAGCACCGGGACAAGGGGCAGCACCAGGATAAGGGGCAGCACCCGGATAAGGACCAGCACCGGGATAAGGGGCAGCACCGGGATAAGGGGCAGCACCGGGACAAGGGGCAGCACCGGGACAAGGGGCAGGTCCCGGCTGATATACTCAGGCAGATCCTGACTGAACGGCTCTTGACACTCATGGCTGGCTGACGGCTCTCGACGCTCATGGCTGGCTGACGGCTCTCGACGCTCATGGCTGGCTGACGGCTCTCGACGCTCATGGCTGGCTGACGGCTCTCGACGCTCATGGCTGGCTGACGGCTCTCGACGCTCATGGCTGGCTGACGGCTCTCGACGCTCATGGCTGGCTGACGGCTCTCGACGCTCATGGCAGGCTGACGGCTCTCGACGCTCATGGCAGGCTGACGGCTCTCGACGCTCATGGCAGGCTGACGGCTCTCGACGCTCATGGCAGGCTGACGGCTCTCGACGCTCATGGCAGGCTGACGGCTCTCGACGCTCATGGCTCTTTGACGGCTCTGGCAGATCCTGTCTGGTTGGCGGCTCTGGCAGATCCTGTCTGGTTGGCGGCTCTGGCAGATCCTGTCTGGTTGGCGGCTCTGGCAGATCCTGTCTGGTTGGCGGCTCTGGCAGATCCTGTCTGGCGGGCGGCTCTAGCGGCTCCTGTCTGGCGTGCGGCTCTAGCGGCTCCTGTCTGGCAGACGGCTCTGTAGGCTCATGGCAGACGGGCGGCTTAGCAGGCTCATGGCAGACGGGCGGCTTTGCAGGCTCATTGCAGACGGATGGCTCAGACGGCGCTGGGGAGACGGATGGCTCAGATGGCGCTGGGGAGACGGATGGCTCAGATGGCGCTGGGGAGACGGATGGCTCAGATGGCGCTGGTGAGACGGATGGCTCTGGCCGGATACGGCGCACTGTAGACCTGGTGCGTGGTGCCGGAACTGGAGGCACCGGGCTAAGGATAAGCACCTTCCTACTAGTGCGGGGAGCAGGAACAGGGCACACTGCATTCTCAAAGCCTACTCTATCCCTGATGCGAGGTACCGGCACTGGTGACACCGGGCTGAGGACAAGCACATCAGGATTAGTAGGGGGAGAAGATACAGTGTGTTCAGGGCTCTGGAGACGCACAGGTGGCTTAGTGCGTGGTGCCGGAACTGGAGGCACCGGGCTAGATACACGCACTACAGGGAGAGTGCGTGGAGGAGGAACAGGGCTCAGGATACGCACTGGTAGCCTAGTGCGTAGTGTAGACACTGTAGGTACTAGGCTGGGGCGGGGAGGTGGCGCCGGAAATACCGGACCGTGGAGGCGTACTGGCACTCTTGAGCATTGAGCCTGCCCAACCTTACCTGGTTGAATACTCCCGGTTGCCCGACCAGTGCGGGGAGGTGGAATAACCCGCACCGGGCTATGTAGGCGAACCGGGGAAACCATGCGTAAGGCAGGTGCCATGTATGCCGGCCCGAGGAGACGCACTGGAGACCAGACGCGTTGAGCCGGCCTCATGACACCTGGCTCAATACCCAATCTAGCCCTCCCAGTGCGGGGAGGTGGAATAACCCGCACTGGGCTATGCACTCGTACAGGAGACACCGTGCGCTCTACTGCGTAACACGGCGCCTGCCCGTACTCCCGCTCTCCACGGTAAGCCTGGGAAGTGGGCGCAGGTCTCCTACCTGCCCTTGGCCCACTACCTTCTAGCCCCCCCCCAAGAAATTTTTGGGAATTACTTACGGGCTTTTTGGGCTTCCGTGCCAGACGCGTTCCCTCATAGCTCCGGTTCCTCTCTCCGGTAGCCTCTGCTCTTCTCAGTGCCTCCAGCTGTTCCCATGGGAGGCGATCCCTACCAGCCAGGATCTCCTCCCAAGTGTAGCAACCCTTTCCGTCCAATATATCGTCCCATGTCCATTGCTCCTTCTTTTCCTGTCCCTTACTCCGTTGACTCCGCTGCTTGGCTCTGGTATGGTGGGTGATTCTGTAACGGCTGTCCTCTCTCTCTTCATAAGAAGAGGTGGAGTATTGATCGAACCAAGGCGCAGTGGAGTTTGAACACATATTTATTAAACGAAAACACGAACTTAACTAAACTAACAAAACAACAAACGGTGTAGACAGACCTATACGACGAACTTACATAAAACAAGAAGAACGCACGAATAGGACATAAGACTACACAAACCGAACAAACCGTACACAGTCCCGTATGGTGCAAACAATTACACAGACACGGAAGACAATCACCCACAAACAAACAGTGAGAACACCCTACCTAAATATGACTCTTAATTAGAGGAGAACGCAAAACACCTGCCTCTAATTAAGAGCCATACCAGGCAACCAAAACCAACATAGAAACAGATAACATAGACTGCCCACCCAAAACACATGCCCTGACCTAAACACATACAAAAACAACATAAAACAGGTCAGGACCGTTACACTAGTACTCTGTCATATAAACAAATACACATTCCATATGAATATAAAAACACAATGTGTAACATTATGTTCCTTTATTGAATAAGGACAAAACAAAGCAGGTAAACCATCAGCTCCTTTCGAAACTGAAGTCACAGTGACTCTACAAGATGGAAAGCACAGAATCCAAGCATATTATACAAAATGATACATACACATTCAAAGGTCTGTATATAACACACCCTGCATGTCTGCACACTAAAATAAATGCAGGACAAATCCATACACATCAACTGAACAGACAAATGAATGGATGCAGTAGCCTCCCTGCAGCCTTGTATTACACACAGTATACCGCACAAACATCATAAGAGGCCAAATTCGTCAAAAAACGAACCCAAAAAAACCCAAATTCCTCTGCCACCGCAGGACATATTTAACCAAAATTGAAAGCACACATACTAACTAAAATAATTCAACACATATTGGTCCCTCAGCAGCCGACCACTGTCGTCATCAGGGAAGATTGCCGGATTGTCCCAGTCCATGGCTGGTGGCACTCTGGGGGCCCTCTCCTTCCTCAGGCAGGCCACATTGTGGAGGACAGCACAAGCCACAGTAATATCACATGCCCTAACAGGGCTGACCCTTAATTTGTGAAGGCAGTGAAAGCGTGCCTTCAGGAGGCCAAAGGTCATTTCAACTCTGGCCCTGGTCCTGGCATGGGCATGGTTGTAGGCCTGCTGTGCTTCCTGGGGGTCTGTGAAAGGTGTCAGGAGAAAAGGCTGGCAGCCATACCCCCTGTCTCCCAGCAACACACCAGAGAATTCACCTGTCAACACAAAATCTCATCATTACTACCTCATAAACACAGTGATATTCTTGACACAGCCATGATGGTTATAAATAGGGGTTGTGTGGCTTACCTTGTGATAGGCACTGATAGATTTCAGAGGCCCGAAAGATTCTGGAGTCATGGACTGAGCCAGGCCATTTTGCCACAACATTGCTGATCACACAGTCAGCATTGCAGACCATCTGAAATCATAAGATGAGGAATATTACACCAATCAATGCACATCACTGGCAATGCAGAGTGTTCGTCAATGGACAATATCAAAAAGTTATGTTCACCTGAACATTAATGCTGTGAAAGGATTTCCTATTCACAAAATCGGCCTCATGGGCACCTGAGGGGGCTTTTATCCTTATGTGTGTGCAGTCCACTGCACCAATGACATTGGGGAAACCTGTCACACAAAGTAATGAGTATCCTACTATGTGTTAACAGTTGTCCTGTAATTTGTAGATCCTCTTACCTGCAATCCTATAGAACTCCTCTTTGATGTCACAGAGTCTTCTGTGGCCAGGGAAGGAGATGAAGACATCTGCTAATGCTTTGATAGCCAGACACACACTCCTTATTGTGCGGCAAATTGTGGCCTTGTTCAGCTGTTCTGCATCCCCCACTGAGTACAGGAAGGCTCCACTAGCAAAAAAGCGCAAGGCCACACAAACCATTTGCTCCACACTCAGTGCATGGCTCCGTGCAGTGCGGTGCTTAATCCTGGGACCCAGTAGTCTGCATAGATACCTGATGCCATCTGCAGAAAACCTGTATCTTTCATATAGATGGTCATCAGGGAAGGCCAGTGGGTCCAACCGGTCCCTGAAGACCCTTTCTCGCCTGAAGGCTCTCCTCAGCACAAGTGCTTCTTCATCCACCACATCTCGCACGAATGGGCATGCCATTGTCAGAGCAGAAAGGAACACACAATTTTGGGCCTTCATATAGGCTAGTGGCCACACCTGGTGCTGGGGGGGTGGGCAAAAGAGGGCGATGCCTTATAACGATGACTTGGTTGTACTGATTGCTGGGAAAATAAAAAAAACCTTAGAAAGATGCCACCGTCCTGTGTGCTCACAATAAGAGCTCATATGTCATGGCTCACTTGACTTTACGAGAATATACCTAATTTTTATTTTGAGCTGTGTCATCTTCTTGGAGCTGGGGGAGGAAAGAAAAATAATGATTAATACATTTGTGTTACAGTTAGCATACAGTGTACATTGAAGGCATATCTCACCTCCCTCTCAAGTTTTTTTATTTCAAGGTCCAGTTTCCTAATTGTCCTCTTTTTTATTTCGGACTCCAGTGCAAGATTTTCCATCTTTTTCTTCTTGTACTGAATGTCTATGTCTGCCAGTTCTATTTGGCGCCGGAGGTGGTTGCCATACAACTTTCTGATAGCTTGTGAGCTCTGTGAACACAATACAATTAGCGCAGCTGGAATTTGGCAGGATGTGGTGTCCTTTTATTAATACGCACTATGTTGCCAGGCTGGTTTTCCCACTGTATAGCATCTGGGTCCTGTAAAAGAAATTCGATTTTTTGATTTTGATGAGGACTCCTCACCATTGTAGAGTAAATAGTACTTTCACAGTCTTAACATGATACCTCATGCCTTCTGGAATCCAGAGAGATGGTCTCCTCCTCATCATCGTCTCCATCATGTGCTGTTGCTGCTGCACTGGGGCCTTCACCCTATCACATTTAATCGGATTCATATTGAAGCTAGTAGACAAGACATGCCAGGCCTACAGTATGCCTTTGATGGAGTACTCACTGGATCAGCATCGTCTGGTGCTTGTGCTGGTGGCTCTAACAGGAACACAGTGCTGCCAGACACTGCAAGGCAATAGGTAAACCAAAGTCAGACAGTCCAAATTGATTCAATATGAATGTGGTTGTATCCCATGTAGAGATGGAAGGACATACCTTGAATGAAGCGGGTGGCATCTTGGGAGGAACCTATGCTCGTCTCTTTCCCCCCAGGGATCCCCTCTAAGACGGGCCTGCCTTTATTTAGCTCCAAGGCCATGTCCTCTGCTGGGGTAAGGTCAGCCTTTGGTGACCCACCACCCGTGCCTTGTCTGTGGGTATTCTTTTTCACTGCTAAAACAGTACAGACAATGTGTGAGCAGGCACCTTCTGGGTACAATATATGCTTGTGCTTTGTTAAATATTAGTCAGGGACCATACCATTCTGCAGAATGTTCTTGTATTTGATTTTGACCTGCTGCCATGTCCGTTTTGGCCCGTTCATGTTTAATCTACACACACACACACACACACACACACACACATTTAATGGAGTCACACTGCAAAAAATTACTTGGTATTTTTGTCTTGTTTTCAGTAAAAATATCAAAAAATTTATCATAGCTTTATACAGTGTGATGGAGTTACTTTACACAATTTCACTCATATCTGCAGTGCATTTCAATTAAAAATGTAACCGTTTCATAATTACAGTACAACTGCATTTTTGGAGATGTGAATTAAATATTTGAATTGTAATTGTGATGTTTCAGCGGAGCGGTGAGTGTGTAATTGTGCACTACTTACGCATTCAGGCGGTCTGCAATACTTTGCCACGCTTTTTCTCTTTGCTTTATCACTGTGGCGGTGTTGCCTTTCTTCTTAATTATATCTTTTACCTCCTCGTATGCCTCCATGAGGATTTGTGCTTCCGACGGGGAAAAGTACGCGGCTCTAGTTGCCATGGTAAATCAGTTAATCTGTGATCTGTGGCGGGGTCTATTTGAGTGAGCCGTGAGCGCGCACCTATCCAGGATTGGTTTCACCTGGCTTAATGAATCCGTGTCTGCTCATCCTGGCTTGGTCTTTGTGCAACCAATTAAGCCTGGACGCACATGTTTTGGCTTCATTGAGCTCAGCTGAGTCATTTATCCCGGATGTCTTAATTCTACTTTTGTGCAACAGGCCCCTGATCTCTGTACCCAAAACATACAATTATCTGTAAAGATGGTCAGTCACATAGTGAATTTCAAACACAGATTCAACCAAGAAAAACAGGGAGGTTGTCTAATGCCTCACAAAGTACCATTATTGTTAAAAAAAAGTAGACATTGAATATCCCTTTGAGCAAGATGAAGTTATTAATTACACTTTGGATGGTGTACCAATATACCCAGTCACAACATAGATACTGGCATCATTCTGGAGGAGGCGGGGCCTGGTGTGGGGGGAGGCGACTAACTAACAAACCCGTACACTGCCTCTGATGCATGTGGTGGAGCCAGGCCAGCTCAAAAGGCGGGCTTAGAGGGAAAGGAGGAGGAGGAGGATGAGGAGCCAGGAGATCTGCATGTTTATTTATCTCGCTCTCTCCAAGCAGTGAAATTGTTTACACGTGGAAACGTTTTCTTGCTTTAGAATTGATTCAAGTGGTATTGAATTTGTTTCTTCTTGTTATTGCAGTCATTAATGCAGATGCTTAAAGGCTTTCTCTTGTGGCAGAATTGCGAAGGTAAAAAGCTGGCATGTTGATGATCCACATGGCTAGTGACTTTACCCTTTTTTCGCTCTCCTTTTCTCTCCACCCAAAATCTCTTCCTTTTCTCTCTTTAACCCTAAAATCTCTCCTTTCTCCCTTTTCTTACTCCCAATATGTTCTTTTCCATGTTTGTCTTCCTCTGCCCCTCTTCTCAATCACCCCAGTCTTTGCCCATTTCACCAAATCGCTCTTCTTTCTGGGAGGATTGATGTGACTAGCTACAGTGCACTGCTGTGGACAAAATCTAATTTATCACTGTATCAAGCAAGTGATAGGTTCTTGACTTGTTTCTATTGGACGAGCTAAACGTGACGTTGGGCCTGATTGGATCAGGACTGAGTCGGAATATGCTCAGCTTGAAGCCCCGCACTCTTGGCCTGGCCTGTTGGATCTGCCCCTGCTGAGACTATAAACTAATCTATAAACTGAATGAACATACTTGAAGAGCTGTGAAACTGCTCAGACTTTCTGTGCTTCTGTACCTTTTCTATTAGTGACAATGAAATATAAACGTTTTATTTTTTTAAACAAATAAACATGCAGTTTTAAAAATGCAGGTTTGAGTCAACACACCCAGTTTCCAAGCTTCACCAAAGCCCTTTTTTGACTCTCAGATCAGTTCAGTGTCTATAAATGAATTCTCTGAGAGTGCTTACAAAACAATTCTTAGTTTCATTTATAGCCAAGATACACCCCTCTCAACTTACAAAGAATCCTTTACCCGAAAGAGGAGTATCCTATTGCTAGACAGCATCAGCTATAAATCATCGTTCAGTTTGGTCTCCCAAGAAGGTTTCAATCTCATGCTTGGTACTTCACTGTCTACCAAAACATTACCTCATCCAATGGCATATATCAATTGTCATTTGAGATACTCCCATCTCAAATACACCCCCTCCTGGATAAGCACAGAAAAGACAGTGAGCCTCTTAGGTCATATACTAGATCAAGATAAGGGCAACCTCAGAGGGGACATACAATGGTTCCAAACACTGCCAAACTCCTTCCCCCTATGAGAAAAGTAGGGAGTGACTGGCGTACAGACATTGTATGAGATAACTAACTGGTTCCCCATTAATAACGCCATCCCGTCACATGGTTTAGGAATAGTTACAGACACATTCCCATAAGAAAACAACGTTTAACTCTGTCCTCCTCCCCTTCTGATATTCTACATAGCACCACATGGTTTAACAGATACATTGACTTATGAAGACAAGCCTGACCTCTCCCCTCTCTGGCCCCAAGTTACTAAGCCCTATCCCAGAAGGGGAAAATGCACTGCCAACCCTATAGTCCAAAGGGCACCATTCTAATGACAAGTATCTCACAAGCATATGATGAAAATAACATCTTATCTATCTATATTACTTAGCTAAATCTGATTCTGCCACGACACGTGTCATAGATAGGCCGCATCTGTGACAGCTTCAATGGCGTTGTCTATGCTCTCCATTTTAAAGTATTACATTTCCTTGAATGGCAGATTTCTCCTGACTCGTAGGAATTCCCACCCAGTTGACTATGTCAAAATAATGTAAGCCCTCCATTGCAATATCTATGCTCAATGGGTTATCCATAAGTATCACAACAGGCACAACTCCAATATATATAGTTTTTCAGTTGCAGAAATGCCACGTGTCCACAACCTAACAATTACAAAACTTGGACTCGATCAAATAACCCCCACGCGGAAAATTGGCAAATATTTGTTGACCAAATTCAACTCATTGACCTCCATATGAATTGTTCACGTCGTGGACAGATTCTGGGCAGAGTAAAAACATGCCTTGCTTCTTCCCGTGTATCCTTTTTCAAATCCAGGCCTTGAGGTCCACAGCATTAATGATTTATTTTTCTCCTTAGGGGTGGTTGAGTAAAAGCTGGTTAAAACTTCTTATGGCTGCAATCCCATTAACGGGATGATATGACAACAGCCAGTGAAGGTGCAGGGCGCCAAATTCAAAAACCAGAAATCTCATAATTAAAATTCCTCAGACATACATGTGTCTTATACCATTTTAAAGGTAATCTTGTTGTTAATCCCACCAAAGTGTCCGATTTCAAATATGCTTTTCAGCGAAAGCACTACAAACGATTATGTTAGGTCACACCAAACCACAATAAGCACAGCCATTTTTCCAGCCAAAGATAGCAGTCACAAAAAGCACAAAGAGATAAAATGAATCACTAACCTTTGATGATCTTCATCAGATGACACTCATAGGACTTCATGTTACACAATACATGTATTTTTTGTTTGATAAAGATCATATTTATGTAAAAAAATCTGAGTTTACATTGACGCGTTACATTCACTAGTTCCAAAAACATCAAGTGATTTTGCATAGCCACATCGTTTCAACAGAAATACTCATCATAAATGTAGATGATAATACAAGTTATACACATGGAATTATAGATATACCTCTCCTTAATGCAACCGCTGTGTCAGATTTCAAAAAAACTTTACGGAACAAGCAAACCATGCAATAATCTGAGACGGAGCTCAGAACAATAGTCAAATTAGCCTCCATGTTGGAGTCAACAGAAACCAGAAATTAAATGATAAATATTCCCTTACCTTTGATGATTTTCATCAGAATGCACTCCCAGGAATCCCAGGTCCACAATAAATGCTTGATTTCTTCGATAATGTCCGTTATTTATGTCCAATTAGCTACTTTGGTTAGCACGTTTGGTAAACAATTCCAAAGTCACGAAGCGCGTTCACTAAAACTTGACGAAATGTCCAAAAGTTCCGTAACAGTCCGTAGAAACATTTCAAACGATGTATTGAATCAATCTTTAGAATGTTGTTAACATATATCTTGAATAACGTTCCAACCGGAGAATTCCATTGACTTCAGATGAGCGATGGAACGGAGGTCCTCCTCACATAAACGCGCGTGGTCAAAGAATGTTCACCTCATGGTAGTGGTGACTCATTCATGTCTCCTTCGGCCCACCTTCACAGCAGAGTCATCAGACAAAGTTCTACAGACTGTTGACATCTAGTGGAAGCCGTAAGAAGTGAATACTCATTAATATCTCGCTGTGATTTCAATGGGATCTTGGTTGAAACTCTACCAGCCTCAGAATTTCCACTTCCTGTTTGGATTTTTTCTCAGGTTTTTGCCTGCCATATGAGTTCTGTTATATTCACAGACATAATTCAAACAGTTTTAGAAACTTCAGAGTGTTTCTATCCAATACTAATAATAATATGCATATATTAGTAACTGGGACTGAGGAGCAGGCCGTTTTCTCTGGGCACCTTTCATCCAAGCTACTCAATACTGCCCCTGCAGCCATAAGAAGTTAAACTTCCAGGGAATAAAGAACCAGGAGCACCAGTGGACAGCAATGTTCTGGTTTTTGGTACCTTTGAATATCAAACTGAAGACCCAATTAGTTCTTGCGGACAAACTGAAGTGGTACAACATGTTGCATTGCACCATTGTGGGCACTGACCCATAACAGACTAGTTTTGAATAATTTCTCATAGATTAATAGTTATTGGAAATGTTTGTTTTGAGACGGTTAGTTCTAACTGTATAGAAAGACTGCTACCACAAACCAGCACCATCAAAAATTCCAGAGTGGCGAGAACAGCGAAAGACCAGTATCAGGGCCGTCCCTCGGGAGACTGGTACCAAGATGTCATGTCCAGTGTGTTCCAGGCTCAGACTGATCTCAACCATCTGCACACTCACTGTACCAGATTTCCCCAACGAATCGTGCCATGGTTATCAATCTATGATGGACGAACAGCAAAGTCCTGACTGTATAGAAAACACCTTAGCCATCAATATTTTCCAGGAACCGGGAAGTCACTGTACTAGTGATACAATTAATCTGGCAGAAGAGGGTACTGATTAATAAGCAGGTGCAAGAAACAAGAACTTAACAGCTTTTTATTTATATATATGGTATATATATATATATATATATATATATATATATATATATATATATATATATATATATATATATATATATATATATATCTTGCATCAGTGAATCATTAAACATCTTTGCAAACCCCTAGCTACCACCAACACTTATCTACAGGAAAAGTGAAGATTTTACAGCAGCTAGGTCTACATTTAAATGCCACAAACAAGAAGTACAAAAAACTGCTTTATTTAAAAACCTATAAATGGGATAAAAGGAGAGCAGTCACTCTGCTGCTGCCCCCCTTGCCTCGTTTCCCTGTGGTTTTAGCTTCAAGAGCAGCAGTGTCCCCTTCATCAACCTCTGCAGGCTTCTGGAAAGCTTTGGCCTTTGCACCCTTCTTGGCTGCCCCTTCACCCTTGGTAGTCTTCTGTGCTTTGGGTTGATCCTCAGCTGTCCCCTCTGCCCCTTTGTCCTCTTCGACTTGGGCTTCTTAGCAGGGGCCACCATGGAAGCAGATGCTTTTCCGGACTTCCTGAGTTTTGCATCCTGAAAGATGAAAATGACAGGTTTGCAATACAATCACCCATTTAAAATTAGAGATTCAATTGAACCATGATAAAGCCCAAATAGGGAACAGTACCCATGACAAAAGTATATATATAAAAAAGTCCCTTTACACCAAAACCACTTGAACAATGCCAATAGTCAGAACATAACTGAAACCACACTTGACTCTGAAGGTTTCTCCTTCTGCTTTTTGGCTGTAGCCTTTTTCTTCTCAGCTTCTAGAGACAAAAGTTAGTGATGTGTGTGTATGCATGCAATCATGGACATCATGAGGAGAAGTGAGATACCCATACAAGTCATTGAATGAGCAATGTTAAATGTCCTCCATTACAATGCGTGTAGCTCAATAACAATGATCCCATACAATTGGGCAGATTATAGGGTGATGTCTAAATCCTAGGAGTGATGAGCACAATTAATTCAGTTGATTCAGTTTACCGGCTTCCTTGTCCTTAGTCTTCTTGGCTCCAACCTTGGCAGCCTTCTCCACATTGGGATCAGTGTTCTCAGTGGCCTTTGGCTTGAGCTCCTTCACCCTACCCCTGACTGCAAGCTGGCACGGGAGAGTGAACACATATTGAGCTACATTATTTCAAACAGCAAGCCCATGTTCAATATGTTTGTCATATAATGTTGACTTATCTAATAAACACACAACTTTATATTCAAATCTGGTACCATGAAGTTTGGCTCATTTGGCAGGTAAGCTACTATCACATTCAGAAAATAAGGTCCATTCACCTTGGATCACATTTTTCTTGAATTAATTACTTGGGTTAACAAAGCCTAGTTGCCACAAGTAGCCTATTAAAGTAACTGTCCAGTGGAGATCTCACTTTAAAAAAAGTTTCATCCTGTATAGGGATGTTACGTTTGATGCCTGAGCTCTGAGGCATGCGTTGAAATTACATTGTGCCGATTTCCGAATCACTTTATCAGAAGCACGTGGTCAATGACGTCCAAAGCTTTGTTTCGTCGAACAACCACCTGATTGGTAGAAGACAAAAAAGCTACACTGCACACACTCTATGGTGTGGGACATAATCTTTAATTATTTAGCTGCTCTAAATCCTTTAGACCAGCAGGTGCCACTAGTGTGCACCTTATCAAAGCCTTGAGTAATTAACCTATTTCAGACAATTAGCTGGAAAATCTCAATGCTCCAGGAAGCTTTGTTTCCCCATCACTAATCCTACACTCGTATTTGTAGCCAAAGTATGATTTGAAAAAAACAAAAGAAACACTTGAACTTGTAACACAAAACATACAGTTTCGATAATGCTTGCCATGTCCTCATTAAACATTATATCATGTTGGCTCACTGGCTGAACTGGCCAATCAGCAGTATACTTGATTAAATATTTTTTGTAACAGGTATATGCCCACACCATTCTGTTGTTGGGGTACGTCCAGGGCCGGATTAACAAAGGGGCTTCCCGGGGCTGAAGCCCCTGTGCCCAGAAGGCAGAAAAAAAGTCAGAAATATATTCATACATTATACAGTACATATTAGATATGTAGTATATATTTTTACTGCAACCGCAAACCACAGGAGGATTCTGGAGTCCGCTCTCAATGAGTGTAAACAGCTTCCTGCTGCCACTATGCTAATCATCAGATGGGGGGAGGAGAGGTATGGGCCCCATGTGGGTAAATGGGGGGCCCAGCCTTGATTGGGTAACAGAGAAAATCAACTGCATAATAACTAAACGTGACTGGTCAATTATGTGAGTCATGGGCTGGGCCCAAGAGGCAAAAACACGAATTACTTATTATATAACCAACCAAGGGAGCCTGTTCTCAATGTTCAAAATACACCAGAGAATATATTTAGCCACAGAGGATCAATAGCTTCTCAAAAATAACTGGATTAAATGTTCTCACAAGCACATGCAGGTAACTGCCAAAATAAAGAAAACGCCAACAAAGTGTCTTAAAAAGGGTGTTTGCTGCAAGAACAGCTTCAATGCACCTTGGCATAAATTCTACAAACTGACCTAAACCATGGCAGGAAAACACACCCCACACACACCATAAATTTTGTTTCCCTCATTTACTCAATTGTTTCCCTTATTTTGGCAGTTACTGGTTGCCTACTGTCGGGAAGGCTGCAATTTGGGCAGCATGCATTCCAAATGTACAGCTTGTTATGTTGTGGCCATAGACATAATACATTGATTTTTGGAACCTCTTACCCTGGAAATTTGAGTGGTAACTCATGGGTACTCTAGCAATGGCTGCCAGTCCTGATTTGAATGGGAACTGCCATCCATGGATTATATGTAGATAGTTGGTTGCAGCTGTCGGTTTGCACATTTCAAAATACAAATCGCGGGAAAAAACATAGTTTGGAAAGCAAACTGCTGAAAATAGAAGACTGTCCGTAGAACCAATATAATTCTCAACTTCCAATTTTTTGTGACCAACAGCACTATTTTTCAAAGTAGCTCATCTTAAGATAGGCTATTGCCAAGAGGAGCGCATTGGCCAGCACCGTGAGTAGTAGCCTATGGCTTCATCATTACGCGAGTCAGTGTGCCACTGGAAATGGTATGTAATTGCCCAATGTAGTAATATATAAATAGAAAACACAATTCAAACAGGAAAGCTGGTTTGACATACTCAATTACAATTTTTGGGAAGGAAAGGTGGATGAAGAGGAGTTTTCCGTGCCACAGCTGTCACGCCCTGGCCTTATTATTCTTTGTTTTCTTGATTATTTTAGTTAGGTCAGGGTGTGACATGGGGAATGTTTATGTTTTGTTGGTTTTGGGTGTTTATTTGGTAAAGGGGTTATGGGGTGTAGTAGATGGTTTTGTGTTGAGTGTATATGTCTAGCGTTGTCTATGTTGGTTAGTTATCTAGGAGAGTCTATGGTTACCTGAATGAGTTCCCAATTAGAGACAGCTGATTTCGGTTGTCTCTGATTGGGAGCCTTATTTAGGGTAGCCATAGGCTCTCATTGGTTGTGGGTAATTGTCTATGTAAGAACGTTTGTAGCCAGTGTGTGTAAGTGCACAACGTTTGTAGCTTCACGGTCGTTTTGTTATTTTGTTGTTTTGTTAAAGTGTTTTTGTGTCGTGTTCATCTTCGTGGTGTTAATAAAAGAAGATGGCTTATTTTCCAACTGCTGCATTTTGGTCCGTTAATCCGCCACACGATCGTGACAACAGCAGGTGCTTTGCTGGATTCTAACAATGAAATTGACAAATGTATCAACCGTAATCTAACCAAATAACCGTAAAATTAGGCTACTCAAATTGGCCTAAACCGCACATGGTTTTACAAACCAGATTTAGCTTTTCCCGACACTTTTTCATATTTTTTGGGCACGTCAGAAGATGCTTCTTCGGTGGCTGCTACTTTTTTTAGGTGGCATGATCAAACGGTTAACCTCAAAGTTAGGCCACATAAAAACGTTAGTTTAAAAACAGCAACTGAATTCTCAGCCTACACACGTTCAATGTTATGCACTTCCAGCAACACCGCAGCAAAGCACGCGGTTTACCTGAACAGGCGCTGACATTTAGGTACCAGTTAGAGCATTAAAGGCAGGGGCGAAAATCTGATATCAACTTTGGAGGGGACAATTACATGACATTTTCTCAAGAGCAATTCCTGAGGGGGACACCAACAGTAGTGCTGTAACACATAGACTACGTTGTAATATGTTAAATGTATATTGAGGAACCATAATCACTACTACTGGATAATTGATAGGTACAGTAGTTAACTGAAGGGTTGTCCCAACTTGTTCAAATGTTTATATCATTATAATATTACTACTAATAATAGTTATAGCAGTGTTCCTTATCAGTCCAGTATGTATGCAGGTATTTGTATTTACAACCAGCAATACCAAGAAAGGCCAGTAGGTGGCAATGGTACTGTACACTGTACACTGTATGGGTGCAGTTTTCGTAAATACAATGAACATGGTGTGATCTCGTCTAAAATAATCTCCATTGAGAACCATCACAAAGTTGGTCTCCACTGGCCTGAGTCTACTACAATAGTTTTACAAGAACAAAAAGATACAAATGAGTACAGTTCTAAAAGCAAAATAACTACTTCAATAAATAACCCAAATAAATCAACCAAAATATCCTTCAGTCAGTGTCTCAACTCTTCAAACAGCAGCTATGGACAAGTTTGTCACACAAAGTATGCAATTTTAAATAAAATAACATTAAATAAATAATTAGTAAGTGTACTGTCATGTACTAAAAACTACTAAACAAAATAACAAATATCATACTATACACCAGGGGTTCTCAAACAGGGGTCCCTGGTGTAATTGAAAGGGGTCCGTGAAATAAAAAAGTGTAATGAACGTATTCAGTACCACAAGGTTTCCAGTAACTTTGCATATAATATAGAGGGGGTGGAGGTCCCTGAGGACCGCTCAAAACCTTGCCTGCCTTGCCTCAAAATATGCAGGGGTTCCAGTACCCCAAAAAAGGTTGCGAACCACTGCTATACACATTACTGAACAAAAGAACTGAACATATGTTTGTGGGTTTCAATGGATCCAAATTGCTGGCAGATATTTTCCCTCTTGAGACTGTCCAGCTTGTCTTTATGTACATTACAGACAACTATGCCGTCCAGTCTCTCTTGGCCCATGCTAGCCCGTAGCCAAGTCTTCAACCTGCGGAGTGCACTGAAACTCCTCTCAGCCTCACATGAAGACACTGGCACCCGAAACAAAATTCTGATCAGCACCTCAACTTGGTCAAACAACCCCCGCACCTCCAATGGAAGCCTCCTGAGGACCTCTGTTGCATCTCCACTGCTTTTACAGGGGTATTTGTTGTGAAAGAGAGGGATCTGCACTGAAAGAGAATCTATGTTCACCTCTGGTACTGATCTAGAGACTCATCCAAATCCCCCGTGAGAAGCGCTCTTTCCAACTTTTGTAGGACGTTTAGACTAGAGGTCGACCGATTATGATTTTTCAATGCCGATACCGATACCGATTATTGGAGGACAAAAAAGCCGAGACCGATTAATCGGCCGATTTTATGTAAAAAAAATGTTTTTTTTAAAATATATATATATCTATCATACACACACACACATTTTTGTAATAATGACAATTGCAACAATACTGAATGAACAATGAACACTTTTATTTTAACCTTTTATGGCTGCAGGCCGGTGTCGGGCTCAATATGACAACAGCCCGTCCAAGTGCAGGGCGCGAAATTCAAAATATATTTTTTAGAAATATTTAACTTTCACACATTAACAAGTCCAATACAGCAAATAAAATATACACATCTTGTGAATCCAGCCAACATGTCCGATTTTTTAAATGTTTTACAGCGAAAACACCACGTATATTTATGTTAGCTCACCACCAAATACAAAAAAGCACAGACATTTTTCACCGCACAGGTAGCTTGCACAAAACCAACCTAACTAACCAAGAACCAACCAAACTAACCAAGAAACAACTTCATCAGATGACAGTCTTATAACAAGTTATACAATAAATCTATGTTTTGTTCGAAAAATGTGCATATTTCAGGTATAAATCATAGTTTTACATTGCACCTGCAATCACAAATAGCACCGAAGCAGCTAGAACAATTACAGAGACCAAATTGAAATACCTAAATACTCATCATAAAACATTTATGAAAAATACATGTTGTACAGCAAATGAAAGACAAACATCTTGTGAATCCAGCCAATATTTCCGATTCTTTAAGTGTTTTACAGCGAAAACACAATATAGCATTATATTAGCTTACTACAGTAGCCAACCACACAACAGCATTGATTCGTTAGGCACGTTAGCGATAGCGAATAAACCAGCAAAAGATATTAATTTTTTCACTAACCTTCTCAAACTTCATCAGATGACAGTCCTATAACATCATATTACACAATACATATATGGTTTGTTCGAAAATGTGCATATTTAGCGGCACAAATCGTGGTTATACAATGTGAATACGTAGGCAAAATGCAATAAAAATGTCCGGAGAAATCTTGGAGAGGCACCTAATCTAATCAAATAACTATTCATAGACTTTACTAAAAAATACATGTTGGACAGCAAATTAAAGATAGCTTAGTTCTTAATGCAATCGCCGTGTTAGAATTCTAAAAATAACTTCAGTACGACATGCAGCTTACGTTATAGCGAGAGAGCGCCCCAAATCTGGGCGCAAACTAATAGTAAACATGTTCGACAGATATATGAAATAACATCATAAATGGGTCCTACTTTTGATGATCTTCCATCAGAATGTTGTACAAGGGGTCCTTCGTCCAGAACAATCGTTGTTTGGTTTGAGAATGGCCTTTTTCCCTCTCGATTTAGCAAGCAAAACTAGCCAAGTGGCGCTAAGCTCTCCTTCGTGAACAAACGCAGAGAACTCAACACGCCTAAACTCCCGAAAAAATTTCAATAATCTGATTAAACTATATTGAAAAAACATACTTTACGATGATATTGTCACATTTATCAAATAAAATCAAAGCCGGAGATATTAGCCGTCTATAACAACAGCTTTTCAGAAGCCAATGCGGAAGTCCTTTCCGCGTCTTTCTGAACAAAGGAAATTGGGGTCCTGTCATTCCAAGCTATCTCTTTTGACCATAGAAAGAGCTAGAGACCCCATTTCACCTCTCACAGCCTATTGACATCTAGTGGAAGGCGTATGAAGTGCATGTATACTAATAGATTTCAAGCAAAAGATTAGGGAGGCCCTGGAACAGATTTCAGATTTTTCAGATTTCAGATTTTTCACTTTCTGACAGGAAGTTTGCTGCAAAATGAGTTCTGTTTTACTCACAGATATAATTCAAACGGTTTTAGAAACTTGAGAGTGTTTTCTATCCAATAGTAATAATAATATGCATATTGTACGAGCAAGAATTGAGTACGAGGCCGTTTGAAATGGGCACCTTTTATCCAAGCTACTCAATACTGCCCCTGCAGCCATAAGAAGTTTTTAACTTAATATAATACATAAATACACACACACACACAGCTCTGAAGTGACAATGATACTGAAGTGTCTGCTTAGGAGACAAATACTCTCAACTGTTTGAATAAAAATAGAGTTTAAGTTACCTGTGATGAATGTTGAAAACAAAAACTAAATTCTATATGCAGGAAATCCTATTTTAATAATGGGCATGGTAAGAATTGACAACCAAAGTGCGAGTCATAATTCCCATGACACCTAGCAAAATCTGAAAAGCGGTTCTTTCATTTATTCCATAGGATATTTTTAGATTCACTTAAAATAAGGTCTGTGTTTCGTGTAGGCTTACATCACCGTGCCAATTTTATAACGGTAGATATCCATAGGACAAGGTAACTCTGATCAATATTGGCTAAATATAAGTGAAGATAAATGGATTTATGAAAATATGTTGACAAACGTTACCTTATCCTACTGAGATTTACACGGGTATCAAAACGTCGAGGCGGTTTAAGCCTGCACGAAACACAGACCTTATTTGAAGTAGATCAAGACATTCTCAATGGAAGACATGAACGGTAAAATAACGAAGGAACCCCTTTCAAATTCAGCCGCAAGTTATTACAGGAATTATAACGCGTCGACTATTTCTCTCTAAACCATATACCTTTGACTAATCCGAAAACTATCACCTTGAAAACAAAACGTTTATTCCGTTCCGTATTTTATCTAACGGGTGGCATCCATGAGTCTAAATATTCCTGTTACATTGCACAACCTTCAATGTTGTCATAGTTACGTAAAGTTCTGGCAAATTTGTTCGCAAAGAGCCCAAACTGTTGCATATACCCTGACTCTGCGTGCAATGAACGCAAGAGAAATGACACAATTTCACCTGGTTAATATTGCCTGCTAACCTGGATTTCTTTTAGCTAAATATGCAGGTTTAAAAATATATACTTGTGTATTGATTTTAAGAAAGGCATTGATGTTTATGGTTAAGTACACATTGGAGCAATGACAGTCATTGATTGATTGTTTTTTATAAGATAAGTTTAATGCTAGCTAGCAACTTACCTTAGCTTACTGCATTCGCTAACAGGCAGGCTCTTCGTGGAGTGCAATGTAATCAATGCAAGATTGAATTCCCCGAGCTGACAAGGTTAAAAATCTGTCGTTCTGCCTCGTTACCTAGGCCGTCATTGAAAATAAGAATGTGTTCTTAACTGACCTGCCTAGTTAAATAAAGATTAAATAAAGGTGTAATTTTTATTTATTTTTAATTAAAAATAAATTGGCAAATCGGCGCCCAAAAATACAGATTTCCGATTGTTATGAAAACTTGAAATCGTCAACCTCTAGTTTAGACTGTCCTGGTCAAAACGGTCGCCAAACTGAACCTCCACACCATCCAACATTTTAAAAAATTCTGCCCTATAGTGATCCACTGCTTTGCCAGCAAATCGTCTTGAGTGCGTCTCAATGGATTCAATAGAGTCAATCAATGTTGTTTCTCATACAGTCAAAGGTAGCTTTCGTCATTTCTCTTGTCCCTAAGAGATGACCGCACACACTCGACTGCAGCCTGCATACCAGAGACAGTCTGAGTTTTCTTCTGCAGTGAAATGTTTAGACATTCAAGCTCTCCAAGAACAGCAGAGGCAAGTGTGAGGCCCAACACAGTCTTGCCTTTGCTGAAGTGCTCGAATAAGCCACTGGCAGTTGAAGCTGTCTTGGATGCAGTTTTTGCCATCTCCTCTAGGCTGCTTAGTACCCGCTCATACTGCCCTAGCACAGCTCTAATAGATTATAGGTGTTTGCTATAATCTTTGCTACCTGGTGAAATAAAATAAAAAAGTTCACTAGCGACAATTTAGCTTTTGCAACGAGACCATTAAATATATTTAAGACAATGGTAGAAGAGAGTGTAGTTCTGTTCTGTTCAGTTTGGACTTCAGTTTATCGCTAACCTTATCACAGGGACTTTGAAGCACTCTAGCTGCATGCTGATCTTGGAATAAACTGACGATAGCAAAAATTCCATCTTTAACGACGCCACATAAATGGAATAGGTACTAGCTAGCTTGATGGTTAATATTTGCTTTAGTTTGCGTGCTAGCTCTGCAAATTCAGCTAGTGTGTGTGTGTGAACCCTGCCAACATAAAAAAAACATTGCTATGGCCGATTGACTAGATAAACCTCACGTCAGTTACGTGCATTGAGTGCCTTTCACACAGTAGATACGAACCCTCTTTTACCTTGCCAGCTAAGGAACTGGCAGTGGATCAAACCATTGTGAGGAAAAGGGCGGGGGTTGCAATCTTTTGAAACTTAAAAAACGCGCTATTAAGTGTCTATAATCAGCATAAGTGCTTTCATTGCGTAGTATTAATGTTATTGAAATTACATAGTTATGTTTACAGTGATATATTGGGGGGGACAAATCATATTTTTGTGTCCCCCCCGTCCCCCCTGGGATTTCCGCCTATGATTAAAGGTAAACTGATCAGTCCGAGTAGTGTGAACTCGCTTCGTCTTCTCTCCTCCGTTCCTTCCATCCTTTCCTTTCATTTACTGTGCTTATCAGTATACCTTCACTGCTCTGGCATATTATTAAACATGACTCACCAAACATAAATGAAATATGGAAACCCTTCTACATTTTAGAGACCATCAAACTCTTAACCACAAATGCAAGGTTTTTGTAGTTAAACTTTGTGCAGCTGTTAAAAACTTAAAACAAAAAGTCGAAGATAAAAAAAATTCTCAGACAGATAAGTTAGTTTGGTTTAAAAAATCGAATTGTCGGCAATAATGATACAAAATAACATCTGTTAAAGACAGATAGCTTGAGAACCTAAAAATAATTACCGATAAATGATTCTGAATGTTCAGCCTCCTTGTCCTCTGCAACATGACATTAGCCCACAGTTGCTATATGAGACATCTGTGGTTTTCCTGTGAACAAGCCCCACATCTACATTTCTATTGAAACATGTATTCTTTGTCCCAGTCACAGCCACCATCTTCTGTAAAGTCAGACTAACAGTATGTATGTAGCTCTCTAAAAAATGACATTGTTCATCCCTGATATGGCTGGTCATCTGTTTTTGCTCATCCTCCTTTTCGGTGAGTTATTTTTCCGCTCCATCTGTTTGTGCTACAGGATATTCCATTCTTCTTTCCCCTCTTTTAGTCTTTTACTTTAGGAACTCTTAATATTTCAACATGTAATGGTTATAATAAGTGTGTCTTATTCCACTGATCATCCTATTGATTTATATTTCTCTGTCATTATTTTACATTTTGTTCAGATAAGAATGACCACTTCTTGATAACATGGCTTTGAATGCATTACAGACTGTTCCGCTTCGCCAACTTGTGTAAAGTGTTCCCATCTCATGTTTTCTTATTTTTCATAATGGCAAAAAGAGCATGATAATGACCCACTTTGTTATGTCCAGATACCTTCCAGTACATCAAAGCCAAAGGTCAGTATCATTATTATGAATTTAAAGCTGCAATTTGTAACGCTTTTGGCTACCAGACAAAACAACGGGTTACCAAAATATTCAAATTTTAATTGACATATTTTCAATAAAAACGTTATTTTGATGAATTCATCCATACAATTTCATCCTTCCACGAGATGCTGTATACACTGGGTATACAAAACATTAACATTACATAGACTGACCAGGCAAATCCAGGTTCAAGCTATGATCCCTTATTGATATCACTTGCCACTTAAATCAGTAAATAGATGAAGGCGAGGAGACATGTTAAAGACATGCATTGTGTATGTGTGCCATTCAGAGGGGGAAAGGGCAAGACAAAATATTTAAGTGCCTTTGAACGGGGTATGGTAGAAGGTGCCAGAACTGCAACAGTGCTGGGTTTTTCACGCTCAACAGTTTCCTGTGTGTATCAAGAATGGTCCACCACCTTAAGGACTTCCTGCCAACTTGACACAACTGTGGGAAGGATTGGAGTCAACATGGGTCAGCATCCCCGTGGAATGAGACAGAAAGCAAGATTAATACAAATCTCCGCTGTTGAAAACCAAATGCTAGTCTAAAATAAAGGGAATATAATATCTAAATGCTTTTTACAGTGGAGATCAAGTTTATAAATTGCCTGGCTGGGCTGATGAGATAGTGGATTGAGCAGTCAAATGGAATAGTGAATAGACTAATTTTTCTTGTTTGCAAACGTTGCGCGCATCACCCTTGTGCGGCAACGTTTACAAACACAAAAAATTGTCTATTCACTATTCCATTTGACTGCTCAATTCTCTATGGTGACAGAACAGAACGCCAACAAAAAAAGCCTCTATTTACATGTTGCTTATGAGTGAATTTCACACTACTTTTGGATTATATTTGGAGTGTAAGGCTCGTATGAATGTCCTGCTTAATATAATGTTTGTGTCATCATTGCAAATCAACTGCATTATACTTAAATTACTTCAACTTCAACCAGTAAAATGTCTCTTTGGCTATCTTTTGCTACAGCCTATGGCCATATCAGTGAGCGTTAGCATTCTAGCTAACAACTTGCTGCATCCAAAATAGTTATTTTACAAAGATCACAACCAAATATAATCTTAGTGACTGTTCAAGCAAGAATCAAAATATCATTGTCAGCATAGGAGAGTCCCAAAAAGTTATTTTGTTTAGGAGTTTAAAAAAAACGAAATCTAGGCTATGTTGAATGGGAGCAGAAGGTGTGGCTTTCTTACTGCAGTCAAGAGTCACGTGCATCTGTACATGACGTCAGTGTGTCGTTCACTGGAAAGTATGGAAAGCCATTTGGGTCTTTGCATTTCAAACAAGATACACGTGAAATAACACTATTTGATGTGTCAAATAACACTATTTGAAGCATAAAATAAGCTTGTTGACCAATCAGGACCTGGATATGACTGTACGTCACATAATCATTTAACACGTTCGTTACTTTTTTACGTAGTTATTACAGATTGATTACACTATCACTTGTATTTCATATGTCACAGCGATTCACCGATATGTATGATGCTGGTAAAGTTTTGTCTTGTGCACCTGCCGCTGCAGCACAAGCACAGACACACTTCCCCAAGCTCTGGGACAGTTCTTGTCAGAAAAAAATCCATCACTTCCGTTGTTTGGCTGCGCCCATATAGCCACGTTCCAAAATGAGCATATGTCCTGGTGGAAGGATGAAAATAAAACACATTTACTCAGAACAATAATACGTCTTTAATGAATGACATGTCCTTAATCTTTTGTTTAAATGTTGGCAACCGTTTTACAAAAAGCAAAATGCCCATCGAAGCCGAAGATTATTGTGTGATAACTCCCTCCTAAGGGCTGTTCCTGGCACGTTCTCGTTGTTTATTGCTTAAATAGACAACAGTGTCTTAATTGTTTTTCTATTTCAAACTCATATAATATTAAGTGGTACATTATCTGTATGAGTAGTTAAACATTGAAAATTAATTTATAATTGAATTAAAAAAGACACTCCATCATCCCTCTGATCTCATAGATCTTCCTCAGCCCAGTCTAACAGTTATTCCTGCAGTCATCAATGAGAGAGACTCTGTTCAGCTGAACTGTCAGACTCCTCCATCTGTCTCTGAGTGTTTCTTCAAAATGGAAGGGCAAGTGGAATTCACCCTACCATCACCCTGTAATCAGACACTCACAGGAACACTACTGTTGAAGTGGACAGGTCAGAGTGCACCAGTTGAGGTCAAAATACAATGTCAGTACAGTGCTACAGGTTCACAGTTTAGATCCATATACAGTGAGCCGTCAACAGTGACAATTCAGGGTAAGAAGACTATTTGAATGGTTGTAACAATGTACTGTTGTGCCATCATTACCATGTTCCTCTTGAGATATGTTATCATATTGTGTGTTGTCATAAGCTATTACATGAAGCAATCAAGCAATATATTATATCTCCTTCATTTCCCATACTGTCGCTGCATGAGTTAATGGACTCAAGATCCTTAAGTCTGAAATAACAAGGAGGGACTAGGCTATCAGTACATTTCTCAAAACCACTAAATGCTAAATGCTTAATTCCTCTATTCTCACAGACATTCCTCAGGTGACAGTGAGTTCTACAGTCATCAGAGAGACAGAATCAGTTCAGCTGAGTTGTGAGACTCCTCCATCTCTCCGTGTGTCTCACTGTTACTTCTACATAGAGGGGGGTAAAAATCTTCCAGACTCATCGTGTACGCAGACAATAACAGGAACAGAGCTGCTCAAGAGGGCACATCAAACATTACCAGCTGTGGTCAAATTGACGTGTTACTACGCTGTAGGGAGGTCTCACACATCTCCTTTAAGTAACCCTGTCTCAGTCACTGTTCAGGGTAAGTAGGTGGTTTATAAAATTATACACTTCACTGTTATACTGTATTAATTATGCTCGTTCTGAAAATGAGATTTTCTGTCGTATTTCTTAAACGTCTTCATTTCACATAATGATAGGATTTACTGTACTTTGTACAAACATAAATGCTGACATAGTTGAACATTTTATTAATGGATTCTCCATACTGTTAGTATGTATGGATTACCTGTAATGTTTTTTAAATGCAACGTTCAAAGACACCCACCTCCTCCCAGGCTGACAGTGAGTTCAACAGTCATCAGAGAGAGAGACTCAGTTCAGCTGAGCTGTGACTCTCCTCCATCTGTCTCTGTGTCTCACTGTTACTTCTACACAGAGGGGAGAGATCCTAAACACTCACCCTGTACAAATTCACTCACGGGGACTGAGCTGCTCTCGTGGGCAGGTCAAAGTTCATCAGCTGAGATCTAACAGATGTTTTTACACAGTAGAAACTTACTATCCATCGATGCAAAGTGGTTCTGTCTCTTACTATTCTTGGTAAGAAATGTTATATTCAGATTGTCTTTAATGATTCTGTTTAAATCACAATCTCATCCAATGTCATTTTAAAAATAGTTGTTATGAAGACAATAAACATTTGAAATGTACATGTCAAAAGTAGAGTTCTAAGATCCCACGGGAAACAACCACAGAGACAGGCCAAAGTATAATCAAAGGTTCTTTATAAACTCAGCTTGACACAGTAATACACAGTATCACTACGGCCCTATTAGAAACTTATAAATAGGCTGGGATTTAGGGCTGTAGACTAACTAGAAGCAACGAGCCAAACTAACACAGCAGTTGATTCCCGATCGGTGGCCAATGTTCATTCGGGTCTCTCCGAGCAGGGTTTGTTCATTCGGTTCTACCCGAGCAGGATTAGTTCGGCTCTACCCGAACAGGGTTCGGCTCTTCCTCCCGAGCAGGGATCGTTAGTCGATGGCTGGTCTGGTAGTCGATTGCTGGTTTGGTGTTCAACGGCAGGTCGCCTTCTGTCCCTCGCTCCTCACCGGCCTGGCTGCATGGTAGAGTTGGGTGTAGCCTCTCAGCTGCGTCAGGCGTGTCCTCCGTGTCTGTAGTCGTGGGGGACAGAAAACATACAATTAGAGGATGTACTGGCCAACAATTGGGGTCACACTCACACGCTTGAAACAAGCACTTTCCTTAAATAGTGCTGTAGAGTTTTGTGATTTGTTTCTTTCCTACAGCAGGGGACCAGCGGAGAGGTGCAGGGAGTCGGTCGAGTGGTCCCTGGTTCAGCTCCATTTAATTCCAGTTCTGGGTGTTTAGCAATTCGTTTTGGGAGGGAGGAGGTGATAGAGATTTGGCAACAGCTGTCTCAATGTCACTTTAGTCCATGCTAATCTGTGGAATCACAGCACACCACACAAGCAAGCAAAAATAGTCCATGCGATTCAATTTGATTTCACATGTGAGAATGTAAGGAAATAAGTGAAAGGCAATCGTTGTAAACACACAGCACACATGATTAAAGGCACTCATAAATAGGAATGATGTCAAATCAGACATGCTGATACGTAATATAAAGAGAATGGCAGGCTCGAGTTCAGTAAAAGTCAGTGTCACTTGTGACATATAAACTCAGCAAAAAAAGAAACTTCCCTTTTTCAGGACACTGTCTTTCAAAGATAATACGTAAAAATCCAAATAACTTGCAGATCTTCATTGTAAAGGGTTTAAACACTGTTTCCCATGCTTGTTCAATGAACCATAAACAATTAATGAACATGCACCTGTGGAACGGTCGTTAAGATACTAACAGCTTACAGACGTTAGGCAATTAAGGTCACAGTTATGAAAACTTAGGACACTAAAGAGGCCCTTCTACTGACTCTGAAAAACACCAAAAGAAACATGCCCAGGGTCCCTGCTCATCTGTGTGAACGTGCCTTAGGCATGCTGCAAGGAGGCATGAGGACTGCAGATGTGGCCAGGGCAATAAATTGCAATATCCGTACTGTGAGACGCCTAAGACAGCGCTACAGGGAGACAGGGCGGACAGCTGATAGTCCTCGCAGTGGCAGACCATGTGTAACAACACCTGCACAGGATCGGTACATCCAAACATCACACCTGCGGGACAGGTACAGGATGGCAACAACAACTGCCAGGGTTACAACAGGAACGCACAATCCCTCCATCAGTGCTCAGACTGTCCGTAATAGGCTGAGAGAGGCTGGACTGAGGGCTTGTAGGCCTGTTGAAAGGCAGGTCCTCACCAGACATCACCGGCAATGTCGCCTATGGGCACAAACCCACCGTCGCTGGACCAGACAGGACTGGCAAAAAGTGCTCTTCACTGACGAGTCGCGGTTTTGTCTTACCAGGGATGATGGTCGGATTCGCGTTTATCGTGAAGGAACGAGCGTTACACCGAGGCCTGTACTCTGGAGCGGGATCGATTTGGAGGTGGAAGGTCCGTCATGGTCTGGGGCGGTGTGTCACAGCATCATCGGACTGAGCTTGTTGTCATTGCAGGCAATATCAACACTGTGCGTTACAGGGAAGACATTCTAATCCCTCATGTGGTACCCTCACTGAAGGCTCATCCTGACATGACCCTCCAGCATGACAATGCCACCAGCCATACTGCTCGTTCTGTGCGTGATTTCCTGCAAGACAGAAATGTCAGTGTTCTGCCATGGCCAGCGAAGAGCAAGGATCTCAATCCCATTGAGCACATCTGGGACCTGTTGGATTGGAGGGTGAGGGCTAGGGCCATTCCCCCCAGAAATGTCCGGGAACTTGCAGGTACCTTGGTCGAAGAGTGGGGTAACATCTCACAGCAAGAACTGGCAAGTCTGGAGCATTCCATGAGGAGGAGATGCACTGCAGTACTTAATGCAGCTGGTGGCCACTCCAGATACTGACTGTTACTTTTTATTTTGACCCCCCCGTTGTTCAGGAATACATTATTCCATCTTGTCATGTTCATACAAATATTTACACATGTTAAGTTTGCTGAAAATAAACGCAGTTGACAGTGAGAGGATGTTTCTTTTTTGATGAGTTTACATTACATTCAAATAGAGTGATGCAAAACAAAACAAATCAAATCAAATCAAGGTTATTTTATATAGCCCTTCGTACATCAGCTAATATCTCGAAGTGCTGTACAGAAACCCAGCCTAAAACCCCAAACAGCAAGCAATGCAGGTGTAGAAGCACGGTGGCTAGGAATAACTCCCTAGAAAGGCCAAAACCTAGGAAGAAACCTAGAGAGGAACCAGGCTATGAGGGGTGGCCAGTCCTCTTCTGGCTGTGCCGGGTGGAGATTATAACAGAACTATGCCAAGATGTTCAAAATGTTCATAAGTGACAAGCATGGTCAAATAATAATCATGAATAATTTTCAGTTGGCTTTTCATAGCCGATCATTAAGAGTTGAAAATAGCAGGTCTGGGACAGGTGGCGGTTCCATAACCGCAGGCAGAACAGTTGAAACTGGAATAGCAGCAAGGCCCGGTGGACTGGGGACAGCAACGAGTCATCATGCCCGGTAGTCCTGACGTATGGTCCTAGGGCTCAGGTCCTCCGAGAGAGAGAAAGAAAGAGAGAAGGAGAGAATTAGAGAGAGCCAAGATTTTCAAAATGTTCATAAATGACAAGCATGGTCAAATAATAATCAGGAATAAATGTCAGTTGGCTTTTCATAGCCGATCATTAAGAGTTGAAAACAGCAGGTCTGGGACAGGTAGGGGTTCCATAACCGCAGGCAGAACAGTTGAAACTGGAATAGCAGCAAGGCCAGGCGGACTGGGGACAGCAAGGAGTCATCATGCCCGGTTTGCCGTGACGTATGGTCCTAGGGCTCAGGTTCTCCGAGAGAGAAGAAAGAAAGAGAGAAAGAGAGAATTAGAGAGAGCATACTTAAATTCACACAGGACACTGGATAAGATAGGAGAAGTACTCCAGGTATAACCAACTGACCCTAGCCCCCCGACACATAAACTACTGCAGCATAAATACTGGAGGCTGAGACAGGAGGGGTCAGGAGACACTGTGGCCCCATCAGAAGAAACCCCCGGACAGGGCCAAACAGGAAGGATATAACCCCACCCACTTTGCCGAAGCACAGCCCCCGCACCACTAGAGGGTTATCTTCAACCACCAACTTATAATCCTGAGACAAGGCCGAGTATAGCCCACAAAGATCTCCACCACAGCACAAACCAAGGGGGGGCGCCAACCCAGACAGGAAGATCACGTCAGTAACTCAACCCACTCAAGTGACGCACCCCTCCCAGGGACGGCATGAAAGAGCACCAGTAAGCCAGTGACTCAGCCCCTGTAATAGGGTTAGAGGCAGAGAATCCCAGTGGAGAGAGGGGAACCGGCCAGGCAGAGACAGCAAGGGCGGTTCGTTGCTCCAGAGCCTTTCCGTTCACCTTCACACTCCTGGGCCAGACTACACTCAATCATATGACCTACTGAAGAGATAAGTCTTCAGTAAAGACTTAAAGGTTGAGACCGAGTCTGCGTCTCTCACATGGGTAGGCAGACCGTTCCATAAAAATGGAGATCTATAGGAGAAAGCCCTGCCTCCCGCTGTTTGCTTAGAAATTCTAGGGACAACTAGGAGGCCTGCGTCTTGTGACCGTAGCGTACGTATAGGTATGTACGGCAGGACCAGGAAAGATAGGTAGGAGCAAGCCCATGTAACGCTTTATAGGTTAACAGTAAAACCTTGAAATCAGCCCTTGCCTTAACAGGAGGCCAGTGTAGGGAAGCTAGCACTGGAGTAATATGATCGAATTTCTTGGTTCTAGTCAGGATTCTAGCAGCCTTATTTAGCACTAACTGAAGTTTATTTAGTGCTTTATCCGGGTAGCCGGAAAGTAGAGCATTGCAGTAGTCTAACCTAGAAGTAACAAATGCATGGATTAATTTTTCTGCATCTTTTTTGGACAGAAAATTTCTGATTTTTGCAATGTTACGTAGATGGAAAAAAGCTGTCCTTGAAACAGTCTTGATATGTTCGTCAAAAGAGAGATCAGGGTCAAGAGTAACGCCGAGGTCCTTCACAGTTTTATTTGAGACGACTTTACAACCATCAAGATTAATTGTCAGATTTAACAGAAGATCTCTTTGTTTCTTGGGACCTAGAACAAGCATCTCTGTTTTGTCCGAGTTTAAAAGTAGAAAGTTTGCAGCCATCCACTTCCTTATGTCTGAAACACAGGCTTCTAGCGAGGGCAATTTTGGGGCTTCACCATGTTTCATTGAAATGTACAGCTGTGTGTCATCCGCATAGCAGTGAAAGTTAACATTATGTTTTCGTATAACATCCCCAAGAGGTAAAATATATAGTGAAAACAATAGTGGTCCTAAAACGGAACCTTGTGGAACACCGAAATGTACAGTTGTTTTGTCAGAGGACAAACCATTCACAGAGACAAACTGATATCTTTCCGACAGGTAAGATCTCAACCAGGCCAGAACTTGTCCGTGTAGACCAATTTGGGTTTCCAGTCTCTCCAAAAGAATGTGGTGATCGATGGTGTCAAAGGCAGCACTAAGGTCTAGTAGCACGAGGACAGATGCAGAGCCTCGGTCTGACGCCATTAAAAGGTCATTTACCACCTTCACAAGTGCAGTCTCAGTGCTATGATGGGGTCTAAAACCAGACTGAAGCATTTCGTATACATTGTTTGTCTTCAGGGAGGCAGTGAGTTGCTGCGCGACAGCTTTTTCTAAAAATTTTGAGAGGAATGGAAGATTCAATATAGGCCGATAGTTTTTTATATTTTCCGGGTCAAGGTTTGGCTTTTTCAAGAGAGGCTTTATTACTGCCACTTTTAGTGAGTTTGGTACACATCCGGTGGATAGAGAGCCGTTTATTATGTTCAACATAGGAGGGCCAAGCACAGGAAGCAGCTCTTTCAGTAGTTTAGTAGGAATAGGATCCAGTATGCAGCTTGAAGGTTTAGAGGCCATGATTATTTTCATCATTGTGTCAAGAGATATAGTACTAAAACACTTAAGTGTCTCTCCCGATCCCAGGCCCTGGCAGAGCTGTGCAGATCCAGGACAGCTAAGCCCTGGAGGAATACGCAGATTTAAAGAGGAGTCCGTAATTTGCTTTCTAATGATCATGATTTTTTCCTCAAAGAAGTTCATGAATTTATTACTGCTGAAGTGAAAGCCATCCTCTCTTGGGGAATGCTGCTTTTTAGTTAGCTTTGCAACAGTATCAAAAAGAAATTTTGGATTGTTCTTATTTTCCTCAATTAAGTTGGAAAAGTAGGATGATCGAGCAGCAGTGAGGGCTCTTCGGTACTGCACGGTACTGTCTTTCCAAGCTAGTCGGAAGACTTCCAGTTTGGTGTGGCGCCATTTCCGTTCCAATTTTCTGGAAGCTTGCTTCAAAGCTCGGGTATTTTCTGTATACCAGGGAGCTAGTTTCTTATGACAAATGTTTTTCGTTTTTAGGGGTGCAACTGCATCTAGGGTATTGCGCAAGGTTAAATTGAGTTCCTCAGTTAGGTGGTTAACTGATTTTTGTCCTCTGACGTCCTTGGGTAGGCAGAAGGAGTCTGGAAGGGCGTCAAGGAATTTTTGTGTTGTCTGAGAATTTATAGCACGACTTTTGATGCTCCTTGGTTGGGGTCTGAGCAGATTATTTGTTGCGATTGCAAACGTAATAAAATGGTGGTCCGACAGTCCAGGATTATGAGGAAAAACATTAAGATCTACAACATTTATTCCATGGGACAAAACTAGGTCCAGAGTATGACTGTGGCAGTGAGTAGGTCCAGAGACATGTTGGACAAAACCCACTGAGTCGATGATGGCTCCGAAAGACTTTTGGAGTGGGTCTGTGGACTTCTCCATATGAATATTAAAATCACCAAAAATTAGAATATGATCTGCTATGACTACAAGGTCTGATAGGAATTCAGGGAACTCAGAGAGGAACGCTGTATATGGCCCAGGAGGCCTATAAACAGTAGCTATAAAAAGTGATTGAGTAGGCTGCATAGATTTCATGACTAGAAGCTCAAAAGACGAAAACGTCATTTTTTTTTTTGTAAATTGAAATTTGCTATCGTAAATGTTAGCAACACCTCCGCCTTTGCGGGATGCACGGGGGATATGGTCACTAGTGTAACCAGGAGGTGAGGCCTCATTTAACACAGTAAATTCATCAGGCTTAAGCCATGTTTCAGTCAGGCCAATCACATCAAGATTATGATCAGTGATTAGTTCATTGACTATAACTGCCTTTGAAGTGAGGGATCTAACATTAAGTAACCCTATTTTGAGATGTGAGGTATCACGATCTCTTTCAATAATGGCAGGAATGGAGGAGGTCTTTATCCTAGTGAGATTGCTAAGGCGAACACCGCCATGTTTAGTTTTGCCCAACCTAGGTCGAGGCACAGACACAGTCTCAATGGGGATGGCTGAGCTGACTACACTGACTGTGCTATTGGCAGACTCCACTAAGCTGGCAGGTTGGCTAACAGCCTGCTGCCTGGCCTGCACCCTATTTCATTGTGGAGCTAAGGGAGTTAAAGCCCTGTCTATGTTCGTAGATAAGATGAGAGCACCCCTCCAGCTAGGATGGAGTCCGTCACTCCTCAACAGGCCAGGCTTGGTCCTGTTTGTGGGTGAGTCCCAGAAAGAGGGCCAATTATCTACAAATTCTATCTTTTGGGAGGGGCAGAAAACAGTTTTCAACCAGCGATTGAGTTGTGAGACTCTGCTGTAGAGCTCATCACTCCCCCTAACTGGAAGGGGGCCAGAGACAATTACTCGATGCCGACACATCTTTCTAGCTGATTTACAGGCTGAAGCTATGTTGTGCTTGGTGACCTCTGACTGTTTCATCCTAACATCGTTGGTGCCGACGTGGATAACAATATCTCTATACTCTCTACACTCACCAGTTTTAGCTTTAGCCAGCACCATCTTCAGATTAGCCTTAACGTCGGTAGCCCTGCCCCCTGGTAAACAGTGTATGATCGCTGGGTGATTCGTTTTAAGTCTAATACTGCGGGTAATGGAGTCGCCAATGACTAGGGTTTTCAATTTGTCAGAGCTAATGGTGGGAGCCTTCGGCGTCTCAGACCCCGTAACGGGAGGAGTAGAGACAAGAGAAGACTCGGCCTCAGACTCCGACTCGCTACTCAATGGGGAAAACCGGTTGAAAGTTTCTGTCGGCTGAATGAGCGACACCGGTTGAGCATTCCAACAGCATTTCCCTCCAGAAGCCATGAGAAAATTGTCCGGCTGCGGGGACAGTGCGGGGGGATTTATACTAACGTTACTATCTGTACTTACTGGTGGCACAGACGCTGTTTCACCCTTTCCTACACTGAAATTACCCTTGCCTAACGATTGCGTCTGAAGCTGAGCTTGCAGCACAGCTATCCTCGCCGTAAGGCGATCATTCTCCTGTATATTATGAGTACAGCGAATGCAATTAGAAGACATCATGTTAATGTTACTACTTAGCTTCGGCTGTTGAAGGTGCTGACGAACCATGTCCAGATAAAGCGTCCGGAGTGAAAAAGTTGAATGAGGGAAAAAAGTTGTGATGGAAAAACTAAAAATATAAACGGTAATTAAAAAAAAAAAAAAAAAAACGTAAAGTTGTCAGCTAGCAAAGCAAAGCTAGCAAAGTAAAGTTGGCAACAAAACGCACAGCAACAAAACGCACAGCAACACGTCTGCAAATTCAAGAGACTCTGTTCTTTCCTAACAGATCCAAAACCAGACATTACAGTCTATTTTGATAAGGACTTCACCATCATCTGTTTGATTCGTGGATCCGTCAGTCCTGACACCACCTGTAACCTGTATGTTGGAGAGGAGAGTCAGCCATCCTTCACAGCAAAGATCAAGAAGAGAAAAACCCTCTCAGCTTCCAATCAGGGGTTCTGTAGATTCACTGTAACTGAGAGTGACCTGGTCAGTAGTCTTCAGTCAGTGAGGCGTAAGGAGGTGAGCTGTGACTACAGAGTGAGCTCTGGACCAAACTCTCTCTCCACGCAGTGATGGGAAAAGCTTTACAGGTGAGTCATTATCTAAACAAATCTATCAGGGCTGCAGGTCTTCATGATCTGACTCACCTTGATTTTAGCATCTTCTTAGTATGACTATATTAATTCTGACCAACAAACAAAATACCACATTTCAATCCCAAATTATTTCAGATCTGGTGGGAGTTCACATCAGTAATCCAACAACTATACAGACACCTTCTATAGCAGGTAGGCTACACATTTGTGCTTTTATAGTGGCACTGCTGTTATTTTAAAGCAAAGCAAGTTTCAGCAATAAGAATAGTTGTGTTAATGTGTAAATGAAACTGTTCTGTAGATATGACACCAGCCTCAACACCAATGCCTGGGATCATCAGCACAAGTAATATAATGTCTGTGTTCATCTAGTCGAGTGTTTAGATCGTATCTATGCGCTGTTATGCTTCTGCTGTTAGATAACATGGTGACCTTATTCTTGGAAGCTGTCATACAACAATCAACACCTTATCTGTTCTGAAAGACCTTATCACCTTACGAATTGGTCTTATCATCTCTATAATGAGGAGAAATATAATCTACCAGGGCTGGAAGCAATCTGTCCGTAGTGATTTTTATAGTCCTACTTTGCCCACTTTGAATAGATAAGTCATGAAGGTATTTCAAAAGGCCAACAACACCATGATGATCATTAATACGATCATTAATAAAATGCTAATTTCATTAATATGTGTTTTCTCAGTGGGTTTGACTCCAGGTCCTAGATCTACTTTGCCTCCCAGCACGACAGTGAGTCCTACAGAAGGTGTGCTGGGCCTCTAAATGACCATCTCTGCAAATACTAATTGTACAGTCAAGAGTTTAGATTATGGGCCTGTAAAATTAAGTGACCCAAATGTGAATGTAAAACCTTATTCTTGTGTAGTCATATTGCTTCTCACTTTCAACTGTTACTTGTACCTTTACCCCAGACACCACAGTGACACCAACTACCAGTAAGTAGATCCACCAATTTAAACTTAGTTTGCAAATACAATATCTTTGTTCACATTCATTAACTAAAGCTCTGACCGGTTAACTAATAGATGTATTCATAGTTGCTTGTAATTCCAGTCCATATTTTTAACCACTTTTAGTCCATCTGATTTGTAGGTAATGTGCAGTGTACTTCTCTCTTTCTGCTTAATTAATGACCTTAGATATTACATTCATTTACATTTGTTCTTGTGTAATATGAGTAATCTCTTCTCACCAGGTTTGACCTCCCCTTTGACCCCTAGCACGGCAGTGAATCCTTTATCAGGTCTCTTAGTCATCTTTATCTAGTTAGCAAATATAAGTAAAACACATAGAGTAGCTTATCTTCTCCATGTTTTTTTTTTCCATCACAAATTTGCCTCATTACAAAAAGAGGTTGATATTTGATTGATTAAAATCAACCCATTTAGATGTATTTTTGTATAATCAGATCCAATGATTTGCTTTGCATCAGGGTCGACTGTTTGCTGTACTTTGACCACTGACACCCCAGCGAGTCCAACTGAAAGTAAGTATAGCCAATAGGTTTCATTTAGTTTGCTAAATATTTGTGTCTATTAATGCATAAACCAGTATACAAATATAGCCAAATGTGAATTCTGTCAAAGGTTTAGGATTAATCAAACAATTTGTCTCTTCTTAGAAATATTTACATAACTCTGTTATTAAACTGTCCTTCTCTCTTGCATGTGCCCAGGAGGTCAAGAAAGCATTCTGGGTAAGTATCCTTTTCTCGCTGTCTTTTCTCATACATATGAAAACAGAGCTGTGCACATTATCTTAGAAGAACAATAATGTGGTCCAAGAGCTAATGACCTCTCCTGATGTCATCATGTCACCAAATAGTGGGGCAAATATGGCAGGCAGCAGTGAGTGTGGCTTCTGGAGTGGGCGTGCTCCTGGTAGGATTGACAGCTGTCTGTCTCTGCAGGAGGATCAGTGAGTACATTTGATTCTGCAAAACAAATAATTAGCAAATTTACCGTGCTGATATTAATGTAAGTTCCTTTGGCATGGGTTAATTTATGAACTCATTTTGATCATACTGTATAGATTAGACTATATTCAATATAATTAATTTAGCCTCATTTGTTTTTCAGAGAAAACCAATTCTCAGAGGTAAGAATTCCCCTTGTGAATATGATGCAGATTGTATCAACCTTTAGTTCCATATTGTCCATGATGAGATGTTCTTACCACAACCTTCTTATACTTTTATGTTGTACAGACCTACAGCCAGACAGGATGATCACAGCCAATGTATGTTCCAAACAAAATACATCAACATAGACACACATACAACTTACCTAACTACTGTATATACAGGCATGTACAAACACTGTAATTCCATTTTCATTGTGTTTCTGTTGTAGATAATTTGGTGTCTAAGGGAGCGGTGAGCAGCGGAGTCATGGTAAGTATTTTACATTACAGTGGTATCTGTACACATATACCCCTCTGACAGAGGAGGCTGGTGGGATGAGTTATAGGAGGACAGGCTCATTGTAATGATTGTAATGGATTTAATAGGACGGAGTCAAACACATCAAACACATCAAAACTACGTGTTCGACTCCATTCTATTCATTCCATTTCAATGATTACAATGAGACCGTCCTCCTATAACTCCTCTCACCAGCATCCTCTGCCCTCTGACTGTCTGATCTGAGGATCAAGACCTTAATGTTACATTAATAGTGCTTCAACATATGACTGTTCAAAGTATCAAGCCAACAGCTGTATTTATTTACAGATTTATATGGTAATATATGGTATGTTTTTCACCAGAAATAATTTCTTAATACATTAATTAATGTTAAACCTTGTAAATGTGTTCCTAAGTAGGTACAGAGTTTAGTCATATAAACAATGTTTTATCAAATAACCTACATCTTGCATTGGACATGTGTAGACCTCAGAATGACACAAAACCGACAAACACTTCCTGTGATACAGAGGGTGCCGTTCATGTCACGAGTTAGAGAGTTGAATAGACAGACAGTTTTTAGACTGGAGGATAAAAAGTCTCTTCTCTCTCTTCTTCTCTCTCTACTACAGGTGGATTCAGGTGCTGGAATCGATTCTCAGATCACTTATGTACTGTCCACGTTCATGACCTCAGGTTTGTCCCTCAGAACTCGGGACCATCTGCAAGTGCACAGGTACTGTACATGCTTAAATGTTGGGCCTAACCTTATCAACCATATCAAAACGCATATATGACACTTAAAACAGAAATTAATGTGTCAGAGCATCTGTTGAGCGTGAGAATAGAGCTGTAGATCTGCAGGGTGGTTTGAGTCAGGAGGAGAAGTCTGAAGTGACATCAAGCCCTGTTACTTGCACTTCTTCTGTTTGGCTGTTACTAACGCAACAGGGCAAACTCGACTAAGTAACACACATGCAATGTAGACATGTAATATACACATGATCCCCCCTCAAACACACACTCATACATACATACACAACCTCTTACTCATGGAATTGTCTCTCTCTGTGATGTGCAGGTCCCGTTGATGTGGATACACAGGCATTTGCATATGAACATGTAAGTACAGCACAAATGTCCTATTCATTGTATTATATTATATTGTTATATTATTATATATGGCATTGTTTTCACAGACAGACTGACTAGAGGATAAAAGTATCTCTCTTTCTCTCACTGTGTTTCATGACTTTCAGTTTAAGATCGGTGTTACATCCTCATAAACAAACCTTATGAATTACATTTACTGTACTGTAGATTCGACGCCTAAATCTGTTTCTTTCCTCTAGTCTGATACGTACCACGTATACAGCTCAATCCCCGACAGACCAGCAACGTCAGCCCAGCCGGATGGGTTGTACAATCTGCAGACAAACTGACACTACACCTCTGGCTTTCTGTAGCTATGTCTCACACATCTCATACAAATGCATTCTTTCTCACACGACATCCTTTGTTTATCACACATCCAGATACTGTAAATAAGTTGCTTAAAAGGTAATAAATCTACTGTATTACACATGGACAACTGACTTGTTACACGACATCCTTTGTTTATCACACATCCAGATACTGTAAATAAGTTGCTTAAAAGGTAATAAATCTACTGTATTACACATGGACAACTGACTTGTTACAAGTCAGACTATCCATAAAATCTGTTACTGTGTTAATATTTATATTTTGGAGGGGTCCGGGGCATACTCCCCTTTGAGCATTTTTCTTATTTCTTCCCCCTAGTAAATGCTAAATCTACTGTATTTATGTATATTATGTTGACTGTTTGATACCAGTTGGATACAATTAATTTCCTATTGAGCAAAACATAATCCAAAACACAACCAAAACAAACTGCAAATGCATACAAACTCAAGTTTGTTGAGTCACAAACTTGATACATTTATTTGGTGAAAGGAATATAGGACCAAAATACATAATGTTTGACTATGTTAATACACTATAAATGAATTTGTCCAAATACTTATGACTTCTTGAATTGGGGGGACTATATACATAAAGTGCTTTTATATCTAAATGGTAAAACATACAATACCCTCAAAGTATTCACATCCCTTGACTTTTTCCACATTTTGTTATGTTAAAGCCTGATTTTAAAATGTATGAAATTTAGATTTTTTTTTGTCACTGGCCTACACACAATACCGCATAATGTCAAAGTGGAATGATGTAAAAAAAAATAGTGTCATTAAGTATTCCATTCCTTTGTTAGGGAAATCCAAAATAAGTTGAATAATACGTTGCATGGACTCACTCTGTGTGCAATAATAGTGTTTAACATTGTTTTTAATGACTACCTGATCTCTGTACCCCACACATACAATTATCTGTAAAGTCGGTCAGTCGCGTAGTGAATTTCAGACACAGATTCAACCAAAAAAAACGGAGGTTGTCTAATGCCTCACAAAGAAGGAAACTTATTGGTAAAAGAAAACAGACATTGTTAAGTTATTAATTACACATTGGATGGTGTGTCAATATACCCACTCACAACAAAGATACTGGCATCATTCCTAACTTAGTTGCCGGAGAGGAAAAACCCAGAGATTTCACCACGAGGCCAATGGTGACTTTAAAAGAGTTACAGAGTTTAATGGCTGTGATAGGAGACAACTGAGGATGGATCAACAACATTGTAGTTAATCTACCATACTAACCTAAATGTCGGAGTGAAAAGAAGGAAGCATGTACCTGTTTGCAACAAGGCACTAAAGTAATACTGCAAAAATGATGGCAAAGAAATTCACTTTTTGTCCTGAATACAAAATGTTATGTTTGGGGCAAATAGAATACAACACATTAGTGAGTACCATTCTCATTTTCATGCACAGTGGTGGCTGCATCTTATTGGTATATGTAACGACATTCTACGTCGTCCTCCTCCTCAGACGAGGAGAGGAGAGAGGGATCAGATGACCAATGTGCAGCGAGGTATGTAGACATGAATGAATTTCTTAGACACGACGAACACTGACACGAACTATACTTGAATATTTACAAAATAACAAACAAACAACGTAGACTAACCTGAACATGCAAACTACATATAACGAAGCACGCATGAACAGGAACGAACGAACGAACGAGACGAGACAGTACTGTGTGGTGCAAATAAACACAGACACAGCGACAATCACCCACAAACAAACAATGTGAAACCACCTACCTTAATATGGTTCTCAATCAGAGGAGATGAAAACCACCTGCCTCTAATTGAGAACCATATCAGGTCACCCATTTACCAACATAGAAACACATAACATAGAAATGCCCACCCACACTCACGCCCTGACCGACTAACACATACAAAACAACAGAAAACAGGTCAGGAACGTGACAGTATACTTGTAATCATTAAGGGACTGTGGAGTTTTTCAGGATAGAAATGTAATGGAGCTAAACACAGATAAAGTCCTAGAGGAACACCTGGTCGAGTCTGCTTTCCACCAGACACTGGGAGATTAATTCACATTTCAGCAGGATAATAACCTAAAACACAAGGCTAAATATACACTGGAGTTGCTTACCAAGAAGACAGTGAATGTTCCTGAGTGGCAGAGTTACAGTTTTGACCTGAATCTACTTAAAAATCTATGGTAAGACCTGAAAATGGTTGTCTAGCAATGATCAACAACCAATTGGACAGAGCTTGAAGAAATTTGAAAAGAATGATTGGCAAATGTTGCGCAATCCAGGAAAGCTCTTAGAGATTTAGAGACCCAGAAAGACTCACAGCTGTATTTGCTGCCAAAGGTGCTTCTACAAAGTATTGACTCAGTGGTGTAAATACTTATCTAAATGAAATATTTCTGTTTTTCATTTTCAAATAATGACAAAAAATTACAAAAATCATGATTTCACTTTGTCATAATGGGGTATTATGTGTAGATTGGTGAGATGTCTTTATTGTTGTAATACATTTTGAATTCAGGCTGTAACACAACACAATGTGTATTAAGTCAAGGGGTATGAGTACTTTATGAAAATACCCTAAAATAAAGGGGAAATTCTGTACTGTCGCCTTATATAAAACATTCTCTCTCAAATCTAAAATACTGGATTATGCAGCCATATATGTTTTTTGGGCTTCACTGTCCAAATGCATATTGAGGAGAGAGTATGACCGATTAAATTATTTAGATTTTTCAGATACCCTTACTTCTGCAACATTAGCTCATGCTTGCTGTATGAGACTGTTGTTTAGGTTTCTGCTCTCTGTGGTTTTGTAATGAACAAGCTCCACATCTACTTCTCTATTCAAACAATCCTCTGACTCAGTCACACACCTTACTGTGAAGTCAGACTAACAGTATGTAGCTGTCTGACAAATGGCATTGTTCATCCCTGATATGGCTGTTCATCTGTTCTTGATCGTCCTCCTTTTTGGTGAGTTATTCTACATTCCTACAGTTTCATCATCTGTTTGTTCTACAGGATATTCCTCTTCTTCTCTCCCCTCTTTTAGTCTTTTACTTTAGGAACTCTTGATATTTCTGAATCTCATGACTATGATGAATGTCTTGTATCTTATTCCATTAATCATCTTATTTATTTCTCTATCATTATTTTACATTTTGTTCAGAAAATAATGGCCATCGCTAGATTCCCGTTAATGCATTACAGTAGATTATGCTACTTTACCAACTTGTGTGAAGTGTTAATTTTTTAGAATGTCAGACGATAACCTATTTTATAATTTCTAGATACCTTCCAATCCATCAAAGCCCAAGGTCAGTATCATAATTATGAGTTTTTAGTTACCCTGGAAAAATATAATAATAATCATGTTATTTATTCTTATCATTCAAACATAACATTAGCTGATAGCGTATCCATCTGACACTATGAATTCAACAGGAATGACTGATAAATGATTAATACAACACAGTGCTGAAGGTTGGCAGTTTAAATCCGTATACAGTGAACCTACTTCTGTCCAAATTCAGGGTAAAACAAATGTCTATAGCTGTAAACACTGCAAACACTGTACTGCTCAATTGGTCCTCTACAAATACATTATTATTGTCTTTTGTGAAGAGCCGTTGCATGAAGCAATATATTATATCCACATTATGTCCCATACTATCGCTGGGAATTATTCTCAAAGATCTAGGGTCTGAAAAAACTAAGTGTGATTGTTTTATGTTTAACGGCTGACAGTACATTTCCCAAACCAGTAACAAAATGCTCAGTTCCTCTGTCCTCTCAGATCTTCCTCAACACAGTCTGGAATATTTTTACGTATGTTGTAATAAGCCATTACTTAAAACAATATATATTTCACATACTATCCTTATATGAACAAATGGACCTTATTATCAAAATCCTTTAGTCTCAATAACCATTAAGATAAATGTTTTTAGACATTAAATGTTGATAGATTTACTTGATTTTATAATAGACATGCATATTTAAATCCAATTCAATGGTTGTCAGTACATTTCTCAAAACAAGTCAAACATTTGAAATACTCCTCTCTTCTGATCTTACAGGCCCTCCTCTTCCCAGGTTGACAGTCAGTTCTACAGTCATCAGAGAGAGAGACTCAGTTCAGCTGAGCTGTGAGACTCCTCCATCCGTCTCCGTGTCTCAGTGTTATCTCTTCACTGAGAAGGGAGACATCAAACCATCCTGTCGGCAGACACTCACAGGGACTGAGCTCCTCTCGTGGTCAGATCAACGTTCACCTGCTGTGGTCAACGTGAGATGTTACTACTATGCTGTAGGGAGTTATAACCCATCCTCTCACAGTGACCCTGGCTCAGTCACTGTCCAAGGTAAGCAGGTTATTTACATAACTGTAAATATGACCCTGCTTTTATATCTTACCATATTCTGAGATTCAATCAGCAACAATACACTAACCTGCAACAATATAATTTTGATTTCAAAGACAATGTTTCACAAAATGATTTACTGTCTTTTTACAATCTAGAAGTAATTTGAAGTGATGAATCATGTTCTTGAAATGCTCAGGTCTGTTACACATGAAGATTTTATGTACATAGTAATCTGTTGAATATTAGATTGACATACTATTTCCCTCTGAACTCACAGTCCCTCCTCAGCTGACAGTGAGTCCTGACGTCATCAGGGATACAGACACAGTTCAGCTGAGATGTCACACTTCTCAATCTACCTCGGTGTCTCAGTGTTACTTCTACATAGAGGAAAGACAACATTTCCAACATACCACATCCTGTCATCAGTCACTCACAGGGACCAAGCTGCTTGAATGGGCAGGTCGTGGTCCAACCACCAAGGTCAACATGAGATGTATCTACTATGCTATAGAGATGTCTATCTACTCTCCTTACAGTGACCCTGTCTCAGTCACTCTCCTGGGTAAGCAGGGTATGTATTATTATACCCCAGTGTTTTTCTATTCTGGTTCAAGATTAACACACCAGATTATTTTATATTATTTATATAATATACATTTTAAATACTGACTGAAGCAATAGGAGATGAAGTTATGCACTTTTAGATTTTAGGGTTAATTTCATGCGATGTATTTTAGCAAACTGTTGAAAGTGGTTTACTTCCTGATTCTGACATTACAGACCTCCCTCAGCCCAGGCTGACAGTGAGTTCTACAGTCATCAGAGAGAGAGACTCAGTTCAGCTGAGCTGTGACTCTCCTCCATCTGTCTCTGTGTCTCAGTGTTACTTCTACACAGAGGGGAGAGATCCTAAACCCTCACCCTGTACGAGGTCACTCACGGGGGCTGAGCTGCTCTCGTGGGCAGGTGAACATTTATCTGCTGAGGTCAAACTGAGATGTTTTTACACAGTAGAGACTCACTATCCATCAACGCACAGTCATCCTGCGCCTATCACTATTCTTGGTAAAATAGTATTATTATTATGAATACACTGATCTGATTGGCTCACTGTAATCAGATTGGAATATGTAATGTCATGCTAACATATAGAGACTATTTAGTTCTTACTCTTTTCGTTATCTAGTACAGAAAGAGGTGTGTATTCTCATTAACCTACAGTATGAACAGTTATTGATGTGTTCTCCTCACAGGTAAACTGCAGAAACCAGACATTAGTGTCAATGACGCATCTTCTCATGACATCACCATTATTTGTGTACTGCCTGAGTCTGTCAGTGATGGTCATAGCTGTAACCTGTACACTGGAGACCAGCCTCAGGCCTACAAAGAGGCTTTGGTCAGGAGATTTAACGCAGCATTATCCAAACTATTCTGTACCTTCAATGTTACTAAAAATGATCTGTTCAGGCATCTGCAGTTGGAGAGCGATGTGAGTTGTGACTATAGAGTGAACACAGGATCACACTCTCTGTCTCCCCGCAGTGATAAATACATTATTACAGGTAAGATACTTACATAAAAATACATAAATATGTATGAAATACATATATACTGTATGTACATTTTTTCAGTGCAGGTTTATTATTATGGGCAAAAACTTGTTGAATAAACATTGTTTATACCTCTTTTTAACAAAAAAATAGTTTTTTCCTTCTGATGGCATTAAATCAACATGGAAAATTTATTGGATTTGCCAAAATAATTTTGTGAATGTTGGTCTTTTTTTCACCCAACATTGAACCTAAATCCAATAGCATGGATGAAATGTTGTTGATTTCACTTTGAATTCACATTAGTTGACAACTCAATCAAATGTAAATCAAAACGAGGTGTGGAACTGACGTCTGTGCCCATTGGGCAAATGCTTAATTTATTGCTAACTTATTTTGAACAAATTAATTAATTTTAATTAACGTTTTTAAATCACAGTCCAAGTTAATTCAAAATAGTTATACAAATCACAAGTCCATGTCATGCTTATGACCATCATGATTTGAACTCTTGAGGCTCTACAATATATTGTTATGTGCAGAATAGTGTGCCTTGTAGTTCATTAAGTCGTTGTCCTCTCCCAACAGGTCAGAAACCAAATATTACAGTCAGTCTGAAAGAGAACCTCATCATCACCTGTTTAATTCCTGGCTCTGTCAGTAATGACGCCACCTGTAACCTGTATGTTGGAGACCAGAGTAAGCGTCTTTTTAGAGCACACGTCTGGAAGAAGAAACACACAGATTCCAAATGCTGGTTCTGTCAATTCTCTGTGGACGAGAATGATCTTATTAGAAGTCTACAGTCAGTGAGGAGTAAGGAGGTGAGCTGTGACTACAGCGTGAGCTCAGGACCAAACTCTCTCTCTCCACGCAGTGATGGGTACAGCTTTACAGGTGAGTCATTATCTATACAGTAAGAATCTATCAGTGCTGCAGATCTTCATGATCTGACTACCCTTTGATTTGTTTAATATGACTATATTAATTCTGACCCTAACAACATAACAACAATCAACACCTTATCTGTCCTGAAAGACTTTATCACCTTATGAATTGGTCTTATCATCTCTATAATGAGGAGAAATATAATCTACCAGGGCTAGAAGCAATCTGTCCGTAGTGATTTTTATAGTCCTACTTTGCCCACTTTGAAAAGACAAGTCATAAAGGTATTTCAAAAGGCCAACAACACCATGATGATCATTAATACGATCATTAATAAAATGCTAATTTCATTAATATGTGTTTTCTCAGTGGGTTTGACTCAAGGTCCTAGATCTACTTTGCCTACCAGCACGACAGTGAGTCCTACAGAAGGTGTGTTGGGCCTCTAAATGACCATCTCTGCAAATACCAATTATACAGTCAATGGTTTAGATTACGGGCCTGTAAAATTAAGAGACCAACATTATGTAACTCCTTATTCTTGTGTAATCATATTGCTTCCCACTAGTTTCGACTGTTACTTGTACTTTGACCCCAGACACCACAGTGAGATCAACTACCAGTAAGTAGGCCCACTAATTTTAGCTTACATGTATATTTTTGATAACATTAATTCACTAAAGCTCCATCCGATTTATGAACTGACCCATTCATAGCTGCTTGTAATTTCAGTCCAGATTTGTGTACTTTTATTCCATCTGATTTGTAGGTAATGTGCAGTGTACTTCTCTCTTTCTGCTTATTGAATGACCTTAGATCTTAAATTAATTTACATTTGTTCTTGTGTAATCTCTTCTCACTAGGTTTGACTTCTCCTTTGACCCCCAGCACGGCAGTGAATCCTACATCAGGTGTGTTGGTCATCTTTCTCTAGTTAGCAGAAAGGACCTAAACAAATAGACTAGATTTATTTTACTCAGGTTTTTACTCCTAATTTCCCCTGATTAAAAAAATAGGTTTATATCTCATTAATTAAATCAACTAATTTTAATACCTTAATTTTTGTATAATCAGATCCAATGACTTTACTTTGCACCAGGTTCAACTACTAGTTCTACTTTGACAACTGACACCCCAAAGAGTCCACATGATTTTAGTTTAGTGGCGTAATAAGTTGTGTTGTGTGTTACCTGTTATTAAACAGTCTCTCTCTTGCATGTGCTCAGGAAGTCAAAGCTCCACAGAAAGCGTTCTGGGTAAGTATCCTTCTCTAGCTGACTACCTGTCTTTTCTCAGACAAATTAGACATTTACAGGAAGGAAGTGAAGTTTACAATAAAAAATATTCTATATTATTCTCAGAAAATAAAATGTCTATCTCCAACTCCCTTACCATGTAGGTCCATTGCTTGTTCAAGAGGTGTTGATATCTGATAGAGTTTTGGTTAATACATCCCATGCCTCAATTGTATTTGCCCGAGCTTTGTTTATCATGGCCGCTGATCGCTCTATAGGAACAATATCTTGAAAATATGATAACCATGTTTGAGGCAAGAGGATTGTAGGGGTAATCCACTAAGGATAACCTTTTTTGCTGTTGTTAACCCAGCATTAATGATTATTTTCTGAACCAGTTGCAGTACAAATTAAGAGTTATCATTCAACAAAAATAAAGGTGTATCTTCACAGGGAAACACATTTTTGTAAGGACATTTGGAACATGTGACCAGAACTGGGACACCACAGGACATTCCCAAAACATTAGTGTTACAACAGTATTCATACAGCATCTCTCACATATTGGAGTAGGAATCAGCTTCATCTTAAAACATTTAATGGTGTTGCATAACTTCTATGTATAAGCTTATAATGTATAGTCTGGTGTGCTGAGTTTTTAGAGGTAACAAATACATTTTCCCAAATGGTATCCCAGTTCAGGTTGTGCCCCAATCCCTGCATTTCACGGTTCCATACTAGAGTGACACCCAATGTAGAGCATTTAACAGACAGCAGGCAATCATAAGTGGCAGAGACCATTCTAGAAGTTAATGAAGGGAATATCCATATAAGCATTATGTGGGATGTTAACGGGGCATCCCATGGTACACCATAAGCTTTTAAGGTTCTGGGTTTTAACAATAATATGCCAAATTATGAAATTGTGAGCATTTAATCTTTCTACTGACTGAGTTGTGTTGTTCTCTAACAGAAATAATGAATACCTTTCTATTTGTGTAATCAGATACAGAATTGACTTGTATTACTTTCCAGCAGTTTCGACTGTTACTTCTACTTTGACCCCTGACATCACAGTGAGACCAACTAGTAAGTATCCCTTACTTTACAATTACATGTTTAGTTCACTCTAATTCACTAAAGCTGGTGAATTAGGTTTACTCATAGACTTACTCATAGACTTATTCATGGCTGCTTGTACGGTCACTCTACTTTGTTGTACTTTTCTTAGATATGAATGACCCCCGGAGGGGATGGCTGCTTGTACGGTCACTGTACTTTGTTGTACTTTTCTTAGATATGAATGGCCCCCGGAGGGGATGGCTGCTTGTACGGTCACTGTACTTTGTTGTACTTTTCTTAGATATGAATGACCCCCGGAGGGGATGGCTGCTTGTACGGTCACTGTACTTTGTTGTACTTTTCTTAGATATGGATGGCCCCCGGAGGGGATGGCTGCCGTTTTACAGGTTCCTAACCAATTGTGTCATTCTGGGTGTTTTTTTTGTTGCGTTGTTTGTAACTTGTTTTGTACATAATGTTTATGTCACCGTCTCTTTTGACCGAAAAGAGCTTCTGGACATCAGAACAGCCATTACTCGCTGGGCGAAGATTTTTTCTTAATGAATTGAAGGAGAAAGATTTACGTCTCTTCACAGACCAGGCCCAAAGCGCCGTCATTCGCATGAAGAGATTCCGATACAGGGGCCGCAGATCATGATGTTTGGTGAGAATTCGTCTGCAAGTGGATAATCCTGCTTTACCATCCGTATCTTATGTTTCACCGAGTCATGGCTGAACGAGAACATGGATCATGGCTGGGTTTTCGTGCATCGGCAAGATTGAACAATAAACCTCCAGTAAGACGAGGGGTGGGTGTCTGTGTCTATTTGTCAATAACAACTGGTGCGCAATCTCTAATATTAACCTGTCTAGCCCCAGCGTTCCACTAGCGGAACTCCTCCCACATTCCACTGAAAAGGCAGAGCGCGAAATTTTTTTTTTTTTTTGGAGAAATATTTAACTTTCACACATTAACAAGTCCAATACAGCAAATGAAAGATAAACATATTGTGAATCCAGTCAACATGTCCGATTTTTAAAATGTTTTACAGCGAAAACACCACGTATATTTATGTTAGCTCACCACCAAATACAAAAAAGCACAGACATTTTTCACAGCACAGGTGGCTTGCACAAAACCAACCAAACTAACCAAGAACCAACCAAACTAACCAAGAAACAACTTCATCAGATGACAGTCTTATAACATGTTATTCAATAAATCTATGTTTTGTTCGAAAAATTTGCATATTTGAGGTATAAATCAGTTTTACATTGCAGCTACCATCACAGCTACCATCAAAAATAGCACCGAAGCAGCCAGAGTAATTATAGAGACCAACGTGAAATACCTAAATACTCATCATAAAACATTTCTGAAAAATACATGGTGTACAGCAAATTAAATAAAAACATCTTGTGAATCGAGCCAATATTTCCGATTTATTAAGTGTTTTACAGCGAAAACACAATATAGCATTATATTAGCTTACTACAATAGCCTACCACACAACTGCATTCATTCATCAAGGCACGTTAGCGATAGCAATAGGCACGTTAGCGAAAGCGAATAAACCAGCAAAAGATATTAATTTTCACTAACCTTCATAAACCTTCATCAGATGACAGTCCTATAACATCATATTACACAATACATATATGGTTTGTTCGAAAATGTGCATATTTAGAGCTGAAATCCGTGGTTACACATTCTGAAAACTTAGCATATTTTTCCCAGAATGACCGGATATTTTTCTGACACTCACCTATTCTGACCAAATAACTATTCATAAACTTTACTAAAAAATACATGTTGTATAGGAAATGATAGATACACTAGTTCTTAATGCAATCGCCGTGTTAGAATTCTAAAAATAACTTCATTACGACATCCAGCTTACGTTATTGCGAGAGAGCCCCCAAAATCTGGGCGCTAACTAAAAGTAAACATGTTCGACAGATATATGGAATAACATCATAAAATGGGTCCTACTTTTGATGATCTTCCTTCCATCCTTTGTCCAGAACAATCGTTGTTTGGTTTTAGAATGGCATTTTTCCCTCTCGAATGAGCAAGCAAAACTAGCCAAGTGGCGCTAAGCTCTCCTTCGTCACCAAACGCAAAGAACGCAACACGCCTAAACTCCCGATTTAAAAAAAATAATCTAATAAAACTATATTGAATAAACATACTTTGCGATGCTATTATCACATTTATCAAATAAAATCAAAGCCGGAGATATAAGACGTCTATAACGAATGCTTTTCAGAAGCCAATACTGGTGACCTTTATGCGCTTCCTGAACAAAGGAATTCTGGGGTCATGTCATTCCAAGCTGTCTCTTTTCACCATAGAAAGAGCTTGAGACCCCATTTCACCTCTCACAGCCTATTGACATCTAGTGGAAGGCGTATGAAGTGCATGTATACTAATAGAATTCAAGCAAACGATTAGGGAGGCCCTGGAACAGAGCCTGGATTTCAGATTTTTCACTTTCTGACAGGAAGTTTGCTGCAAAATGAGTTCTGTTTTACTCACAGATATAATTCAAACGGTTTTAGAAACTTGAGAGTGTTTTCTATCCAATAGTAATAATAATATGCATATTGTACGAGCAAGAATAGAGTACGAGGCCGTTTAAATTGGGCACGATTTTCCCCCAAAGTGAAAATAGCGCCCTCTATCCTCAACAGGTTTTAAACAAATGCAAATGCGTCTCTTCACAGACCAGGCCCAAAGCCCCATCATTCGCATGAAGAGGAGATTCCGATACAGGGGCCGCAGATCATGATGTTTGGTGAGAATTCGTCTGCAAGTGGATAATCCTGCTTTACCATCCGTATCTTATGTTTCACTGAGTCATGGCTGAACGAGAACATGGATCATATACAGTTGGCTGGGTTTTCCGTGCATCGGCAAGATTGAACAATAAACCTCCAGTAAGACGAAGGCTGGTGGTCAGGGTCTATTTGTGAATAACAACTGGTGCGCAATCTCTAATATTAAGGAAGTCTAGAGGTCTTGCTCGCCTGAGGTAGAATATCTCATGATAAGCTGTAGACCACACTATTTACCAAGAGAGTTTATCTATATTTTTTGTAGCTGTCTATTTACCACCAGAAACCGATGCAGGCACTAAGCCCGCACTCAATGAGCTGTATAAGGCCATAAGCAAACAAGAGAATGCTCATCCACAAGTGGCGCTCCTAGTGGCTGGGGACTTTAACCTTTCATGAGCCTCTACCCCGGGTCCGGGATCACCCCCCACCCCCCCACACACTGATTAGCATAGCTAGCATAGCTTCACAAGTAGATAGTAGCATCTAAATATCATTAAATCACAAGTCCAAGACACCAGATGAAAGATACAGATCTTGTGAATAAACCCATCATTTCTGTTTTTTAAAATGTTTTACAGGGAAGACACAATATGTAAATCTATTAGCTAAACACGTTAGCAAAATACACAATTTCTTTGTCCACCATTTTTTCTCTCCACCAGTAGCTATCACCAATTCGGCTAAACTAAGATATTGATAGCCACTAACCAAGAAAAAAACTCATCAGATGACAGTCTGATAACATATTTATGGTATAGGATAGGTTTTGTTAGAGAAATGTGCATATTTCAGGTAGAAATCACAGTTTACAATTGCACCCACCATCACAACTCGACTAGAATTACTAAAGAGAGCAACGTGTATGACCAATTTACTCATCATAAAACATTTCATAAAAATAGACAAAGCATAGCAATGGAAAGACACAGTTCTTGTGAATTCAGACAATATTTCAGATTTTCTAAGCGTTTTACAGCGAAAACACAATAAATCGATAAGTTAGCATACCACATGTGCAAACGTTACCAGAGCATCGATTCAAGCCAAAGAGAGCTATAACGTAATCATCGCCAAAATATATTAATTTTTTCACTAACCTTCTCAGAATTCTTCCGATGACACTCCTGTAACATCATTTTACAACATACATATACAGTTTGTTCGAAAATGTGCATATTTAGCCATACAAAACCGTGGTTACACAATGAAAATAGTAGGAAATCAAGCCTCAAAATGTCGGACGTCATCTTTCAGAGTGATCTAGTTTAATCGAAAGCTAATCATATACTTGACTAAAAAATACAGGGTTGACAGGAATCGAAAGACAAATTAGTTCTTAATGCAATCGCTGATTTACATTTCTAAAATTATCCTTACTTTCTTATACAGCGTTCGCCAAGAGAAGCTATAACAAACAAAATGGCGTAATATGCGTTTAAAATATTTCGACAGAACAACGATTTATCATATTAAATATTTCTTACTATGAGGTGATTTTCCATCAGATTCTTGGGCAATGTATCCTTTCTTGGGTCTAATCTTATTTTGGTCGATAGATGTCCTCTGTCCTTCGAAATGTCCACTAACGATCGAACGGGACCCCGAAACGTGCCCAAAGTTTCAGAGTGCACGACAAAGAAATTCCTCAAAATCGCACTAAACGGATATAAATTGCTATAAAACGGTTCAAATTAACTACATTATGATGTTTTTAACAACTATAACGACTAAAAACATGACCGGAGAAATATCACTGGCTAAACAACCATTTGGAAGGAGGCAGGTCTGATGTCCATCTTGCGCAAGACGCATGCAGGAAGAGAACGGTACTTCCACGTTTTCGTGTTTTATAGTGGCTCTGATTGCGCAATCGAATCCATTCAAAGCGTGATGACGTACTGACACCCAGAGGAAGACGTAGGCAGTGTCGGTTTCTCCATAGCATCTACAGGCACCTTAAAACCGACCCCAGATCAGGGGTCAAAATTTCTGAAATCTGACTCCCTGTCAGGAAAAGTGCTGTAGAAGTAGTTCTGTACCACTCAGAGACAAAATTCCAACGGCTATAGAAACTAGAAAGTGTTTTCTATCCAATAATAACAATAATATGCATATTGTACGATCAAGAATTGAGCACGAGGCAGTTTAATTTGGAGACCAAAAAATGCTAATGCGGAACAGCACCCCCTATAGTTGCAAGAAGTTAATGCAGGAAATCTTAAATCCATTTTACCTCATTTCTACCAGCATGTCAAATGTGCAACCAGAGGAAAAAAATCTCTAGACCACCTTTACTCTACACACAGAGATGTTTACAAATCTCTCCCTCACCCTCCATTTGGCAAATCTGACCATAATTCTATCCTCCTGATTCCTGCTAACAAGCAAAAACTTAAGCAGGACTTACCAGTGATTCGCTCATTACGGAAGTGGTCAGATGACACACATGGTAAGCTACAGGACTGTTTTTCTAGCAAAAAATTGTCAGGACTCCAGCCACCCAAGTCATAAACTGTTCTCTCTGCTACCGCATGGCAAGTGGTACCAGATCGCCAAGTCTATGTCCAAAAGGCTCAAATGGCTAACCAAACTATTTGCATTGACCTCCTTTTTTACTCTGCTGCTACTCGCTGTTTATTACCTATGCATAGTCACTTTACACCTTCCTACATATACATAAGACCTGAATTACCTATAGCTTCGTTATTGTTATTTTATTGTGTTCATTTTTTAAAAGTTTTTTAAATATTATTTATTTAGGAAATATTTTCTTACTTAAAATAAACTGCATTGTTGAAAGTAAGTGTTTCATGGTAAGGTTGAATTGTAACTGTCACGCCCTGACCTGAGATATCTCTGTTTTCCTTATATTTTGGTTAGGTCAGGGTGTGACGAGGGTGGGTACGTTAGTTTTTGTATTGTCTAGGGTTTTTTGTAGGTCAAGGGTTTTTGTAGGTCTAGGTGATTTGTATGTCTATGGTGGCCTGATATGGTTCCCAATCAGAGGCAGCTGTTTATCATTGTCTCTGATTGGGGATCATGTTTAGGTAGCCATTTGCCCTTTGGTGTTCGTGGGTTCTTGTCTATGTGTAGTTGCCTGTCATCACTCGTTTTGTATAGCGTCACGTGTCGTTTTGTTATTTTGGTTAGTTTGTTCAGTGTTCATTCTTATTATAATAAAGAATGTACGCATACCACGCTGCGCCTTGGTCCGATTCATACGACGAATGTGACACAAGAAACCCACCATAAAAGGACCAAGCAGCGTGTTCAGAAGGAGCAGACATGGACATGGGATGAGATTTTGGACGGTAAAGGATCCTGGATGTGGGAGGAAATATTGGCAGGAGAGGATTGCCTTCCATGGAAGCACGTGGAGATAGCGCAGGAGGAACGGCAACGATACGAGGGGACACGGTTAGCACGGAAGCCCGAGAGGCAGCCCCAATAAAAAAAATTGGGGGGACACATGAGGAGATTGGCTGAGTCAGGTTGGAGACCTGATCCAACTCCTCGTGCTTACCGTGGGGAGCGTGTAACTGGTCAGGCACTGTGTTATGCAGAGATGCGCACGGTGTCTCCAGTTCGCATTCATAGCCCGGTGCGCTCTATTCCAGCTCCTCACATTTGCCGGGCTAGAATGGGCATCCAGCCAGGACGGATGGTGCCGGCTCAGCGCTTCTGGTCTCAAGTACACCTCCTTGGACCATGATATCCTGTGTCGGCTCTGCGTACTGTGTCTCCGGTGCGTCTGCACAGCACAGTGCATCCAGCCAGGACACATTGTGCCAGCTCTACGCTCCAGATCTCCAGTGCACCTCCACAGTCCAATAGGTCCTGTTCCTGCTCCTCGCACTCGCCCTGAGGTGCATGTCTTCAGCCCGGTACCACCAGTTCCGGCACCACGCATCAGGCATCCAGTGCGCCTCCACAGTCCAGTACGTCCTGTGGCTCTTCCCCCCACTCGCCCTGAGGTGCGTGTCCTCAGCCCGGTACCACCAGTTCCGGCACCACGCATCTGGCTTCCAGTGCGCTTCCACAGTCCAGAGCTTCCGGCGACAGTACCCAGTCCAGAGCTTCCGGCGACAGTACCCAGTCCAGAGCTTCCGGCGACAGTACCCAGTCTGGAGCTTCTGGCGACAGTACCCAGTCTGGAGCTTCCGGCGAAAATACCCAGTCCGGAGCTCCCGGCGACTGTCCCCAGTCCGGAGCTCACGGCGACGGTACCCAGTCCGGAGCTTCCGGCGACTGTCCCCAGTGCGGAGCTCCCGGCGACGGTCCCCAGTCCGGGGCCTCCGGCGACGATCCGCAGTCCAGAGCCTCTGGCGATGATCCACGGTCCGGTTCTACAAAGGCGGCGGGATCAGCGTAAAGAGGGGGGGCTGCGTCCAGAACCGGAGCCGCCACCGAGGGTAGATGCCCACCCGGACCCTCCCCTATAGGTTCAGGTTTGCGGCTGGGAGTCCGCACCTTTGGGAGGGGTACTGTCACGCCCTGACCTGAGAGATCCGTTTTCTTTATATTTTGGTTAGGTCAGGGTGTGACTAGGGTGGGTACGTTAGTTTTTGTATTGTTTAGGGTTTTTTGTATGTCTAGAGTTTTTGTAGGTCTAGGTGATTTGTATGTCTATGGTGGCCTGATATGGTTCCCAATCAGAGGCAGCTGTTTATCGTTGTCTCTGATTGAGGATGATATTTAGGTAGCCATTTTCCCTTTGGTGTTCGTGGGTTCTTGTCTATGTGTAGTTGCCTGTCAGCACTCGTTTTGTATAGCTTCACGTGTCGTTTTGTTATTTTGGTTAGTTTGTTTAGTGTTCATTCTTATTATAATAAAGAATGTACGCATACCACGCTGCGCCTTGGTCCGATTCATACGACGAACGTGACAGTAACACCTGTTGTATTCAGCGCATGTGACAAAACCTATTTTATTTTATATAAAATAAATGTACATTTCTCTTCTCTTCTCACCAGGTTTGACCTCTCCTTTGGCCCCCAGCACAGCAGAGAATCCTACATCAGGTGTGTTGGTTATCTTTAGTTAGTTAAACTGAATTTTTAAAACTTATTTTATCTTACCCAGGTCTTTGTATTCTTTTTTTCAGCACAATGTGCCTAATTACTAGAAAAGAGGTTGATTTTGGATTGATTAAATCATCCCATTAAGATACCTTACACAATTGTTGTTTATTGGTGTTTACTGTGATGTGTGTTAACTGTTAACAAACCGTCTCTATCTTGTATGGGAGGTCAAAGCTCCACAGACAGCGTTGTGAATTCAAACAGTCAAAAAATAGTTTTGGGTAAGTATCCTTATTTAGTAATCCTACAGCAAAAATGCACTTGTCTTTTCCTGCTAGCACTGACTTTGCTGATAACTACTTTGTTGAGGGAAAATGTACTTGTTGTGATTGTGATATGTTGTTGCCTCACCTAGCTATCTTAAGATGAATGCACTAATGTATGTCACTCTGGATAAGAGCCTCTGCTAAATGACTTGTCGTGGAAATTTCCATCAGGGACACCTGAAGTCAATATGAAATGAATCATTCTTATCAACAAGCTGGAGAGGTTCCAACAATCTTAATGTACCATAGTACACGTTGGTCGGGAGCTCCACCGAGGAAGTCCCATTAGTTGTCTTATATACTGCTTAAACAGACAAGTTATATTTGCAAGATTTAGCTTATTCATGATGAATTCATCATTTACGTTCGGTTCATGCATGTGACCAACCAATACCTCACGAGGCTTCTTCTCTTCAAGCTGAGACCTCGAAACTGAGACACAGCCTTTCGGTTTTCAAAACAATGTTCTTGGCATACTGCCAAATTGCTTATACTGACAGTCAGGATTCCTCCCAGTCACGATCAATCAGTCAGTTTCATGAACCCAGTCGAATTGGTTATTAACATTTTCCTTCACAGACTCAAATGTAGAATGTTTAGCTAACTAGCTGTCTTTTCTCACATATATGAAACAGAAACGTTTACCAAGACTAATAATAAAGTGGTATTCTAACACTTGTCTACCATTGAAGTATTTACATTTGGATTAAGAGCTAATGACCTCTTCTGATGTCATCATGTCACCAAACAGCGGTGCAATTATGGCAGACAGCAGTGGGTCTGGCTTCTGGAGTGGGTGTGTTCTTGATGGGATTGACAGCTGTCTATCTCTGCAGGAGGACCAGTGAGTACTTCTGATTCTGCATAACAAATCATTTGCAAACATTTTCCTTTCTCATATTAATGTAAGTGCCTTTGACATGGGTTAATCTTTCAACTCCTTTTGGTGATGTAGTGTAGGCTATATTCAACATCATTCATTTAGTCTAATTTGTTTTTCAGAGAAAACCAATTCTCAGAGGTAAGAATTCCCCTTGTGAATATGATGAAGATTGTATCAACCTTTAGTTCTGTATTGTCCATGATGAGATGTTCTTACCACAACCTTCTTATACTTTTATGTTGTACAGACCTACAGCCAGACAGGATGTTCACAGCCAATGTATGTTCCAAACAAAATACATAAAGCACTGCACACACTACTAACACAACTACACACATGCATGTACAAACACATATTCTAATTTCATTTTTATTTTGTTTCTGTTGTAGATGATTTGGTGATGGGGGCTATGAGCAGTGCAGGCATGTTGGATTCAAGGGATGCTGGGATCTATTCTCTCATCGCCTATGCACCGTCCACATTTTTGCCCTCAGGTGAGTTTGTAACAGAAGGTCTTCTGTCCCTGTCTTCCTGACCTGGGACGTGAATTTGGGACCCTCAGTACAATAACACTTAATCACGCAATGCCAACCATACTAACTTAAATGTTTTAGTCAGAGCATCTTGAAAGCGTGAGAACAGAGCTGTAAGTCTCCAGGGTGGTTTGAGTCAGGAGGAGAAGTGTGATGTGACATCAAGGCCTGTTATTTTCACTTCTTCTGACCCCCCCAAAACCTCTTACTTGTGGCTTTGTCTCTCTCTCTGTGAGATGCAGGTCCTGTGCAGCAATCTGCAAACGAAGATGTAAGTACAGCAAAAGTAATAACCTTTGTTATACAGTGGGGAGAACAAGTATTTGAAACACTGCCGATTTTGCAGGTTTTCCTACTTACAAAGCATGTAGAGGTCTGTAATTTTTTATCATAGGTACACTTCAACTGTGAGAGACGGAATCTAAAACAAAAATCCATAAAATCACATTGTATGATTTTTAAGTAATTAATTTGCATTTTATTGCATGACATAAGTATTTGATACATCAGAAAAGCAGAACTTAATAACAATAGCAACATCACTCACTTCTGTGAGCACAGACACTGGACAGAGGAACTCTGCCTAGAAGGTCAGCATCCCAGAGTCGCCTCTTCACTGTTGACGTTGAGACTGGTGATTTGCGGGTACTATTTAATGAAGCTGTGAGTTGAGGACTTGTGAGGTGTCTTTCTCAAACTCTAATGTACTTGTCCTCTTGCTCAGTTGTGTACCGGGGCCTCCCACTCCTCTTTCTGTTCTGATTAGAGCCAGTTCGCGCTGTTCTGTGAAGGGAGTAGTACACAGCGTTGTATGAGATCTTCAGTTTTTTGGCAATTTCTCGCATGGAATAGCCTTCATTTCTCAGAACAAGAATAGACTGACCATTTTGAGCCTGTAATCGAACCCATGAATGCTGATGCTCCAGATACTCAACTAGTCTAAAGAAGGCCAGTTTTATTGCTTCTTTAATCAGAACAACAGTTTTTAGCTGTGCTAACATAATTGCAAAAGGTTTTTCTAATGATCAATTACCCTTTTAATTGATACACTTGGATTAGCTAACACAATGTGCCATTCGAACACAGGAGTGATGGTTGCTGATAATGGGCCTCTGTACGCCTATGTAGATATTCCATAACGAAGCAGCTGTAACGTCTGATTTCCTCCTCTTCGTCTGAAGAGGGATCGGACCAAAACGCAGCGGGTGATGAATACATGATGAATTTATTTAAACAAGACGAAACACGAAGTACACTTGAATAAATTACAAAATAACAAAACGACGTAGACCGACCTGAACATGAGAACTTACATAAAACGAAGAACGCACGAACAGGAACAGACTAGACAAACGAAACAGTCCCATGTGGTACAAACACTGACACGGAAGACAATCACCCACAAACAAACAGTGTGAACAGCCTACCTAAATATGGTTCTCAATCAGAGGAAACGTAAAACACCTGCCCCTGATTGAGAACCATATCAGGCTAAATGAACATGAACCCAACATAGAAACACATAACATAGAATGCCCACCCCAACTCACGCCCTGACCATACTAAACAAATACAAAAACAAAGGAAAACAGGTCAGGAACGTGACAGAACCCCCCCCCCCCCCCTCAAGGTGCGAACTCGAGCGCACCACCTAAAATCTAGGGGAGGGTCTGGGTGGGCATCTGTCCACGGTGTCTGGCTCCTCTCTGGCTCTGGACGTTGTCCCAACCCCACCATAGTCAATCCCCGCTTCCGTGGCCTCCTCTTAATGGCCACCCTCCATATTAACCCCACTGGATTAAGGGGCAGCACCGGACTGAGGGGCAGCACCGGACTGAGGGGCAGCACCGGACTGAGGGGCAGCTCCGGACTGAGGGGCAGCTCCGGACTGACTGACGGATCTAGCAGATCCTGGCTGACTGACGGATCTGGCAGATCCTGGCTGACTGACGGATCTGGCAGATCCTGGCTGACTGATGGATCTGGCAGATCCTGGCTGGCTGACGGCTCTGGCTGCTCATGGCTGGCTGATGGCTCTGGCTGCTCATGGCTGGCTGACGGCTCTGGCTGCTCATGGCTGGCTGACGGCTCTGGCTGCTCATGGCTGGCTGACGGCTCTGGCTGCTCATGGCTGGCTGACGGAAGGCTCTGGCTGCTCATGGCTGGCTGACGGAAGGCTCTGGCTGCTCCTGTCTGGCGGAAGGCTCTGGCTGCTCCTGTCTGGCGGAAGGCTCTGGCTGCTCCTGTCTGGCGGAAGGCTCTAGCGGCCCCTGTCTGGCGGACGGCTCTAGCGGCTCCTGTCTGGCAGACGGCTCTGAAGGCTCAGGACAGACGGGCGGCTTTGAAGGCTCAGTACAGACGGGCGGCTTTGAAGGCTCAGTACAGACGGGCAGTTCAGGCGCCGCTGGGCAGACGGCAGACTATGGCCGGCTGAGACGCACTGTAGGCCTGGTGCGTGGTGCCGGAACTGGAGGTACCGGGCTAAGGACACGCACCTTAAGGCTAGTGCGGGGAGCAGCAACAGGACGCACAGGACTCTGGAGACGCACAGGAGGCTTGGTGCGTGGTGCCGGAACTGGTGGTACCGGGCTGGAGCCACGCACCATAGGGCTAGTGCGTGGAGGAGGAACAGGGCTCTGGAGACGCACAGGAGGCTTGGTGCGTGGTGCCGGAACTGGTGGTACCGGGCTGGAGACATGCACCATAGGGCTAGTGCGTGGAGGAGGAACAGGGCTCTGGAGACGCACAGGAAGCCTGGTGCGTGGTGTAGGCACTGGTGGTACTGGGCTGGGGCGGGGAGGTGGCGCCGGATATACCGGACCGTGCGGGCGTACTGGCTCCCTTGAGCACCGAGCCTGCCCAACCTTACCTGGTTGTATGCTCCCCGTAGCCCGACCAGTGCGGGGAGGTGGAATAACCCGCACTGGGCTGTGTTGGCGAACCGGGTACACCATGCGTAAGGCTGGTGCCGTGTATGCCGGCCCGAGGAGACGCACTGGAGAGCAGACGTGTTGAGCCGGCTTCATGGCACCTGGCTCAATGCCCAATCTAGCCCTGCCAGTGCGGGGAGGTGGAATAACCCGCACCGGGCTATGCACACGTACAGGAGACACCGTGCGCTCTACCGCATAACACGGTGTCTGCCCGTACTCTCGCTCTCCACGGTAAGATCGGGAAGTTGGCGCAGGTCTCCTACCTGACTTCGCCACACTACCCTTTAGCCCCCCCCCCCCCCCCAAGAAATGTTTGGGCTTGACTTACAGGCTTCCTACCGCGTCGTCGTGCTGCCTCCATTCGCCGGTATCCCTCCTCACACTGCGCCAGAGAATCCCAGGCGGGCTCCGGCCTTCTCCCTGGGTCGATCGCCCACCTGTCGATCTCCTCCCACGTAGTGTAGTCCAGATTTTGTTCCTGCTTCCGTGCTGCCTCCTCATACCGCCGCCTCTCGGCTTTAGCTGCCTCCAGCTCTTCACGCGGGTGGCGATATTCTCTAGGTTGTGCCCATGGTCCTTTACCGTCCAGTATTTCCTCCCATGTCCAGAAATCCTGCGATCGCTGCTGCTGCTTTTTCCCACGCGGCTTGGTCCTTTGTTGGTGGGTGATTCTGTAACGGCTGTTTTCCTCCTCGTCTGAGGAGGAGCAGTTGGGATCGGACCAAAACGCAGCGGGTGATGAATACATGATGAATTTATTTAAACAAGACGAAACACGATGTACACTTGAATAAATTACAAAATAACAAAACGACGTAGACCGACCTGAACATGAGAACTTACATAAAACGAAGAACGCACGAACAGGAACAGACTAGACAAACGAAACAGTCCCGTGTGGTACAAACACTGACACGGAAGACAATCACCAATCAAACAAACAGTGTGAACAGCCTACCTAAATATGGTTCTCAATCAGAGGAAACGTAAAACACCTGCCCCTGATTGAGAACCATATCAGGCTAAATGAACATGAACCCAACATAGAAACACATAACATAGAATGCCCACCCCAACTCACGCCCTGACCATACTAAACAAATACAAAAACAAAGGAAAACAGGTCAGGAACGTGACAGCAGCTGTTTCCAGCTACAAATATAATTTACAACATTAACAATGTCTACACTATATTTCTGATCAATTTCATGTTATTCTAATAGATTAAAAAGGTGCTTTTCTTTCAAAAACAAGGACATTTCTACGTGACCCCAAACTTTTAAACGGTAGTGTACAGTGGGGCAAAAAAGTATTTAGTCAGCCACCAATTGTGCAAGTTCTCCCACTTAAAAAGATGAGAGAGGCCTGTAATTTTCATCATAGGTACACTTCAACTATGACAGACAAAATTAGAAAAAAAATCCAGAAAATCACATTGTAGGATTTTTAATGAATTTATTTGCAAATTACGGTGGAAAATAAGTATTTAGTCCCAGCTCTCTGCAGGTCATTCACTAGGTCCTAGGTTCTTGTGATCATTTTGACCCCACGGGGTGAGATCTTGCGTGGAGCCCCAGATCGAGGGAGATTATCAGTGGTCATGCGAAGGTCGAGTCATGCGTCTTTCAAAACATGACCCACCAAGCCGTGCTTCTTAACACCCGGTTGCTTAAACTAGAATCCAGTTGCACCAATGTGTCAGAGGAAACACCATTCAACTGACGACCGGGGTCAGCCTGCAGGTGCCCGGCCCACCACAAGGAGTCGCTAGAGCATGATGAGCCAAGTAAAGCCCCCCCAGCCAAACCCCCCAGCCAATCCCGGGCAATGCTGAGCCAATTGTGCGCCGCCCTATGGGACTGCCCGATCACAGCCGGTCGTGACACACGGGATCGAACCCCAGGCTGTAGTGACCCCGCAACTCGGTGCCTTAGACCGCTGCGCCACTCAGGATGCCATTAAAGAACATTCTAAAAGATTCCCTCCCTTTTATTATGCCGTACACTTGAGGACTCCATTGATCGTTTGATGTGTCTAAATAAAGTGCCATTGGTGTAACTCAATTTAATCACATCGATTTAGTCAATTATTTTTAAAGGGTAATTAACTAAAACGACCAAAACAATGTCATTGGTGTTACTCTACTGGTGTCACAATGTTACCATAATGGTAAACATGATTTAAAGTCATTAAACTGCCATACCAGTTGATTTATAATGGGAAGATGTACCTAAATACATTTAAATTAATACAAATCAACAAAAATTTATTAATGCCCAAATGCCACCTCAATTAAGGAACGACCCTTGATAATTCAAGTTTCAAACCAACAGTTGGTTGACTGCTGTTCCAGACAGACAGACAGACAGACTAAGATCTATTTTTCTCTCTCTCTCTTCCAGGTGGATTCAGGGGATACATGAAACTGATCACTTCTGTACCATCCACATTAATGCCCACTGTTGGAGTGGATACGCAGGCATCTCAAAAAGTACAGCACAAATAAAAATGATAGCCAGAGTTTGTCTAATTCACCATCACCCATGTGAATGTGTTCTGCACTTCTTTGAATTGTTCTTACCATATAATTTATATGCAAAATACTGTAGGCCAAATTATCAAATTGTCTCTTTCTGTCTTGTAGTCCGATTTGCACCATGTGTACAGCTCAATCCCCGACAGACCAGCAAACTCATAGTGAAACCACAACTGTCACTTTCCCTAGCTACAGATCCCAGAATACCCCTCTCATATAATGTCATATGTCTGTTCCGCTCAACAAGTTAAATGCTCGTCTCTCACAGGATGCTGTATATAGAGCATGTCTTGAGTTTAATGGTCAGACAATAAGACTTTCTGTTAAACACCTACCTATCTCTTACGCCTGTCTCTGTGATTGTATTTTTGGTATTTCTATTTCTCATGTTTTTATTCTGATAAAATGAGGTGGCTTAATAAGTATATTGGCTTTTTATTCATCTGTTTAGCTAATTCCATTAGGTGTCAGTTAAGCAAACTGTAAAACAACACCAACATCCACCTTACACATAAAAGCAACTGTTGAAGTTGAACCAAACCTCAGACACCTCAGATACATTCAACAGACGCTATGGCTATCATCTTTACCAGATTATTTTAGATATGAAAACCCAAACTACATACAGCCTCTAAAAATACCAACATGAGAAACATATGAATGCTTCTGACAATTACTGTAAGCACCTCAAGATGTCAACAGACATGTCGTGTTGTTGAGTTTCAGAGCCAGACATGGAGTCACAGCCAGAATATTAACTGTTGGGTGTTGCCAATGCTGTACATGAACCGTACTTATTTTTATTAAAGTTGTCACAGTCAAAAAGGCCTCAAATAAAACATATGAATTTACTCTGACAGTGAAGCTAATGCTTTTTGGTTTATTTGATATTTTAGGATCAAAATATAACTACAGAACTTTGGCTGATTGACCTTCCCCCAACCTCATGATGTGAGACACTACTTGATAGTTAATGGACTTTGTGGTTTTCCTGCGAGGAAGTTTCTCATCTACCTCTCTATTCAAACCGTTCTCTCAGTCACAGACACCATACTCCTAGTAGTTTGTGAGAGTCGGAGGATCTGTGAAAATGGTGTTGTTCACCCCTGATATGGCTGCTCATCTGTTTTTGGTCATCCTCCTTGTCTGTGAGTTATTCCTCCATTCCAAGTTATTGTAGTAGTCTACAGCTATAACTGTTGTAAGTTGATGTCTCAATTTATCAGTCCATTCTACTTGATTTGAATATGTAATTTTTTGCCTATATAACGTGAGCTCAATAAGATGTCTAATCTGAAGTAATAATGTCATGATTTTGTGTGAATATTTATTAACATTATGTTACTATAGAACTGTGACTCATGCCAATCGATACTGGTTTTGAAAAAATGTGTCTCAAGAATTTTCTTAGAATGGCTAATTTGCATAGTGACCCTTTTTTGTTATTTCTAGATACCTTCCAATTCATCAAAGCACAAGGTCTGTATCATCATGGTCAAATAACTTCACATGGTCAAATAACTCAAGCATAGATTGGTAACTCTTTTTCTAATTTGGCACACAGAAATGAGAGGCCATGAGTAATTGGTCAAAAAGAATGGTACCAAGTGGCTTATAGGTGGAGCTCTTATAAGAAGACTAACTTAGACCCTAATTTCCGCTGCCCCGTTTGACCTCGAGCAGGAGTTCCAAACATACGGCTGGTTTGAGTGGGGAAAAATGAACTCAACACACAGTGCATTCGGAAAGTATTCAGAAACCTTGACTTTTTCCACATTTGTTACATTACAGCCTTATTCTAAAATGGATGAAATAATGTTTTTCCTCATCAATCTACACACAATACTCCATAAAGACAAAGCTAAAACAGGTTTTTAGAAATGTTTGCAAATGTATAAAAAACTAAAACAGAAATACCTTATTTACATAAGTATTCAGACCCTTTGCTATGAAACTCGAAATTGAGCTCAGGTGCATCCTGTTTTATTGATCGTCCTTGATGTTTCTACAACGTGATTGGAGTCCATCTGTGGAAAATTCAATTGATTGTGTATGACTTGGAAAGAGACACACCTTTCTATATAAGGTCCCTCAGTTGACAGTGCATGTCAGAGCAAAAACCAAACCATGAGGTCAAAGGAAGTGTCCGTAGGGCTCCGAGACAGATCTGTGTCGAGGCACAGATCTGGGGAAGGGTACCAAAAACTGTCTACAGCATTGAAGGGCCCCAAGAACACAGTGGCCTCCATCATTCTTAAAAGGAAGAAGTTTGGAACCACCAAGACCCTTCCTAAATCTGGCTGCCCGGCCAAACTGAGCAATCGGTGGAGAAGGGCCTTGATCAGGGAGGACCAAGAACCTGATGGTCACTAAGACGAAGCTCCAGAGTCCCTCTGTGGAGATGGGAGAACCATCCAGAAGGACAACCATCTCTGCAGCACTCCACCAATCAGGCCTTTATGGTAGAGTGGCCAGACGGAAGCCACTCCTCAGTAAAAGGCACATGACAGTCAGCTTGGAGTTTGCCAAAAGTCATCTAAAGACTCTCAAACTATAAGAAACAAGATTCTCTGGTCTGATGAAACCAAGATTGAACTTTTTGGTCTGAATGTCAAGCGTCATGTCTGGAGGAAACCTGGCACAATCCCTACAGTGAAGCATGGTGGTGGCAGCATCATGCTGTGGGGATGTTTTTCAGTGGCAGGGACTGGGAGACAAGTCAGGATTGAGGGAAAGATGAACAGAGCAAAGTACAGAGAGATCCTTGATTAAAACCTGCTCCAGAGCGCTCAGGACCTCAGACTGGGGCAAAGGTTCACCTTCCAACAGGACAATGACCCTAAGCACACAGCTAAGACAACGCAGAAGTGGCATCGGGACAAGTCTCTGAACGTCCTTGAGTAGCCCAGCCAGAGCCCGGACTTGAAACCGATCGAACATCTCTGGAGAGACATGAAAATAGCTGTACAGCGACGCTCCCCATCCAACCTGACAGATCTTGAGAGGATTTGCAGAGAAGAATGGGAAAAAGTCCCCAAATACAGGTGTGCTAAGCTTGTACCATCATACCTAAGACGACTCGAGGCTGTAATTGCTGCCAAAGGTACTTCAACAAGTACTGAGTAAGGGTCTGAATACTTATGTAAATGTGATATTTCAGTTTTTTTCTTTATACATTTGCTAACATTTCTAAAAACCCGTTTTTGCTTTGTCATTATGGGGTATTGTGTGTAGATTGGTGAGGGGGGGGGACGTTTTAATCCATTTTAGAATAAGGCTGTAACGTAACAAAATGTGGAAAAAGTAAATGGGTCTAAATACTTTCCAATTTCACAGTACTTTAAAATGACTAAAACCAAATCGAAACTTTAGAAACAGTAATAGACCTACATTCATATTGTTTCTTGACTGTCTAGATTGCTTATAATCACCGAAATGGAAGCTAGACAGTCAGGGAGCTTAAACATTTTTAAACAATGGATAGAGGACTATTTAGGGACATTTTTCACGGCAAGGAAATATAAATCATTGTCAGCGCGGTCCTCCGGACCTCGGTTATGACCGAATGCAGCCCCCGGGGAAACATTTGTTTAATACCCCTGACCTAGATACCTGAAACGTTGTATGTAGGTTCTTTCCTCATGCTGAACATATTTGCCTCGAGGACAGGGTAGATTTTCCTCCATCTTGAAAATCTTTTCAAACATTTGAAAAACGTATTCTCAGGAATGGTCCAAATAACACCTAGTTCGGTATGTAGGCCCATGGTACATCTCTTAATTTAGCTAAGCTACGTGATTGGTTCAGAGATGGCTGAGTTATTGATAAATCAGGGAATCAGATGTTTTCTTTTAAATACTTTGTAAATTCACTTCACAATGACCTATCAACTTGAAACGTTTTAGGGTAATCAGACTACCATTTTCTTTATATTTCTTAGATACAAAAATGTCCCCTTGACATCCTTTTCTGGGAGATGTAGGCAAAGATTTGTATAACTAAACCAAGATAGACCACAGCCTGTCGTTTCCAATGGGAGCAAAATAATCCTAGTGGATCATAGTTGAGCAGAACAAGCAAGGAGGTGGGCAGAGCCAAGCACAAACTAGCGAGATCCTATTGGCACTTTCTAGCATGTATTTGCATATTTCTGTTAGGGAACACCTACTCTGTGAGGTGCACGTGTGCAATAACTAAATTTGCCCGTGCACTCCTTCTAAACAACACGTTTGCCAAAGGGTAGTTTGCAAAACTTAGTCCACTCTGTTGTAACAGATTTTCGTTTTGGGAACACAAAACTGTATTTGAGATCAAATGTTTTATCGATGGTAGAGATTTGCAGAATAACGGACAAAAATCCATCTCACGTCACCTTTTCAGTCAACATTTCCATGTGGGACCCAAATCGGTTAATGAAGGGCTGTTCCACGAACCCCATTAGAGAAACCCAACAGTGGCCCACTAAGTTTTGTCCTCAGTATCCACGTTGGCCCCACATGTGGTTGCCATGTTGGGCTTCATAAGTTGTCCTAGCGGGCAAATTGAGGACTTACCTGCATGTAACCCAGATGTAACCCATTTGGGTAAACACCTGGGACCCAAGTCCTCAATTTTCCCACTAGGGCAATAAGTAGGCTGTAAATGTTGGTTTCAAATGGGCTCTCCACCTGGGACCAAACTGGTTTAATTCTCAGTCTTCAAACAGGCCCCAGATGTTGCTGCCCAAGCTGTTTCTTATTAACAGATTTTTGTACTCTGACGTCCTTGGGTAGGCGGAGGGAGTCCGGAAGGGCATCTAGGAATCTTTGGGTTGTCCGAGAATTTATACACGACTTTTGATGATCCTTGGTTGTTTGTTTTTTTGTAAATTGAAATTTGCTATCATAAATGTTAGCAACACCTCCGCCTTTGCGGGATGCGCGGGGTATATGGTCACTAGTGTAACCAGGAGGTGAGGCTTCATTTAACACAGTAAATTCATCAGGCTTAAGTCATGTTTCAGTCAGGCCAATCACATCAAGATTATGATCAGTGATTAGTTCATTGACTATAACTACCTTGGAAGTGAGGGATCTAACATTAAGTAGCCCTATTTTGAGATGTGAGGTATCACGATCTCTTTCAATGGAGGCAGGAATGGAGGAGGTCTTTAGTCCAGTGAGATTGCTAAGGCGAACACCGCCATGTTTAGTTTTGCCCAACCTAGGTCGAGGCACAGACATGGTCTCAATGGGGATAGCTGAGCTGACTACACTGACTGTGCTAGTGGCAGACTCCACTAAGCTGGCAGGCTGGCTATCTCAATGTGGACCTAGGAGAGTTAGAGCCCTGTCTATGTTCGTAGTTTAGAGCACCCCACCAGCTAGGATGGAGTCCGTCACTCCTCAACAGGCCAGGCTTGGTCCTGTTTGTGGGTGAGTCCCAGAAAGAGGGACAATTATCTACAAATTCTATATTTTGGGAGGGGCAGCGATTGAGTTGTGAGACTCTGCTGTAGAGCTCATCACTCCCCCTAACTGGGACGGGGCAGAGAAGCTATGTTGCGCTTGGTGACCTCTGACTGTTTCATCCTAACTTCATTGGTGCCGAAGTGGATAAAAATATCCCTATACTCTCTACACTCGCCAGTTTTAGTTTTTTAGGTATCATGATAATGTCACTACTTAGCTTCGGCTGGTGAAGGTCCTGACCAACCATGTCCAGATAAAGCGTCCGGCGTGAAAAAGCTGAATTTAAAAAATGTTGAGCAAGGGAAAAATAAAAGATATAAACGGTAATTAAAAAGTAAAAACCGTAAAGTTGTCAGGTAGCAAAGTAAGGTTAGCAACAAAATGCACAGCAGCACGTAAACAAGTCTACTAGTTGTGACCGGAAATGACTGAAAATGACTGAAAAATTCAACTGAATCTGATCACAATATGTCTGTAAATGCTAAAGGGAATGCTAATCTGATATGTCAGATGAAGAGTTTGACCATTCTAAAGCCTGCATCCTTGCCTTAATGGCCCTGACTTTCTGGTCTAAGGAAGTCTCCAAGCAATGGGCCATCATGTACAATGGCAAAGAGTTAGGGAGTCTTTGCAGCGTGTAGATGGTGCAGGTATCATTGCCAGAATGATCCAGCTTCGTTGCATTGCCCTGCAAAAATACTCAGTTCCTCAGTTCAAATCATAAATTGATAAGTTACTAAGATGTATAATGTCTCCATCAAATCTAAGAAATTATTTTATCTTTTTTATTCTTATTCATAGACACATTTTCAGTGATTTATGAAATTGGAGTTCTTCATCAACTGGTAATACATACATAATGAAACAGGTTAAACATTTCACTTTAATTCCAGTGCTTTTTTCCAAGATACAACATTGTCATCTTTGGCGGTATAGATGGATTTTCAAGGAAGGTAAGTATATTATTTTGGATACATATTGCATATTTCCCATCACCTAATGAACAACCACAATACCAGTCTGGTGTTAAGCTTTCTGTGCTGTATTGACGTATCCTGAAAATGACATCTGCTGCTTTAACTTCTTACGGCTGAAATCCCGTTAACGGGATCGATATGACAACAGCCAGTGGAAGTGCAAGGCGCCAAATTCAAACAACAGAAATCTCATAATTAAAATTCCTCAAACATACAAGTATTATACACCATTTTAAAGATAAACTTGTTGTTAACTTCTCTAGGGTAGGGGGCAGCATTCAGAATTCTGGATGAAATGCATGCCCAAATTAAACTGCCTGCTTCTCGGACCCAGAAGATATGATATGCATATAACTGGTAGATTTGGATAGAAAACACTCTAAAGTTTCCAAAACTGTTAAAATAGTGTCTGAGTATAACAAAACTGATTTGGCAGGCAAAAACCTGAGAAAAATCCATTCAGGAAGTAGTTTTCTTTGTTGGTTTTGTAGTTTTCTATTCAATGCCATTACAGTATCCATTGACTTAGGACTCAAATTGCAGTTTCTATGCCTTCCACTAGATGTCAACAGTCTTTAGAAATTGTTTCAGGCTTGTATCCTGAAAAATGAGTAAGTAAAAGCAGTCTGAATGAGTGGACCCTAAAGTGTCACAGAGCTTTTTCATGCGCGAGACCGAGAGAGTGCCTTTCTTGTTTACCTTTTAAATTGAAGATGTTATTGTCCGGTTGAAATATTATCGATTATTTAGGCTAAAAACAACCTGAGGTTTGAATATAAACATTGTTTGACATGTTTCTATGAACTTTACGGATACAATTTTGATTTTTTTTGTCTGCCTGATTTGACTGCGTTTGAGCCTGTAGATTACTGAAGAAAACGCGCGAACAAAACGGAGGTTTTTGAATATAAAGAGACTGTATCGAACAAAAGGAACATTTATTGAGTAAATAAATGTCTTCTGAGTGCAACCATATGAAGATCATCAAAGGTAAGGGATTAATGTTATCTCTATTTCTGACTTGTGTAACTGTTCTACTTGGCTGGTTACTGTTTGTAATGATTTGTCTAGTGGGCTATGTTCTCAAATAATCGTAGTAAAGCAAAGCATTTTTTAAATCTGACACCGTGGTTGGATTCACAAGAAGTTAATAATCTTTAAACCTATGTCAAATATGTTTTGTTTTCTGAATTTTTATAATGAGTATTTCTGTATTTGAATTTGGCGCCCAGCAGTTTCACTGGCTGTTGAAGAGGTGGGACGCTAACATCTCACGTACCCAAGAGACGTTAATCCCACCACAGTGTCCGATTTAAAAAAGGCTTTACGACGAAAGCATACCATGCGATTATGTTAGGTCAGCACCTAGTCACAGAAAAACACAGCCATTTTTCCAGCCAAAGAGAGGAGTCACAAAAAGCAGAAATAGAGAAAATGAATCACTAACCTTTGATCTTCATCAGATGACACTCATAGGACTTCATGTTACACAATAAATGTATGTTTTGTTCGATAAAGTTCATATTTATATTTTAAAAATTTAGTTTACCTTGGCGCGTTATGTTCAGTAATGGTTTGCTTCCAAAACATCCAGTGATTTTGCAGAGAGCCACATCAATTTACAGAAATACTCATAATAAACATTGATAAAGGATACAAGTGTTATGCATGGAATTATAGATAAACTTCTCCTTAATGCAACCTCTGTGTCAGATTTCAAAAAAGGTTGTCGGAAAAAGCACACCATGCAATAATCTGAGTACAGCGCTCAGAGACCAAAACAAGCCATACAGATACCCACCATGTTGTGGAGTCAACAGATGTCAGAAATAGCATTATAAATATTCACTTACCTTTGATGATCTTCATCAGAATGCCCTCCCAGGAATCCCAGTTCCACAAATGTTTGTTTTGTTCGATAAAGTCCATCATTTATGTCCAAATACCTCCTGAACGCGCATGGTCAACTCGTGGCAATCTGGGAGAGACCTTACTCAATCCCCTCTCATTCGCCCCCACTTCACAGTTGAAGCATCAAACAAGGTTCTAAAGACTGTTGACATCTAGTGGAAGCCTGAGGAAGTGCAACATGACCCCATTTCCACTGTATCTTGGATATGCAAAGAGTTGAAAACCTACAAACCTCAGATTTCCCACTTCCTGGTTGGATTGAAAAACAGTTTCTATCTCAAGGCAATCACCCTGTTAAATATCCATCACCTTAGAGGCTGCTGCCCACATATTCATAGGCTTGTAATCACTGGCCACTCTAATAATGGATCACTATTCACTTTAATAATGTTTACATATTTTTGATTTACTCATCTCTTATGTAGTATATACTGTATTCTATTCTACTGTATTTAGTCTATGCCACTCCGACATTGCTCATCCTTATATTTATATATTCCTTCATTCCATTATTTTTCTTTTAGGTTATGTGTATTGCGTGTATTGTTGTGAATTGTTAGATATTACTGCACTGTTGGAGAAAGAAACACAAGCATTTTGCTACACCCACAAAATAACATCTGATAAACATGTGTATATGGCAAATACAATTTGATTTGATTTGGGCTCAATTTTTTCCCCACATGCAAAACACAAACTCATCAAATATGATACGATATTGTGTAAAACATTGCATTTGTAGAATTTGACTTTATGTTTCCTTTTCCCCCATGCTTTAGACATGAGGCGTGACATGCGGAACATCAGGCTCACCCCATGAAAAGCAGTGCATGATCAATGCCAGCAAGGAGATCTGCTGGAAGTGATGTACTCGCTCTCTCACTCTGGGGAAAGACATAATTCAAACATCACAGATGTACACTCCCACTGTGACCATGATAAAATGTTATGTGAATTTTTGATGTACTCCTGAATAAAACTGTGAGAAGATGCTCTCAGACCAGCCTTTGTGATTGAACTTATGCAAACGACATTACTTTAGCTGGCTGCTTTGACCAAAAGTTGAATGTAATATAACCTATTCTAGGAATCTATTGTTTGTCTATGATCTTTATTCATTGTTCGCTTGTTTTTCAACAATGTCTAGTACAGACAGGGATGACAGAGACGGCAGCGTTGTTCTGGCTCAGGTTTAAGGAGCCACGTCATTCCACTTAACCTGACCCAGAGATGGTTCCTTAGCCACTGAAGATCCTCCTCTGTGGACAGATGGTTGTAGTCTTTGGCCGGGTACAGGTCCTCCACTGACTGCACCTGGTTTGGCACGGCTGGTTTCCTCCACTAGCATTCCACATAAGTACAGTCGATATTGTGAACCGCAAAAAAATAGCCAATGCAGCTGCATGGCTACACTTATGATCTCCACGGGGGCGTTCACATGTGGTAGAGAGAATCCCCAGGTCACCTATAGAGACCTGTTAAGAGCCACATGCCTTTCAACGCATGACTTTGAACACCTTGAAAAGCATTTGTTGTAAGAAATGTGCTATGTGAATAAAGTTTGATTTCATTGATGACATTACAGCTGTAGAGTATTTAATCAACTGTAATTTTCACATAAGGACAAGTGCAGTTTTTCCATGAACTTTTAATTGATCATTTGGGATTTTATCACTTGACATAGCGGGAAGGATCATATAAATCAAGGCTGTGTGAATGCATGCACCACCACGAATAAACAATACTGCCTTTGAAGATTTGTCTCTGGTCATGAAACGACAATACAGGATGGATGTCTAAACAAGTCAATTATGAATGCCAATAGATTTTTTTGATTCATTCTCCTCATTGACAACATTCTAGAACTGAGTTATCACTCATCCACGTCTGGTATACGGGGAAATCTGTTTAATGATTATATAAATTATTAAGTGTCTCTTTCTTTGTAGAAAGTTGATAGCTGAAAAGAACATGTGATGCTCAAACTTAACTTAATAACTATACTCACAGACACAGGATCAACTTTATTCCCCATGCTGGCCCTGACCAAACCGGCAACCTCACTATAGCTGCACTTCTCCACATGGTCCGACTTATATTGGTCTTCTCCCCTTTTTATGCTCATCCTTGAAAGAACGATTGGAATCATTATCGGGTTTTGTCGCTAGGTATTATGGGTATTATGAAATGTCCACTGTGTCGACTATTGCTCAGAGAAAGAGATTTTGTTTAACAATATTTTTTTATCTAAAAAAGGTAGGAGTCAAAATGATTGACACTCCTATTTTCAATACCTTTCAATACCTCACCTCATCTCATCACCTGAGAATATTGGGGAGGTAAAAGCACTTTGGCGGGAAATTACACCTAGCCAGCCTATCAGTAGGGAAAGTGGACCAACACGAAATTGTAATCCCTCCCCTCAGATCTCCACAAATGCATGGGGGACAGGGGCTAGAGGGTTCAATTTGCGATTGGTAGATGTTTCTCTCTGACGTCACTGCTGTTTTACCGAACACATCCCAGTGATGAGATAATAAATGGAAATGAAACAAAATACAATATCATGTTGATCTGGCTACTCTACCTTTATAATATATTTATACACAGGAAGTGACAATAATGGAGCAGTGTTTATACTTTAATTGATGAATTTACATCGTTGATTAACATACAAACTAAGTGAATCACAGTTGTTTTTATTATGGTCAACCTATAATAAAGAATGACGATCTCATTGTGAGGCAACACACATGTTTCAGTAGGCACAAGTAGCAGTCAGACAGGTAGACATACAGACTGTCGCTACAGTGGCAGCTGTTTTCCTCTGCCCAGGTTGGATTTTAGCACGATTGATATTTGTCAGGTACAAGCAAACGGCCCCTCATTTATCTGGCCATCTGCCAATCAATCATTCAGTCAGGACAGCCGCTTACTGGCGTGACATAACAGTTGTCTCAGGATTGAGTTAGCAGCTAATGTTAAAGAGATAGCGAACCAGAATATAATTAACAACTCTCCCTTTCCATCCTTCCTTTCCCCAACCCTCATGCTCATCTCTGTCTTTGATTTGCTTTATAAAATGAATATTTTCTCTTTCCCTTTCCTCCCTCACCCTCCCTCCCTACCACCATCTTAGTATACCCATCCCTGCCTCCCTCTGTGCAGAGCCCCTTCATGGCCCCCATCCATGTCCCCTCAATGCCCCCCTCAGTGGCTCCCGATAGGCAGACGAGGCAGGCAGATGTAGGAGGAGGCGTACAGGTTGATGTTGACAGGGTTTCCATCCAGCCTGATGTCCTCCAGGGAGCGTCGTATGTAGTTACGGTCGTGGCTGTTACAGAATGTGTCCACATGAAGATTCTGGATGTTGTTGTTCTGGTGGGGAGAGGAGAGGAGGAGAGAGTGAGACAGAGAGAGACAGACAGACGGACACACAGAGCGAGGGGGGTGTGGGGGGGTTATGTGTTACTTTGATGAGGAAATTAAACTGGATGAAGCAGAGACATGATGGCAGACGTCATTAGATTAATTCATTGAATCTGGAGAGTCAATTTCTCATTACGTCACTGCTCCAATTTGACTCTGTGCCTGTTGTGAATCCATGACTACAGAAGAGAGGAGAGAGAGACCAGGTCGTCACTATCTGACCAAGTTGCAATGTCGGAAACTCCTCCTAGTTCTACAATTTCTCTTTTTAAAATCTGATTTTAAACCTAACTCTAACCCAAACCTTAACCACACTGTTAACCTTATGCCTGCCTATATTAAGACCAAAAAGCGAATTTTTGTTTTCAGAAATCATTACAACTTTGCAGCTTGGCCATTTAGTGGGAATCGAAAAGCCAGGCTATACTGGGTCTGAAACAGTATGGGGGACAGCCTGAGGATTGCTGTAGAGCTGTGTGGGGTGAAAAGTTAGTCTCCTCTATTTTCAGCCCTCAGAGAATACTAGGTTTGAGACAGAGTCTCATGTGTACGCTAGTCTGGTTGTGCTGGGTGTGGGGAGTCCCACAGGAAAAAATATTGAAGTATACAGTACTGGTATTACTATATTGATATATTATACTATTCACTCTAATGTTTTCGCGCAGTGTTTTTGTACAAAAACACTAAAGTGAATACTGTAGTATTTCATTTAGTGTTTTTACGGATATGACTAGTATACTGTGGTGTTTTTTGCAGACATTACTGTAGTATTTACAGTAGTAATTTTGCAGACATCATTGCAGAAAACTGTAGGACAGTGTACTGTAGTATTTACTATAGTGTTTATCTGTATATTTTTGCTATTTGGGCCTTTGTCCTTTAGTGAAACCTACCGGACAAATACAAAAATAGAAAGTTGTCCATAACCTGTAGGAGTGAACGGCTGCTCCTTTCAGTAATCTGTAGGTAGGTAGGACTAGAGCCTGATTGGATAGTTCAAAGCTTCTGCTCTTTTCTATCCATTTCATCTCATGGGATGAGAGGAGGAGGCAAGGCAGGCAGGGGCAAGGAGGGCGTGGTTGACTCAAGGCTTGGTATTATTAAGGGTGCATTGACGTGCGGGGGGTGCAGGAGTGCACATTTTGTAACAGTACGGCCTTTTCTTAGTTATTCTCTATGGGTTGAGAATGTCGGGAATGTGTTGTACTTTGTGTTCCCATTAAGACTCTTTATTTTCTGCCAGAAGATGCGTGGGTTGGAGTCTTTGCCAAACTGATTCTAGAATGTGGTCCAGTTATTCTGGTTCTGCAGGGTAAATTGTTATTTGATGTGTTTCTGAAGCTGGTTTATTTACGATTTGGTGTGGGGGCAAATCAAAGACAGAGATGAGCGTGAGGGTTGGGGAAAGGAAGGATGGAAAGGGAGAGTTGTTAATTATATTCTGGTTCGCTATCTCTTTAACATTAGCTGCTAACTCAATCCTGAGACAACTGTTAAAAAATCACATTGTAGGATTTTTAATGAATTTATTTGCAAATTATGGTGGAAAATAAGTATTTGGTCACCTACAAACAAGCAAGATTTCTGGCTCTCACAGACCTGTAACTTCTTCTTTAAGAGGCTCCTCTGTCCTCCACTCGTTACCTGTATTAATGGCACCTGTTTGAACTTGTTATCAGTATAAAAGACACCTGTCCACAACCTCAAACAGTCACACTCCAAACTCCACTATGGCCAAGACCAAAGAGCTGTCAAAGGACACCAGAAACAAAATTGTAGACCTGCACCAGGCTGGGAAGACTGAATCTGCAATAGGTAAGCAGCTTGGTTTGAAGAAATCAACTGTGGGAGCAATTATTAGGAAATGGAAGACATACAAGACCACTGATAATCTCCCTCGATCTGGGGCTCCACGCAAGATCTCACCCCGTGGGGTCAAAATTATCACAAGAACGGTGAGCAAAAATCCAAGAACCACACGGGGGGACCTAGTGAATGACCTGCAGAGAGCTGGGACCAAAGTAACAAAGCCTACCATCAGTAACACACTACGCCGCCAGGGACTCAAATCCTGCAGTGCCAGACGTGTCCCCCTGCTTAAGCCAGTACATGTCCAGGCCCGTCTGAAGTTTGCTAGAGAGCATTTGGATGATCCAGAAGAAGATTGGGAGAATGTCATATGGTCAGATGAAACCAAAATATAACTTTTTGGTAAAAACTCAACTCGTCATGTTTGGAGGACAAAGAATGCTGAGTTGCATCCAAGGAACACCATACCTACTGTGAAGCATGGGGGTGGAAACATCATGCTTTGGGGCTGTTTTTCTGCAAAGGGACCAGGACGACTGATCCGTGTAAAGGAAAGAATGAATGGGGCCATGTATCTTGAGATTTTGAGTGAAAACCTCCTTCCATCAGCAAGGGCATTGAAGATGAAATGTGGCGGGGTCTTTCAGCATGACAATGATCCCAAACACACCGCCCGGGCAACGAAGGAGTGGCTTCGTAAGAAGCATTTCAAGGTCCTGGAGTGGCCTAGCCAGTCTCCAGATCTCAATCCCATAGAAAATCTTTGGAGGGAGTTGAAAGTCCGTGTTGCCCAGCAACAGCCCCAAAACATCACTGCTCTAGAGGAGATCTGCATGGAGGAATGGGCCAAAATACCAGCAACAGTGTGTGAAAACCTTGTGAAGACTTACAGAAAACGCTTGACCTCTGTCATTGCCAACAAAGGGTATATAACAAAGTATTGAGATAAACTTTTGTTATTGACCAAATACTTATTTTCCACCATAATTTGCAAATAAATTCATTAAAAATCCTACAATGTGATTTTCTGGATTTTTTTTCTCATTTTGTCTGTCATAGTTGAAGTGTACCTATGATGAAAATTACAGGCCTCTCTCATCTTTTTAAGTGGGAGAACTTGCACAATTGGTGGCTGACTAAATACTTTTTTGCCCCACTGTATATGGACAAGGTGGAGGAGGTAAGGTGGGATTTGTTGTTTTGGTAGCCTGATGGTAGTTAGAGAGATGGTATCCTCCCAGGCCTGGATAAGGACATTCCCCAGCCTTACCACCAGCTGACACAGCATCTGTTTTATGTTGTTGTGACTAATGTTTTCTATGTTGCTTGGTCTATACTTGGCATGTACGTTTCTCACTCATGGGTGGCACAAATTGGGATATGGGCAGGGTATATGCTAATGAATATTAGCATATCTGTAGCCATGAAGTGCTTTGAAAGGCTGGTCATGGCTCACATCAACACCATTATCACAGAAACCCTAGACCCACAACAATTTGCATACCGCCCCAACAGATCCACAGATGATGGAATCTACATTGCACTCCACACTGCCCTTTCCCACCTGGACAAAAGGAACACCTATGTGAGAATGCAATTCATTGACTACAGCTCAGCGTTCAACACCATACTGCCCTCAAAGCTCATCAATAAACGAAGGACCCTGGGACTAAACACCTCCCTCTGCAACTGGATCCTGGACTTCCTGACGGGCCGCCCCCAGGTGGTAAGGGTAGGTTACAACACATCCGCCATGCTGATCCTCAACACAGGGGCCCCTCAGGGGTGCGTGCTCAGCCCCGTCTTGTACTCCCTGTTCACTCATGACTGCACGGCCAAGCACAACTCCAACACCATAATTAAGTTTGCTGATGACAGAACAGCGGTAGGCCTGATCACCGACAACGATGAGACAGCCTATAGGGAGGAGGTCAGAGACCTGGCCGTGTGGTGCCAGGACAACAATCTCTCCCTTAACATGATCAAGACAAATTAGATGATTGTGGACTAGAGGAAAAAGAGGACCAAGCACGCACCCATTTTCATCGACGGGGATGCAGTGGAGCAGGTTGAGAGCTTCAAGTTCCTTGGTGGCCACGTCACCAACAAAGTAACATGGTCCAAACACACCAAAACAGTTGTGAAGAAGACACAACAAAACCTATTCCCCCTCAGGAGACTGAAAATATTTGGCATGGGTTCTCAGATCCTCAAACGGTTCTACAGATGCACCATCGAGAGCATCCTGACAGGTTGCATCACTGCCTGGAATGGGAACTGCTCGGCTTCCGACCGCAAGGCATTACAGAGGGTAATGCGAACGGCCCAGTACATCACTTGGGCCAAGCTTCCTGCCATCTATGACCTCTATATCAGGCGGTGTCAGAGGAAGGCCCTATAAAAATTGTCAAAGACTCCAGCCACCATAGTCATAGACTGTTCTCTCTGCTACCGCACAGCAATAGGTACCGGAGCACCAAGACTAGGTCCAAGAGGCTTCTAAACAGTTTCTACCCCCAAGCCATAAGACTCCTGAACATCTAATCAAATGGTTACCCAAATGATTTGCATTGCCCCCCCATCCCTCTTTACACCGCTGTCATCTATGCATAGTCACTTCAATAACTCTACCTACATGTACATACTACCTCAACTAACCGGTGCCCCCGCATATTGACTCTGTACCGGTACCCTGTATATAGTCTCGCTATTGTTGTTTTACTGCTGCTCTTTAATTACTTGTAACTTTTATCTCTTATTCTTGTCCGTATTTTTTGGAAACTGCATTGTTGGTTGGGGGCTCGTAAGTAATTATTTCACTGTAAGGTCTAAACCTGTTGTATTCGGCGCATGTGACTAATACAATTTGATTTGATTTGTAGTGTAGTATTCTACAATATACTACAACATTCTATAGTAAGCACTACACAATCGAGGGATACTACAGTATACTACAGTGTGGAGTATTCTACAGTATACTTCAAAATGCTATAGCAAGTACTACACGTGATCGAGGGATCCTTTTTTGTTGTTGTTGAGGATTTTAAAGTATACTAGAGTTTACTACAAAATGCTATAGAATGATATAGTAAGTACTATAATATTCTATAGTAACCTGTAGTAATTTTTATGTGGGGTGTGTGAGGTGTATGAGCGGTGTGTGTGAGATGCATGAGGAGTGTATGAGAGGTGTGTGAGGTGTATGAGGGGTGTGTGTACATGCATGTTGATACCTGCAGGTGTAGTACTCGGAGGCTCTCAGGTAGTGGGACGGGGATGTAGTCCAGATTGTTATCAGACAGATACAGGAACTCGAGCAGGCTCATCTCCTGTTTAGGCCAGATGGAGTAAAACAACAATGTAAAACATCAATAAAAGCCACCAGAGGGAGCTCCATCTCTATTCAGTCAAGAGAAACTGTATCCTACAATACTGCTTCAGCTAGTTTGGTATATACTGTTCAATGATGTTGTAAAAAGGAATGCCTTCTGGCATTTACTTCAAAGAATTCATCAAAATTATAGCTAGAGCGTGGGTGCGTGTGAATGTCTTCATGTGTGTGCGTGCAAATGTGTGTGTGCACCTTAAACCCATCTGTATGTAGTCCATTGCTGATCAGTCTGTTGTTGCGCACATCAATGTATCTGAGGGTGGGTGGGAGCTCTGGCAACGCCTGCAGGTTGTTATCAGCCAATAGGATGTCCTGGAGCTGTGGTAGGGGGCGGAATGCATCTTCATCCACCCCAGAGATCTGGTTCCCTGTTAAGTCGATGCTCTTCAGCTTGTCTGGAACGCACAGACCAGGGGGTTGAGGTGAACATATACTGTACCCACAGTGTTGGGTAGGTTACGTTCTAAATGTAATCCGATACAGTTACTAGTATACAGTTACTAGTTACCTGTTCAAAATTGTCATCAGTAATGTCATTTTTGGATTACCTATACTCGGTAACATAATCTGATTACTTTCAGTTACTTTTGGAATACTTGCATTATGTCCCCCACACACATGCCCACCCCCTTCTTTGACTTTTCCTAAGTCTATTTAACAAATGTATGTTAGCATTTCGACATCAGAAACAGAATCTGTGTTATAAGCAGTCTTAAGAGGACATTATTTTCCCTGAGTGCCAAAAAATGACTTTTTCAAATCCTTCTACAGAGTCACATGCAGGTAAGAAGTTTTGATTTCCGTATATTGATTTGTACATATAGTATCAGAAAGATCAGAGGATGAGGTTTCCAAAATACTTGCCATTGTCAAATAACTCTCAAAAGTGAAGAGATGAGCTCTATTCCAAAATATCACTGTTTCCAAGAATAACCACTGTTCCCACTCCACACATGTCAAAAGACAGAGCAGGGGTACTCAGCTCTTACCCTACGAGGTCCGGAGCTTAATTAGCATAATACAAAAATCTCCATAAAAATCGGTGAAATTTATCTTTTCACGTGTGAGTTCCAAGTTCCAAATATCTCGAACGGTCGCCCCCGCGTGAGTTGTTTAATTCACATGTTTTATGCACATGTCAGAATGCACTCACTGTTCCAAAAATATGATTATTACGCAACAGGACAGTTAACATGCGCTGCCTGCTAATTATTTATAGGCCGTGTTTCAACTTGTCAATTTCAAATAACATTTCAAATTTCGTACAAGTTGTTTTTTCTGACAACAGTTTGAATTGAGGTGTGTTCCGCCTCATTAATTCACATAGAAGTAGACCATTTCAGCGTTGCGGTAAATTTATGTTTGAGGCTTTACTGAGCCAGATAAAATTCTCTCTTCCAGGAGAACACACCAAACTTCACACGTTTGCACAGATCAAGTATGCAAATAATAGCTCAGTTTTGCAAGAATTTGAAAATGTTCTTGCTGGCGCTCGCTTTGCCTTCCTTGTTGTTTTCCTTACACATAATAACGTTGGACATGTGTGCGTTCCTATCAAAGTACGTTCCTTATTTTCTGTATATCGTGTTCTCGTTTCTACTGTAAGCACATACAGTATGTACAGTTGAAGTCGGAAGTTTAAATACACTTTTGTTGGAACAATTAATACTCGTTTTTCAACCACTCCACAAATGTATTACTAACAAACTATAGTTTTGGCAAGTCGATTAGGACATTTACTTTGTGCATGACACAAGTCATTTTTCCAACAATTGTTTATAGACAGATTATTTCACTTATAATTCACTTTATCACAATACCACTGTGTCAGAAGTTTACAAACACTAAGTTGACTGTGCCTTTAAACAGCTTGGACAATTCCAGAAAATGATGTCATGGCTTTAGAAGCTTCTGATAGGGAAATGTACATCATTTGAGTCAATTGGTGGTGTACCTGTGGATGTATTTCAAGGCCTATCTTCAAACTCAGTGCCTCTTTGCTTGACATCATTGGAAAATCAAAAGAAGCCAAGACCTCAGAAACAAATTGTAGACGTCCACAAGTCTGGTTCATCCTTGAGTGCAATTTCCAAACGCCTGAAGGTACCACATTCATCTGTGCAAACAAGAGTACGCAAGTATATACACCATGGGACCACGCAGCCGTCATACCGCTCAGGAAGGAGACGCGTTCTGTCTCCTAGAGATGAATGTACTTTGGTGCGAAAAGTGCAAATCAATCCCAGAACAACAGCAAAGGACCTTGTGAAGATGCTGGAGGAAGTACAAAAGTATCTATATCCACAGTAAAACGAGTCCAATATCGACATATCCTGAAAGGCCGCTCAGCAAGGAAGAAGCCACTGCTCCAAAACTGCCATAAAAAAGCCCATGGTTTGCACTGCACATGGGGATATGTGTATCGTACATATCTGCTGGATATGTACGATACAGTCCCTCTCCAAAACAACACATATTTGGTTAGTAGAGACCCTACTGAGTATTTTCCACCCCATTTTAGCTAAGACAGGTAGAAAAGCTTACACTCTACTGTTAGGAATTGAAATCCTGGTCTAGGTGTGGAGAAATGCTAGATGCGAAATATAAGGCAAACAACTTCTATATTTAAAGGTTTAATAGACAAATACAGACATAGACAGACAAATACAGACAGACATAGACAGTATAGTATCCCGGGAAGTCTACCCTGGGGGTTGGTGATAGAGGGGAGGTACATGCTGCGACGTTGGCTCCTTCTGCTGGGAGTACACGGGCTGGGCACCCCAACATGGATGGCTCCAAGTAGAGGTAATTAGGGGAGAGTTCCAACCAGCCGCGCAGGCCAAATAAAGGGAGCAACGTGGCACACCGCGAGGAGGGACAGAGAGACAGACACTGAGCAGAACCTGAGAAGAAGGACCGAGCCAAGCCTACGTTATTTTGTTATGTTTATTTTGTTGCCTAGTAAAGTCGTGTTTTCTGACTAGAACCTCCCTTTCTCTGTGTTAATCTCTGTACGCTCAACCAAAAAACCCACGGTTTACCACAACAATTTGGACAGACGTAGAAAGACAAATACAGACATAGACAGACGTAGACAGATGTATTGGAAGACAGACACATTCCTCTAAGAGATTTGTTCACAGCAAATCTCTCCCCCTCCAGCTGGCAGGGCTGACCTAAATACTCTCTTGCCTTAGCTGTTTGCTGTTTCACCCTTTCGTGCCTGGTGCCAAAGCATTAAATCAAGGCTGAGATCTTGGGGTTGAATAGACTATACATTTGAAACATAATTGCTTAAGGACACCTATGGCCGATTTTATGGCTCAGGGGCCCATATACCAGTTACTGAGGCCTGCTTTACGGTGACCTCTGGCCTGAGAGAGGGTACCTAGAGGCCAAATTCCAATAGGGAATAAATATCGGAAAATATATTTATTAACACTACAAGCCAATTTGTATCCCATGTAAAGTCCATTGGTGGCAATGGAGGGGGTGGAGAATTAAGTGCTGCTGGATATATACGACACAGTCCCTCTCCAAAACGACACATATTTGGTCAGTAGAGACCCTAGTGAGTATTTTCCACCCCACTTTAGCTGAGACAGGTGGAACATTTCTCTCTCTACAGCCCAATGTTCTCAACATAAGTGTGAACCTACACTGATTTTACAAAACCTTAAGAAAACCTGCTTTCGATGACACATACTGACTAGGGGATTGCAGGTGAAGGCTATGATCCCATATTGATGTCACTTGTTAAATCCACTTAAATCAGTATATATGAAGTGGAGGAGACAGGTTAAAGAAAGATGTTTAAGCCTTGAGACATGGGTTGCCCATTCACCCATTGGAGGGTGAATGGGCAAGATAAAATATTTAAGTGCCTTTGAACGGGGTATGGTAGTTAGTAGGTGCCAGGCGCACCGGTTTGTGTCAAGAACTGCAACGCTGCTGTTTTTTTTGACACTCAACTGTTTCCCGTGTGTATCAAGTAATTGTCCACCACCCAAAGGACATCCAGCCGACTTGACTGAACTGTGGGAAGTATTGGAGTCACCATGGGCCAAATGAACATGACGTCATCAAGTCATCCCTTTAAAGCCTGTAGGGAATATGAAACGCCGTACCATGAAATGCAATGGCACAACCAAAGAAAGCTTTTTCTAGACTGAAATAGAGGTGCTATGGTCAGAGGTCGTGTCACGCCCTGGCCATAGAGGTTTTTATTCTCCATTTTGGTTAGGCCAGGGTGTGACTAGGGTGGGCGTTCTAGTTTCTTTATTTCTATGTTTTCTATTTCTTTGTTTTTTGGCTGAGTGTGGTTCCCAATCAGAGGCAGCTGTCTATCGTTGTCTCTGATTGGGAATCATACTTTGGCAGTCCTTTTTCCCTCCTTCAGTGTGGGATCTTGTCTTTGTTGTGAGTGCATGTAGTTTGCACGACGAAGCTGTTCGGTCGTTGTATTGTTTATTGTTTTTTGGTGTACATTTCAATTAAAGAAGAATGTACGCCTACCACGCTGCACCTTGGTCTCATTCCGACGACAAGCGTTACAGGTCGAGAACAACCAAAATATAGTATTTTATTTGGCTCGCTCAGTTGTGACTTGGCAAGTAAAAATAAAAAACATAGCTATAAAGAGAGGACCATTAGGACAACTTGCTTTACATTTGGCAAATATACTTCAAATGAGTAGGCAACACTTGTCACTAAGCCATCCATTGTAAACAGCTCCCTCCTGTAGTCATATAGGCAAACATTTCCGTTCTTAGGCCAAATTGCTGTTCTGCAGAATGAACGAGTCATGCGTTCCACCTGGCCACCACATTCAGCAGTGTATTTTGCACAACCCATCGCCTGCATATTATTGAGTGAAAACGTTTTCTGTTCACATATTTTAACTTGTTTTGGGATGCTGCTTTTACGGAGATGTGGGTGCCATCTATTGATCCATTTATATATGGGAATTGATTGACGCAACCTGGACTCAGGAGTAGACCTACAGTGGGGAGAACAAGTATTTGATACACTGCCGATTTTGTAGGTTTTCCTACTTACAAAGCATGTAGAGGTCTGTCATTTTTATCATAGGTACACTTCAACTGTGAGAGAAGGAATCTAAAACAAAAATCCAGAAAATCACATTGTATGATTTTTAAGTAATTAATTTGCATGTTATTGCTTTTCTCCAGGAAAAACATCAGGGACAGACTGATATTCTGCAAAAGGTACAGGGATTGGACTGCTGAGGACTGGGGTAAAGTCATTTTCTCTGATGAATCCCCTTTCCGATTGTTTGGGGCACAAGTTGAGCGGTACCATCAGACCATCAGTCCTGTGTCATGCCAACAGTAAAGCATCCTGAGACCATTCATGAGTGGGGTTGCTTCTCAGCCAAGGGAGTGGGCTCACTCACAATTTTGCCTAAGAACACAGCCATGAATAAAGAATGGTACCAACACATCCTCCGAGAGAAACTTCTCCCAACCATCCAGGAACAGTTTGGTGACGAACAATTCCTTTTCCAGCATGATGGAGCACCTTGCCATAAGGAAAAAGTGATAACTAAGTGTCTTGGGGAACAAAACATTGATATTTTAGGTCCATGGCCAGGAAACTCCCCAGACCTTAATCACATTGAGAACTTGTGGTCATTCCTCAAAAGGCGGGTGGACAAACAAAAACCCACAAATTCTGACAAACTCCAAGCATTAATTATGCAAGAATGGGCTGCCATCAGTCAGGATGTGGCCCAGAAGTTAATTGACAGCATGCCAGGGTGGATTGCAGAGGTCTTGAAAAAGAAGGGTCAACACTGCAAATATTGACTCTTTGCATCAACTTCATGTAATTGTCAATTAAAGCCTTTGACACTTATGAAATGCTTGTAATTATACTTCCATAGTAACATCTGACAAAAATATCTAAAGACACTGAGGCAGCAAACTTTGTGGAAATTAATATTTGTGTCATTCTCAAAACTTTTGTCCACGACTGTACACCCAACCATTCACCCTGACTAACCACCCTACTTTAGTTTTTTCTTTAAGTAACCTTCTGTCTTATGTAACTAAACCAAAGGTAACATCATACTAACTTGAGTGTCATAAATGTACTTTTACTATGTTATGTCTAGTCTATGAGACCAGGCTGATTGATGGCAAAGAAGCCTCTCTTCACTTCAACCTGTTTTGCGATGGTCTATGGCAATTGTATGTAACTATTAGTTTTGCTGATGATTGCATCCAAAACATCGGCTCATCGAGGGCTGTGAAATACCCATCGTCAAGTTCCAGCTGAAAAGTGCCCGTTGAAAAAAACCTGAGGGTGGATATAGCACTTGGATGTGCACCGGAATGGCATGCATGTTTGTCTTTCTAAAGCAGGTTTTAAATCCTCGCAAAAAGATTGGTTTTGGGAAGCGATATCTGATGAGCCAATCCCACCTTTCTCTAAAAACGGGCTCTCTGCGAAATGCAACATGTGCAAAATCTTCCAACACAGAAAGATCAGCCATCTCTCATTCAATGCCCCATTATCTCAGTCTTTTATAATATTTCAACAATAAATTAACTTTCATACGTGCCTCTAATTTAACAAGTTACTGTACTTTACATGGATTATTATTGAAAAATGTAAAATGATTTAATTATTACTCTCACAATTTCCCACATGTTCAACATACATTTTCCCCGTTCACTAGGCTATGCTTGACAAGCAGTCCCCCTGTTCCACCACTTGGCACTGTGCGTCATGATCATGGCTCTGAGTAATTTATGCACACGCTCAAGCAAACGTTCATATTGATAGATCTCACACTTTGTAAATAATCCCATTCATGGTATCACTCAGATATAGGACAGACACTTCAGAACAAACTTCCTTTAGATTTTTCGGGGGACTATCTGTTGTGCTATGTTTGTATGGACTAATAGCAGTAAGGCCAATACAAATGTTCATCAAATATTTTAAAATACATTGCATTTGGAAAGTATTCACTTTTTCCACATTTTGTTACGTTACTGCCTTATTCTAAAATATATTCAATTGTTTTTTCCCCTCATCAATCTACACACAACACCCCATAATGACAAAGAAAGAACAGTTGTTTTCATGTTTTAAATGTTTGCAAATTTATAACAAAACCCCCCTGAAAATATCACATTTACATAAGTATTCAGACCCTTTACTCAGTACTTTTCGGAAGCACCTTGAGTCTTCTTGGGTATGACACTACAAGCTTGGCACACCTGTAATTGGGGAGTTTCTCACATTCTTCTCTGCAGATCCTCTCAAGCTCTGTCAGGTTGGATGGGGAGTTTCGCTGAACAGCTATTTTCAGGTATCTCCAGAGCTGTTCGATAGGGTTCAAGTCCGGGCTCTGGTTGGGCCACTCAAGGACATTCAGACACTTGTCCCGAAGCCACTCCTGTGTTGTCTTGGCTGTGTGCTTGGGGTTGTTGTCCTGTTGGAAGGTGAACCTTCGTCCCAGTCTGAGGTCCTGAGCGCTCTGGAGAAGGTTTTCATCAAGGATCTCTCTGTACTTTCTGATCTGCTCTGTTCATCTTTTCCTCGATCCTGACTAGTCTCCCAGACCCTGCCATTGAAAAACATGCCCATAGCATGATGCTTCTACAACCATGCTTCACCGTAGGGATGGTGCCAGTTTTCCTCCACACGTGATGCTTGGCATACAGGCCAAAGAGTTCAATCTTGGTTTCATCAGACCAGAGAATCTTGTTTCTCATCATCTGAGAGTCCTTAAGGTTCCTTTTGGCAAACTCCAAGGGGGCTGTCATGTACCTTTTACTGAGGAGTGGCTTCCATCTGGCCACTACCATAAAGGCCTGATTGGTGGAGTGCTGCAGAGGAGGTTGTCCTTCTGGAAGGTTCTCCCATCTCCACAGAGGAACTCTGAACCTCTGCCAGAGTGACCATCGGGTTCTTGGTCACCTCCCTGGCCAAGGCCCTTCTAAGGCCCTAATCCCCGATGTGTCAGTTTGGCCTGGTGGGTAGCTCTGGGTAGAGTCTTGGTGGTTCCAAACATCTTCCATTTAAGAATGTTGGATGCCACTGTGTTCTTGGGGACCTTCAATGCTGAAGAAATGTTGTTGTACCCTTCCCCAGATCTGTGCCTCTACAGAATCCTGTCTCGGATCTCTAATAACATTTCCTTCCACCTCATGGCTTGGTTTTTGCTCTGACATGCACTGTCAACTGTGGGATTTTATATAGACAGCTGTGTGCCTTTCCAAATCATGTCCAATTAATTAAATTGACCAGACATGGTAGAAACATTTAAAGGATGATCAATGGAAACAGGATGCACCTGAGCTCAATTTATTTTGTGTCTCATGTCAAGTGGTCTGAATACTTATGTAGATAAATTATTTATGTTTTTATTTGGAATAAATCTGTTTGCGCTTTGTCATTATGGGGTATTGTGTGTAGATTAATGAGGTAAACAATTTATTTAATATGTTTTGGTATTAGGCTGTAAGGTAACACAATTAGGAAAAAGGGAAGGGTTCTGAATACTTTCCGAATGCACTGTACATAAAAAAATTATCTAAATTAAGTAGCAAAATTTCCTTGGTATGACCTTCCTAAAACAGCTTAGTAGAACCCCCCCCCCCCTTAGACTGTAATGGGTTAATCTTACAAAAAGTGTCCCTTTGCATCAATGTCTCCACCACCACTACTGACCACATCGTAAACCATAGCACGCACTGTGTCAAAGGTGCACTTGGTAGAGATGGATTCCTGCTCTTTAAAATCTAAATCAAACTTGGTGCCATCCTTTAGAAATATGCCTGCAGGGCCGTACTTGTGTCCAAACTTACTAGTAGCATCAGTGCAAAGGGTGAGCTTATTCAAAGCATCCTCCAGATGTTGCATTGAAAACTGTCATGCCTCCAAAACCATGTACATGCAGAATATTGGACCTGGTCACCTGTCAACCTGTGACCCACCAAGTTTTTCCAAAACAACCTTGACAACCTGTGATGCTTTTACTGAAATAACACACATGGTAGGGATAAAATCCATACAAACCTCTCTAACAGCATCTGTGTAACAGCTTCAGCCTCATCTATCCTTTCCTTGTACAGCCTGTCTCTCTCCTCCCTGAGACGCTCACACTCCTTTTCCAGGTTCCTCCTACCACCAAGTTCCCTATCTAACTCCTCTACAACAGAGTCTGTCTCCCGAGCACATTCCAACACAGCGACACTGTCATCTTCATCACAATCTCCTACAAAAAAATTAGATCCTGACTCTAGCATCTTTTAGGAAGATGAAACACTCTCTTATCAAAACCCCCCTTTTCAGTCCAGCTAACCGTTTCCCGTTTGCTTTCATTGAAATGTAGACATCAATCCACTGATAGATTGCGGAGAGTTACTGTCATCAGCAATGTAAGCCCCGAGATCAAAGTTTTGCTGCAGCACATCTAAAATCAACTTATTGCATGACTCTGACTGTGGGACAGTCACCTGAGCACGGTTGCTTATCTCCATAATAATAATGCCATTAGTCAACTGGTCAACACCAAACATACATGGCCCTTAAATAGACAAATAAAACTCAATTGCAAAATCCTGACTTCCCCTACCGTCCATACTACAACTGCTGCTGTGTCTCTTCCTCCCCACAGGCCAAAGTGACAATTATCCCTGGCAGTGCATTAGTTTAGCTGGGCACATTGAGCCTCATTGGCTAAAATACAGACAATCAGATCATAAAAGCCAGTGGTATAGACATGTAAACACAGACAACCCACTACTCTCTTCAAACACACACCTGGCAGTTATTTGGGGAAAAAGTTCAACAAAATATAGCTGTGAGCAGCAAGGACCAGGGTTCACAGGATGACAGAAAGGACACAAGAAGTGTAGGATAACAAAACAAGCACTCTATCGTGTATGAACGATCTTCAAATATGTACAATCAGTGAAAGCATTACTATGTGTACCTCTCTATACCACAAGGATGACGCAAGTGAAGTTTAGTCTAGTGCTTGAAGTTGGTTATCTTTGAATGCAGCAGGTAATCATTCTTAAAGTCAATACTTAATGTATTGAGTTTATATTCCAATTCTGGGGTCAATTTGACTAATGGTTTATGTTAAGATTTGTTTAATATGTTCAGCATTACTTTGAATTCGGCAACTAATCATTTTCAAATTCATTAGAAGCTAATTCGTTGAGTTTATATACCACATGGAGTCAATTTCAAATCAAATCAAATCAAAATGTATTTGTCAAATGAGCTGAATACAACAGTTAATACCTAACAGTGAAATGCTTACTTACAAGCCCTTAACCAACAATGCAGTTTCAAGAAAAATACGTGTTAAGTAAAAGTATAAAATAAGAAATAAAAGTAACTGCTTGCCTTGCAGTAGCAGAGAGAAAAGTCTATGACTAGGGTGGCTGGAGTCTTTGACAATTTTTAGGGCCTTCCTCTGAAACCGCCTGGTATAGAGGTCCTGGATGGCAGGAAGCTTGGCGCCAGTGATGTACTGGGTCGTACGCACTACCATCTGTAGTGTCTTGCGGTCAGAGGCCGAGCAGTTGCCATACCACGCAGTGATGCAACCATCACTGGTTGGATCTGAGGACCTATGCCAAATATTTTCAGTCTCCTGAGGGGGAATAGGTTTTGTTGTGCCCTCTTTACGACTGTCTTGGTGTGTTTGGCCTATGTTAGTTTGTTGTTGATGTGGACACCAAGGAACTTGAAGCTCTCAACCTGCTCCACTACAGTCCCGTCGATGAGAATGAAGGGCGTGCTCCGTCCTCCTTTTCCTGTAGTCCACAATCATCTCCTTTGTCTTGATCATGTTTAGGGAGAAGTTGTTGTCCTGGCACCACACAACCAGGTCTCTGACCTCCTCCCTATAAACTGTTGTGTCATCAGCAAACTTAATGATGGTGTTAGAGTAGTGCCTGGCCATGCAGTCATAAGTGAACAGGGAGTACAGGAGGGGACTGAGCACGCACCCCTGAGGGGCCCGCGTGTTGAGGATCAGAGTGGCAGATATGATGTTACCTACCCTTACCAACTGGGGGCGGCCCGTCTGTAAGTCCAGGATCCAGTTGCAGAGGGAGATGTTTTGTCCCAGGGTCCATAGCTTAGTGATGAGTTGTAAGGGCATTATGGTGCTGAACGCTGAGCTGTAGTCAATGAATAGCATTCTCACATAGGTGTTCCTTTTGACCATTTGCGAAAGGGCAGTGTGGAGTGCAATAGAGATTGCATCATATGTGGATCTGTTGGGGCGGAATGCAAATTGGAGTGGGTCTAGGGTTTCTGGGATAATGGTGTTGATGTGGTCCATGACCAGCCTTTCAAAGCACTTCATGGCTACAGACGTGAGTGCTATGGGTCGGTAGACTTTTAGGCAGGTTACCTTAGTGTTCTTAGGAATAGGGAAAATGGTGGTCTGCTTGAAACATGACAGACAGACAAGGAGAGGTTGAATATGACAGTGAGGTCACTTGCCTGTTGGTCAGCACATTCTCAGAGTACACGTCCTGGTAATCCGTCTGGCCCTGCGGCCTTGTGAATGTTGACCTGTTTAATGGTCTTACTCACATCGGCTACTGAGAGCGTGATCACACGGTCTTCCCAGAACAGCTGATGCTTTCATGCATGTTTCAGTGTTACTTGCCTCGAAGCGAGCATAGAAGTAATTTAGCTTGTCTGGTAGGCTCGTGTCACTGGGCAGCTCGTGGCTGTGCTTCCCTTTGTTATCTGTAAAAATGTGTTAGTCTTGTCACATCCGACAAGCGTCGGAGCCGGTGTAGTACGATTCGATCTTAGTCCTGTATTGACGCAATGCCTGTTTGATGGTTCGTCGGAGGGCATAGCGGGATTTCTTATAAGCTTCCGTGTTAGATTTCCTCTCCTTGACAGTGGCAGCTCTAGCCTTTAGCTCAGTGCAGATGCTGCTTGTAATCGATGGCTTCTGTTTGTGGTACGTACGTGCGGTCACTGTGGGGATGACATCATCGATGCACTTATTTATGAAGCCAGTGACTGATGTGGTGCACTCCTCAATGCCATCGGAAGAATCCCGGAACATATTCAAGTCTGTGCCAGCAAAATAGTCCTGTAGCTTAGCATCTGCTTCATCTGACCACTTTTTATTGACTGAGTCACTGGTGCTTCCTGCTTTAGTTTTTGCTTGTAAGCAGGAATCAGGAGGATAGAATAATGGTCAGATTTGCCAAATGGAGGGTGAAGGAGAGCTTTGTATGCGTCTCTGTGTATGGAGTAAAGGTGGTCTAGAGTTTTTCCCCTCTGGTTACACATTTAACATGCTCGTTGCTTCGAGGTGAGCAAAACCTCGAGACTTCCTTATATGTCGTGCACAAGCTGTTGGACCTCCACCCCTTGTCTTACCAGAGGCTACTGTTCTATCCTGCCAATATAGTGTATAACCCGCCAGCTGTATGTTATTAATGTCATCGTTCAGCAACGACTCAGTGAAACATAAGATATTACAGTTTTTAATGTCCCGTTGGTAGGAAATATGTGCTTGTAGTTTGTCTATTTTATTATCCAATGATTGTACGTTGGCTAATAGGACCGATCGCAAAGGCAAATTACACACTCGCCGCTTGATCCTCACAAGGCACCCCGAACTTCGTCCTCGATATCTCTGTCTCTTTCTTCTGCGAATGACGGGGATGAGGGCCTTGTCGGGTGTCTGGAGTAAATTCCCCTCGTCCGACTCGTTAAAGAAAAAATTGTCTTTCAGTACGAGGTAAGTAATCTCTGTCCTGATTTCTAGAAGCTCTTTTCTAGAAGCTCTAGAAGCTCTTTCATAAGAGACGGTGGCAGAAACATTATGTACAAAATAAGTTACAAATAACGCAAAAAAACACACACAATGGCACAATTGGTTAAGAGACTGTAAAATGTCAGCCATTCTCGCCAGTGCCATTGTAAGACAATTGGACTTACGGTTCATGAGAAGATTTTTAAAGTATTTTTAGAATTAGCATATGTGCTAAAGTGCATCTATAGGTACAGTGTGACCATATTTGAATGCATAATTTTTTTATTTATCAAAACCATGAATACCTAGTCAGTATGCACAACTGCATCCAGCCAAAATGTGTCTTCCGCATTTGTCCCAAATTGGCTACCTTAATCCACATAGCAGTTGTTGTTAGCGGTTAACTGCCTTGCTCAAGGGCAGAATGGTTTGTATACCTTGCTGGTTCAGGTATTCGAACCAGCAACCTTTCTGTTACTGGCCCAACAACCTTAACCGCTAGGCTACCTGCCACCTTGTTTAGAATGATGCAATGAGTTTAAATACAACATCTGGAATGAATCTGACTTATGGTTCCTCAGTGTTGGAAAACATACCCAATTGTCATACTTAAGTAAAAGTAAAGATACCTTAATAGAAAAGGACTAAAAGTGAAAGTCATCCAGTAAAATACTATTTGAGTAAAAGTCTAAAAGTTTTTGGTTTTAAATATACTTAAGTTTCAAAACGAAATGCAATCGCTAAAATACACTTAAGTATCAAAAGTAAAAGTGTAAATAATTTCAAAATCCATATATTAAGCAAACCAGACAGAACAATTTTTTTTTTTTTTAATTTACGGATAGCCAGGGGCACACTCCAGCCCTCAGACATTAAATTACAAATGAAGCATTTGTGTTTAGTGAGTACGCCGGATCAGCAGCAATAGGGATGACCAGGGTTGTTCTCTTGATAAGTGTGTGAATTTGACCATTTCCCCTGTCCTGCCAAGCATTCAAAATGTAATGAGTACTTTTGATTGCATATGGCTTTGAGCATTAGCGTTACACATGCAAAGAATGAGTTGTTAATAGTTTCCTTGTTATTTCTTTTAGGTATCAATACCAAATTCAGTGTGGTCCATGGTCCACAATTACTTGAAAGAATTAACAGTTTACTTACTTACTAACGGCGCTGCCTACTCCAGACGACTCGTTTTTTAAAATCATATGAGCAAAAAATAGTTCATTTTATTTGGAATCCTAAGCCAGACAAAATTAAACGTGCCTAATTATATAATGAATATGAGTTTGGGAGACAAAAATTATTAAATATTAAAGCTTTAAACCTGTCACTAAAAGCTTCACTCATTCATAACCCAAAATGGTTCTCCAGTAGATTATTAAGAAAGGCTCATTCTTTTTGCCTTTATACAGACTTCTCATTTCCGACAAATTGAAAATTACATTTTGTTTAAAGTATCGCCCTTTCTTAAACAAGTCATACAAAGCTGGTTACAATTTCAGTTTGATCCTCCAGAAATGTTATGGTTCAACTCAAATACTGATGAATAAAAAAACATTCTTTATGGAAAAAATGTTATTTTATTTAAATTATATATATTAATTAAATTACGAATAGAAACGGTGGAGTTATGTCACATATGCAGCTATCAGAAATATATGGGAATGTCCGCTCAATCCAAACTTACAACCAACTGATTGCAGCAATACCACAAAAATAGAGGAGGCAAGTAGAAAAGGGAGAAGATATGGTACTTGTTTGGAATTGGCATAAATAGAAAAATATACCAGTTTAATTTGAGGAAAAAATGTTGACAGCAGAGCCAAACAGGTTGCAAAATAAATAGGAAGAGATTTTCGATTACCGAATCTATAGCACATGGTTCATGAACTGGTACAAAAAACAACACTTGATTCAAAACTTAGAGTTTTTCAATTTAAATTATTATAGAAAATTCTTGCAACCAACAGAATGCTATATATATATATGTGGCATACAACAATCTCAGCTCTGTAGAATCAGAATCACAAGATCATTTATTCTGGTATTGCCCCCATGTAGCTTGTTTCTGATCACAGGTTCAGTAATGGTTCAAAAATCACAACATGCACTTAAAATACACCTTACAAATAGCAGTTCTGGGCAATTTGGAAAGCCAGAGTCAGTCACAAAATAATATAATAATACTCGAAGGAAAGGTTTTCATCTTTAGCTCATAATCTGTGGATACTATATGATTAGATTTTTTTTTTACCTATGTAAAACATCACAGCACAATTGAAAAAGATATGGATAATGGAAATCATACAAGGGTTGTCTATGGTGATAGGTGGGATGGGCACACACACACGCACGCACGCGCACGCACACGCACACGCACACGCACACACACACACACACACACACACACACACAGTTGTTTGAATGGAAGGTCTTTCATGGCCATGCAAGTGCTAGAATATGCAACAACAACAAAAAAATGCTTTAAAACTTTAATACATACTTACATTTTTGATATAGTTTAATTCTCTAGCAATGGTCAACAAACAATTTGAGCTTGAAGAATTTAGAAAATAACAAAGGGCAAATATTGTACAATCCAGGTGTGCAAAGCTCTTAGCGACTTACCTAGGAAGATTCACTGTCACGCCCTGACCATAGAGAGCCCTTGGTTCTCTATGGTGTAGTATGTCAGGGCGTGACTAGGGGGTGGTTTAGTCTATTTCTATGTTGGTGCTAATATGGTTCCCAATTAGAGGCAGCTGTTTATCGTTGCCTCTGATTGGGGATCATATTTAGGTTGCCATTTCTCCACCTGTGATTGTGGGATATTGATTGTTTGTGTTAGTGTACTACTACTTCACGTTCTTTGTAAGTTTTGTTGTTTTGTTTCCAGTTTTACTTTGTATTAAAAAGATGTGGAACTCAATGCATGCTGCGCCTTGGTCCGCTCATTTTGAAGATCATGACAGAATATCCCACCAAACCAGGACCATGCAGCGTGCCCAAAAGGGAAAGGAGTTTTGGACATGGGAAGAAGTGATGGGTGGATGCGAAACACTTCCTTGGCGGCAGACGGAAGGTAATAATGGAGGACACCAGGGTTCGCGGCCACAGAAAGCCCAAGGACAACCCCAATACTTTTTTGAGGGGGGGCACAAGGGGTGGCCGGTCGAGCCGAGGAGAGTGCCAGAGCCCGCCTGGGAGTCGATGGAACAATGTGAGGAAGGATACCGCAGAGAGGGGTTAGCATGGAGTAGGCTGCAGCGCAGGCGGGCTGAAGAGCGGGTCATCAGTCCGATGCCATCTATGATGCCTCCACGCACCAGATCTCCAGTGCGCCTCCCCAGCCCGGTATGTCCTGTGCCGGGTTCCTCGCACTCGCCATGAGGAGCGTGTCGTCAGTCCGCTGCCAAAGAAACCCCAAGATTCTTTTGGGGGGGGGCACATGGAGCTGGCGGCTGAGCCGCGGGAAGAGCCAGAGACTGTCAGGGAGGCAATGGAAAAGTTGAGAGATGAGAGAGATGTTGTGGAAGTGTGTTCTGCTCAATATTCGACCAGAAGATCCGGTTAGCAGTCTGGTGAAACCTGTGCCGGTTCCACACATCAGATCTTCAGTGCACCTCCCCAGCCCGGTACGTCATGTGCCGGATCCCTGCATTTTGCGTTAAAGAGCCAGAGACCGCCAGGGAGGCAATGGAGAAGTTTGGAGAGAGAGAGATGATAGAGATGTTGTGCAAGTGTGTTCTGTTCAACATTCGACCAGAGGATCCGGTTAGCAGTCTGGTGAAACCTGTGCCGGCTCCACACATCTGGACTCCAGTGCACCTCCCCAGTCCGGTACGTCCTGTGCCTCCTCCCCGCACTCGCCCTGAAGTGCGTGTCATCAGTGTGTAAGTTTTGTTGTTTTGTTTCCAGTTTCACTTTGTTTTTAAAAGATGTGGAACTCAATGCACGCTGCGCCTTGGTCCACTCATTTTGAAGATCGTGACATTCACAGCTGTAATTGCGGATTCTAACATGTATTGACTCAGGTGTGTGAATACTTATATTAAATTATTTCTGTATTTCATTTTCAATACATTTCTAAAAACATGTTTTCACTTTGCCATTATGGGATATTGTGTGTAGATGGGTGAGAATTTGCATTTATTTAATCAATTTTGAATGTAGGCTGTAACACAACAAATATGGAATAAGTAAAGGGGTATGAATACTTTCTGAAGTTACTGTAGTTTTGTGTTAACAAAATACCAAATATTTCCTGAGCGTTTTTAGATCTCCTAGATATAGGCCATACACTTCAAATCCTTATTCCTTATGTATTTTTAAACTGTCTAAAAATGTATGCATTTGTATGAGCTATAGTAGTAAATTCATATTTTTATCAAGTCATTGGACTGCCGAAGGCGAAGCAAGAGACTGAACTTTCCCCCTTTAGTTAACACTATCAACTTTTCGCTCTACTGTGGGAATTGTGCTCAAATCAACACAATATTAGCCACTTTCAATGTAACAAACTGAAACAAAACTAACTATGAATGACTTATTTTGCAAAACTAACTATGCAAGAGATTCTATTGCATTGACATGCAGGACTCATGGACATACTCTACACAGACAGGTGTGCCATAACCAATCAGAGCTGCAGTAGGACTATATGCAAATAACCATTGCCATATATGGATCTGTGCCATTCATTTTGACCTGGACTGTGTTAAAAGCATGAGTGGTTGCGCTCGTTTTGAGATCAAAGCGAGAGCTGCATGTAGCCACCTGTGCACATTTGTTAATATTCTTTGCTAGTTAGTCAGTTATTAGCCCAGTTATAGCTAATTTGGAGTCAACAATGGGGGAGTGGTTGCTTCCTATGAGAGCACAAAAACTTTTAAAAGCAAGTCAGGCCTAGAGCTTTTTTATATCTTAAAGGGGCAGTGTTGTATTTTGAGACTGTCTTCAATAAGCTAAGCAGCCGATAGGCAGAAGGGTAGCATAATTTGTCTGATTCTCTGTAATAATGGTACGGGAATAATAATGAGTTTTATTTTGTAAAGTGGTTTCTTGCATCAAACAACACAACATGTTCAGTCACTGCCTTGTCTGAAGGACAAGTGGTTAAACAGGTTATTGTCAAGCCGTGCATGTTTTTTTCAAAAGTATCATGGATTGTAGGCCTACATTGAAAACCACACCTTTGCTGCTACTGTAGGCTGAATGATAAAACAGCTATTTCTATGTTCAAATGTTATGAGATGGATTTTTATCCATTGTTTTTGATGGTAGGCCACTCTGGTAGGTCTACATTATGATCAAATAGCCACAGCAGCCCGTGTAATCGCCCTCACTACTTGCAGCGTGAGGTGAACTACTGTTTCACACAGAGAAGCGGGTGAGGTGAACATATACTGTATTGTCAGTTATTATTATTTTGGCCCTATCTAGCCTCAGTATTATAGGTCTCTAAAGGGTGGAAATTAAGTTTTGCAGCCAGTGTGTGTGTGTGTGTGTGTGTGTGTGTGTGTGTGTGTGTGTGTGTGTGTGTGTGTGTGTGTGTGTGTGTGTGTGTGTGTGTGTGTGTGTGTGTGTGTGTGTGTGTGTGTGTGTGTGTGTGTGTGTGTGTGTGTGTGTGTGCCTGCATATATCTTACTGAGGTTGATGAAGTCAGTGTTCTTGATGTGTCTGATACCGTTGAAGCGTCCGTAGAAGTGTGTGGTATCTTTAGGCAGTGGAGGAATCTGCTCCAGGTTAGCATCATCACAATACACACTTCCACTGATGCACACACACAGCAAACATGTAGGCATACCTGCACAGAGACAGAGAGAACATTACACACACACACTCCTACTGGTATGCATGCATGACTGTAAGTCACTTTAGATAAATATTATTTATAAATATTATAAATACTATTATAACCCATATTATTACCCTCTTGCTCTTTTGCACCCCAGCATCTCTACTTGCACATCATCATCTGCACATCTATCACTCCGGTATTAATGCTAAATTGAAATTATGTTCACCTCCAGGGCCTATTTATTGCCTACCTCCCTACTCTTCTACATTTGCACACACTTTAAATAGATTTCTCTATTTTTCTTTCCTTTTGTACATTTGTTTATGTGTAACTCTGTGTTGTTGTTTTTGTCGCACTGCTTTGCTTTATCTTGGCCAGGTCACAGTTGTAAATGAGAACTTGTTCTCAGCTGGCCTACCTGCTTAAATAAAGGTGAAATAAAAAAATAAAAAATGTCAACAAATTAAAGTGTCTGCTAAATGGCATATTATTATTATACACACAGCAGACACGTAGGCAAACCTGCACAGAGAGAGATTACATTTTGTGCACACACACACACACACGCGCGCGCGCGCGTGGCTTACCCAGGCCAGTGTCGGGTCCAAACAGGCCTGGTCCTTTGAAGTCCAGAGTTACTGGAGCCAGGGGAGGGGTCGGCCTGGGGGACAGGGTCATCTCCTCCTCATACTCAGGAGGGGGCATGTTGGCCGGGGGAGGGGTCTCAGGAGCAGGGGGGGCCACCGTCCCCACCTCGATCTGCTCTCACAGAGAAGAGTACATTAGTAGATTGACCAATTCACCTCTCTCAACCACTCTCTCTCGTTTCCCTTCTTCCACTCCCATCATTCCTTCCCTTCCCTCTCACACCTATTCCTATCGCCCATATTGTCCACTCTTACTTTTCTTCTCTCTTTATCTAGAACGGAAGCCCGTTCTCTTTATCTTGCCTCTCCTCTCTTGTTCCTTCCTCTTTTTCCTCACCCTCTGCTAGTCTCTCCTCTCTCCTCCTCTCCTTCTCACCTCTTGGTCTAGGTCTTCATAGTCATAGTTTTCTCCATTGAGGTCCAAGTTTTCCCAGTCTGTCTCTCCATTCATATCAAAGTCATCCAGGTCATAGGGCTGTTCGTCTGGCTCCGCCCCCCCCTGAGGGGCACACACACTGGGGCAGGGGCCTAGCAGAGTCAGGGCAAAGGCCACAACCACACACAGCAGGGCCATTCTCAGGCTACACATGGAACTACCTGTGATAAGAGATTGTCAGTCAAAGGGTTAAATTCAGTAGGCTTTGGTTAGTGTTAATGCTAGCATCTAAAATGTACCAAGTCATCTTACAAATACAGCACTTGGTTTCAATTCATATCACAACCATATCACCTCTTAGGATAAACAGTTGTGATAAAGCGAATGTTGTAATAGTCCAACATTAGTTCAATGTTTGCATGACCTCTAGGGTCCACCTCTCCCTACCGCCTCCGGCCTGTCTAGCCTAAGTATAGCTGGAGATGTCTTTGTTCACACACACGCACACACAGACACAGATACACACACACGCACACAGACAACTCCAGATGTCCACTGTCTCAGACACAACCACCTCCAAGGGCAAATCAAATGCAACTGGATATTTCAAACGATGTACAGTCTTTTTAGGTCAGATCTCCACATTTCCCTGTTCTTCCGAATGTGACCCTGTATGTTTTGGTGTTTGTTTCTGCACCTCAGATCTGACCTCAGATCAGACCTAAGGTTGCCCAGGGGTCACATCTAGGATCCCTGTTGCTTTGGAACCAAGGGAGTATTGTTGAGTTGTTGGTAAGAATGCAGATGGAATGTTTGCTCTGAAAGCAGACATGAGTGTGTGAGTCTGGCCTTGGGTTTGTCTGGTGCCAACAGAACTTAACACAAGTCATACACAAAACAGGATTATGCACCAGAAGTTATATTATTTGACGACCAATAAGGTCTATTGAATGGAATATTGAGATGACTGATATTATCAACAAACTGAGTGCTGATATTGTACTAGTCAAGCCACAGCTACTGAAACAGCAGGAATGAGTTTCAAGGGATGTCAAATGAATGACTTAAACATGTGCATAAATAGAAATTATATTGTACGTAATGAGTCAGCAAAATCACAGTAATGTTGTTGCCAATCAGACAAATATCCAAATCACACTCTGACACTAACAAAAGTGGAATTGCACCACTTTATGATGATGTGTACCGATTAACATGACCCATTTATTGTATTAGTCCCTTAATAAAACCAAACCCCCATTGGCCCTTGAGTCATTCTCTAGTGACAGTGGGGTTTAGCAGCACAAGAGTATGCTTAGAGAGAAAACCAATTTCCAAATACACTGTGTAGTATTCATGAAATAGAACTTACCAGTGTCAGGAGTTAACTAGTCCCCTTTTTATCCTCTCTCTTCTCCTGTTTTCTCCTTTAGAGTGCTGGTCTAGCAGGGTTAACTAATCCCCCTCTCCTCGTCTCTCCTCTATTGTGTTCTCCTTTAGAGTGCTGGTCTAGCAGGGTTAACTAGTCCCCCTCTCCTCGTCTCTCCTCTATTGTGTTTTCCTTTAGAGTGCTGGTCTAGCAGGGTTAACTAGTCCCCCTCTCCTCGTCTCTCCTCTATTGTGTTCTCCTTTAGAGTGCTGGTCTAGCAGGGTTAGCCAGTGGAGGAATGGACCCCTGTTGTTCAGTTGGCTGGTGAGGGACGTGGCCAAAATAATGGGTCATTATTAGGAGAGGTACATAGCAGGGGGGAGAAAAGGGTGCATTTGAGGGAAGGCAAGGTCATTTAGGTCAACATGTACTCAGCTGTTACTAATCCCCCCCCCCCCCCACACACACACACACGTACACACTCTCACACATGCACACATTCCTACTTCTCCCAGACCCCTCCTCCTCTAGTCTTTTTGAAGGCCTGATTACTCTAGCTGACAGACCAATGTAATGTTCGAATAACACAAGGATTATATGGTCTATATGAAAAATTCCAGAACAATCAAAAACGTTCACCTTCCCAAAATGGTTCTATCCAGCTTTGTCCGATTTACGTCAACAAGAAGGCACCATATGGGAGTTAAAGTTAGGGTTCTTGGACTAACTTTGCAATAGGAGATGCTCTACCTTGGCTGGAATCGGCTGGGATCTAACCTGGAGCTCCACATCCAAGCCTTTTCACCAGTTACAGTGCATTCAGAAAGTATTCACACCCCTTGACTTTTTCAACATTTTGTTGTGTTACAGCCTGAATTTAAAAGTGGTTAAATTCATATTTTGTGCAACTGCCTTACACACAATAACCCATAATGTCAAAGTGTAATTATGTTTTTATAAACTTCTACAAATTTATTCAAATTGAAAAGCTGAAATGTCTTGAGTCAATAAGTATCGAACCCCTTTGTTATGACAAGCCTAAATCATTTCAGGAGTAAAAATGACCTTAATTAAGTCACATAAAAAGTTGCATGGACAAACTCTGTGTGCAACAATAGTGTTAAACATGATTTTTGAACGACTACCTCATCTTTGTACCCCACACATACAATTATCTGTAAGGTCCCTCAGTCGAACAGTGAATTTCAAACACAGATTCAAGACCAGGGAATTTTTCCAAGGCCTCGCAAAGGGCAGCTAAATGGGTGAAAATGTAAAAAGCAGACGTTGAATATCCATTTGAGCATGGTGAGGTTATTAATTACACTTTGGATGGTGTATCAATACACCAAGTCACTACAAAGACACAGGCGTCCTTCCTAACCCAGTTGCCGGAGAGGAAGGAAACCGCTCAGTGACTTCACCACGAGGCCAATGGTGACTTTAAAACCGTTACAGAGTTTAATGGCTGTGATAGGAGAAAACTGAGGATGGATCAACAACATTGTAGTTAATCCACAATACTAATATAAATGACAGAGTGAAAAGAAGGAAGCCCGTACAGAATAAAAATATTCCAAAATTTGAATCCTGTTTGCAATAAGGCAAAAAAGTAAAACTGCAAACAAATTGGCAAAGAAATTACCTTCATGTCCAGAATACAATGCGTTAGGTTTGGGGAAAATCCAACACAACACATCCGTGAGTACCACTCCTCATATTTCCAAGCACGGTTGTGGCTGCATCATGTTATGGGTATACTTGTCATCAGCAAGGACTAGGGAGTTTTTCAGGATGAAAAAAATGGAATAGATGTCACGATCGTTGTAATGATTGGACCAAGGCGCAGCGTGCGTAGAATTCCACATGTTTAATACATCATAAACTCACCAAACAGAAGAAAAAACGAAACGTGACGTTCTGGGTTGCTCACAGGCAGCTACACAAAAACATAGTCAAGATCCCACAAAGCACAAAAGGGGAAATGGCTGCCTAAATATGATCCCCAATCAGAGACAACGATAAACAGCTGCCTCTTTTGGGAATCATATCAGGCCAACATAGACATATAATTCCCCTAGATAACACAGCCTAAATCACACCCCGACCTAACCAACATAGAGAATAAACAGTTCTCTATGGTCAGGGCGTGACAATAGAACTAAGCTCAGGCAAACTCCTAGAGGAAAACTTGGTTCAGTCTGCTTTCCAACAGACACTGGCAAACAAATACCTTTCAGCAGGACATAAAACAAAATGGCAAATATGCACTGAAGTTGCTTACGAAGACGATATTGAATGCTCCTGAGTAGCCTAGTTACAGTTTTGAGTCAAATCGACTTGAAAATTGATGGCAAGACTAGAAAATGGCTGTCTTCCAACTTGACGGATTTCGAAGATTTTTTTTAATAATAATGTGCATAATCCAGGTGTGCAAAGCTCTTAGAGAAAGCCTCACAACTGTAATTGCTGCCAAAGGTCATTCTAAAGTATTGACTCAGGGGTGTAAATACTTATGTAAATTATATATGTATGTATTTCATTTTCAATAAATTTGCTAACATCTAAAAAAATATGTTTTCACTTAGTCATTATGGGGTATTGTGTGTAGATGGGTGAGAAAAAATATCTATTTCATACATTTTTTATTTAGGCTGTAACACAACAAAATGTGGAGTAAGTCAAGGGGTATGAGTACTTTCTGAAGGCACTGTATAGATATTGTCCTGTGGATGATAACATTCTTGGACATCCTGGATGCGATTTTTGGATGATCACAACAGGTTAATGGTAAAATATTTATTTCAATTTTTGCCCACTTATTCTAAGCGTCCTATCTACCCCAAATGTGTTGCAATGGGTTAGAAGAGGTTTCAAATGTACTATTCAACATTAGGTTTTTCTAAATGTCCCATCTTTCCAAATGTTTTATTTGTGACCGCAGGCATCCCCCCAAGGATTAGGGTAAGATTGAGGGTTAAGGTTGCACTGAATGACCTAAATCTGTTTCAAAACATCTCCCCACATGAACATGACCCAGGTCACCAGCATAGAACTCTAGCCAAACAGAGCCCTTCTTTCATTCTCTTTGAGAAAACAAATGGATGGCATTGGAAGTGTAGTGGATGGAAGTGCATGAGGTGATTTCCCCCTCTTTCAATATAACGCACTTTGATCTCTTAGGAAAAACATGTGCTTTATGTATTTTACCTAATGGAGTTGTGAAAGCTAAACTTTCAAGCTAAACTCTAAACCTGCTTCTCTTATCCCCAGACTCTGCTGTGGTCTCTAGTCAAAGGGCTTGGCATTAACCCTTGTGTGGTGTTCAAGTTTTTGTTATTCACCCAATGTTTGCGGGTCTGATAAACCTACAACATTATTGGGTTTTCAAAACAATACAGCCATAACAATTTATGTAAACATACTTAATTCTTAATACATAGATGTTGACTTACATCAATTACAAGCAATAGAGACAACATAAATTGTTAATATTTGCCATTTACCTCTGCTAGATCTTTTTTTTTTTTAAGCGCAATAAATTTAATTATATTGAAGACATGGGTGGAATAAATTATGTTTGTCTTGAACAAATATAAATGAAGCAAGGTTTCCATCGCTATTGATGTTTATTGCTTTGAACTGAACAAATTTTACATCCAGTATTTTATGGAAATGATAAATGAGACCCGTTGAAAACAAATTAAGGTCAGTTTATACACCACATGAGGGACAGAGTTGTACTGGGTGTGTGTTGCAAATGTATTTCTTGTACTTGATGCATGTGTACTGTGTCTTCTTGTCCTTCTTGGGTCCACACACATTGCAGCACTTCTTCTTTTTGCTACCGAATGAAAACACTTAGCTTAGGAATTTTACTAACATCTCACTCACTCACTCATATAGTCACAGCAGGTAGGAGAGTCAGACACACACACATGCAACAACATCACTCACACTTACTTCTGGTATTGGAGTTTCTGGTTCTGTGGGTCGGGCTGATGGGGCACCAGCATGCTCTTCCTGAATCCTCCTCACGATGGCTGCAGAAGCTGGGGTCATTGGGATATGTTACATTTGAGGTCTTACCAATGCCTTGCCCAGCTCCTCGAGAAAGATCTGTCTCCTCTGGAGCTTCCCTCTGTTCCAATCTGGGTTCAACGCCATCCAGATGATAAACGCGTTGTACGCCGAGATGTCCAAGATGTTGAAGAATATCACAAGTGTCCAGTTTAGGGTCCTTATTTTGCAGCTGTAGCCAGTCACCAGCTTGTCTAAATTGTCCAACCCTCCTTTTTTGGCATTGTAATCCATTATGATTTCTGGTTTTTGATGTTCCTGGCCATAGATTCTCCCATCCCTATGCAGCTTACTCATGAGTACCATATTTTTGCCTTTCTTTGGCACGTAGTACACTAGGGACGTGTCGGCCATGAACACAAAACTTAAAGGAATCGATAGGCCTGTTCCGTGTAATCAACAGTTGAGTTGGGAGCTCTGGCTTGTTTTTTCGTACTGTTCCTACCATCGTTAGCTTCCTCTTGAGGAGTTCCTGTCCCAGCTTGTGCGAAGTAAAAAAGTTATTGCTTGTTATGTTGTGGCCACATGCCATATGTTGAGTCCCTGTGTCACGTCCAGGACAACCCGCATCACTTGGTTCTTCTCAGGGGCTCCTCCATCTTGCTTCCTCGTATACACTTGCAAGTTTGACACATATGATGAAGCAGCATCACAGACAGCCCAGATCTTGATTCCATATTTTGTGGGTTTAGACGGTATGTACTGCCAGAAGGGGAAGCGGCCCCTAAATGGCGTAACCTGCTCATCAACAGTAACATTGGGCCCAGGGTTGTAAAACAGGGGAAGCTGGTCCACCTACTTGTCCCACACTGACCTGATTGCAGTTAGCTTGTCTCGGTTATCGAGGCGGATAATCCTGGAAATAACGTGGAAGTTTTCCAGAGACATTGATGCACAGAAAAGTTCAATGTCAGTTTCTGCATCCCACAGGGAATCTGTGGATTCCCCATTGGATCTGAAAACACCAGCAATGATAAGAACCCCAAAGTATGCATGTAATGAGTTTGGTCCATCCCTTTCCATCTCTCTCCAAAAACACACCTTCCCTCCAAATTATTGCAGTCCAGATAGATTTTCTGGATGGTGTCTGGGATGAACAGTTCAAAAGCAGACTTATGTCCTGCACATGAGTAACCGCCATCCATGTTGGCCCTGGTTGCATCCTTATCACATTGGCAGCCATGTGGGGTGGTTCATTCCTTGGGCAAAAAGACTATTCAATTTCGCAATATTTTTACATCCATATTTCTCATGCAGGCTGCTGATGAGCTGGTTGCTGACGGGGTGGTCCTGGGGATGGCTGAGGGTCAATCTCATCCTCTTCTTCCAACTCACTGTCAGACTCCAAATTGACAGTGACATTATCCTCATATTATTCAAATTCATCATCTTCCAAAGTGGAAGACGTTCCTTCCACACTAGCTTTTCTCTCTGCAAAAAAGGCCCTATGAGCAGAGATTATTTTTGCCATACTGATTGATTGTGGTGAGGAGCCACACATGCAAAGCTATTTATTTGTTGTGTCCCTCTCCCAATTGGCACCTGGCTGGGGTACAGTGTGGGAAAATAGAGATTTGTTTTTACAATGGTTCAAAATAATGTATTGTAATAACATTGTGCAGGTTCCCGCAAGACATTGTGTATAGTTTCACACACTACAAAGGGTAAAGAGTGCGAGAAAAGCAGGAGACAGGCAGACAGGCAGGGATACAGACAGGTTATTGGTGCTATGTTGAAACAGCAGGCCCAGGGAGGAGGAAGACAGAGTGAAGGCACACAGCAAACTTTTTTGTTTCATTTTTACTTGTTTTCACCTACACACACACACTTTTCCACAAATGTATTATCCTCGGGTCCAGTGGACCCGAACATCACATATGTAGTATAAATGTGTAGGGGGGTGCAGTGTGTGCACAATGAAAATGTTTCTTTACAGAAAATGAGCCAAGGTCAACGAGTCTCAAGTTGAAAAAATAATTCATCGTATCATTTTTCTTTTAGTAAACATTGAAAATGGGTGCCACAGACCCGAACACCACCCAAGGATTAAGTCCCAAATCCATTCAACTAAAGTATGACAGACACTATGATGTGTGATTTGTTTCATTCTGTCAACTTCATGTTGTTTTCAACCCACTTCATTTAGTTTTCTGTCTCCGTTTCCGCTTCACAACACCTTTCAATTACTCTTTGCGTTCCATGTTTTTGCTGCCGTAACTCGCAATACACTACCTCTGCATTCCCACAAAATCCCATTAGGATTACCATAAAATTGGAATTGCTTACGAATCCAGCACTCACCTGTCACATTGATTGCTTGAGAATATTCCAGTTATTCCTCATGATATTTCTGGCAGACTCGAGTTTTAACAGAGAAATTGTGTCTGTGTGTGTGTGTTTGGCTGGATTAGTCAAAGAATGAACTCAGCCCCCTGGCAGCAAAGAAAGCTGGGAACAAAGTAGAATATAAATGGGCCAATATGGCATTATGATTAGAGGGAGATGGAGAGAGACTGTGTCAAGGGCTATACTGATTCCGCAAATGTTACTGTTACTGATTTCATCAACTATTTCAAGAGGGTATCTAATACATTAGTATTACCAGTGGTGTAAAGTACTACTTAAATTGTTTTTGGGGGTATCTGTACTTTTACTTTTACTCCACTACATTCTTAAAGAAAATATGTACTTTTTACTCCCATACATTTTCCATGACACCCAAAAGTACTCGTTACGTTTTGAATGCTCAGACAGAACAGCAATATGGTCCAATTCACACACCTATCAATATAATGCGTTGTCATCCCTACTGCTTCTGATCTGACAGACTCAGTAAACACAAATGATGTTTATTTCCGTAAATTTTAAAACAAGAAAATAGTGCCCTCTGGTTTGCTTAATATAAGGAATTTGATGTATAGCTTTTACTTTAATTAACTTAGTACTTTTACTCAAGAAATGACAATTGAATATGTGTATCAATTTGTATCAATTTATCAGAAGTACGTCATCGATGACGTCCGAAGCTTCATTTGATCACATGCTCGTGCCCAACCCGGCTCCTGTGTGCGCTCTCATGCCCAACCCAGCTCCTGTGTGCTCTACGGGAGGCTACTTGAGAAGAGAGGGTGGCCATATTCAGTTTGTACCCCCTGCCGCCTGTGTCTGCTAGGTCAAGCACCGCGTGCGTCTCTTACCAAACGTGTTAATGAAGGGTCCGGTTCCACCTCGGTGATCCAGTCCTTTGTGGACTTTTGAGACAGGTCTAGCTAACCAAGCTCTGGATAGCGTGCTAGCCAGGTTGGCTAACTCGCAGAGGTGAACTAGCTATTAATAACTATTTCCCTGTGTCTATTTTTAATGTGTGTGGGATAGTGTCCAACCCTGCTCGTTCTCTCGACTCTGCTATCAACAACGAATTGCCTCTAGAACCCATAACCTGTATCACTAGACACTTCATAGGGCCGACGTTAGCCAGGATGCTTTTTAGGCTAAGCTAGGCTAGCTAGACTCTTTAAGTGCAGCACGTTCCATTTAGAATAACCAAGGGACTTAACGCTATGTATACTAAACAAGAGAGCTACCCAGAAACTCCATCATGGGGAGGCATGAATAGTTAGCAATAGCTAGCTCACCTCGGGGAGTGAGCCAACCTGGCTAGCATGGTATGCAGCGCATGTTTAGCTAGACCGGTCTCGAAAGTTCACGAAGGACTGGATCACAGAGGTGGAACCGGACCCTTCATTAACACGTTTGGGAAGCGCTGGGTGCCAATTGGTTACCGGAACACATCTTACCGCCTAAACCCAGTCAGGCTCGTTGTGACAATATTAACTTCAAGTGGCATGGCCAATCAGGGTACGGCAAATAGCCAGAGCCTGTGTACACAGAGTGGGCCTGGCTTTAAGCAAACCTTGGAACATCGGGTTCCAGAGTGTTCAGGAGTGTTAAAAGTGTTGTCTCCTGCATGTGAGTTCGATTAAAAGTACCCTTTTCCATTTTCGGACACACGGTTGTGGTGGAAATGGAAGAAGAACCAATCTCACCCAGTCCACAATGTGGCGTCCCGACCCTTCAGCTCGCACTTCACAGGAGTTGCGGTGTCTATTTTGACCAATGGCTTGCAAGCGCAGTGTCACCCTGGATCATGTGAACAGTGACGTCAGGGAACAGGATACAATTTGTTGTCTGCGCCCCATGCGTCTGCAGCATCATCGTTGACAGTTCGCAAGGCTTCAGGAAATATCCCCCTGTCTCCAGAAGCAGGCAATTTGAGTGGTTCCCATGTCGAAGATCCAGGATGGCTGATACAGACGGTATTCCTGGTTAGGAAAAGTGAAGGGACTTCGTGTCCCATTTTAGACCTACGTACCTTTAACAAGCACCTCAGAGTTTACAAACCCAGAATGCTCACAAACTGCCGGGCTATTACAGCGATTGACTGGTGATAGTGTTTCACACATCCATGCTACTGTCCCGTATTAAGTCTCTATGCTTCATAGGAAACCAGAAAAAGAGCTGTCTGACTTCATCTCAGCGCATTCCATTTCTGGGTCTCGAGCTAGATTGCGACGCATATTGCGATTTTTCTGTCCCCACGGATGGTGTCTGGGTTCCGGCTCTGCTTAGCTAAATTTCGGCTGCGTCACAGTGCATTTTTGCCAGTGCCTATGCCTACTGGGGATGATGGCTTCTTTGAGAGAAGTTGTTCCCGTGGAGCTATTGATGATGAGGGCCTTCCAGCGCTGAGTGGCAATCTCTCACCTGGATGCATCTGACAGCCTAAGCCGGTCGCTTCGGGTGTCAATGTCAGGCCCACCAGCCATGGCCCAGTGGTGTGACCCTCTGCTATTTTCAGTGGGCTTCCATGGATTGTATCTTGTGAGTTAAATCTAGTGGTGGAAAAAATACTCAATTATCATACTTGAGTAAAAGTAAATGCTATACATCAAATTCCTTATACTAAGCAAACCAGATGGCATGATTTTCATGTTTTAATTTACGGACAGACAGTAGTACAGATTAACACTCACACATAATTTACAAACACAGTATTTGTGTTCAGTGAGTCTGCCAGATCAGAGGCAGTAGGGATGACAACGTGTTATATTAAATTGGACCATATTAGTGTCCTGCCTAAGCAATAGAAATGTAATTAGTAATTTCGAGTGTCAGGGAAACATAGTAGAGTAAAAGTAAAAACTTGAAATATTAAAGTACAGATAGCACAAAAAACTACTTAAATAGTACTTTAAACTATTTTTACTTAAGTACTTTGCACCACTGGTTGCATACCGGAATTTGGGGGGTATGGACAATGATGCAGAGCGCACTGCATGTCAGTTACCTGTGGTATCTGCCGCTGAGGCGCCTGCCCCTGTTTTTGTCAAGCCGGCTTGTGCTCGTCAGAACTGACAGTATGTCAGTGGTGGCGTGCATCAACAGATGGAGAGACTCTGTCTCTCTCCCTCATAAACTTGGCTTGCCCCTAAAATCTTTTATCTCTCTCAGGCGCACCAGTGGCCTCTGAACTTCTTTTACAAGTTTCTGCCAGTGGCTCTGATTCAGCCCACCTTGAAGTGGGTGCGCCGCAAGGGCTTACTATTGATTCTTGTGACACCCCGTTGGCCCAGGCAGCCTTGGTTCACATGGGGCTTCCAGTGAGGAGCTCTTGGACATCATACACCTTTCCCTTGAGATCATGAATGAGGAGACCTATCAACTCGGCCTCATGATCAGCTGGGACAGGACTAAAATCCAATCTTTCAGCGACATCGCATCCCCTCCAACCAGCCCTGTTGTGGACACCCACCATGTCTCCGTTGTTCCTACATTCTGCTACCTTGGAAGCACATTCTTCGGCTGTCCCCATAGGAACATCCTTTGAAGAATCATTTTGTGTTCCAGGTAGACCCCTTTCCACAGAAGGTCCTTATTGGAAACCAAAAGGATTCTACCTGGAACCCAAAAGGATTCTCCTATCGGGACAGCCAAAGAGTGTACACAACCTGGGACAACACCACATCAGCCTGGGACCTGGCTAAGCTGCTAGCCATCAAGCTAACAAAGTTGGTACCAGATGCATTTTGCAATGGAGCCCTCTTTGTCTGAAGAAATATATGAACGGTTCCAGCGCTATAGGAGCTGTATCTACCGTGCTTTGTTTCGGGACAAACCGGATCACACAGAGTATGCCGGTGGCTGGATGGCATTCTCGCTTGTTGGATACAGTTCAATCTTTGTCGTTATCCGACTGGCCGGTGTTGCCCGGAGCTCCCCATTTGATAGCGGAGTAGAAGGAGCACAGCAAGAGGAGCAAGGCAATCAACAATGGTTGCATGTCACGAGCCGTGGAAGCCGACTACGATTTCGAAGTCGACATCGGCAACCTTCCGTCCCTGCTCTAGGTTGAGCAGGAGCAACGGACTCAAGTTATCCTGCCTCTCGCCCGTCCATAAACGGTTCTCCGAATCCTGTGAAGCGTGGGAGTAGGCGGATTTCCTCATCCTTCTCGCCAGCTGTGATTTTGCGCAGCTCCATGGTAAGAAATGTGACCGTTCCTGGTGCAAAAACAAAGTCCTATCCCGGAGCTCGAGTAAATTACATTACAAAGCTGATCCTGAATGTAGTACGTCAGGACACGGAAATCGATCCTATTGTAGTCCATGTGGGTTTTAATGACATTATGAAGGGCAGCTCTTTTAAAGAGCTGATTAACTCTGCTAGACACCAACAAAAACCCATCATATCTGGCACCAGTGCCCTCTCTGAATCATGGTATTCAACACTTTAGCAGGATTCTTTCTATTCACAATTTGATACGTCATTATTGTAGATCAATGAGTGTAACCTTTGTTGACAATTTCAATACCTTTTGGAAACAAAACACGTTTTATAAGGAGGATGGGATCCACTGTCACGCCCTGACCTTAGAGATCCTTTTTATGTCTCTATTTTGGTTTGGTCAGGGCGTGAGTTGGGGTGGGCATTCTATGTTTTGTGTTCTATGTTTTCTATTTCTGTGTGTTTGGCCGGGTGTGGTTCTCAGAGGCAGCTGTCTATCGTTGTCTCTGATTGAGAACCATACTTAGGTAGCCTGTTCCCACCTGTGTTTTGTGGGTAGTTGTTTTCTGTTTTGTGTTGCCGCACCTTACAGGACTGTTTCGTTTTTGTTTCACTCGCTTTGTTATTTTGTTTAGTGTTTCTGTTCTAATACAAATAACAAGAACACTTACCACACTGCGCTTTGGTCCGATGACTACTCTTCATCCGAAGACGAATATCATTACATCCACCCAAATCATTTGGGTTCCTGGATCCTTTCACAGCATTATAAGGCTGTGTTGAGACAATGACTTATCAGCCCAGCTCAGCTAATCCCTACCATTGTGACGCAGAGTTGTCATAATGCTTCAACAAATTACACAAGGGGCGTTGGTAGACACAATGTAACCTAATTTATTTCCCTCGAACTGCCCTGAATGCCTCTGCTGATCCTACAGCAGTAATCATGTGCCTATGAACCAGATTTATACTGTAATCACTGAGGCGGTGTACCGCAGGAGGAAGTCCACCGTGAGCAGCTCACCCTGCACTAACATAAATAACATGAGCATATCTACTTCTCCTAAGCTTCCAAGTAAATGATTGAAAACAAGTTAGCGTCCCAGAAGAAAAGTGCTTAAGGTAGCCTACGTTAACATATGTAGCTTAAGAAACAAGGTTAATGAAATCAATAATTTGCTAGTAACAGATGACATTCATATTCCGACCTTCTCTGAAACTCACTTAGATAAAACCTTTGATACAGTGGTAGCAATACATGTTTATAACATTTACAGAAAATATAGTAATGCCAATGGTGGAGGTGTTGCTGCTTATATTCAGAACCACATTCCTGTAAAGATTAGAGTGGATCTCATGTTAAATACTTTTGAAGTAACATGGTTACAGGTTCATCTGCCTCACCTAAAGCCCATTCTTGTGGGAAGCTGCTATAGACCATCAAGTGCTAACAGTCAGTATCTGGATAATGTGTGAAATGCTTGATAATGTATGTGATACCAACAGAGGTATATTTTCTGGGGGATTTAAATATTGACTGGCTTTCATCAAGCTGCCCACTCAAGAAAAAGCTTCAAACTGTAACCAATGCCTGCAACCTGGTTCAGGTTATCAGTCAACCTACCATGATAGTTACAAACAGCACAGGAATGAAATCAACATTTACTGATCACATCTTTACTAATGCTGCAGAAATTAGCTAGAAAGCAGTATCCAGATCCATCGGATGTAGTGATCACAATATAGTAGCCATATCTAGGAAAACCAAAGTACCAACGGCTGGGCCTAATATAGTGCATAAGAGGTCATACAATGCATTTTGTAGTGATTTCTATTTTGTTGAATATTTGTTGGCCCGTGGTGTGTAATGAGGAGCAAACAGACGCTGCACTTGACACATTTATGAAATTGCTTATTCCAGTTACTAATAACCATGCACACATTAAGAAAATGACTGTAAAAACTGTTACATCCCCGTGGATAAATGAGGAATTTAAAAATTGTATAGTTGAGAGGGATGAGGCAAAAGGAATGGCAAATAAGTCTGGCTATACAACCGATTGGCAAACCTATTGCAAATTGAGAAATCATGTGACTAAACTGAATTAAAAGATTAAACTAAACTGTAAAACAAAGAGAAATTACATAAAGAATGATATTAAAAAAGCTTTTGAGCACATTAAATTATATTTTGGGAAAAAAGGCAAACTCAGCTCCATCATTCATTGAATCAGATGGCTCATTCATCACAAAACCAGCTGATATTGCAAACTTCTTTAACCTCTACAGGATCGGTCCCCTCCCCCCACCCGGCGGGATGGTTGAGCTAACGGCTAGCGTGAGCTAATGTGATTAGCCCGAGGTTGTAAGTAACAAGAGAATTTCCCGGGACATAGACATATCTGATATTGACAAAAAGCTTACATTCTTGTTAATCTAACTGCACTGTCCAATTTACAGTAGCTATCACAGTGAAATAATACCATGCTATTGTTTGAGGAGAGTGCACAGTTATGAACTTGAAAATGTATTAATAAACCAAATAGGCGCATTTGGGCAGTCTTGATACAACATTTTGAACAGAAATGCAATGGTTCATTGGATCAGTCTAAAACATTGCACATACAGTGCTGCCATCAAGTGGCCAAAATCTAAATTGTACCTAACCTGGAATAATACATTATGGACTTTCTCTTGCATTTCAAAGATGAGGGGAAAACATAATGGATTTTCTTTTTTTTGTATTTTACCTGATCTAATGTGTTATGTTCTCCTACATTAATTTCACATTTCCACAAACTTCAAAGTGTTTGTTTTCAAATGGTATCAATAATATGCATATCCTTACTTCAGGTACTAAGCTACAGGCAGATGGATTTGGGTGCATCATTTTAGGCGAAAATTGAAAAAAGTGTCCAATCCTTGAGAGGCCTACTAGAATGTGTGTGCCCCCAGGATTGGAGGGAAGTAAGTCATTTCGCTACTTAAGAATAGTAAAGGCCCCTTCACTGGCTCAAATAGCTGACCAATCAGCCTGTTACCAACCCTTAGTAAACTTTTGGAAATAATTGTGTTTGATCAGATACAATGCTATTTTTACAGTAAACAAATTGACAACAAACTTTTAGCATGCTTATAGGGAAGGACATTCAATAAGCACAGCACTTACAAAAATGACTGTTGATTGGCTGAGAGAAATTGATGATAAAACGATTGTGGGGATTGTTTTGTTAAACATTATCGATCATAGTCTGCTGCTGGAAAAACGTATGTGTTCTGGCTTTACACCCCCTGCTATATTGTGGATGAAGAGTTACCTGTCTAATAGAATACAGAGAGTGGTCTTTAATGGAAGCCTCTCCAACATAATCCAGGTAGAATCAGAATTTCACCAGGGCAGCTGTCTAGGCCCCTTACTTAACAAAGAGCTGCAGTTTCAGAGTGGGTGACAAGGAATAAATTAGTCCTAAATATTTCTAAAACTAAAAGCATTGTATTTGGGACAAATCTTTCACTAAATCTAGTATGTGAAATTTGAGCAAGTTGAGGTGACGAAACTGCTTGGAGTAACCCGAGATTGTAAACTGTCATGGTCAAAACATATTGATACAACAGTAGCTACGATGGGGAGAAGTCTGTCCATAATAAAGCGCTGCTCTACCTTAACAGCACTATCAACAAGGCAGGTCCTACATTACCTAGTTTCGTCGCACCTGAACTAATGTTCAGTTGTGTGGTAAGCTGCCACAAAAAGGGACTTAGGAAAATTGTAATTGGCTCAGAACAGGGCAGCATGGCTGGCCCTTGGATGTACACAGAGAGCTAATATTAATAATGTGCATGTCAATCTCTCCTGGCTCAAAGTGGAGGAGAGATTGACTTCATCACTACTTGTATTTATGAGAGGTATTAACATGTGGAATGCACCGAACTGTCTGTTTGACCAACTGGCGCACAACTCAGACACCTATACATACCACACAAGACATGCCACAAGAGGTCTCTTCATAGTCCCAAAGTCCAGAACAGACTATGGGAGGCACAGTTCTACATAGAGCCATGACTAAATGGAACTCTATTCCACATCAAGTAACTGATGCATGCAGTAAAATTAGATAAAAAAAACAGATAAAAATACAGCTTATGGAACAGCGGGGACTGTGAAGAAACTAACATAGGCACAGACACATGCATACACACACGAAAACATTCGCACTATACACAAACTTACACGTGGAGTAGGGCCCCGAGGGCACACAGTGTGTTGTGAAATCTGTGAATGTATTGTAATGTTTTTAAAATTGCATAAACTGCCCTAATCTTGTTGGACCCCAGGAAGAGTAGCTGCTGCCTTGGCGTGGTCAGTATCTGGTGTGACCACCATTTACCTAATGCAGCGCGACACATCTCCTTAGCATAGAGTTGATCAGGCTGTTGATTGTGGCCTGTGGAATGTTGTCCCACTCCTCTTTAACCTTTCTAGCCCAGTGGTTCCACTAGCGGAACACCCACAACATTCCTCTGAAAAGGCAGGGGGCGAAATTCAAAAATATTTTTTAGAAATATGTAACTTTCACACATTAACAAGTCCAATACAGCAAAATGAAAGATAGACATCTTGTTAATCTACCCATGGTGTCCGATTTAAAAAATGATTTACAGCGAAAGCACAACATATGATTATGTTAGGTCAGAGCCAAGTCACAAACACACAGCCATTTTTTCAGCCAACGATAGGAGTTACAAAAAGCAGAAATATAGATAAAATGAATCACTAACCTTTGATGATCTTCATCAGATGACACTCATAGAACATCATGTTACACAATACGTGTATGTTTTGTTCGATAATGTGCATATTTATATAAAGAAATCTCAGTTTACATTGGCGCGTTACGTGCAGTAATGTTTTGATTCCAAAACATCCGGTGATTTTGCAGAAATACTCATAATAAACATTGATAAAAGATGCAAGTGTTAGTCACAGAATTAAAGATAAACTTATCCTCTATGCAACCTCTGTGTCAGATTTCAAAAAAACTTTACGGAAAAAGAATAATCTGAGAACGGCGCTCAGAACCCAAAATAGCCAAAGAAATAGCCGCCATTTTGGCGTCAACAGAAGCTACAAAAAACACTATAAATATTCACTTACCTTTGATGATCTACATCAGAAGGCACTCCCAGGAATCCCAGTTCGACAATAAATGACTGATTTGTTCCATAAAGTTCCATAAAGCCCATCATTTAGCCACTTCTTGTTAGCATGTTCAGCCCAGTAATCCATCTTCATGAGTCACAAGAACTTCCTCCAGACAAAAACTCAAAAAGTTCCGTTACAGGTCGTAGAAACAAGTCAAATGATGTATGCAATCCATATTTAGGATGTTAACATTAATCATCAATAAGGTTCCAACCGGAGAATTTCATTGTCTGAAGAAAAGCATTGGAACGAGAGCATACTCTCTCGTGACCGCGCGTCATGAACCCGAGGCTCTCTGCCAGACCACTCAATAAAAGAGCTCCTATGAGCCCCTCCTTTATAGTAGAATCCTAAAACCAGTATCTAAAGACGGTGACATCTAGTGGAAGCCCTAGGAAGTGCATGCACATTCATAACTAACAGGGATTTCAATTGGCACTGTTTTGAAATTCGATTTCTCAGTTCGTTTGGATTTCTTCTCAGGTTTTTGTCTGCCATATGAGTTCTGTTATACTCACAGACATCATTCAAACAGTTTTAAAACTTCAGAGTTTTATAATATGCATATATTAGCATCTGGGACAGAGTAGGAGGCAGTTCAGTTTGGGCATGCAATTCATCCAAAGTGAAAATGCTGCCCCCTATCCCAAACAGGTGGCTGTGCGATGTTGCTGGATATTTGCAGGAACTGGAACACGCTGTCGTACACGTCGATCCAAAGCATCCCAAACATGCTCAACGGCTGACATGTCTGAGTATGCAGGCCAACTGGGGCATTTTCAGCTTCCAGGAATTGTGTACAGATCCTTGCGACATGGGGCAGTGCATTATCATGCTGAAACATGAGGTGATGGTAGGGGGGGTGATGAATAGTACAACATTGGGCCTTAGGATCTCGTCATGGTATTTCTGTGCATTCAAATTGCCATCGATGAAATGTAATTGTGTTTGTTGTCTGTAGCTTATTTCTGCCCATGCCATAACCCCACCGCCACGAAAACGTTGACATCAGTAAATTGCTCGCCCACACGACGCCATACACGTGGTCTAAGGTTGTGATGCCAGTTGGATGTACTACCAAATTCTCTAAAACGACATTACAGAATAAGGAATAAGTTCAAGTGCCCTGGGGGCTACGAACAATTGGGGGGAGTCGTCTTCCTGGTAGTAATGCTGGTTACCGCCACTCTGATAACGTTTTTTCCGGCTGTAGATAATGACACAAAAAAGTTCTGGGCTAATAATGTAAGAAATAACACACAAAAAACAAAATACTGCTAAGTTGCTTAAGAGCTAGAAGCAGAGCTGCCATATCTGTTGGCACCAATTTATAAACCACAACCTGCATTCAGAAAGACTGTCAGGGTTAGGAACATTGTGAGGTGACTACCTAACCATTTAAACTGGAACAACCATATCAGTAATGATTGAACATTTTGATTTGATTAGTTTAGAAATATGCATGTTATTTATCTTTGTGTATCATAAGATTAATCAGTCTATCGATGTACATGCAAAACACAGATATTACAAACTGTCACGATCGTCATAAGAAGCGGACCAAGGCGCAGCGTGAAAGAAAGACATCTTCTTTAATTCAATGAAGACGAAACAAAACGAACAAAAACAACCAACAGACGACCGTGAAGCTATATAAAACAAAATAGTGCTGACACTAAACACTACACATAGACATAGACAATTACCCACAAAAGCCTACTGTCTATGGCTGCCTTAAATATGGCTCCCAATCAGAGACAATGAATGACAGCTGTCTCTGATTGAGAACCATTCAGGCAACCATAGACTTGCCTAGACAACTATACTAAACCCAACCCCATACACTAAAAAAAAAACTATACAATACAACCACCCAAGACGAGACAAATACATACAAAACATCCCCCCTGTCACACCCTGACCTAACCAAAATATTACAGAAAACAAAGAATACTAAGGCCAGGGCGTGACAGTACCCCCCCCCCAAAGGTGCGGACTCCGGCCGCAAAACCTGACACAGAAGGGGAGGGTCCGGGTGGGCCAATCCTATGGCGGCGGCTCGGGTGCGGGACGTGGCCCCCACTCCACCATAGTTAATACCCGCTTTGGTGGCTCTGGCAGATCCTGGCTGACTGGCGGCTCTGGCAGATCCTGGCTGGCGGACGGCTCTCGCAGGTCATGGCTGGCGGACGGCTCTGGCTGGTCATGGCTGGCGGACGGCTCTGGCTGGTCATGGCTGGCGGACGGCTCTGGCTGGTCATGGCTGGCGGACGGCTCTGGCTGGTCATGGCTGGCGGACGGCTCTGGCTGGTCATGGCTGGCGGACGGCTCTGGCTGGTCATGTCTGGCGTACGGCTCTGGCTGATCCTGTCTGGCGGACGGCTCCGGCTGATCCTGTCTGGCGGACGGCTCTGGCTGATCCTGTCTGGCGGGCGGCTCTGACGGCTCGGGACAGATGGGCGGCTCTGACGGCTCGGGACAGACGGGCGGCTCTGACGGCTCGGGACAGACGGGCGGCTCTGACGGCTCGGGACAGACGGGCGGCTCTGACGGCTCGGGACAGACGGGCGGCTCTGACGGCTCGGGACAGACGGGCAGCTCGGGACAGATGGGCGGCTCGGGACAGACGGGCAGCTCTGACGGCTCGGGACAGACGGGCAGCTCTGACGGCTCGGGACAGACGGGCAGTGCAGGCGGCACTGGGCAGACGGCAGACTCTGGCCGGCTGAGGCGCACAGTAGGCCTGGTGCGTGGTACCGGAACTGGAGGTACCGGGCTGAGGACACGCACCTCAAGGCTATTGCGGGGAGCAGCAACAGGACGCACAGGACTCTGGAGACGCACAGGAGGCTTGGTGCGTGGTGCCGGAACTGGTTGTACCGGGCTGGAGACACGCACCTTAGGGCGAGTGCGTGGAGGAGGAACAGGGCTCTGGAGACACACTGGAAGCCTGGTGCGTGGTGTTGGCACTGGTGGTACTGGGCTGGGGCGGGGAGGTGGCGCCGGATATACCGGACCATGCAGGCGTACTGGCTCCCTTGAGCACTGAGCCTGTCCAACCTTACCTGGTTGTATGCTCCCCGTCGCCCGACCAATGCGGGGAGGTGGAATAACCCGCACTGGGCTGTGTAGGCGAACCGGGGACACCATGCGTAAGGCTGGTGCCATGTATGCCGGCCCGAGGAGACGCACTGGAGACCAGACGCGTTGAGCCGGCTTCATGGCACCTGGCTCAATACTCAATCTAGCCCTGCCAGTGCGGGGAGGTGGAATAACCCGCACCGGGCTATGCACACGTACAGGAGACACCATGCGCTCTACCGCATAACACGGTGTCTGCCCGTACTCTCGCACTCCACGGTAAGCATAGGGAGTTGGCGCAGGTCTCCTACCTGACTTCGCCACAACCCTTGTAGCCCCCCCCCAAGAAATTTTTGGGTTTTACTCACGGGCTTCCAGCCTTGCTTCCGTGCTGCCTCCTCTCGGCTTTAGCTGCCTCCAGCTCTTCACGAGGGAGGCGATATTCTCCCGGTTGTGCCCAAGGTCCCTTACCATCCAGTATCTCCTCCCAAGTCCAAGAATCCTGTGTATATAGCTCCTGCTGCTGCTTGACACGCTGCTTGGTCCTTTTGTGGTGGGTAATTATGTCACGATCGTCATAAGAAGCGGACCAAGGCGCAGCGTGAAAGAAAGACATCTTCTTTAATTCAATGAAGACGAAACAAAACGAACAAAAACAACAAACAGACGACCGTGAAGCTATATAAAACAAAATAGTGCTGACACTAACCACTACACATAGACATAGACAATTACCCACAAAAGCCTACTGTCTATGGCTGCCTTAAATATGGCTCCCAATCAGAGACAATGAATGACAGCTGTCTCTGATTGAGAACCATTCAGGCAACCATAGACTTGCCTAGACAACTATACTAAACCCAACCCCATACACTCAAAAAAAAAACTATACAATACAACCACCCAAGATGAGACAAATACATACAAAACATCCCCCCTGTCACACCCTGACCTAACCAAAATATTACAGAAAACAAAGAATACTAAGGCCAGGGCGTGACACAAACAATTTCAAAAAATCTACCTGCAGACAGCATGCTGGGAAATATAATATGTTTTACCATTGTTTTACAGTAACTTACAGGTAATTTGCTGCCAGTCAGTTACCGCAAATAAAACTGTTTTACAGTACCAATGCTGTTACTGTAATCCATTGACAGTACCCTTACAGGTACTGTAATTTATTGTAAGGGATGAGGGAGACTTGTTTGAAGTATTTTGTGTGTGCTTTTGTGTGTGCGGTCCCGTGTGGCTCAGTTGGTAGAGCATGGCGCTTGCAACGGCAGGGTTGTGGGTTCATTCCCCACGGGGGGACCAGGATGAATATGTATGAACTTTCCAATTTGTAAGTCGCTCTGGATAAGAGCGTCTGCTAAATGACTTAAATGTAAATGTAAATAAGAGTGTCAGCTAAATGACTTAAATGTAAATGTAATGCTTGGTTTACAATGGAAAATTATTTATTTGTATGAGGTGCCTTTCTGATTGTATGTTTTTTCTAAAACATAAAACAGCACTGCCACAAACAAAGTAATGCATATAAAATAACAAAACAGGTACCAATTAACTAAGAATAAAATATAACATAAAATAATTAGCAAATGTTTTCTCGTTTCAAAAGATGTGCTTTGATTTTGTTGCCCGCGCGTTTTTTTGTGTGGCATTCTATTGTGAATATTCACAAATACGGTGAGCGAAAGGCTACTGTGTTTTCCGTATTTTTATTACGGTATTTTTTCCGTATTTTTTTCTCGTTTTTTTTTTACGGAAATGGCCATAATACGTCAAAGATTTCCTGGACGTAGATTTGTTCCCCAACAGTGCAATGTAATTTACGGTACTCTACTGTATTCAGTTTATACAGTATGTCACAGTTTCTTGAACAGTAATTTACCTTGTCTATTAAAGGAATATTTTCTTCAGTATATGCATAACTTATAACTTTTGCTTTTTGTGCTATGTTGCTCTGTCTGCATTCTATGTCTTGCTTGTCCTATGTTCCTCTGTGTGCTCACTGCTCAATGATTGTCTGTATTGTAATTGTTTTTAATAACCTGCCCAGGGACTGCGGTTAAAAATTAGCCGGCTGGCTATACCCGGCACTTTCACTGAAACGTTGATTAATGTGCACTGTCCCTGTAAAAATAAAAATAAACTCAAACTCAAACCAATGTAGACATTCTTTAAAAAAAATGGATATTGTGCTCCAGAGGGATAACTTGAAATAACATGATGTTCGTTAATCAGGGGCGGACTGGGACCAAAAATTGTCCCTGCCATTTCTAACACACCAGCCCATGTTTTTTATTGAGGTCCGCACAACGACCCTTTTTTTTGTTTGACTCAAGTTAGACAGGCCCACTAGGCTCAAAAGGGATCACATTTAAAAAATAAATAAAAAATGTTTTTGATTATGTATTAGCCTAGTGTTATTTAGGCATAACATGTGAATTTGGCCTCGTGAAATCCTTGTCAAAAACACAAGATATTTACTATTATACCTACTGATACCAACTGTTGCAGGTAGGTCTACATTATCTATCAGTTGATCATATAGAAATGTCAAAACATTCTTTCAACAAGTCCAAGCAATTGCCTCTTTATAACCATGTTTCCATCCACCGTTTTTATGTGAGTAAAGTCGTACCGTACAAACCGTATACCATATCAAATCAGCCGTGAAGGAAACAGAAACTGTGTTTGTTCGACATGGTGGAATCTTTTTGTGTCCGTAAAATGTATTATGCGAGAAATGGCGGTGGAAACTCCTTTATGCTCAAATATTGATATAATAACCATCATATCAAAGTAAACTTGTCATGCGATTATATGGTGTGCTCCTCACACTACAACTCAGAAAACCATGCAGTTTATTAGGCTATAGATTAAATACATTTTTGATTAACTTCACAGGGTGGTGTTCTGCACAGTTGTCACGTTCTGACCATAGTTCTTGTGTGTTTTACTTGTTTTAGTGTTGGTCAGGACGTGAGCTGGGTGGGCATTCTATGTTGTGTGTCTAGTTTGTCTGTTTCTATGTTTGGCCTAATATGGTTCTCAATCAGAGGCAGGTGTTTTGTGTTGTTTCTGATTGGGAATCATATTTAGGTGGCTTGTTTTGTGTTAGGGGTTGTGGGTGGTTGTTTCCTGTCTTTGTGTTCGTTTCACCAGAGAGGACTGTTTCGGTTTGCCACGTTTGTTATTTTTGTACTTTGTAAGTGTTTTCGTCTTGTTTATTAAAACATGTTGAACATGAGCTACGCTGCGTCTTGGTCCGATCCCCGCTACACCTCCTCTTCAGACGAAGAGGAGGAAGGCTGCCGTTACAACAATGATCTGATGCTCCTGTCCAATAAATATTGAGGGTCTTATCCTGCTGACTTGATGATTAATGCTTCACTGCCATTTTGTCAAATATTAATCTCATCATGTAGAGTAGCCTACCCTTACAGCCTACCCATTCTGTATCTGCTAGCTGTTAGCTAGAGCGCAAGTGCCAAGACCAGAGTAGGAGCATTTGCTATTTAACGCAACAGTTTTTGTCACAAAACTATTTGCTGAGTTGGAAATGCGATGGAAACACAGTGAATTTAAGATTTTTATTCGGTACATGAAAACTAAATTTTGTGTCCACTATGTCATCACACACTGATTTTTATCCGCAACAAGTCTGTTTGGTGAAAACACCACTGGTGGAAAAATTTGCACATTTTCTTAATGAGGATTTTAGAATATTCAAATGAAAATCTGTCTCCAATTGGATGAAAACCTAACTATTGGCGCAGGAACAACTGACTCACCTTATTATCAACACACCTGCTGGTAACTCTTAACTGGTTAGGACAGCTCATGAGGTGTCATAAATATCTGTGTACTAAATGGGACTCTTATGACTAAAGAAGCTTCAGGCTTAGCTCCTACACACACACACACACACACGCATATACGCGCACATACACATGAAAAACGCACACACTCACGCGCACACACACACACACAAACTCTCTCTTTCTCGCTCTCTCTTTTCACTCCATGTACCAATTAAGCTCTGTTATCCTCCTTCACACATTCCTCTGCGAAGTGTTTTTTACAGGCGGGCCAAGATAAAGGAAGATAGGAATTAAGGGAAAGTAGAGAGTTCAAGAAAAGGAGTGAGGGACTAAGGTCATGGAGGAGGAGGAAGCAGAGGAGGAGGAGTAGGAGGACATTAGGCTGAAGAAAGGAGAGTAAACACAAACATGCTGGGTTGTTAGGTTGACCCAACAGCTGGGTTGCAGGTGTTGGATCACTTAGTTGGGTTGCTTTCTTTAAAAACAGCTGGGGTTTGCTGCTGGGTACTGGGTTATTGGTGCTGGGTTATTGAGATATGGAGGCGTAGTTTAGTAATGGTGTGGTTTTCATAGTTCTTTTTAGCCACCCATAATAGTGTGAATGTGGCCCTTAAATCAAATGCATTTTTGTTGACATTATGTGAGCTCTGAAACGCTGCGGGAACTATATGCATGAGTGCAATCAACAGATGTTAAACATCCTCACTTGCCTTTAAAACCACTGGGAAATATACCATTACTTTTAATTGCCATGAAAAAATGCATGCAGTCAGACTATAAATGCCAATACATCTATCTCTTCCTATTAAATGGATGTACTTGAATACAACATTATGGTTCATGGATGCATGTCTTTGTATTGAATAACAATGGCAGCAATGTATTTAATTATTGTGCGTAAATATGTGTATAAAACACTATAGAAAATATATGAATATATTGCAATGGAAATGTTTCAAATCTTTGCCAGTGACATTATAATGCATTGCAATTTGTGGCTATGTAGTTATGAGTAAATTGAATGAGTGTGTCTAAGCTAATGAGTGTGTCTAAGCTATGTGAAAACTAACTCTCTCACACATAACACATTCAAGCTGCTTTGACCTTGGCTGCTCTGGCAAACATGTGTAAGAAGGTATTAGTCAAAATGTTGACAAAGAACATGACGTAAACATACTACAAACATGATTGTTTAGTAAGTAAAGCTATTAAATAACAATGTTACTTTGTATCACATTTTTATTTCACTCTAGTAAAAGTAATCCAGTCCGGCACAAATAATACATTGAAATACCCAGGTTTTTCTCAGGTGATAAACTATTTAGTTAAGAGAAAATATGTTTCCAAAGAACAAAGGGACATTATAAGAAAGTCTTTCTATTTTTCAGTAGCAACAGAGTACTTCAACTGAGAACATCTGTAAAAAAAATTATATATATAAAATGTTTCTACAAATGCATTCTCTTTTCTATTGGACCATGCTCTTTACCTGACAGCTGCCTTCCCAGTCACCAGGTCTCTGTTTGGAGATCTGCTTCCACACACACCAGACCGACAGTTATTCACTGCCCAACCCCTTGTCCGTTGCTCCACTGGCATTCACATGGACAATTTGTCAGTGAGTTGCATGCTGAAGTGTAAGTTATTGTTTCTAGTTGGGCTGCCATGGCCAGCAAATCATTCCCGGCTTCTAATTGGATCAATGACGGCCAACCCCGGCCAAACGCTGGCCCAATTGTACACAGCCCTATGGGACTTCCAATCACGGCCAGATGTGATACAGCCTGGAATTGAACCAGGGTCTGTAGTGACGCCTCTTGCACTGAGATGCAGTGCCTTAGACCGCTGCACCACTCAGGAGTCCAATCTAGCTGGCAGTCATATTTTATCTACACAATGCATTTCTGTCTGAACATTCTGTAAGTGGCCATTCTCCTGAATGTCCATTGCCCCAGTTGTACATGATCAAGTCAAACCAATGATATTTTGTACAGATAAGTATAAATAAGTTGTGACGCTCAACTATTGTATGACTCTTTCAACATGCCCTTGAAAAGGTAAAAATCACTAAGGACTTAAAATGGTCCACTCACTGCTGTACAGACCTGGGCAGAAAATAGTTGAATTTTGCAATTTATTTGAAAATACCATATTTTCAAATACTTGAGGTTTATATAGAGTTTCAACTAAATAGTGAGTGATCCTTATTTCACTTATGTAATAACTTCATTATTAGGTAATTATAAATCAAGCAAAATGTATTTACAAAGCCCTTCTTACATCAGCTGATATCTCAAAGTGCTGTACAGAAACCCAGCCTAAAACCCCAAACAGCAAGCAATGCACGTGTAGAAGCACGGTGGCTAGGAAGAATTCCCCAGAAAGGCCAGATCCTAGGAAGAACCCTGAGAGGAACCATGCTATGAGGGTTGGTTAGTCCTCTTCTGGCTGTGCCGGGTGGAGATTATAACAGAACATGGCCAAAATGTTCATAGATGACCAGCAGGGTCAAATAATAATAATGACAGTGGTTGTCGATGGTGCAACAGGTCAGCACCTCAGGAGTAAATGTCAGTTGGCTTTTCATAGTCGATCATTCAAAGTATCTCTACCGCTCCTGCTGTCTCTAGAGAGTTGAAAACAGCAGGTCTGGGACAGGTAGCACGTCCGGTGAACAGGTCAGGGTTCCATAGCCGCAGGCAGAACAGTTGAAACTGGATCAGCAGCATGGCCAGGTGGACTGGGGACAGCAAGGAGTCATCAGGCCAGGTAGTCCTGAGGCATGGTCCTAGGGCTCAGGTTCTCAGAGAGAGAGAAATAAATAATTAGAGAGAGCATACTTAAATTCACACAGGACACCGGATAAGATAGGAGAAATAGTCCAGATATAACAGACTGACCCTAGCCCCTCGACACATAAACTACTGCAGCATAAATACTGGAGGCTGAGACAGGAGGGGTCAGGAGACACTGTAGCCCCATCCGATGATACCCCCGGACAGGGCCAAACAGGCAGGATATAACCCCACCCACTTTGCCAAAGCACAGCCCCCACAGCACGAGGGATACCTTCAACCACCAACTTACCATCCTGAGACAAGGCCGAGTATAGCCCACAAAGAAAGCAATATCCAAAGTCCTATGTAGCAACAATGTTACTATTGTGACAATCACAAAGTTACTACACATGTATAAAAACTTGATGCCAAGTTTTACCTTATTACCTTATGTTTCACTCATTATGGAAATCAGTGGAGACTCCTCAGAGGAGGAAGGGGAGGATCCTCCTCCTCAGTGAAATTTCATAAAAATAAAATAGTGAAACATTAAAAAAGTTATCCTTTTTAGATAAAACTATATTAAATATATTAATATGTCACCAAATACAGTAACTTCAACAGCATTGTCTGGGGTAGCACCATAGTGCAGCCGGAGGACAGCTTGCTTCCGTCCTTTTCTGGCTACATTGACTTCAATACAAAACCTAGGAGGCTCGTAGGCCTCACCCCGTTCCATAGACATACATGGTAATTATGACCACTTCCAGAGGATGTCCTCCAACCAATCCAAGCTTTTGCAGTATGAACTGACATGTTGTCCATCCAATCATAGAATTAGGATCAGAGAACGATCCTATTGAGTTGTTTTGGGATTGTACCACAGAGCATTAATAGGGGTTCTTGTTGAAGAACCCCTTACATTCTCTGGGATACACGGAAAGGGGCGAATTAAAAGCGAGGCTAGACCTCTGCCTGAGATCAGTTTCATGAAGAAGGATGAAAATGTGACGGCATTCAATACCACCTGGTATCAAATGTATAGCTGGTTAACAGGGAGCCTTTCATCAAGCCGCCTGTATTGCTGGCCTTGCGTTTTTGCAAGAATTTGCTTTTAGAGAACACGACAAGATGGAAAATTCCACCGACAAGGGCAACTACAAGGAACTTGCAGCGGTAATTGCACGTTACGATGCTTTACTTGCTGAACACGTCTTTTCTGGCATGTCGAAAACAATTCCGAATGATTTGATAACTTCCATCGCATCATCCATTAAAAGATTAAAGAGTTTGACGCAGCGGATTTTTTTGCGTGCGTTCAAGTAGTCTTTCCACTTTCCTCCGGTATTTATTTAGCAAAGATGATAACACATAATCACTACGGACATACACCAGCAAAAACTCAGGATATAAATGTTGCAGCAGCCTAAGCTACACATAAACATTAGAAATCTGACATGCTCTATAAGATGAAAACGATACTATTTTTCAGTCTGATCAATTGTAGGCTACTAATAAGAGCAATTACATACAGCCTGTGCGCCCTGTCCACCTGGTCAGGGTAAACTAATTGGTAACGTTATGCATTTAAAGTCCATTTGTGTGTCAGGACATTTTAAAAATCGGAAATGATGGCTGGATTCACAAGATGTTTATCTTTCATTTGCTGTATTGGACTTGATTTCATGAAAATTATATTATGTGATATCCCTGTCCCGTTAGGCTAGGCTACGCTAGTCAGCTTTTTTGATGAGGAGGATCCCGGATCCGGGAGAGAGAAGTGGTAGAGGCTAACTCTCTTATTCCTGCCTCTAGACAAAAACATCTACTTACTCCAAAATGTAAACGTACCATATACTGGTGGTACAAAATTTATATCGCATGTCAGTCAATCCATAAGAATTATAACATTCCGATGGGCACAACTTTATCTTATTTCTCCGTTATTCTTTAGAATTCATCAGGTTAAGGTAACTGTCACTTCTACGATTCAGTAATATAAATACGACTCACGTCTCAATACATTATTCCAGCAGGTCATTCAGGCAACACAACGTATCACATCGAAAGCGCCTCGCTATCACTTAGAATTAGATTAGTCTTTCAATTTAACCTAAACAAGCTATTAAAACGTTTCAGTTTATATCCTATACCGACACTAACGACCGTATTTTCTTAGGCAAAACATACAAATGGTTTAATTACATTTAAAGACTCAGATTTTAGTCAGAGCATTTACCGTGAATCGAACTCAGGTCTCAAGCTTGGAAGGCAGCTCTTTAACCCCTGAACCACCATCACTTTTGGAACAAAGAAGCCAATAACCCTATTATTATAATTTTCTGTAGTCGCAAACTCCGGCGCCGATGCAATTCCCAGAAAATAGTCCTAATTTATAGATCCAATCGCGCTTGACTCTCCCCTTAGTTTAATTATAATTTCGGGGGGTTTCTGTTTACAATCGCGGTGCTGATGTCCTTTTTTTTTTTTTACAATATCCACATGGAGCCTCGCATTCCCTGGCGAAATGTCCGTTTTTATTACAATTGTAAAAATTTTGTCCCCCCTTTCTCCCTTCTTCTGACGTTCCATTTCTGTCTGACCTAGTCCTGTTCTCTCTGTCTTTCTTAGGTCCTTTCCCCTTTAGGTCTCCTTCATGCCTGTTCAGAATTACCCCGATAGTTACGGTCAGATGTTTTGACTCAACCTGTTCTCTCTGTTTACAGTCTCGGGGATTGTGGCCTATTTTATTGCAGTATTTACACGGAGCCTCACAATCTCTAGTAAAATGACCCGTTTTTTTACAGTTAAAGCATCTATCTCCCCCTTTCATTGCTACCCATCCCGGATCCGGGATTTCTGTCATTAAAAACCCTGACTAGCATAGCGTAGCCTAGCGCCAGAGGGTAATCATAAAATATAATTTCATGAAATCACAAGTGCAATATTGCAAAACACAGCTTAGCCTTTTGTTAATCCATCTGTCGTCTCAGATTTTGAAATTATGCTTTACAGCGAAAGCAATACTTGCATTTGTGTAAATGTATCGATCGCTCGACAAAACAATAAGAACAGCTAGCGTCAGGTAACTCGGTAACAAAAACCAGCAAAGCAATCAAATGAATCGTTTACCTTTGTTGATTTTCGGTTGGTTTCACTCACGAGACTCCAGTTAGACAGCAAATGTTCCTTTTGTTCCATAAAGATATGTTTTATATCCAAATACCTCCGTTTGTTTGATGCGTTATGACCAGGAATCCACCGGAAAAAGCGTTCGCGACAACGGCGAAAAAAATTCCAAATTATATCCATAATGTCCACATAAACATGTCAAACGTTGTTTCTGATCCAACTTCATTGTGTTTTTCACATATCTATTCGATAATAAATCAACCGGGACAGTTGGCTTCTCACTAGGAGCGAGAGAGATAATGGCTACCTTTCAGATTTACGCAAGATTCACCCAGAGAGCCCCCACCTGTCCACTTACCCAATGTGCTCTTGCAAGCTCATCCTTCAAAATAAAGGCCTGAAACTACGTCTAAAGGCTGTTGACACCTTAGGGAAGACATAGAAAAAGAGGTCTAATTGATATGACTTCACATATGCAATAGGAAGGCATTGGAACACAGAGCTCTCAAAATTAGTGCCACTTCCTGCTTGAAATTTTCTCAGGTTTTCACCTGCAATAAAAGTTCTGTTTAACTCACAGACAAAATTCTTACAGTTTTGGAAACTTCAGAGTGTTTTCTATCCTAATCTGACTATTATATTCATATTCTAGTTTCGGGGGATGAGAAATAGGCAGTTTAAAATGGGTACGCATATTTTGCCATATGTTTAAATTGCGCCCCCTATCAAGAAGAAGTTTTAAATACTCAGATTCTAGTCAGATCATTTACCGTGAATAGAACTCAGGTCTCAAGCTTGGAAGGCAGCTCTTTAACCCCTGAACCACCGTCACTTTTGGAACAAAGAAGCCAATAACCCTATTATTATAATTTTCTGTAGTCGCAAACTCCGGCGCCGAGGCAATTCCCAGAAAATAGTCCTAATTTATAGATCCAATCGCGCTTGACTTTCCCCTTAGTTGAATTATAATTTCGGGGGTTTCTGTTTACAATCGCGGCGCTGATGTCCTTTTTTTTGACAATATCTACATGGAGCCTCGCATTCCCTGGCGAAATGTCAGTTTTTATTACAATTGTAACATTTTTGTCCCCCCTTTCTCCCTTCTTCTGACGTTCCATTTCTGTCTGACCTAGTCCTGTTCTCTCTGTCTTTCTTAGGTCCTTTCCCCTTTAGGTCTCCTTCATGCCTGTTCAGAATTACCCCGATAGTTACGGTCAGATGTTTTGACTCAACCTGTTCTCTCTGTTTACAGTCTCGGGGATTGTGGCCTATTTTATTGCAGTATTTACACGGAGCCTCACAATCTCTAGTAAAATGACCCGTTTTTTTACAGTTAAAGCATCTATCTCCCCCTTTCTTCTGACCGCCTCTATCCACCTTTGTCGACTTTCTCCCTTTCTCTACCACTATTATCCCTCCCTCGGCTCCAGCAGGCTCCACATATGGTGTTGGTGGTTGTGCGGGCAGCACCTGCTGCCGTCTCCTCACCACCACTATTTCATCATCAGGATTATCTCTCCACGCCCGATCGGCCAGAGAGGGATGCAATTTAGGTTTATGGGGAGCCTCCTGGGGAGCCTCCTGAGGAGCCGTGGGAATCCTCGTTTTCTGTTCCCGACAACCTACTTCTTTTTTCTTTTCTCCTTCAGCTCTCTTCCTCGCCTCGGCTAACCATACCCTCGCTGTATCAAGCCCCTCTGCCCGTTGTTTATCTGCCTTGTCTCCACAAACCCTATTTATTTGTTTAATCATTGATTCCAGTTTTTCTTTAAACGTCCTTCAAATTCATACTTTTTCCTCCATTTTAAACAGAATTCAATGTTCCTTCTGTCTTTCTGCTCCATATAACGATGATCTCCCGTCCATTCCGGGACCTCCTTGGAGGATTTACTACCCATGTTTAATAAATCCTTGCCACTCCTAGTAGCTATGGTGTTTATCACTATCTGTATATGTATTTCTAAGATCTATGTATGTGCTGTTATTACCGTTAGTTTTTACCTAGTTATTTTGGTTGTTCTCCCATTTGGAAACTTTATCTATAGCGTTGCATTTGTTGGACATTAAATCTTACCCATACAAATATAAGCTATTTCCCCGGGGGCGTAAAGTCCCAGTTAAAACCTTTTCTCAATAGGGGGTGCTGTTTACACTTTGTAGGAATTTCGTTCCCATATTAAACTGCCTCGTACTCAATTCTTGCTCGTACAATATGCATATTATTATTACTATTGGATAGAAAACACTCTCTAGTTTCTAAAACCGTTTGAATTATATCTGTGAGTTAAACAGAACTCGAGTTGGAGCAATTTTCCTGTGAGGAAGTCTCGAGGTCTCTGTTCCAGGGTCGGTTTATAAATTCCCTTGTAAGCTATGGGGCTACATGCACTGCACACGCCTTCCCCTAGATGTCAGTAAGCGGTGAGACTTTGAATGGAGTGGATAGCACCATCTGGGGGAGTATAAAGGCTCTTGGAACGGAAGGACCGACCTTTTCGGCGCGGGGCCTGACGCAGCAGGGACACCAGCATGGCGTCCTGAAAAGCTTTCGGTTTAGCAGTTCTATATCTCCGGCTCTGATTTAATTTGTTTTTTTGTCAGAAAAACTTCATAAGGTAGTTAATTTAAACCGACTTATAGCAGTTTATATCAGTTTATTGCGATTTTCTGGAGTTTCTTTGTCAGGCGTTATCGCGAGTTGGGCACCTCTCCGGTACATCGCTGGCGTTAGCAGCTAATTCTACAGGAGTAGAGGACATCTTTCAACCAAAAGACGATTGTTCTGGACAAAGGACCACTTGCCCAAGATTCTGATGGAAGCTCATCAAAAAGTAAGAGCTATTTATGATGTTAATTCGTATTTCTGTGGAAGAATGTAAAATTATTAGTCCGCCATTAATTTCGGCATGGTCTCGCTGTAACGCACGCTGTATGTTGAGTAACGTTAATTTTACAAATCTAACACAGCGGTTGCATTAAGAACTAATGGATCTTTCATTTGCTGTCCAACCTGTATTTTTTTGTCAAGTTTACGATTAGTTATCGATTAGATTAGGTGCCTCTCCAAGATGGCGCCGGACAGATTGCTTCAAGTTTGGCTACAATTCACATTGTATAACCACGATTTGTGCCGCTAAATATGCACATTTTCGAACAAATCCTATATGCATTGTGTAATATGATGTTACAGGACTGTCATCTGATGAAGTATATGAAGGTTAGTCAAAAATTATATATCTTTTGCTGGTTTGTTAGGATCGCTAACCTTTGCTGCTGGTAAACGGCTTGTGTTTCTGGCTATTGTGGTAAGCTAATATAATGCTATATTGTGTTTTCGCTGTAAAACACTTAAAAAATCTGAAATATTGGCTGGATTCACAAGATGTTGGTCTTTCATTTGCTGTACGCTGTGTATTTTTCAGAAATGTTTTATGATGAGTATTTAGGTATTTGACGTTGGTCTCTGTAATTATTCTGGCTGCTTCGGCACTATTTCAGATTGAAGCTGCAATGTAGAACTGTGATTTATACCTGAAATATGCACATTTTTCTAACAAAACATATGCTATACAATAAATATGTTATCAGACTGTCATCTGATGAAGTTGTTTCTTGGTTAGTGGCTATTTATATCTTTATTTGGTCGAAATTGTGATAGCTACCTATGCAGGAAAAAAATGGTGGGAAAAAAAAGTTGTGTCTTTGCTATCGTGGTTAGCTAATAGATTTACATATTGTGTCTTCCCTGTAAAACATTTAAAAAATCAGAAATGATGGCTGGATTCACAAGATGTGTATCTTTCATCTGGTGTCTTGGACTTGTGATTTAATGATATTTAGATGCTAGTATTTACTTGTGACGCTATGCTAGGCTATGCTAGTCAGCTTTTTTACTGATGGGGGTGCTCCCGGATCCGGGATTGTGTGCAACTAGAAGTTAATAACCTATTATTTTGTGTCATAGGACTTTTAAAGTTAATATCTCGTATCTTACTCTGCTATATTAGGTTTCCCTCACTCCTGGAACCTCTTGTCTATAGATTTGGCTTTTATCTCAGATTTATAGATTTTGGTTTCCCTCTCCTCCTTTTTTGATACTTCTTTCAGTATTGAATAAGTGCAGTCATCTTGCCCAAACAGAACCACCCTTCCTTCTCACAAAGCCTAGTTTATATTCTCACCTATTTTAATATATCTACCGCTCCGTTTCATAGTCAGACTACTTCCCATATACAGATAGACTACTTAGGTTAGGACTTTATTTAGGTATGTCTTTTGAATTAATGGCTGTCCTATTTGCACAACACGACCGCACCCGTCAACACCTGTTTTAGTATCCCATCTTAATAACCCCTCTGGCCCCTAAGGCACCCGGATCTATTAAGGTATTTTTATTTAATGGTAGTGCACCTTACCTCAGGTCATTTCAGACCTGCCCCATTATCGATACATGTATATTGGTCATACAAAACCCATTGGATCTGTTTGGAATAGCAAAGCTCCTATTATTGATAAATTCTAAACATTTTAGAACATTGAATCAAGGATAACTTAAATCATTCCCCCCAGAATCGAGAATATAGGCTACTGACCTTGTCGCTGACTGGGAAAAGCAATGTTCGTTGGATCTCGTCACCACCTCTGTCGTGTACCAGTTCACCACTGGCCTGAAATAAACCCTCAAGTCAGAGGTCAGGTCTTTGTCTTACGGATCCTGGATCCGCCCGTGCACGGTTTTCAGCAGTTTCTTGGAACGACAGAGGCAGATCTTGAGTTCCCACTCTAAGGACCAAATTGTTAAAGGAATTTTAATTCCTATATGTTATCAACCAATTCAATTAAAACACTCTGCCCATACATAAGAATTTGTAAGATACTTATAAGCATTAAATGGACAGAAACCAGTCTCAAAATCAATCAATCAATAGCGTTTATTCTCGAGAGTACTGATCATAATACAATTTACATCAGGTTATATAATAAAGTTTTAATGTCCATCCTCCTCTCGGATACAATGGCAATACAGTTCACAGCCTCATTACGTTGTCTGCCACCTGTTAAACAATCTACAACCGGCCCAAGGTCTCTCCCCTCCCTGGGTAGAGACAGAATGTCCTGTAAGGAACACAGCATTCCAGCCTGTCTGAAGATAACTCCATTCTTTCTAACAATGAACATATTACACTCAGCATTATGATTATAATACGTTTCATTCATACAGTAACATCTAAGTCAAATGTATACATATTTTAGTCATTAAACACAAAAATCCCGTAACAGGCTTCCACTAGATGTCAACAGTCAATAGAACTTTGTCTGATGACTCTAATGTGAAGGGGGGCCGAAGGAGACAGGAATTAGTCACCACTGCCACGAGCTGACCATGCTTTCACCATGCGCATTCACATGAGGAGGACCCCCGTTCCACCGCTCATCTGAAGTCAATCTAATTCTCCGGTTGGAACGTTATTCAAGATGTATGTTAACAACATTCTAAAGATTGATTCAGTACATCGTTTGACATGTTTCTACTGACTGTTGTGGAACTTTTGGACATTTCGTCACGTTATAGTGGACGCGCTTTGTGACTTTGGAATTGTTTACCAAACGCACTAACCAAAGTAGCTAATTGGACATAAATAATTGGCTAAATCACGCTACTTGTTGACACAACTTGCGACAGAAGTCAGCATGCAGGCGCCCGGAATCACTAGAGCGCAATGGGACAAGGACATCCCGGCCGGCCAAACCCTCCCCTAACCCGGAGGACGCTGGGCCAATTGTACGCCGCCTCATGGGTCTCCCGGTCACGGCCGGCTGCAACAAAGCCTGGGATTGAACCCAGGTCTGTAGTGACCTGAGATGCAGTGCCTTAGACCGCTGCTCCACTCGGGAGGCTACACATCCCCAGGTGGTGAAGGTAGGAAACAACATCTTCACTTCGCTGACCCTCAACACTGGGGCCCCACAAGGGTGCGTGCTCAGCCCCCTCCTGTACTCCCTGTTCACCCACGACTACGTGGCCATGCACGCCTCCAACTCAATTATCAAGTTTGCATATGACACAACAGTAGTGGGCTTGATTACCAACAATGAGACCACCTACAGGGAGGAGGTGAGGGCACTCGGAGTGTGGTGTCAGGAAAACAACCTCTCACTCAACTTCAACAAAACAAAGGAGATGATCGTGAACTTCTGGAAACAAGTTTGTCATTTTAAAAGGCTAACTGATTATTAGAAAACCCTTTTGCAATTATGTTAGCACAGCTGGAAACTGTTGTGCTGATTAAAGAAGCAGGTAAACTGTCCTTTAGACTAGTTTGTGGGTTCGATTATAGGCTCAAAATGGCCAGAAACAAAGAACTTTCTTCTGAAACTCGTCAGTCTATTCTTGTTCTGAGAAATGAAGGCTATTCCATGAGAGAAATTGCCAAGGATCTGAAGATCTCGTACAATGCTGTGTACTACTCCCTTCACAGGGCCCTAACCAAAATGGAAAGAGGAGTGGGAGGCACCGGTGCACAACTGAGCAAGAAGACAAGTACATTAGAGTGTCTAGTTTGAGAAACAGATGCCTCACAAGTCCTCAACTGGCAGCTTCATTAAATATTTCCCGCAAAACACCTGTCTCAACGTCAACAGTGAAAAGGCGATTCCAGGAGAAAAGAAAATCTTTGTTTCTGTCCATTTTAAGCCTGTAATCGAACCCACAAATGCTGATGCTCCAGATACTCAGCTAGTCTAAAGAAGGACAGTTTTATTGCTTCTTTAATCGGGACAACAGTTTTCAGCTGTGCTAACATAATTGCAAAAGGGTTTTCTAATGATCAATTAGCCTTTTAAAATGATAAACTTGGATTAGCTAACACAACCTGCCTTTGGAACACAGGAGTGATGGTTGCTGATAATGGGCCTCTGTATGCCTATTTAGATATTCCATAAAAAATCAGCTGTTTCCAGCTACAATAGACATTTACAACATTAACAATGTCTAAACTGTATTTCTGATCAATTTGATGTTTTTTTAATGTACATAAAATGTACTTTTCTTTCAAAAACAAGGACATTTCTAAGTGACCCCAAACTTTTGAACGGTAGTATATATATATATATTTATAACTTGCATATATTCAAATAAGGAATGAAAACAATCATATTCAGCCAAGGCATTCATTCACTGCATTTGACTTGAGCTGTAATGTTGTAACTGCCAGCACCCATCCAGCCCTGAGTTGGTACAGTAGGCTACACACTCACTTGTTAAATTAGCTAGCCTCTCACCCTATGTAGAAATATTATTGTAGCATATCAAGTCACCCGAATGACATGTCAGCCATCAACTATTTGCCTGATGTCTGACTGTAATATTCTGTCTCGTTTCTCAGTTCTAACTAGGGGCTATGTAGTAGACTCATGTGTCTGTTTCTACAGTCCATTTGAGGTGACAAGTAGTACCACCAATGCTGAATGTTTAGCTGTGCGTGGCCTTTCCACCTGAGAGCTGGTCTGTGTTTCCGATGGGAACAGATAGAGGAATGTGTAGTGGGCATTAAGTAGACCTTATCTGATACACTGTCTCTCACACCCTGATCTGTTTCACCTGTCCTTGTGATTGTCTCCACCCCCCTCCAGGTGTCGCTCATCTTCCCCATTATCCCCTGTGTATTTATACCTGTGTTCAATGTTTGTCTGTTGCCAGTTTGTCTTGTTTGTCAAGTCAACCAGTGTTTTTGTTCTCAGCTCCTGCTTTTCCCAGTCTCTCTTTTTCTCTCCCTCCTGGTTTTGACCCTTGCTTGTCCTGACTCTGAGCCCACCTGTCTGACCATGCCTGCCCCGACCCTGAGCCTGCAGGCCGACCTGTACCTTTGCCCCACCTCTGGATTGTTGACCTGTCTATTGCCTCTGTTGGAATATTAAACCATTGTCAATTCGACGTGTCTGCATCTGGGTCTTACCTTGATTCCTGATACTGTGTGATACCTTGATTTGTGTTTGACCCAGGGAAGCTGATAATATATAGACTGAGTACCCGTCTCTTTAGCTAACATTCCACTCCTTGCCACGCCTTGTCATTGTCAAAGAGACTGGCCTTTCTGCAATCTTCAAATATGAACATTCTATCATTAATGAGCTTCAGGAGACCTCACAGCGATCATCCAATCACGATGTTTATGCAGATTAGACCGATAGAATGTTTTCCTAACTTAATTGATGAATTTGATTGGAAACAATCTAACATTGGGCATTCTGATGTAATAGGTTTCATTACAAACATAAACATTGGGAGCGGTAAGAACAGAGGATTCCCCTTGATTGCATTCTTACCACCAGCCAATGTGATCACATCACACCAGAGAAGCTCTCACCATTCCAATTTGCTGCCAGTTCATTGTGAACGCTGTAGCTTATTTTATATCCAGCAAGCAATAGCCAGATGTTTCTTTCCTCGAATACATATATATTTATACATTCAGAGGATTTCCAAACTAATTATTTTGTGGGATAATATATACCCAGGAACAGTACACTCTTAGAAAAAAGGGTTTATTTGGATCCCCATGAGCTTTTGCAGAAGTAGCAGCTACTCTTCCTGGGATCCACAAAAAAAGTAACAAAACACTGATAGATAAGAACAGTCACACAAATTTAAAAAACTATGATATACAAACAATGCAATAAAAAAACACAATACAAACTATACAGCTAAAAATATTGTGTGTGTTAGAGTTTCTCTTTCTCTTGTGTGTTTGTGTGTGTCCCCTCACAGACATGGGGGCTGTGAAGAGAACCCTGGTGGCATGTCTTGTGGGGTATGTATGAGTGTCTGAGCTGAAAATTATTTGATTTAGCAGACAATCTGGAATTTTCATCACAGTAATATTTCTCCTAAAAACTAGAAGAGCAGTTACTCTTGTCAACCCTCAACCAGGCAAGTTGCATCAGTTGTGTATGCATGATGTTGATGTTAGCTCTGTACATGCAGATAAAGGCAACGTTTTTCGGCTGTCCCCATAGGAGAACCCTTCTTACGGTTCTACATAGAAAATAAAATGGTTCTATCTGGAACTGAAAGGGTTCTACCGAGAACCAAAAATGTCTCTTCAAAGGGTTCTCCTCTGTTAGTCTGTGTGATTAACGGGGGCTGAGCTGGAGTGGTGTTTGTGAAACAACAGCGGATCCCGAAGGGGCCTGGGGCTTTTTACAAAAACATCTGTAGTGTCTAGTGCTCAGCGAATAGTGCTTTTTAAGGTAAGGTTTGGTTTCGGTTCGATTATAAAAATATTATTACCGTTTTCTATTTCATTCATTTTTTTTAACAATAAATGTTCTATGCATTATGTGAGTTGAATACTGTAACAACACAGAGTAACAACATTTTGAAAGTTCCATGATGGTAGTGACAATTATCAACCACAATTTATTCACATTACTTCATTTTCATAAAATATTTCAGTTGTTGTTTATATTACATTTGCTTTACTATTTAATTACAGGACATCTTCTCATACTGTATCTATAGGGCTGCTGCCTATGCTGTCCTACAAAATCCCAATTTTCTTCAAAGTAAATAAGGCATACTTTTAATACTGCTGAATATCAACTATCAATCACTTTATATATACAGTACCAGTCAAAAGGTTTGACATACCTACTCATTCCAGGTTTTTCCATTATTTGTACTGTTTTCTACAATGTAGAATATCAAAACTATTAAAATACATGGAATCATGTAGTAACCAAAAAAGTGTTAAACAAATCAAATTATATTTTATATTTGAAATATTTCAAAGTAGCCACCCTTTGCCTCAATGACAGCTTTGCACACGCTTGGCGTTCTCTCAACCAGTTCATGAGGTAGTCACCTGGAAATCATTTCAATTAACAGGTGTGCCTTGTTAAAAGTACATTTTTGGAATTAATTTCCTTCTAAATGCATTTGAGCAAATCAGTTGTTTTGTGACAAGGTTGGGGTGGTATACAAACGATAGCCATATCAAGTGCTATGATGAAACTGGCTCTCTTGAGGACCGCCACAGGAATGGAAGACCCAGAGTTACCTCTGCTGCAGAGGATAAGTTCATTAGAGTTACCAGCCTCAGAAATTGCAGCCCAAATATATGCTACACAGAGTTCAAGTAACAGACACATCTCAACATCAACTGATCAGAGACTGTGTGAATCAGGCCTTCATGGTCGAATTGCTGCGAAGAAACCACTACTAAAGGTCATCAATAAGCAGAAGAGATTTGCCTGGGCCAAGAAAAACAAGCAATGGAAATTAGACTGGTGGAAATCTGTCCTTTTGTCTGATGAGTTCAAATTTGAGATTTTTGGTTCCAACCACAATGTCTTTGTGAGACGCAGAGTAGGTGAACGGATGATGCCCGCATGTGTGGTTCCCACCGTGAAGCATGGAGGAGGAGGTGTGATGGTGTGGGAGTGCTTTGCTGGTGACACTGTCAGTGATTTATTTAGAATTCAAGTTACACTTAACCTGATTGGCCACAACAGCATTCTGCAGCAATACGTCATCCAATCTGGTTTACGCTTAGTGGGAGTATCATTTGTTTTTCACCTCCAGGCGTTGTAAGGGCTATTCGACCTCAACCCAATTGAGATGGTTTGGGATGAGTTGGACCACAGAGTGAAGGAAAAGAGCCAACAGGTGGTCAACATATGTGGGAACTCCTTCAAGACTGTTGGGAAGCATTCCAGGTGAAGCTGGTTGAGAGAATGCCAAGAGTGTGCAAAGCTCTCAAGGTAAAGGATGGCTACTTTGAAGGATCTAAAATATTGAATATATTTTGATTGGTTTAACACGTTTGGTTAGTGAATGATTCCATATGAGTTATTTCATAGTTTTGATGTCTTCACTACTATTACTATTATTCTACAATGTAGAATGAGTAGGTGTGCCTGGTACTGTACATATTTATAAAGTGTATTTGGAAAGTATTCAGACCCCTTCACTTTTTCCACATTTGATATGTTACAGCCTATTTGTAAAATTGATTCAATTGTTTTTTTTCCACTCTACAATCTACACACAATACCCCATAATGACAAAGCAATAACAGGTTTTTTGAAAATATTTCAAATGTAAAACAAAAGACAGGAGTGGGAAAAGCTGTCATCAATGCAAAGGGTGTGTCACGATCGTCTTGAGTGGAAGAAGTGGACCAAGGCGCAGCGTGGGAAAAATACATTCTCTTTTATTTGAGAATAAAGAAAAAAAACACGAAAACGAACACTATTATAAACCTAAACAAAACAACAAACGAATCGTGAAGCTATAAACGTAAGTGCACACACAAGCTACAAACGTACAACATAGACAATTACCCACAAAACCCAAATGCCTATGGCTGCCTTAAATATGGCTCTCAATCAGAGACAATAAACCACAGCTGCCTCTAATTGAGAACCAATCTAGGCAGCCATAGACATACAAACACCTAGACAAGACCTGACCCATTAAACGTACAAACCCCTAGACAAAACAAAACACATACATTCCCCATGTCACACCCTGACCTAATTAAAATAATAATGAAAACAAAGATAACTAAGGCCAGGGTGTGACAGTACCCCCCCCAAAGGTGCGGACTCCGACCGCACAACCTGACATTGAAGGGGAGGGTCCGGGGTGGGCCTTATTATGGCGGCGGCTCGGGTGCGGGACGTGGCCCCCACTCCACCATTGTCAATACCCGCTTTGGTGGCTCTGGTAGATCCTGGCTGACTGGCGGCTTTGGAAGATCCTGGCTGGCTGGCGACTCTGGCTGCTCATGGCTGGCTGGCGACTCTGGCTGCTCATGGCTGGCTGGCGACTCTGGCTGCTCATGGCTGGCTGGCGACTCTGGCTGCTCATGGCTGGCTGGCGACTCTTGCTGCTCATGGCTGGCTGGCGACTCTGGCTACTCATGGCTGGCTGGCGACTCTTGCTGCTCATGGCTGGCTGGCGACTCTGGCTGCTCATGGCTGGCTGGCGACTCTGGCTGCTCATGGCTGGCTGGCGACTCTGGCTGCTCATGGCTGGCGTACGGCTCTGGCTGCTCATGGCTGGCGGACGGCTCTGGCTGCTCATGGCTGGCGGACGGCTCGGGCTGCTCATGGTTGGCGGACGGCTCGGGCTGATCCTGTCTGTCGGACGGCTCGGGCTGATCCTGTCTGGCGGACGGCTCGGGCTGATCCTGTCTGGCGGACGGCTCTGGCTGATCCTGTCGGGCGGACGGCTCTGGCTGATCCTGTCGGGCGGACGGCTCTGGCTGATCCTGTCGGGCGGACGGCTCTAGCGGCTCGGGACAGACGGGCGGCTCTGACGGCTCGGGACAGACGGGCAGCTCTGACGGTGCTTGGCAGACGGGCAGCTCTGACGGTGCTTGGCAGACGGGCAGCTCAGACGGTGCTTGGCAGACGGGCAGCTCAGACGGTGCTTGGCAGACGGGCAGCTCAGACGGTGCTTGGCAGACGGGCAGCTCAGACGGTGCTTGGCAGACGGGCAGCTCTGACGGTGCTTGGCAGACGGGCAGCTCTGACGGTGCTTGGCAGACGGGCAGCTCAGACGGTGCTTGGCAGACGGGCAGCTCAGACGGTGCTTGGCAGACGGGCAGCTCAGACGGTGCTTGGCAGACGGGCAGCTCAGACGGTGCTTGGCAGACGGGCAGCTCTGACGGTGCTTGGCAGACGGGCAGCTCTGACGGTGCTTGGCAGACGGGCAGCTCTGACGGTGCTTGGCAGACGGGCAGCTCTGACGGTGCTTGGCAGACGGGCAGCTCAGACGGTGCCCTCCACAAGTCTGCTTAATCTTTGGGAGCAATTTCCAAACGCCTGAAGGTACCACGTTCATCTGTACAAACAATAGTATGCAAGTATAAACACCACGGGACCACGCAGCCGTCATGCCGCTCAGGAAGAAGACGCATTCTGTCTCCATGAAATGAACATACTTTGGTGCGAAATGTGCAAAATCAATCCCAAAACAACAGCAAAGGACCTTGTGAAGATGCTGGAGGAAACAGGTACAAAAGTATCTATATTCACAGTAAAACTGGTCCTATATCGACATAACCTGAATGGCCGCTCAGCAAGGAAGATGTCACTGCTCCAAAACTGCCATAAAAAAAAGCCAGACTATGGTTTACAACTGCACCAGCTCTGTCAGGAGGAATGGACCAAAATTCATCCAACTTATTGTGGGAAGCTTGTGGAAGGCTACCCGAAACGTTTGACCCAAGTTAAACAATTTAAAGACAATGCTACCAAATGCAAAATGAGTGTATTGTAAATTCTCACCCACTAGGAATGTTATGAAAGAAATAAAAGCTGAAATTAATCATTCTCTCTACTATTTTTCTGACGTTTCAAATTCTTAAAATATCATCTTAACTGACCTAAGTCAGGGATTTTTTACCAGGATTAAATTCAGGAATTGTGAAAAACTGAGTTTAAATGTATTTGGCTAAGGTGTATGTAAACTTCCGACTTCAACTGTATCTCTGTTACAGTATCCAGAGGACTGACTATTGAATGGGTGATAGATACCAAACATGGATGTTATATAATTATTCTATTTGAAACAGTGTTCACTGAGTATAACTGTGATGCTGTCTATATTTATGTATGATCTCTGTAGTTACTTATATCTTTTTAGGGTGAACTCTAAATTACTCTCAAGGAGATGATATTGTCCTCTCAGGAATTCTGGCTCATTTAGAGTTGTCCCATCCCCCACACAAGCATTTAGATGCTTTGACACCCTGTGGAGATGACCATGTGGGTTAGGTTACTGTGCAAACTTGGTCTCGTTTGATTGGTCAAATGGGGTTGGTCTAAGGTTGAAAGGTACACTTTCAGATGTTAGAAAAGGAATGAAATGACTTTGTTCTCTCTCTTATCCTGTTTACAGTCCATGGAGGAAGGTTGTATGATCATTTCTAATTTCCTGGACGTCTAGGCCTCTGGCCTAGTAAGCATCTCTTTGTCCATACTTCGTCATGTAAGTTAACCTTAGGATTTTTATGCTTGGAATAATGCCTTGTAATGCTTGTTAATGCTTTGTAACAAGCTTTATGCCTTGTTTGGGAATCCATTCATTGTACAATGTTAATAAAATACATGCCTTTGATATAGAACATTCTTAGACCAATTCTTGCTAATAAATGTCAACTAATTGCCTAATGCTTGCTAGTATATTTTAATTATCTTCATGGAGTCCGAAAAACATTTTAATAGGCAAATTGCTTAGTCTTACTACGAGTCACATATGAGGTATGTATAATATACTGTATATTCATATATCAAATATTACGTCCTACTTCACTTAGAGCATCCATTTAAATTCATTTTCATCAGGTTTATAAAACTCATGAATGCAACTATTTATGTCAAATTGTTTTCTGTTCTATTTGTACAGTAATCCCTCGTTTATCGCGGGGGTTACGTTCCGAAAATGACCCGCGATAAGTGAAATCCGCGAAATAGATTTTTTTTTTTTTTTTACAATTAGCAACTATTACATGTATACAAATACAGTGACTCACGTGTAGGCCGTTTCGTCGACATTATGGGTTTAGGAGATGTTCGAAATTACAAGATAATTTGGCCAACTTAATGTAAATTTGCCAAGCTGTTTTATGTACGTACACATAACTGCACGAGACGACAAAATGATAGCACAATTCGTAGCATGTTTTGATACAAGAAGCGGGAGTGAGTTTTTAGCGAATCAGAATGCAGAGCACAATGCACCAAAAAAAAAAAAAAAATGCATTATGAAAATCCGCGAAATAGCGAATCCGCGATAAGTGAACCGCGAAGTGGCGAGGGATCACTGTATAGCTATTTATCCTGAAAAGAAAATGGTAAAAAACGTAATTGTGTGACTAAATATAAGGCCTGGACATGCAGATAAAACTAAAGCTGATTTTTGCTGGGGTTTCAGGACCGATAGAGTTAAAGGTGAAGCATACCCACACCTCTTGGAGTGATTAGACCATCAGACAGGTCTACACCTGGAGGAAATTATCGGCCCTTCACTTTGTACTTTATAGGGGTGGACTCTGTGTGAAGGTAGTTTACCTCCTGAATGGATGGCTAAGTCTTTGGCCCTTAGTGAAAGGATGAAAGGGACCTGGATCTGACTTGTTATTCATATATACAGTACTACTATATATCACAGCAGGAGGTTGTGTTAATCTGCCTGTTCACCCCGCTATCATCCAGAAGGTGAGGTCAGTACATGTGCATTAAAGCTGGGACCGAGAGACAAAAAAACAGCTTCTATCTCAAGGCCATCAGACTGTTAAACAGCCATCACTAACATAGAGAGGCTGCTGCCAACATTCAGACCCAGATCACTGGCCACTTTAATAAATGGATTTAATAAAGGTATCACTAGTCACTTTAGACAATGCCACTTTATATAATGTTTACATAGCCTACATTACTCATCTCATATGAATATACTGTACTCTATACCATCTACTGCATCTTGCCTATGCCGCACGGCCATCGCTCTTCCATATATTTATATGTACATATTCTTATTCCATCCCTTTACATTTGTGTGTATAAGGTAGTTGTGAATTTGTTAGATTACTTGTTAGACATTACTGCACTGTCGCTAACTGTCACGTTCTGACCAGAGTTCTTGTGTGTTTTGCTTGTTTTAGTGTTGGTCAGGACGTGAGCTGGGTGGGCATTCTATGTTGTGTGTCTAGTTTGTCTGTTTCTATGTTTGGCCTAATATGGTTCCCAATCAGAGGCAGGGGTTTTGTGTTGTCTCTGATTGGGAATCATATTTAGGTGGCTTGTTTTGTGTTGGGGATTGTGGGTGGTTGTTTCCTGTCTTTGTGTTTTCCCTGCACCAGATAGGGCTGTATCGGTTTGCCACATTTGTTATTTTGTATACTTGTAAGTGTTCACGTTTATTTCGTCTTAATTAAACATGTTGAGCACTGGCTACGCTGCGTGTTGGTCCTCCTCTCTTCCACCTAACGACGAGCGTTACACTAACCATGTGTATGTGACAAACACAATTTGATTTGATTTAATCTCCACTCTGAGCTGGCTAGTCCACATTGTACTATTCTGGGTCCATTAAGGGTCTTTAGGAACATATCATCTGTCCAGGTCCTGAAAGAAGACATCTCCAGAGGACCAGTTCATTGATTCTGTAGGCCTTGATTTATTTTCATTTTGCCTAGGAACACTGGCATGATTAAATTGGCCATATCCTATTCCACACTCGTAGAAAAAAAGATTCCAAAAGGGTTTTTCGGCTTTCCCCATAGGATAACCATGTTTGGTTCCAGTTATACCTTTTTTTGGTTCCAGGTAGGACCCTCTGTGAAAACGGTTCAACATGGAGCCCAAAAGTGTTCTTCAAAGGGTTCTCCAAACTGGACAGCCGAAGAAGCATTTTAGGTTCTAGATATCACCTTTTTCCTAAGAGTGCAGGGCACCTTCCTAGATACTGTAATGAGTCATCCAGTGAATGATATTATTTGAGAAGTCTTGGCTCTGTGTCAGCTGCTCGTGAAAAAGGAAACAGGGTTGTCGTTTTGATTAAGTACGGTGCCAGTCAAAAGTTTGGACACACTTACTCATTCAAGGGTTTTTCTTTTTTTTACTATTTTCTACATTGTAGCATAATAGTGAAGACATCACAACTATGAAATAACAGATATGGAATCATGTAGTAACCAAAAAACACACATCACGACAAGAGACCTAAGACAACAACACAGCATGGCAGGAACACATGGCAAGAACGTAGCATGGCAGGAACACATGACAACAGAGCATTGTATCAACACAACATGTCAACAACATGGTAGCAACACAACATGGCAGCAGCACAAAACAGTGTACAAACATTATTGGGCACAGACAACAGCACAAAAGGCAAGAAGGTAGAGACAACAAAACATCACGTAAAGCAGCCACAACTGTCAGTAAGAGTGTCCATGATTGAGTCTTTGAATGATTGTGATAAAACTGTCCAGTTTGACTGTTTGTTGCAGCCTGTTCCAGTCGCTGGCTGTAGTGCACTGAAAAGACAAGCGACTCAAGGATGTGTGTGCTTTGGGGACCTTTAACAGAATGTGACTGGCAGCACAGTTGTTGAGTGTAACGGATGATGACTGCAGTAGATATTTCAGATATGGGGGAGTGAGGCCTAAGATTTTTTTTTTAAATAAGCATCAACCAGTGGGTCTTGTGACGGGCATACAGAGATGGCCAGGTTACAGAGGAGTATAGAGCGCAGTGATGTGTCCTATAAGGACCATTGGTGGCAAATATGATGGTAAAGCACATCTAACCGCTCGAGAGCACCCTTACCTGCCAATCTATAAATTACGTCTCATCTGAATCAGGGTTACTTTGGCAGCTGGGTTGAAAGTGGAGCGATTACGATAGAGGAAACCAAGTCTAGATTTAACTTCAGCCTGCAGCTTTGATATGTGCTGAGAGAAGGACAGTGTACCATCTAGCCATACTCCCAAGTACTTGTATGAGGCGACTACCTCTAGCTCTAAACCCTCAGAGGTAGTAATAACACCTGTGGGGAGAGTGGCATTGCTCTTACCAAACCAGATTACCTTTGTTTTGGAGGTGTTCAGAACAAGGTAAAGGACAGTGAAAACTTGTTGGACACTAAGAAAGCTTTGTTGAAGATTATTTAACACAAAATCCAGGTAGGGGCTAGCTGAGTATAAGACAGTATTGCCTGTATATAAATGGGTGAGCCAGATTCCTACTGCCTGAGCTATGTTGTTTGATAAAAGCGTGGGGTATAGGATCAAGCCTTGGGGTACACCCTTGGTGATAGGCATTAGCTGCGACAGCAGATTTTCTGACTTTATACACTGCACTCTTTGAGAGAGGTAGTTAGCAAACCAGGCCAAAGACCCCTCAGAGACACCAATACTCCTTAGCCGGCCAACAAGAATGGAATGGTCTACCTTACCAAAAGCTTTGGCCAAGTCAATAAAACTAGCAGCACAACATTGCTTAGAATCAAGGGCAATGGTGACATCATTGAGGACCGTTAAGGTTGCAGTGACACATCCTTAACCTTAGCGGAAACCATATTGCACACCAGAGAGAATACTATAGAAAGCCAGTCAGTTGAATATGGACAAGTTTTTCCAACACTTTTAATAAACAGGTCAAAATAGAAATAGGTCTATAACAGTTAGGATCAGATTGATCTCCCCTTTTATTAAAGGACGAATCATGGGTGCCTTCCAAGCAATGGGAACCTCACTAGAGAGGAGAGACAGGTTAAAAAGGTGAGAGATAGGTTTGGCGATGATAGGGGCAGCAACCTTAACTTCACTAGGGTAGGGGGCAGCATTCTGAATTTTGGATGAAATGCATGCCCAATTTAAACTGCCTGCTTTTCGGGCCCAGAAGATACGATATGCATATAGATTTGGATAGAAAACACTCTCAAGTTTCCAAAACTGTTACAATAGTGTCTGTGAGTATAACAGAACTGATTTGGCAGGCGAAAACCTGAGAAAAATCCATTCAGGAAGTAGTTTTCTTTTTGGTTTTGTAGATTTCTATTCAATGCCATAACAGTATCCATTGACTTAGGACTCAAACTGCAGTTTCTATGCCTTCCACTAGATGTCAACAGTCTTTAGAAATTGTTTCAGGCTTGTATTCTGAAAAATGAATAAGAGCATTCGGAATGACTGGATACTAAAGTGTCGCAGAGCTTTTTCATGCGCTCGACAGACAGAGAGCAATTCTTGTTTACCTTTTAAATTGACGACGTTATTGTCCGGTTGAAATATTATCGATTATTTAGGCTAAAAACAACCTGAAGATTAAATATAAACATCGTTTGACATGTTTCTATGAACTTTACGGATACAATTTGGATTTCTGTCTTCCTGTTTTGACTGCATTTGAGCCTGTGGATTACTGAAGAAAACGCGCGAACAAAAGGGAGGTTTTTGTATATAAAGAGACTTTAACAAGAGAAACATTTATTGAGTAAATGAATGTCTGCTGAGTCAACCATATGAAGATCATCAAAGGTAAGGGATTCATTTTATCTCTATTTCTGACTCTGACTCTGTTCTCCTTGGCTGGTTACTGTTTGTAATGAAATGTCTTGTGGGCTATGTTCTCAAATAATCGTAACGTATGCTTTCGCCGTAAAGCATTTTTTAAATCTGACACCGTGGTTGGATTCACAACACGTTCATCTTTAAACCTATGTAAAATATGTTTTGTTTTCTGAATTTTTATAATGAGTATTTCTGTATTTGAATTTGGCGCCCAGCAGTTTCACTGGCTGTTGAAGAGGTAACGTCCCACATACCCAAGAGAGGTTAACTTCTCTAGGATAGGTGGGACAGTAGCGTCCCACTTGGCCAATATCCAGAAAAAATGTAGCGCGCCAAATTCAAATATATTACTATAAAAATCAATCTTTCATGAAATCACACATGAAAGACACCAAATTAAAGCTACACATGTTGTGAATCCAGCCAACATGTCTGATTTCAAAAAGGATTTACGGGGAAAGCACACCAAACAATTATGTTAGCTCAGTACATAGCCACAGAAAAACACAGCCATTTTCCCAGCAAAATATATTAGTAACAAAAAGCAGAAATAGAGATAAAATTAATCACTAACCTTTGAACATCTTCATCAGATGACACTTATATGACATCATGTTACACAATACATTTATGTTTTGTTCGATAATGTGCATATTTATATCCACAAATCTCGGATTACATTGGCGCCATGTTCAGAAATGCCTCCAAAATATCCGGAGTAATTACAGAGAGCCAGAAATACTCATCATAAACGTTCATGAAAGATACACGGTCTGCTAGGTGGTTGCTACTTAAAGTCCCCAGGACATTTACAGTATTAGGCAAGACTGCCTTCTAGTCGTGTGCACCAGAGGCATGGAATAGTCTACAATACATGCATCATCTAGACATGTTAGTGTCACTGAATGAATTTTAAAAAATTGATGGGAGACTACTATAATTTTTTAGGCTGGATCATGTTGTTCTATTGTATTGTTGTATGTTTAATTCTGTAGTGTGTTGATTGTTGCTGTCTTCTTGGACAGGTCTCCGTTGTAAAATAGACTCTGGGTCTCAATGGGCTTTTCCAGGTTAAATAAAAGTAAAACAAAACAGATAAGGTTGCATGTCTAAATGTCTTTTTCTGGTAGATTTTTTCGAAATGAAATCATTCTCAAGATAATTCGTATTCAGTGTTAAATGGTTCAACACACATAAAAATTAAATATCAATCATATCATTATTGGGAAGAAATTAGCAGCAATTTCTCAGACATGATAAAGAGTTCATGTTGTAGATATCAGTCATGATGAAACGAAGTGACTGACACTATCACTGAGAATGAGATAGACCGTCAGAATACAGAGTCAGGTTTTTATGATCCCTGTTGAGATGGACTCATGATCTCTCTGCTCTCGGTGATTCCTCATAATTCCTGGGCATCACTACAAGCATATCATAGATGATGACAGTGTATTCACCCCGTGCCCTGGCCTCCCTCATAGCAGCGAGCAGTTCCGCTCTCTTCGTACGCAGTCTGTTGGAGAAGTCCTCATTGATGTATACGGACATATTCTTCCGGAATGTTCTGGCCTTGGAGAGGATCAGCTGCTTGTCCTTGAACCTCAGCAGTTTGACCCACGCAGGCTGTGGTCTTTCAGCATCCTGTCTGAATTTTCCATTCCTTTGTGCACGTTCGATTTCAATCGTTTTTGAGTCCAGCTTCAGATTGTTTGTAAACAACTCCCACACTTGACGCTCGGTGTCAGCCATGTTTCAGCCCCGTGATCAGATGCGATTCTTTCAATTACAATATTGTTGTGCCTGCTTTTATTCTCCATGGAATCCAGTTTCTGAAGGTAATCAAACATTTCGGAGACCACCTTGGATGTCGAGGCAAGACTGTAAACTATAGTTTCAATGTCATGGATATTTTTCACCGTTGTTTTTAGCTCATCAATGTATCTTTGGGAGTATTGCAGACTTGTATTTAGGTCTTGTACTACCCTGACTAGAGTATCAATCCGGTTGTTTGCAGAATCGAAAACAATCTGTGTAAAAGATCAGGATAGAAAGTCCTTTGTTGGGCAAGGGTCTCTCGTAAATTTCTGCAGAAACATAGTCCTCCTCATATTGATTTTTGTTACGAGTGTTGAGAGGCAGCATATTGAGGTTAGGAATGGAATACAACCTCTCTTACCTATGTCGCGATCACACACACAGTTGTTCAGTCATGATCTAATGTAGTGTGGTAATCTTGTTGTGGAAATCCTTAGAGTTATCGCAATTCGGGGAGTTTCTTGATATCAGGGAACACCCTTTGGTGCCTACCATTGGTCAGTCCATTGATATAAGGAAACACCCAATGATATCAGGAAGCACCCATTGATACCTGCCATTGGTCAGTTCCATGCTGTTTATATCGATGAGACTTCTGTGTGAAAAAGCACCAATTTTAAAGGAATGCTATAAAGGAATGCTTTAGATATGATAGGAATTTTGTTATTTATTATTTTACTTTGCGTGACAGTCTGTAGATGGCACGATGCAAAAATATCAGAATGAGCATTTAGCATTTTGTACCACCATGAAACACCACTAATAAACTTGACTTTTACTCCTGTCCAACTCTTAAAAATCATATTGTTCAGCCTACACAATCCTGTTTGCTTATGGCCCTATACAGCTTGTTGAGTGCCGTTTTAGTGCCAGCATCGGGTGGTATAGACAGCTATAAAAAATATAGATAAAAACTCTCTTGGTAAATTGTGTGGTCTACAGCTTATCATGAGATACACTACCTCAGGCGAGCAAAACCTTGAGACTTCCTTAATTAGATTTCGAGCATCAGCTGTTATTTACAAATATACACTGACCGCCACCCCTTGTCTTACCGGAGGCAGCTGTTCTATCTTGCCGATGGACCAAAAACCTTCCCAGCTGTATATTATCCATGTCTTCCATCAGCGAATGATATTCATTGACTACAGCTCAGCGTTCAACACCATAGTACCCTCAAAGCTCATCACTAAGCTAAGGATCCTGGGACTAAACACCTCCCTCTGCAACTGGATCCTGGACTTCCTGAAGGGCCGCCCCCGGGTGGTGAGGGTAGGTAGCAACACATCTGCCACACCGATCCTCAACACTGGAGCTCTCCAGGGGTGTGTGCTCAGTCCCCTCCTGTACTCCCTGTTCACCCACGACTGCATGGCCAGGCATGACTCCAACACCATCATTAAGTTTGCAGATGACACAACAGTGGTAGGCCTGATCACTGACAACGACGAGACAGCCTATAGGGAGGAAGTCAGAGACCTGGCCGGGTGGTGCCAGAATAATAACCTATCCCTCAACGTAACCAAGACTAAGGAGATTATTGAGGACTACAGAGAGGACCGAGCACGCCCCCATTCTCATCGACAGGGCTGTAGTGGAGCAGGTTGAGAGCTTCAAGTTCCTTGGTGTCCACATGACAAACAAACTAGAATGGTCCAAACACACGAAGACAGTCGTGAAGAGGGCACGACAAAACCTATTCCCCCTCAGGAAACGAAAAATATTTTGAGATCTCAAAAGGTTCTACAGCTGCAACATCGAGAGCATCCTGACTGTTTGCATCACTGCCTGGTACGGCAGTTGCTCGACCTCTGACCGCAAGGCACTACAGAGGGTAGTGCGTACAGCCCAGTACATCACTGGGGCTAAGCTGCCTGCCATCCAGGACCTCTACACCAGGCGGTGTCAGAGTAAGGCCCTAAAAATTGTCAAAGACCCCAGCCATCCCAGTCATAGATTGTTCTCTCTACTACCACATGGCAAGCGGTACCAGAGTGCCAAGTGTAAGACAAAAAGGCTTCTCAACAGTTTTTACCCCCAAGCCATAAGACTCCTGAACAGGTAATCAAATGGCTACCCAGACAATTTGCATTGTGTGTCCCCCAACCCCTCTTTATACGCTGCTGCTACTCTCTGTTTATCATATATGCATAGTCACTTTAACTATACATTCATGTACATACTACCTCAATTTGGCCGACCAACCAGTGCGCAGACATTTGCTAACCGGGCTATCTGCATTGTGTCCCACCCACCACCCGCCAACCCCTCTTTTATGCTACTGCTACTCTCTGTTCATCATATATGCATAGTCACTTTAACCATATCTACATGTACATACTACCTCAATCAGCCTGACTAACCAGTGTCTGTATGTAGCCTCGCTACTTCTATAGCCTCGCTACTGTATATAGCCTGTCTTTTTACTGTTGTTTTATTTCTTTACCTACCTTTTGTTCACCTAATACCTTTTTTGCACTATTGGTTAGAGCCTGTAAGTAAGCATTTCACTGTAATACAACACTTGTATTCAGCGCACGTGACAAATAAACTTTGATTTGATTTGACTCGGTGAAACATAACATATTACAGTTTGTAATGTCCCGTTGGTAGGATATCCTTGATCGGAGCTCATCCATTTTGTTATCCAATGATTGCACGTTGGCTAATAGGGCTGATGGTAGAGGGGGTTTACTCACTCGCCTACGACTTCTCAGAAGACAACCCGACCTCCGCCCCCTTTTTCTATGTCTTTTATTCATGCAAATGATCGGAATTTGGACCAGTTCCCGAGAAAGCAGTTAATCCTTCACGTCGGACTAGTTAAAGAACAAATATTTGTCCAGTTCGAGGTGAGTAATCGCTGTTCTGATGTCCAGAAGTTATTTTCGGTCATAAGTAACGATAGCAGCAAGATTATATACAAAATAAGTAAAAATAAGTTACAAACAACGCAAAAAAACGAACAAAATAGCACAGTTGGTTAGGAGCACGTAAAACGGCAGCCATCCCCTCTGGCACCATTCAATCATTTATGTTGAATCAGGTGTTAAATTGCTGGGCTGGAACAACAGCCTGCCCAATGCAATTCACCTCCCATTCACAAACTGATCCCTCAGTATCAGGAGATACATACCAACTCTTACATAAATATAAAACTGCATATTATAAGCTATACACTACATATTATAAATAAATACCAATTACTGTACATCACAGGGTCAGAGGTGATGAACTGGTTTGGAATGCTGCTACAGAGTGAACTATTGTGCATTTGGAGAACTAATGAGAGAAGGGAATGAGAGGAGGAGAAGAGGAGAGGACTAGACTTTTACACAGAAGTCATTGCAATACTTGAACCGTGTGTGTGTGTGTGTGTGTGTGTGTGTGTGTGTGTGTGTGTGTGTGTGTGTGTGTGTGTGTGTGTGTGTGTGTGTGTGTGTGTGTGTGTGTGTGTGTGTGTGTGTGTGTGTGTGTGTGTGTCAGTGGCAAGTATTCATGGATGCCAAGGGAAGCGAGGTTTCCCAAAATATTTAACCATACATTTTTTTTTACTATTTTGACTTTCTGCTTGTGTTGATGTCCTGCAGTAGCTAGCTTGCTAAATCGTCCCTTTCCTAAGCCATAGATGGAGATTTTGGACATTCAACTTAATTCTCTGTACAGGCCAATGATTATGGCGGTAATTCTGATCTAACCATAAATTGAAATATTGTGCCACTGGCCTGAGATGATTGAAGTTCAATATGTAGCCTAGATCAGGAGTGCTCAACTACTATTTGAGAAGGTCCAGTGACACAAATATCCTAGGTGATTAAAGGTCAAGATGGATATCGTCTTTTATCGGCCACAAAAGTGGTTGCATAATTATCTATGCAAAGGTTGCTCCGTGAACCACTGTACATGGGTCTTGAAAAGAACAAGTATTGAAATAAAATAAAAAGTATGTTTTCTGGATAACTAAGGAGAGTTGAACAAAAATAATAATCGGAATAATCGGAATAATCCAACATGTCTCTACTACACCTCGTTATTGAATGATTGAAACACAGAGGGTGCATTTGTCAGTCCGTAGGCAATTACCCTGTATTCGTAGTGCCCGGTGCTGGTACTGAAGGTGGTCTTCCATTCATCCCCCTCTCTGATGCGCACTAGTTTGTAGGCACTGCGTAAATCCAATTGAGTAAAGTACTTAGCACTGTGCATCTGTTCAATGTGCATCTGTTCAATCACAGTGGGTATGAGAGGCAGTGGATAACTGAATTTAACCGTAGCCTTATTAAGTGTCCGGGAATTGATACAGGGGTGGAGACCTCCCTCCTTCTTCATGAAAAAGAAGCTGGAGGCGGCCAGAGAGGTGGACGGAGGGATGAATCATTGGGCCAGCGCTTCCTGGACGTAGGCCTCCATGGCTTCGGTCTCCACATGCGAGAGAGGGTACAGTGGTTGCTCCCCTAAAAATGTTGTGATTATGCTGCGGTACTTATTTTGTGATTATACTGAGGTAATTTGTGGTTTAGTAGGGTATCCTGCATCACCACTTCATTGCTCCAGACCAGCGCAAGGGGGAGTTAGAGCACTGATTATACTTTTGGGTCCTACTGTGTCTCTAACTGACAATGAATGGGCGACATAAACCTAAATAGAAACTGATAATTGTGCACGACTTCAGTATTACTTACTAAAACTGTTGTTACACAAAGGTTTTTATTATTTTATTTTGTTAGGATTATTTTGCTCTTACTGTAGTACTGTAACCCACGCCCAACCGGTCACGTTGTACAGCGCATGTGGTGCAATGGTCTAAGACACTGCAAAGCAGTGCAAGTTGTGTTGCTACAGATGCTGGTTCAATACCTGTGCTGGCCTTGACTAGGAGACCCATGAGATGACTGTAGGTTTTTGGTTTCTCTCCATCTAAAAACATACAATTTTTTTAAATTCTAAATAACAAACTGGTTTTATTTACAAATTAGTAACAATGTCTCATGTCCAAGAATTACCTTTTTCTCACTCATTTTATGTTATTTGAAAACAAAATATATTTTTTAAACAAAGCGATAATTATTATTATTATTAATAATTTAGAATTATATAAAAGCCCTTTGGATATTCTCATATATATATTATTAACCCTGTTATTAGCAGGACCATATATTTTGGTCATATTGGTCATGGCTCCCAAGTGGTGCACAATGGGATTGCCTTGCAGTTCTCCAGCTGTATCTATTGAAAGCGCGCAAGGTTCAAGGCACGAGGGCAGGGGGCACGGGATGGGCCACAGAGCCGCACAGAAGACAGACCTAGCCCATGGGGGAGGGGGGTGTAGGAAGGGGGGTGGACCCCCACCACCCCGCCACACTGGGTAGCACAGAGCAACACTTTAAGGGGCATTGCACTAATAATGTCGCTGACTAATGAAAACATTATCGCTGTTCTTAGTGCCATTCTGCACATTCAAACTAAAACAATGTAACTAATAATGGCATCTTTATGCTTTCATTAATAAAATAATTATAAAAATACTCTTTCAAAATGACGATGTTTAATTAGTTATGGATCCACAACAAATTATTATGGGAACAAATATCAATGAATTATAGAAATATTGGAACAAAGTTGTGTAATGAAGGTAAACAAATTGTTGCTTACTGGAAAATATTCTTTCAAACACACATGGTCACGTTGTACAGCGCCATTTTGGCTATTAGTAGGTAGCTGGACTATAGACTTGCCTAGAAGGAGGGTAGGGGGATAATTCTATTGTCAAATGTATTTCTAAGTTATTTCTAAGTTCTAAGTTAAGTATTATTATTATGTATCACATCCGACCGTGGTTGGGTGTCCCATAAGGCGGCATACAATTAGCCCAGCGTTTCTCAACCTCTAAAAACAGAAATAAATGTTTTGCCCTTTACAAATATTATTTTGGCCTTTATTCAGATTACAATCACTCACTTTCATTTTTTTGAAAAGGAAATAACCTCCAAAATATGGTTATATATTATCAATTGATGGCACAGTCATATTGTCACGCGGGACTAGGTGGGTGAAGGAATCAGACGCAGAGAGTTCCACTTGGGAAAAGTGCTCCTTTTACTATTGCACACAAAAAATGATAAGCCCAAACATACAGGGCGCAGAGAACAACTTGATAACCCAAAACACAGGGTGCCAAGTAAATAGTAAAAATAATACACCTCTACTTAAAACACACACACGTAACATAAAGACAATCCCGCACAAAACAAGGGCAGGTCTACCTACTAAATATAGGGAAGCTCATTAACCGAAAACAACAGAAACACAGGTGAAACTAATAAGACAAAACAAACAGACAAACGAAAAAGGGATCGGTGGCGGCTAGTAGGACGGTGACGACGACCGCCGAGCACCGCCCGAACAGGCAGGGGAGCCAACTTCGGCGGAAGTCGTGACACATATAGCCGGCACCTACATAAAGCTGAGTGACTCACTCATTCATGGCTTTGGATCAAAATAAATAAGTACCAACATTCTTTCTGATAGTCTTTAATGTACAGTATTATAATAGGCTATTAGCAGGACAATATACCTTTACCAACACCTCTCTGTATTTTGATATTTTGTGGATGGGGCCTCCCCGAGTGGTGCAGTGCAAAATGCATTGCTGCAGATGCAGTTTCAATACCCATGAGGCGGCTTTTTGTTTTAATTTAGAATCCTCCAATCCTCTATATGTAATTATTGGCAGAGTCACGTCATATTTTTTGAAATACTGAGTCTGAAATACATGAGTCTCACTTGTGTTGAGTAATGTGCTGTTGAAAGTGATGTAGGTCTTATTTATTTAAATAGCATATTCCATCCTAACGGAAACCCAGAGGGTTTTTCGTTTTTCTTGGAAAAGAAACATCATAATATTAATCAACTTAATTAAGCAAGTACCAGTCAAAAGTTTGGACACACCTACTCATTCCAGGGTTTTTCCCTGGACTAGCTGGCGCTGCTAGCTAGCTAATGCTAACGATGCTAATGGCGCTAGCTAACCTCATATCTTTATGCCTCACTCTAGTTCCCGAGAGAGAGCAACATACTGGTAAGTCAACTTTGTAATCATCTGTAAAGTTGTTTTAAATACAATCATACGTGCCAGATAGATAGATATTTTGTTAAAAAGCCTGTTGTCATTCATTAGTTGTTTCTTTGGAGCTAGCTAAGCTATGAGTAGGTACCGAGGTGGATAATAATGTGATACAGGAATATACAGGAAAAAGTGTTGGTGTAATGGGGTGCGTAACTGGTGGCAGTGAAGTCAGACACAGGAGAGCAGAACTAGGTAATAGCCGGAGCAGTTTAATTTAAAAACCAACGGCATAAAGAATTAACCAACATGGGTACAAAACCCGACGCGCACCAGTAAACATGTGCACAAGCACTTACAACAAACAATTCCATACAAAGACATGGGGGGAACAAAGGGTTAAATACACAACACTTAATGAGGGAAATGAGAACCAGGTGTGTAGGAAAACAAGACAAAACAAATGGAAAATTAAAAGTGGATCGACGATGGCTAGAAGACCTGTGACGACGACCGGCGAACGCCGCCCGAACAAGGAGAGGAACCGACTTCGGTGGAAGTCGTGACAGTTGGCTTATTAAGGCACAACTTCCTATTGAGGAAATGTAAGACAACTCAATGTTATATTTAGATTTATAGTTACTGACATGAACAGAAGCATATAATCAATCTATCAAATGTATTTTATAAAGCCCCTTTTACATTAGCAGTTGTCACAAAGTGCTTTTCCAGATACCCAGCCTAAAACCCCAAAGAGCAAGCAATGCAGATGTAGAAGAACAGTGGCTAGGAAAAACTCCCTAGAAAGGCAGAAACCTAGGAAGAAACCTAGAGAGGAACCAGGCTCTGAGGAGTGGCCAGTCCTCTTCTGGCTGTGCTGGTGGAGATTATTAAAGAGTACAGCAATTTAGCCAGATTATTCTTCAAGACGTTTAAACTTTCATAGATGACCAGCAGTGTCAAATAATAGAGAGCGCAATAGTTCAGAACCTCAGGAGTAAACGCCAGTTGGCTCTTCATAGATGAGCATTTAGAGGTTGAGCTAGACAGGATCAAACAGCGGTTCTGGGACAAGGTAGTACCTCCGGTGAGCCTTGAGCAGGTCAGGGTTCCAAAGCTGCAGACAGAAACAGCAGAGACTGGATCAGCAGCACAAGTAGATGGCCTGGAGACAAGGACAGCCAGGAGTCGTCAGGCCAGGTAGTCCCAAGGCATGGTCCTAGAGCTCATGTTCTGCATGAGCCTTTATTTGAGTGTAGACCAAGCCCTAGAGGTTTGTAACTTAACTAAGTCATAATCACACACACACACACACACACACACACACACACACACACACACACACACACACACACACACACACACACACACACACACACACACACACACACACACACACACACACACACACACACACACACACCAGATTGCAAGGGCAAGATAAATGAGTAGTTGGGAAAATGAAGTCTGCTGAGTGGGTTGCCAGATACACACACACACAAACTGAATTCATTTGTTGTATTGTATTTATTATGTATGCCCATTAGCTGCTGCCAAGACAGCAGTTTCTCTTCTTCGGGTCCAGCAAAATTAAGCCAGTTAAACAATTTAAAAAACGTAACAATACATTCACAACACATAAAGTGTGTGCCCTCAGGCCGCTACTCTACTACCACATATCTACAAAACACAAAATTATTGTGTACGTGTATGTACACTGCATATGTTATCGTGTGTATACATGTGTCTCTTCACAGTCCCCGCTGTTCCATAAGGTGTATTTTTCAAACTTTTTTAAATCAAATGTAGTAACTAGTCCATGTACAGTATACACACATGCACACTCTCCCTCACTTGGGGCTCTATTTAATCACATCCGCTTTAGCCGACATCCACATATCGGTTGTCTTGGCAGTGTCTGAGGTAGAAATGTGTTATAGCTATCAAATTCACAAGCGACTCCTGGCATTATACCTAAAGCGGACATTGCCATTGGCTGCACGGAGTCGCATTAACCGAAATCTCATGCAGCCCTGTTTACAAGTTAGAACACTGGAATTTGAGATGTAATCTACACCTCGATTAGGCTGACAGAAATCCTCATTATTTAGTTTAATGATTTTGAATTTGAGCGTCATTATTTCTATATAACCTACACTTTCTCGTTCTGAACTTGTAACACGAGTAGGACGGTGTAGTTTTATGACAATGATCAAGAGCTGCTGCTTACTGATTTGACAGATCCAACTCAGTTACACTGCCAAAGCATCAGCTATGCGGGTGTCGGCTATTTCCTCACTCTTTTCGATCTGCCACCCCCAGTAGTTCAGCTGCAGTCACATGCTGTGGTATTTAATTTACCAGCTGCACCAGTTCCTACTACACTGGCCGTGAAGGAAGATACTTTTGAGGATTCCCAGATGGATACAGGTCATTCAGAATTATATTGCACATGCTCACTCACACCAACAGATGTACACACAGACATGTTGTTGAGCTGTATAGCTACTGTCACTTTGTGCATCTCTCTTTCAGATCTGCCATGCACTCCACCGCTGCCTGACAGCCTCACCCAGAAGTTCATACACTGAGCCGATCAAGACTGGCAAAGCAGAGATGGGTGGCTGACAAGGAAAAATAAAACATGCACACACACTCACATTATCCACAATGTAAACACGTTGTAATTACTTGTTTAATGTTTGCTCCATTTTATTTTAGGATTGGAGATATCTACTCCTTCATATCCATTCTCAATATCTACATAATTACTTTAAATATCAAATCAAAGTGTGATTGATAATATTGTAAAACACTAGTGCTTAATGTGTACAGTTTTAGGAAATTCTGTGTGTTTGAAGTTGAAAAACATGCCTCCCTTTCACACACACATTAGACCCAATATAAATAAATTGTAATAACTCGTTTTTTTATGTATGCTTCATTTTATTTGAGGAAAATATCTGCAATAAAGCACATTCACAGTTAAAACTATGTCTTTGGTTTATTGGATATTTCTCCAAATACAATGTGACCACATGGAAGTCGGCAGACCTGCAACCCTTGGACTGTGTGCAAGGGTTGCTGCAAGGGTTGTGTCATCTGGAGCTGAAAAATAGAGAGATGGGGAGAGATAGGGAGGGAGAGGAGGGAGAGGAGGAAGAGCGCAGTTTAAAGGTTTATCATTAATAACTGACACATCTATAATGAATACATATTAGAGTAATAATACATAGAGTCACCAATAGTCACTGTATTGTGATTATTTAGTGTTTTATTTACTCAACAAGTAGTGCCCTAAGGAGGGATCAAACCGTGTCTCAAAATCAGCAGAAAAGGTGAAATAAGGTTTCCGTTATGGCTATACACGACTGGCCCCAGCGCACGACACAGGGATTATTTAGCTAAATAGCCCAGCACTGTATCCTACTCCCGACCGTTACGTACTATGGCGCCATATTTTCCGTTGCATCCTAACGGAAACCGAGAGTTTTTAGTTTTTTTCTTGGAACAGAAACACCATAATTTTAATCAAGTAAATTAACCAACATTTCTTAAAATCAGTCCCATATCCTATGTTCTTACAATTTTTTTAAATATTCTTTAGTACAGCCACTATTAAAGGCTATCAAATGCCTCTCAAAGATGCCCTTTGGTGGTCAAACTAGCATTAATGGCAGCAGTGGTCGGCACTTAAATAACGTGCCATAGAATTCTGCGGCACCACGCAAGCTGTGCTGCTGTACGCTGCAACTTTTAAAAGACCAACCACTGTAGATGTGCCCCCGCGGGAGGGTGGAACCAGACAGTAGGTCGATAGTGCAGTCCCATGGGCAATGAGGGGGCAGGCACGTGGCACGAGTCATCGAAAAGGCCACCTGTAGGTCACGGTACTCAATCAGATTTATTTATAAAGCCCTTTTTACATCAGCCGATGTCACAAAGTGCTGTACAGAAAACCAACCAAAAACCCCAAACAGCAAGCAATGCATATGTAGAAGCACAGTGGCTAGGAAAAACTCCCTAGAAAGGAGGAACCTAGGAAGAAACCTAGAGAGGAACCAGGCTCTGAGGGGTGGCCTGTCCTCTTCTGGCTGTGCCGTGTGGAGATTATAACAGTACATGGCCAAGATGTTCAAACGTTCATAGATGACCAGCAGGGTCAGATTAAAATAATCACAGTGGTGTGACAGGTCAGCACCTCAGGAGTAAATGTCAGTTGGCTTTTCATAGCCGTTCAGAGTTAGAGACAGCAGGTGCAGTAGAGAGAGAGAGTCCAAAACAGCAGGTCCAGGACAAGGTAGCACGTCCCGTTAACAGGTCAGGGTTCCATAGCCGCAGGCAGAACAGTTGAAACTGGAGTAGCAGCACAAACCGGTGGACTGGAGACAGCAAGGAGGCATCAGGCCAAGTAGTCCTGAGGCATGGTGCTAGGGCTTAGGTCATAAGAGAGAAAGAGAGAGAAGGAGAAAGAGAGAATTAGAGGGAGCTTACTTAAATTCACACAGGACACCGGATAAGACAGGAGAAATACTCCAGATATAGACTGACCCTAACCCCCAACACAAACTATTGCAGCATAAATACTGGAGGCAGTAGGGGTCGGAAGACACTGACGATAACCCCGGACAGGGCCAAACAGGCAGGATATACTACCCCCCACTTTGCCAAAGCACAGCCCCCATACTGGTAGAGGGATATCTTCAACCACCAACTTACTACCCTGAGACAAGGCCGAGTATAGCCCACAAAGATCTCCACCACGGCACAAACCCGAGGGGGGCGCCAACCCGGACAGGAAGATCACGTCAGTGACTCAACCCACTCAAGTGACGCACCCCTCCTAGGGACAGCTTGGAAGAGCACCAGTAAGCCATTGACTCAGCCCCCGTAATAGGGTTAGAGGCAGAGAATCCCAGTGGAGAGAGGGGATTCGGCCAGGCAGAGACAGCAAAGGCGGTTCGTCGCTTCAGTGCCTTTTCGTTCATCTTCACACCCCTGGGCCAGACTACACTCAGTCATAGGACCGAATGAAGAGATACGTCTTCAATAAAGACTTAAAGGTCGAGACCGAGTCTGCGGGATGCTGGCCTTCTAGGCAGAGTTCCTCTGTCCAGTGTCTGTGTTCTTTTGCCCATCTTAATCTTTTCTTTTTATTGGCCATTCTGAGATAGGGCTTTATCTTTGGAACTCTGCCTAGAAGGCCAGCATCCCGGAGTCGCCTCTTCACTGTTGACGTGGTGTTTGTGGGTACTGTTTAATGAAGCTGCCAGTTGAGGACTTGTGAGGCATCTGTTTCTCAAACTACACACTCCAATGTACTTGTCCTCTTGCGCAGTTGTGCAACGGGGCCTCCCACTCCTCTTTCTCTTCTGGTTAGAGCCAGTTTGCTCTGTTCTGTGAAGGGAGTAGTACACAGCGTTGCACGAGATCTTCAGTTTCTTGGCAATTTCTCGCAAGGAATAGCCTTAATTTCTCAGAACAAGAATACACTGACAAGGTTCAGAAAAAAGTTTTTTGTTACTGGCCATTTTGAGGCTGTAATCGAACCCACAAATGCTGATGCTCCAGATACTCAACTAGTTTAAAGAAGGCCAGTTTTATTGCTTACTTAATCTGGACAACAGTTTTCAGCTGTGCTAACATAATTGCAAAAGGGTTTTCTAATGATCAATTAGCCTTTTAAAATGATAAACTTGGATTAGCTAACACAACGTGCCATTGTAACACAGGAGTGATGGTTGCTGATAATGTGCCTCTGTATGCCTATGTAGATATTCCATTAAAAAATCTGCCGTTTCCAGCTACAATAGTCATTTACAACATTAACGCTGTCTACACTGTATTTCTGATCAGATTTCATGTGATATTTGCTTTTCTTTCAAAAACAAAGACATTTCTAAGTGACCCCAAACTTTTGAAAGGTAGTGTATATGTTGAAGAAAAAATCAATTGGTGGCATTTTTACCCATATTCCCCATATTCCTCCAGTTCTTTTGGTTTTTCCACTAACTTATTCTGTGCATCCATTGTACCGTTTTTATTGCCATCTATCTATACTTTTAGTCCCTCTGTTTTCTTTGTTAATATCTCGTTTGACCTAAATTGCTTTTCTTTTAAAGATGAGTATTGAATTGCTTGGCCTCTAAAGGCATTCATTTGAAAGTCTCCCATACAATAAGAGCCTCTGTCTTGTATATCTCAGTAGGTCAGGATATTTAAGCCTCCATATATACACTATTTTTAATATACCCCCCCCCCCCCTGTAAACAATGAATATTATATTATAAGGTAAATACTGTTTGTCTTTTCTTATTATCTGCCAAGCCATTTCAATTAAAACTGGCTATACTTATTTCATCATTTACCATAATGAGATACAAGTTTAAATTATATTTATCACAATAAATGTTTGTCAACTTAACATTAAAAAGTAACATGATGATTGAGTACTGTGTAAACCTCCAATTGGATCCTAGGGCCTTTGAGAGATTGGGACCCATCCTTTTAAAAGAGCACACAGTGCCACCTACAGAACATAGGCAGATTAACAGCAAAAAGCATTTCCAATGCCCTCACCTCGATTGTATACTGTTATTAAAATATATATATTAAAAAATCTTGCATATCTTAATTTATTTCCACAATTAACTAATAATATGCGTAATAATGTAGGCACTTCATACAAAGGATTGTTACCTACAGCCAGGACTGGCATTCCAAATATTACAATTATTATTTTGGGAAAGAATTATTGTGATTCCTCCTATACTGTTCCTAACATCATTACCCCTTAGCAACAGATGTGGAATACATACACACACTCTCTTCACCCTTCCCCACAAACAACCACAAGCGGAGGTGTTGTTCCATCCCAGAGCCCAACTCAAGAAAAGATGATGTGCGAATGCGTATACAGTTGTAGCTGTCTATGAAGGCATGCAAAATTGGGCAAGAATGGCGAGATTCGTTTAACCAATGTTAAGTCGAAGCGGATGGATCTCAGATACACCCCTCCCTTAAAACATACACATGCTGGTCCCCCACTGTGACCGTTTTCTCAAGCATCTCTGAGCAGTCAGACCTTTTGATTGTTTCCCCCTCCCATGGTTACTGCAGCTAGTGTTGCCAGGACTGCCACTACCTGTCTCCACCGGAATTCCCACCGGCTAGGTACAAGGTCGTCAAGTTACTCATTAGCAGCTTTGAGAAATTCCATTGATATTATGCTCACCCACTCGGTAGCTTTAGCTTTGTTGGACCAACCCTGCTAGGTAGGCTCAGACTCTTGAGGGACAGTGCTGCTTTAGTGGGTCTCTGACTGTGTTTTATCTTTCTGTCTTGACTGCATATAGGCTACTTGCAGTAAGCCCTATGGAACAGATAAGGACTTTTCCTTAGTGTGTGGGTCGCTCAGGTGGGGGTCTAAGGTATAGGGTTGGGGACCCTTCCATCATGATACGACAATAAATACTAGACTATATTTGTAATTTATTTTAAAATGTACAGTACCAGTCAAAAGTTTGGACACAGCTACAGTACTTATTCAAAGGTGAAAAGCTGTCGTCAATATATTTTGATTTCTTTAACACTTTTTTGGTTACTACGTGATTCCATATGTGTTATTTAATAGGTTTGATGTCTTCACTATTATTCTACAATGTAGAAAATAGTAAAAATAAATAAAAACCCTTGAATGAGTAGGTGTGTCCAAACTTTTGACTGGTACAGCATTTCCCATACCTTCGTATATCCCATACCTTGCTCGCAAAATGCATTAGCAGAAATGCCTTCTGGTACATGTGCATTAATAACAAACGTGTATTCCATCTGTAAATATGAATACAGTTGTTAAATTACGAGCCTAGTTGGTTTAGCCATGAAAAAAAGACAAGAACCTTCCTACTAGCCATGATTGGCTGTGATAATCGTTGGGCTGGACATGCATGAAGTTGAGTTTGGATTGGTCTGCCATGTAAGATGCTTCTTTCTATAGCATGAGCTGCTCAGTATGTGTTGATAGTCCTTTCTACTGCAGAATTGTTTGAAAGATATAACGTTAGCCATCGAGAACTACAAAAGATTTGCTTCTTTTCTCAACAATATTGATAGACTGTATTTAGTAGGCGCTATCGACAGATCAGTTGGCAAAAGGTATGATGGGCTCCTTTCTGCGCACGTCATGATCAGTGTGACTTGACACAACGCTGGCCAAACAAGATGCAGCTACAAACAAAACAGAGTTAAATGGTTCCAGAGTCTAGTTACATTTTCAGATTTCATAAGATGTTTTCATTGCAAGTTAAAGAATACTGTTAGCTAGCTAGCGAACGTTCGTTTTTTGGCTCACAAGCTAACGTTATGTGTATTTGATCTGTGTAGTAATGTTATTCAAATCAGAAACTATTTGCATTGCTAGTTATAGCCTAATGTTAGCTAGCTAACATTGAACTTAGTTGGTTAGCCTTAGCTACCTGCAGATTCATACTACAGCTATGACAATGTTTGTATTGGTAGTAGTATGAGTTGGGATTATGCCGGTTCATTGTTTAGCAAGCTAGCTCCAGTTGAATTTGGAAGTTTACATACACCTTAGCAAAATACATTTAAACTCAGTTTTTCACAATTCCTGACATTTGATCCTAGTAAAAATTCTTTGTCATAAGTCAGTTAGGATAACCACTTTATTTTAGAATGTGAAATGTCAGAATAATAGTAGAGAGAATGATTTATTTCAGCTTTAATTTCTTTCATCACATTCCCAGTGGGTCAGAAGTTTACATACACTCAATTAGTATTTGGTAGCATTGCCTTTAAATTGTTTAAGTTGGGTCAAACATTTCGGGTAGCCTTCCACAAGCTTCCCACAATAAGTTGGGTGAATTTTGGCCCATTACCCCTGACAGAGCTGGTGTAACTGAGTCAGGTTTGTAGGCCTTCTTGCTCGCACACGCTTTTTCAGTTCTGCCCACACATTTTCTATGGGATTGAGGTCAGGGCTTTGTGATGGCCACTCCAATACCTTGACTTTGCTGTCCTTAAGCCATTTTGCCACAACTTTGGAAGTATGCGTGGGGTCATTGTCCATTTGGAAGACCCATTTATGACCAAGCTTTAACTTCCTGACTGATGTCTTGAGATTTTGCTTCAATATATCCACATAATTATCCGTCCTCATTATGTAATCTATTTTGTGAAGTGCCAGTCCCTCCTGCAGCAAAGCTCCCCCACAACACGATGCTGCCACCCCCGTGCTTCAAGGTTGGGATGGTGTTCTTCGGCTTGCAAGCCTCCCCTTTTTCCTCCAAACAAAATCCTTGGTCATTATGGCCAAACAGTTCTATTTTTGTTTCATCAGACCAGAGGACTTTTCTCCAAAAAGTACGATCTTTGTCCCCATGTGCAGTTGCAAACCGTAGTATGGCTGTTTTATGGCAGTTTTGGAGCAGTGGCTTCTTCATTGCTGGGCGGCCTTTCAGGTTAAGTCAATATAGGACTTGTTTTACTGTGGATATAGATACTTTTGTACCTGTTTCCTCCAGCATCTTCACAAGGTCCTTTGCTGTTGTTCTGTTATTGATTTGCACTTCTCGCACAAAAGTACGTTAATCTCTAGGAGACAGAACGCGTCTCCTTCCTGTGCGGTATAATGGCTGCGTGGTCCCATGGTGTTCATACTTGCATACTATTGTTTGTACAGCTGAATGTGGTCCTTCAAGCATTTGGAAATTGCTCCCAAGGATGAACCAGACTTGTGGAGGTCTATACATTGTTTTTGAGGTCTTGGCTGATTTCTTTTGATATTCCCATGATGTCAAGAAAAGAGGCACTGAGTTTGAAGGTAGGCCTTGAAATACATCAACAGGTACACCTCCAATTGACTAAAATTATGTCACTTAGCCTATCAGAAGCTTCTAAAGCCATGACATAATTTTCTGAAATTTTCCAAGCTGTTTAAAGGCACAGTCAACTTAGTGTATGTGAACTTCTGACCCACTGGAATTGTGATAAAGTGAATTATAAGTGAAATAATCTGTAAACAATTGTTGGAAAAATTACTTGTGTCATGCACAAAGTAGTTTTCCTAACCGACTTGCCAAAACTATAGTTTGCTAACAAGAAATTTGTGGAGTGGTTGAAAAACAAGTTTTAATGACTCCAACCTAAGTGTATGTAAACTTCCGACTTCAACTGCATATTATATTATTGTATTACTTACTGCGTGTGTATATGTGTCATACCTTGAGGCCAGGAATATAGTATATTTTTTTGAAGTACTCAGTGCTAGCACAGAACATCTCTACAGACGTCCCCATGTCGAACTTGTTGTTTTTACAGATGAAGATACACGGCAGCTTCCACAGAGCTGCCATGTTGAAAGACACAAAGATCAGGCCCTGATTGGACAAGAGGAGGAGACTTTACTCCAACCATTAGACAGATAGAACAAGTCTCACCTGTTTGGCTGCTCCATCTCCATACAGTGTCACACACGTGGTTGTTGCCCTGGTACTGACAGGCTAGACCCACACCTGCCCCCAATGGAACCTGTACACACACACACACACACACACACACACACACACACACACGCACACGCACACGCACACGCACACGCACACGCACACACACACACACACAAAAAGTGAGAATGTGTGAGTGAGGTCAGTTTGTGTGTGTGATCTTTTCAGAGTATTACATGACCTCCCACGATGCCGTTCTCTCCATAGAAGTGTTTGGCGTACATGTGCATAGAACCACATTTAACATTGGCCACAACCCCTCTATGACTAGAGAGAGAGAGAGAGCGAGGAAGTGACAGATGTCGTAGGAAAGGGAGAACACTCTCCATCGGAGTGGACTCACCGTCGCACCAGCACGCGAACGCGTCCCACTTACTAGCATAAGTCCTAGTCATGGAGCTGACCCACGCACACTGTATCGCGGAGATCACAGCAGCCAACAAAATGTGGAATTGGCCAAGGGCTCGAGATCAGCATCTAAATCATCTGAACCATGGGCGATCGGAAGCTATCAGGATGACCGACAGCCCCTACAATCTCACCCGCGCACTTATGGGAGAATGCAGGACATTGGGGGAAAAGAATAGAGGAGAACTCTCTGCCACGGGTGGTATGCGAATGCATCCAATCCCAGCGGCAGTTCATCCTGGGCCCGAAGAGAGAACCAGAGGAGGCAATGTGCTTTCTCTTGTGTTGTAAAAAGATCCATCTCAGCTCTACTGAATAGTTCCCATAGCTTGAGGACAATATTGAGGTGTAGGCGCCACTCGTCATCTTGAGGGCCTCGTCGGGACATGAGGTCTGCTCCCACATTGAGGTGGCCCGGAATGTGGGGTGCTGACAATGAGAGAAGATGCTTGTAAGTCCAGAGCCACAGTTCCTCCTCCAGGGTGTGAAGAGCAGGAGATCTCACTCTCCCTTGGCGGTTCACGTAAGCCACTCTGGTCCGGTTGTCTGACCAAACCAAAGCATGGTGTCCTCAAAGCATGGGACCCGTAGCACCAACAGAACCATTTCCAGTGCCATTGCAAACCACTCACACCCCACTGTCAGAATTTGACATGTCCCGCCCCATTCCATCAAGGATGCGTATCTGAAGACTAGGATGTGCGAGGACACTGCCCATGGAACACCATGCGTCAAAACATGCATGTTTCTCCAATGATCCAGATCTGCTCTGAGAGAGCGGGGAACAGCCAATAGACAATGGCGATGACGCACAGGGTCTAGCCGTAGCTTGGCAAACCACCGCTGTAACCTGTGCAAGCACAAAAGTTCCAGAGGGACCACAGTGTGGGCCGCTGGCACTTAGAAAACGTGCAAGGAGCTAGGGCTCACCCAAAAAACACTCTGTGTACTCGTAAAGCGCAGCAACTTCCTGTGATGTGGTAGCTCTGGGGCTTTGTTGTGAGCATGCAGAAAGGTCATTTGGCTATGGACTTGTTCTGCAAATGTATAATTGGCCTCCCGCCTGCCCGTTTTTTCAAGTAATCCGACGGTGGGTAGACTTTGTGCACGCCATCATGTATGTTTTTCCACTTCAACCAAAGATAAGAAGAGGTGACATGATGAGTTAGGTCTGTTTGTAGTGTGCATGTTGAAGAGGGTGTGTCGTCTACAATCATTCACTTCCCATCATTCACATCTGGAAGTTTACTCGAAAGACAAGTGAACCATCTATTCATGTCGTTTTGTTATAACATCTTTGGTCTGATAGACGTTTACGTGACACCCAGAATGCATTATATGATGTAAACCAACATGGCTCCACACATAGCTGCCAATTAGCTTAGCATTAGTTCATCATAATTAGTACAACCTTCAAAAAAGTAATATGTATCCATTACAATCTCTGCAAGAATGCCATCCAGGACCTCTACACCAGGTGGTGTCAGAGGAAGGCCCTAAAAATTGTCAAAGACCCCAGCCACCCCAGTCATAGACTGTTCTCTCTACTACCGCATGGCAAGCGGTACCGGAGTGCCAAATCTAGGGCAAAAAGGCTTCTCAACAGTTTTTACCCCCAAGCTATAAGACTCCTGAACAGGTAATCAAATCGCTACCCGGACTATTTGCATTGTGTGCCCCCCCCCAACCCCTCTTTTTACGCTTATACTACTCTCTGTTTATCATACGTATATGCATAGTCACTTTAACTATACAGTCATGTACATACTACCTCAATTCGGCAGACCAACCAGTGCTCCCGCACATTGTCTAACCGGGCTATCTACATTGTGTCCCACCCACCACCCGCCAACCCCTCTTTTACGCTACTGCTACTCTCTGTTCATCATATATGCATAGTCACTTTAACTATATCTACATGTACATACTACCTCAATCAGCCTGACTAACCGGTGTCTGTATGTAGCCTCGCTACTGTATATAGCCTGTCTTTTTACTGTTGTTTTATTTCTTTACCTACCTATTGTTCACCTAATACATTTTTTGCACTATTGGGTAGAGCCTGTAAGTAAGCATTTCACTGTAAGGTCTACACCTGTTGTATTAGGCGCACGTGACAAATACACTTTTATTTGATTTGATTTGATGATTTGCCACCAGTACTTGAAAACATGTGAATAAAACAGTTTTAAATAATTACAACACAAACTGTGCCGGTGTCGATGTTGAATCTGTCTGCCTACTGAATCTGACTGACTGGCGCGCCGATCTCCGTCACAAATAAAAGTGTTTGATGCTGATTCCCTACTTATCTCCCTCAACTCCGCCCCATAGATACTTTTGCTACAACTAACAGGCGTGTGCAAGCAGTTCCCGGGATAAGGGGAGACAGATCAAGCAAACGAGGTGCTGAAATGAAAGCTAGCAATATGATGGCTAATATGTAGCTAGCTATCTTAGATAGTGAAAGGCAAAAGTGTGTTCTACTAACTGGCTAGCAACCCGTTTTACTGTATATATCAGCTTGATTAGTATCTATTTATTTTACTTTTCCATTCAGAAGGAAGACACGGTGGCATCTGTCTAGTCACTATCTGAAAAACATTTCAAGGTAATTACAGCATTAGCTACAACATTTACTTTTGATTCTGTTTCCCAGTCTGCTAGTATGTCTGCCTGTCCCTTTTGGATTTCCAGTACCAGGCTGGAGAGTGGTGGTGGCCACTAGATGGAAAGTAACTTCACTGAGCACATGTAGATCTCATTGCCATGAAGTTAATCTATACCAGCTGATACAAGTAGCCTAGGTCCCAAGATAACAATTTACTTTGACCCAAGAGAACAATTCAGACAAAGATTTTTTAAAGGGTAAGATCATAATGAGCAATATTATAAGAAGAGAGGGGATTTGATCCAAGATCAGCCCTCCTACTCAGAGTTTTTGGGCCCTGGTCACTAACTCCATTCTCGATGAGCACTTGTAGGAGCCCATCCTTGTAATGTCCATCTACACCAGCAAAGGAGGTCTCCTATATTACAAGGTACATTATAGAAACAACATTTAAATAGCCACTCGGTCAGTAGATACAGCAAATAGCTTTTATTGGAAAACAGTTTCAGGACCCAGATGTTTTGTTGCTGTTTTTTATCGCTTTGGCGCATTCTTCTAATGCAAGTGGTATATTTTCTAAACTGGTGGAGGATGGTGAAATCAGCAACTGTGGGAGCAGGTTTGGTGATTGGCAAGGGTAGAAATATGATTGCTCTTTGACCATCAATCATATGCTCAGCCGTTCTTACTGATTTCAAAATAGCACTAGAGTTTAGAGTGAATATTGATATGTCTTCATGAAATGATCTTGGACAATCAGCATAAAGATATAGCAATTTATGTGTTCCTATACAAGTAGATTCCTCATATTGGATAAAAAGATGATACTAGTTGAAGGGGTCTAGACAGTAGTAAGGATAAACATTAAGAGATCAAAGCTTGCTTAAATCTTAACAGCCCAAATATGTGACTGACTGACAGGCAGGCAGGTGGCCAAGCAGAGACAAACTCACTCACATTTGACAAATCTCTACTCAGAGATACCCCCCTCTCTCCTTTTCACTCCCTATATCTACCCCTGTCTCCACCCTAGAATTCCATGTATCAAGAATAACAGTGTCATCTGAGTATTTGATATATGTTATCTCAGGGAAGCTGCTCCTACAGTCATCATTTTGACTGTGTAAATAGGAAATTTAAGAGATGACTGGGTCCTGTGGTTTTTCAGTTGAGATGTATTTATTTGTGCTGCACTCACTATTGAAGCTAACTCATTCCAGTCCTATTGACAAAAAATATAAGATCATCAAAATAGGTTTTGGACTTGATTCATATGTACTCAAAACTCTTAAAAAGATGAGGGATGGGGTTGGAGAAATGTAAGCACTCAAATTCATAGACAGAGCTATGGATGCAAGGACTGACCATCTATGATAGTTTTAACCATGTTTTGATGCTGTATAGTGTTTGTTTACATTTAGTTTGTTTACAAACATTGGAGTGAACAAGCTTATATTTTGAGTTTTGATGAGGTACGACAGTTGAACTAAACTCATGGGGCATTTATAACCTTGTATTCCAAGATGGCATAGCAGTCAGACGTCCTTTGTCCTCGTCTTGTCGTGTCCCGTGTATATACAGTGGGGAGAACAAGTATTTGATACACTGCCGATTTTGCAGGTTTTCCTACTTACAAAGCATGTAGAGGTCTGTAATTTTTATCATAGGTACACTTCAACTGTGAGAGACGGAATCTAAAACAAAAATCCAGAAAATCGCATTGTATGATTTTTAAGTAATTAATTTGCATTTTATTGCATGACACCGGGCCTTCACGACTGGACTACCGACGTTATCTGCCTGAGGGAGTTATCCAACTGGCCCCTCCGTCGCGACGTAACCTGAACGCCCATCTGCGTCCCGCTAATCGTTAGCTATCTTATCGGCTGCTATCTGAATTGGTCTATCAGACAATTTTCTTGGGCCACTATAACTATAACTATTTTGCCAATTGGATTGGTCCCCTCTACCACACGGAACCCCACTAATCTACCAACGGAAACGCATGAGGTGGCTAAAAACAGACCTCCATCTTCTCCCAGCTTGCTACCCATGGCCCGGCTAGCTGTCTGAATCGCCGTGACCCCAACCAACCTCACTACTCACTGGACACTTATGATCACTTGGCTAAGCATGCCCCTCCTGACAATATGCCTTGTCCATTGCTGGTCTGGTTAGTGTTTAACTGCTTATTTCACTGTAGAGCCTCTAGCCCTGCTCATTATACCTTATCCAACCTTTCAGTTCCACCTCCCACACATGCGATGACATCACCTGGTTTCAATTATGTTTCTAGAGACAATATCTCTCTCATCATCACTCAATGCCTAGGTTTACCTCCACTGTATTCACATCCTACCATACCTTTGTCTGTACATTAACCAACACAAAAACATCCTTTGGCATTCTGCATTAGCATCGAACAGCCCCCGCGATATGCAACTTTTCAGGGAAGTTAGAAACCAATGTACACAGGCAGTTAGAAAAGCCAAGGCTAGCTTTTTCAAGCAGAAATTTGCTTCCTGCAACACAAACTCAAAAAAGTTCTGGAACACTGTTAAGTCCATGGAGAATAAGAGCACCTCCTCCCAGCTGCCCACTGCACCGAGGATAGGAAACTCTGTCACCACCGATAAATCCACTATAATTGAGAATTTCAATAAGCATTTTTCTACGGCTGGCCATGCTTTCCACCTGGCTACCCCTACCCCGGTCAACAGCACTGCACCACCCACAGCAACTCGCCCAAGACTTCCCCATTTCTCCTTCTCCCAAATCCAGTCAGCTGATGTTCTGAAAGAGCTGCAAAATCTGGACCCACACAAATCAGCCGGGCTAGACAATCTGGACCCTCTCTTTCTAAAATGATCTGCCGAAATTGTTGCAACCCCTATTACTAGCCTGTTCAACCTCTCTTTCGTGTCGTCTGAGATTCCCAAAGATTAGAAAGCAGCTGCGGTCATCGCCCTTTTCAAAGGAGGGGACACTCTTGACCCAAACTGCTACAGACCTATATCTATCCTACCCTGCCTTTCTAAGGTCTTCGAAAGCCAAGTCAACAAACAGATTACCGACCATTTCGAATCCCACCGCACCTTCTCCGCTATGCAATCTGGTTTCAGAGCTGGTCATGGGTGCACCTCAGCTACGCTCAACGTCCTAAACAGTATCTTAACCGCCATCAATAAGAAACAATACTGTGCAGCCGTATTCATTGACCTGGCCAAGGCTTTCGACTCGTTGCGGGGACTTGCTTCGGCAGACTCAATAGCCTTGGTTTCTCAAATGATTGCCTCGCCTGGTTCACCAACTACTTCTCCGACAGAGTTCAGTGTGTCAAATCCGAGAGCCTGTTGTCCGGGCCTCTGGCAGTCTCTATGGGGGTGCCAGAGGGTTCAATTCGTGGGCCGACTCTCTTCTCTGTATACATCAATGATTTCGCTCTTGCTGCTGGTGAGTCTCTGATCCACCTCTACGCAGACGACACCATTCTGTATACTTCTGGCCCTTCTTTGGACACTGTGTTAACAACCCTCCAAACTAGCTTCAATGCCATACAACTCTCCTTCCGTGGCCTCCAACTGCTCTTAAATACAAGTAAAACTAAATGCGTGCTCTTCAACCAATCGCTGCCTGCACCTGCCTGCCCGTCCAGCATCACTACTCTGGACGGTTCTGACTTAGAATATGTGGACAACTACAAATACCTAGGTGTCTGGTTAGACTGTAAACTCTCCTTCCAGACTCACAAAAACATCTCCAATCCAAAGTTAAATCTAGAATTGGCTTCCTATTTCGCAACAAAGCATCCTTCACTCATGCTGCCAAACATACCCTCGTAAAACTGACCATCCTACCAATCCTCGACTTCTGCGATGTCATTTACAAAATAGCCTCCAATACCCTACTCAATAAATTGGATGCAGTCTATCACAGTGCCATCCGTTTTGTCACCAAAGCCCCATATACTACCCACCATTGCGACCTGGCTGGCCCTCGCTTCATACTCGTCGCCAAACACACTGGCTCCAGGTCACCTACAAGACCCTGCTAGATAAAGTCCCCCCTTATCTCAGCTCGCTGGTCACCATAGCAGCACCCACCTGTAGCACCCGCTCCAGCAGGTATATCTCTCTGGTCACCCCCAAAGCCAATTCCTCCTTTGGCCGCCTCTCCTTCCAGTTCTCTGCTGCCAATGACTGGAATGAACAACAAACATCTCTGAAACTGGAAACACTTATCTCCCTCACTAGCTTTAAGCACCAGCTGTCAGAGCAGCTCACAGATTACTGCTCCTGTACATAGCCCATCTATAATTTAGCCCAAACAACTACCTCTTCCCTTACTGTATTTATTTATTTATTTTTGCTCCTTTGCACCCCATTATTTCTATTTCTACTTTGCACATTCTTCCACTGCAAATCTACCATTCCAGTGTTTTACTTGCTATATTGTATTTACCTTGCCACCATGGCCTTTTTTTGCCGTTTCCTCCCTTATCTCACCTCATTTGCTCACATTGTATATAGACTTATTTTTCTACTGTATTATTGACTGTATGTTTGTTTTACTTCATGTGTAACTCTGTGTTGTTGTATGTGTCGAACTGCTTTGCTTTATCTTGGCCAGGTCGCAATTGTAAATGAGAACTTGTTCTCAACTTGCCTACCTGGTTAAATAATGGTGAAATAAAATAAATAAAATAAATAAGTGTCACGCCCTGGCCATAGAGGCTTTTATTCTCTATTTTGGTTAGGCCAGGGTGTGACTAGGGTGGGCATTCTAGTTTCTTTATTTCTATGTTTTCTATTTCTTTGTGTTTGGCCGGGTGTGGTTCTTAATCAGAGGCAGCTATCTATCGTTGTCTCTGATTGAGAACCATACTTAGGTAGCCCTTTTCTCCACATGTCTTTGTTGGAAGTTGACTTTTGTTTAGGGCACATAGTCTTTAGCTTCACGGTTTGTTTTTGTAGTGTTGTTTTGTTCGGCGTCTTTTTTCCCAAATAAAGAGAAAATGTACGCTCACCACGCTGCACCTTGGTCCTCTTCTTACGACAGCCGTGACAATAAGTTATATTCTTCAAGAATCAATGGGTACATATTTAGTCAAAAAATGTATGTAGCAACTGTTTAATTCCCCTTTAATGCAATACTTCCTCTATTACCAAATAAATGTAACCATTGGGCTAATGATAAGTGTTTACACAGCAGCTCATTCCTCCCAGTACTAAAGTTCAGACTATCAAGCCCAGAATATAAATATTTCAGACTCTCTGTAAATTCATTGCAATGCTCTTTTCAATTAACATTGGGCTCAATGTGTTTTTTTCCCCTCTACAAGTTAAGATCCTCTTCATTCCCTCCTTGGCCACTTTGGGTCCACTATTGTACCGTTATGCACAGTTCTGACCGTCTCCCTACATATTAGTCACTATATTTGCCCTACTTTATCATTCATATACTTTTTATGTTGTGTATCCTAATACGCGCTTTTATCTCCCTGCCATAAACTACAAACCTTCCTAACTACCACGACCATCCTACAGGAAACTCCAACTACCAAGCCTCCACTCCAACCCCTTCATTTACACCTCTCATGTGCCTCTGTGTTCCTTGTATTATCTGTGTAATACATATCCAATACTGGAACCCTTTCCCCTTGACGTCATTGCATTTTCACAGATGCACCATGGTGGCATTACTACCCTGAACCAATTAAATAAAACTAACTGTACTGAGGTTGTTGCTATACAGTACTGCTGAAACTGTTCAGTCATAATTACCAGTGCTACTTTGTTTGCAACCACTAGTCATAAGTGAATAATATATTCTGTGAAAAATAATTTCAGTACGGAAATGCACTTGCTCTTCAGCAAAGTTCTGGCAATTTTGCAAACCATATTTAAGAAACCTAGTTGCACATCACTTATGTAAATTGCAACCTTTCTTGAACATCAGTGATTGTTTTTAGGACAAGAATGACTGTCTAAGCTTTAGACAATGTCTCTATCACAGGTCCACGGGTTACAATATCATTATTAACCGCATGTGATGGTTAAACGTTCATAGTAATTGGTATGGCATAGGCATGACAAATCAATTAGCTAATGATATCAAGATTGTTATTGACTTTATACCTCACACAACCTTTTCCTGTTCATTGTGGCAAGGAAAAACTCAATATGCATGAATGTAGGATTTTCACCCTTGTGGAGTAAGGTATATCTCTAAAAGTATTGAGTCAAGCAAATATGCTGTACACGGTGTAACAGTACTGGAGTGGCAGAGCAAGCTTCACCTATATGTGGAGATAATCCCATTGGTGCAAACTGTGTGGAAGATATGATGAGACGATCAGTTGTAAGCAAGCAGACTTTAGTGGACTAACTACAATATATACTCAACTCCCCTTAAAATTTGAAAAAGACATCAATTGTTGATCAAGCTAATTTATACAGTAAAATGGGTTGCTAGCCAATTAGCAGAACACACTGTTGACTCTCACCATAGCCAACTATCTAAGGTAGCTAGCTAGCTACATATACATGACCAAAAGTATGTGGACATGGGCTTGTCAAACATCTCATTCCAAAATCATGAGCATTAATATGGAGTTGGTCCCCCCTTTGCTGCTACAACAGCCTCCACTCTTCTGGGAAGGCTTTCCAGTAGATGTTGGAACATTGTTGCGGGGACTTGCTTCCATTTAGCCACGAGTATAAGTGAGGTCGGCACTGATGTTGGGCAATTAAGCCTGGCTCGCAGTCAGCGTTCCAATTAATCTCAAACGAGGTCAGAGGTCAGAGGTCTGTGCAGGCCAGCCAAGTTTTTCCACACTGAACTCGACCAACCATTTCTGTATGGACCTCGCTTTGTGCACAGGGGCATTATCATGCTGAAACAGGAAAGGGCCTTCCCCAAACTGTTGCCACAAAGTTGGATGTGCGGAATTGTCTAGAATGTAATTGTATGTTGTCTGTTAAGATTTACGTTTACTGGAACTAATGGGCCTAGCCCGAACCATGAAAAACAGCCCCAGACCATTATTCCTCCTCCAATAAACTGTACAGTTGGCACTATGCATTGGGACAGGTAGCGTTCTCCTGGCATCCGCTAAACCCAGATTCGTCCATCGGAATGCCATCACTCCAGAGAACGCGTTTCGACAGCTCCAGTGTCCAATGGTGGCAAGCTTTACACCACTCCAGTCGACGCTTGGTATTGCGCATGGTGATCTTAGGTTTGTGTGCAGCTACTCGGCAATGGAAACCCATTTAATGAAGCTCCCAAAGAACAGTCATTGTGCTCACTTTGATTCCAAAGGCAGTTTGGAACTCGGTAGTGAGTGTTGCAACCCGAGGACAAACAATTTTTTATGCGCTACGCGCTTCAGCACTCGGCCATTCTGTTCTGTGAACTTCGTGTGGCCTACTACTTTGACAAACTGACTTGTTTGGAAGGTGGCATCCTATGACGGTTCCACGTTGGAAGTTACTGAGCTCTTCAGTAAGGTCCTTCTACTGACAATGATTATCTACGGAGATTGCATGGCTGTGTGCTCAATTTTATACACCTTTCAGCAACAGGAGTGGCTGACAGGTGGACAACTACAAATACCTAGGTGTCTGGTTAGACTGTAAACTCTCCTTCCAGACTCACAAAAAACATCGCCAAATCCACTTGTTTGAAGGGGTGTCCACATACTTTTGTATATATAGTGTGTTAGCCATTATATTGCTTTCCCGATCTGTCTCCGCCTTTCCTGGGGAACTGCTCACACCAGCCTGTTAGTCGTAGCAACAGTAACAATGGGGCGCAGCTGTGGGAGAGAAGCAGCGAATCAGCATCCAAAATATTTATTTGTGACGCAGATCGGCGCAACGGTCAGATGGTTCAAATCCAGACTGTGTCACATCTGGCTGTGATTGGGAGTCCCACAGGGCATAGCACAATTGGCCCAGCGTCATCCAGGTTTGGCCGGGGTAGGCCGTCATTATCAATAAGAATTTGTTCTTGACTGACTTGCCTAGTCAAATAAATAAATAAACACAAAATAATAATAATATGCCTGGTGTCTGTGATCTAAAGGCTGAGAAAATAAGAAGACACAGTGTCAGAACAAATTGAACTACACTTTTTTTATCACAAAACTGGATAACATCCTCTTTCCAGTGGTCCAGTGTACATGCAATAAAGAATATTGCATGTACAGCAACAAACAGTTACATGACCTACAGCATGGTCAATAAATAAAATAGGGCTATGTGTCCCGCTAGTGGGACACCTAGCCTTTAGGTACATACAAGTGTCTTATATCGGTTGAAGCTTAAATTCTTGTTAATCTAACTGCACTGTTCGATTTACAGTAGGTATTACAGCGAAAGCATGCCATGCGATTGAGGACGTTGCCGCACAAAAAAATATTTTTCCACCAGCACAGGTTTCATTAATTCACAAATAAATATTCAGTTACTTTTGAAATTCTTCCTATGATTTGTCATCCAAAGGGTCCCAGCTATAACATGTAGTGTCGTTTTGTCAGATAGAATCCTTCTTTATATCCCAAAAAGTTGGCGCCATTGATTTGAGTAATCCACTCGTTCAACATGCAGAAAAAGGAATCTGAAAATCTACCCCTAAACTTTGTTTCAACAAGTCAAAATACGTTTCTATTTACTCCTCAGATACCTTAAAATGTAATCAAACTATAATATTTCTTACGGAAAGAAGTATGTTCAATAGGAAACCGATTTTAACAGGTGCGTCTTGTCTTCATGGCGCGCCCAAACACGAATTTACAAGACTGTGTCCCTGTACTAAAACTGATATTACAAGCCTGAAACCTTGAACATAGACTGCTGACACCCCGTGGAAGCCATAGGAATTGCATACTGGGAGCTAGAATTCAGTATGTCCCTATACTTTCCATTGTAAGAGCATGGTCTCTCTCAAAATAAAAATACCTGGTTGTTGTTTTTTTGGATTTTAATATCTATTGTGTTATATTCTCCTACATTATTTTAACAATTCTACAAACTTTGAAGTGTTTTCTTTCCAATGGTACCAATTATATGCATATCCTGGCATCAGGGCCTGAGCAACAGGCAGTTTACTTTGCGCATGTCATTCAGGTGGAAATTGAGAAAAAAGGGGCCTAGCCCTAAGAAGATTTATTAATGATTCCGACATTTTCGGACCACAAATGAATTAGAACCCCAGAGAAATAATGCAAGTCACAAAGAAAAACAGGAGCTGCCTCCACTATTCCAGCAACATTTCAGCTTCAACATATCAACATCGTCAAATCACCTCTGCTTATTTTAATACAGTACAGAGAATTAAGTTAAACAACAAGTCCAAATCCCTATCACCATCCACGGCTAATTTAGGAAAGGGACAATTTTAGCTAGCTCGATAGCCACCGGAGGAAAACAACACAATGAGATGCAACAATTAAAGTTCTTCTGTCAATGATGTATGCACTCAAAGGGATTTCATAGGAGTGATGCCAAAATCCAAGCTGGCTTCCCTTTAAACTTTTTTTTTGTGCGCCAGGACCATTTACAGTTGAGCTCGCTCAGTTTAGCTCAACACTGATTGGCAAATTTTTATAGGATTTTTTTATCAAAGGAGGCCAAATGGTCATTGACTTCCCTTGCCTTCAATGCTACGGGTGGCAACAATGTCATACTCGTTTGGACCATACAGCATCAGATAAATGGCCTACACGTAGAGAGACAGAGGGGTGCTGTTTCGCTCACTCGGATACTTTCTCCTGTGAGATACATTCAGCCTCTTGCGAATTGAAGGAAAATTATGAAAACACAGACAGACGAAAGATAAATTCTGTATTTCTTTAGTTTTTTTATTGGTACATTTTTGGGGGAAGCCTGGCTTTGATTGGCATCCATGAATACACGTTACTGGAAATTCTAGAGATTTTTGTTAATTCTTAGATGAGTCTGAGTATTTCATTGTTGTTTACGAAGCATGTGACTAAAGACAATTTTCTTTGATTTGTGAAGACAGGATTTGTCCAAGACATTATAGTCTAAACAGGATCCACAACTGACATCCAACATTTTGAGAGGTTAAGGGTGTCCAGGTCCGTGGTGATGACCATGCTGCCTCCTCATCTCAGGAAGGGCCACACTTTGTACGTGGACAACTGGTACAGTAGTCCCACACTCTTCCAGCATATACTCTCCAACAGCACAGGGGCCTTTGGAACAGTCGGGTCAAACAGGAAGGATATGCCAGCATAAGGAAGAAGCAGAAGGGGGGGGGGGGGTGGGGTTCAAGGAGAACGATCAACAGCTGGTAGTAAAGTGGCATGACAAACGAGACATCAATGTCCTCTCCACTGTCCATACAGCAACCATGTTGGCCACAGGGAAAGTGAACCACCTGACGGGAGAGAGGGAAAGATCAAACCAGACTGCGTGCTTGACTATAACCTCAAAATAGGGGCAGTGGATAATGCGGACATGATAAACAGCTTTGTGGAATGCCATGCTTGGAGAGTACCATACGCTCAAGTACTATTGAGCACATCTGCAGCAATTACTGGCTGACTGACTTGAAAGGTGACCTGTCATGATACTATGCTTTTAGGGGTGGGGGGCACAGTCCGGTCGAACAGTAAAAGGTGCTGTATGGTCAATCCAACGTCTGCATTGGCTGTGCAGCATTTACGGTGATATGGCCTCTGCAGAAATCAGAGCATTCATACTTCTTGTGTTTTGCGGAGCAGCGCAGAGCTGTTGAGAAGGAAGATGTCAAGGAAGTGTGTTTGCGTTTATACAGGACCTCCCGCCCCCCACCTACCGTTAACCAATCATGTCAACGCAGAGCTATACGGAGGCCTCCGCATTGTTACAAGATTTGGGAGGCGCACAGCGATGCGTTACAGAACCCAATTTGGCCTCTGCACGCCTCCGGAGGCTCTGCATTTGCATCACACCGTCCATATGGAAACTCTTACCACATTTTTGGGTACAGCATAAATTGTCTTTTAGGGTATGCCGGCATATGGAAGATGCAGAGGGGGGAGGTGGAGTTCAAGGAGAAAGATCAACAGCTAGCAGTAAAGTGGCATGACAAACGAGACGTCCATGTCCTCTTCACTGTCCATAGAGCAACCATGTCTGCCACAGGGAAGGTGGACCACCTGACGGGAGAGAGAAAGATCAAGACAGCTTGACTATAACCTCAAAATGGGGGCAGTGGATAATGCGGATATGAAAACCCGCTTTGTGGAAGGCCATGCTTTGGAAAGTATCATACATTCAAGTACTATTGAGCAGAAATGACTGAATGACTGACTGACTGACTTGACAGGTGACCTGCCATGATACTATGCCTTTAGGGGTCGGGGGTGGGAATGCAGTTTTATTCTTCAATCACTACATTAATACGGAAATATGGGTTATGAAATGTATTTTCTTGCTGTTTTTTTTCTCTCAAGTAAAACTAGTTTTTGTTTTTGTTGTTCAACCACTACAACTACTTCAATAAAGTAGACAGCCATTACGTGTAGGCCTACATTTTTTCTTGCAGTTTTTTTACTCGAGTAAAATTGTAAAGGACTGTATGTTCAAACAATATGTTGCTAGAATACAAAAGCTGACCTCAATCTTCACCAAGAAAGATGCCCAGTTCCAGTTAGGATGTTGGCAAATAATGTTCAATATGGTTTGTGTGTGTGGTTTCTGAACGTACAGAATAAATCAATTCAAATGTTATTTGTCACATGCGCTGAATAAAACAGGTGTAGGTAGACCTTACAGTGAAATGCTTACTAACACTGCAGTTTTAAGAAAATAACTACAAAATAAAGTAAGAGATAAGAATAACAAATAATTCAATACCAGGAGTAAATAACAATAGCGGGGCTATATACAAGGGGTACCGGTCCAGAGTCAATATGCGGGGGCACCGGGTAGTCGAGGTAATTGAGGTGATATGTACATGTAGGTGGAGTTATTAAAGTGACTATGCATAGATAAAAACGTAGAGTAGCAGCAGCGTTCCGGGGGGAGGGGGGGGGGGGGGATGCAATGCAAATAGTCTGGTTAGCCATTTGATTAGCTGTTCAGGAGTCTTATGGTTTGGGGGTAGAAGCTATTTAGGAGCCTCTTGGACTTGGCGCACCAGTACCGCTTGCCATGCGGTAGCAGAGAGAAAAGTCTATGACTTGGGTGGCTGGAATCTTAGACAATTTTTAGGGCCTTCCTCTGACATCGCCTGGTATAGAGGTCCTGGATGGCAGGAAGCTTGGCCCCGGTGATGTGCTGGGCAATACGCACTACCCTTTGTAGTGCATTGCGGTCGGAGGCTGAGCAGTTGCCATACCAGGCAGTGATGCTCTCGATGATGCAGCTGTAAAACCTTTTGAGGATCTGAGGACCAAAGCCAATTTATTTCAGCCTTCTGAGGGGAATAGGTTTTGTCGTGACCTCTTCATGACTGTCTTGGTGTGCTTGGACCATGTTAGTTTGTTGGTGATGTGGACGCCAAGGAACTTGAAGCTCTCAACCTGCTCTACTACAGCCCCGCCAATGAGAATGGGGGCGTGCTCGGTCCTCCTTTTCCTGTGGTACACAATCATCTCCTTTGTCTTGATCATGTTGAGGGAGAGGTTGTTGTCCTGGCACCACACGGTCAGGTCTCTGACCTCCTCCCTATATGTCTCATCATTGTCGGTGATCAGGCCTACCACTGTTGTGCCACTGTTGTGTCGTCAGAAAACTTAATGATGGTGTTGGAGTTGTGCCTGGCCGTGCAGTCATGAGTGAACAGAGAGTACAGGATGGGGATGAGAACGTCCTCCGAAACACAACCCAACCAAGCCACACTGCTTCTTAACACAGCGCGCATCCAACCCGGAAGCCAGCCGCACCAATGTGTCGGAGGAAACACCGTGCACCTGGCAACATGGTTAGCGTGCACTGCGCCCGGCCCGCCACAGGAGTCGCTAGTGCGCGATGAGACAAGGATATCCCTACCGGCCAAACCCTCCCTAAACCGGACTGCGGTAGGCCAATTGTATGTCGCCCCATGGACCTCCCGGTCGCGGCCGGCTGCAAGAGTGCCTGGGCTCGAACCCAGAGTCTCTGGTGGCACAGCTCTATACCACTGCGCCACCCGGGAGGCCCTAATGCGCCACCCGGGAGGCCCTTCTCACATAGGTGTTCCTTTTGTTGAGGTGTGAAAGGGCACTGTGGAGTGCAATAGAGATTGTGTCATCTATGGATCTGTTGGGGTGGTATGCAAATTGGGGTGGGGTCTAGGGTTTCTGGGATAATGGTGTTGATGTGAGCCATGCCAGCCTTTCAAAGCACTTTATAACTACAGACGTGAGTGCTATGGGTCGGTAGTCATTTAGGCAGGTTACCTTAGTGTTCTTGGGCACAAGGACTATGGTGGTCTGCTTGAAACATGTTGGTATTTGAGACTCAGTCAGGGACAGTTTGAAAATGTCAGTGAAGACACTTGCCAGTTGCTCAGCGCAAGCTCGGATTACACGTCCTGGTAATCTGTCTGGCCCTGCAGTCTTGTGAATGTTGACCTGTTTTAAGGTCTTACTTACATCGGCTACTGAGAGCGTGATCACACAGTCATCCGGAACAGCTGATGCTTTCATGCATGTTTCAGTGTTACAGTGAGGGAAAAAAGTATTTGATCCCCTGCTGATTTTGTACGTTTGCCCACTGACAAAGAAATGATCAGTCTATAATTTTAATGGTAGGTTTATTTGAACAGTGAGAGACAGAATATCAACAAAAAAATCCAGAAAAACGCATGTCAAAAATGTTATGAATTGATTTGCATTTTAATGAGGGAAATAAGTATTTGACCCCTCTGCAAAACATGACTTAGTACTTGGTGGCAAAACCCTTGTTGGCAATCACAGAGGTCAGACGTTTCTTGTAGTTGGCCACCAGGTTTGCACACATCTCAGGAGGGATTTTGTCCCACTCCTCTTTGCAGATCTTCTTCAAGTCATTAAGGTTTCGAGGCTGACGTTTGGCAACTCGAACCTTCAGCTCCCTCCACAGATTTTCTATGGGATTAAGGTCTGGAGACTGGCTAGGCCACTCCAGGACCTTAATGTGCTTCTTCTTGAGCCACTCCTTTGTTGCCTTGGCCGTGTGTTTTGGGTCATTGTCATGCTGGAATACCCATCCACGACCCATTTTCAATACCCTGGCTGAGGGAAGGAGGTTTTCACCCAAGATTTGACGGTACATGGCCCCGTCCATCGTCCCTTTGATGCGGTGAAGTTGTCCTGTCCCTTTAGCAGAAAAACACCCCCAAAGCATAATGTTTCCACCTCCATGTTTGACGGTGGGGATGGTTTCTTGGGGTCATAGGCAGCATTCCTCCTCCTCCAAACACGGCAAGTTGGGTTGATGCCAAAGAACTCCATTTTGGTCTCATCTGACCACAACACGTTCACCCAGTTGTCCTCTGAATCATTCAGATGTTCATTGGCAAACTTCAGACGGGCATGTATATGTGCTTTCTTGAGCAGGGGGACCTTGCGGGCGCTGCAGGATTTCAGTCCTTCACGGCATAGTGTGTTACCAATTGTTTTCTTGATGACTATGGTCCCAGCTGCCTTGAGATCATTGACAAGATCCTCCTGTGTAGTTCTGGGCTGATTCCTCACCGTTCTCATGATCATTGCAACTCCACGAGGTGAGATCTTGCATGGAGCCCCAGGCTGAGGGAGATTGACAGTTCTTTTGTGTTTCTTCCATTTGCGAATAATCACAGAAACTGTTGTCACCTTCTCACCAAGCTGCTTGGCGATGGTCTTGTAGCCCATTCCAGCCTTGTGTAGGTCTACAATCTTGTCCCTGACATCCTTGGAGAGCTCTTTGGTCTTGGCCATGGTGGAGAGTTTGGAATCTGATTGATTGATTGCTTCTGTGGACAGGTATCTTTTATACAGGTAAGAAACTGAGATTAGGAGCACTCCCTTAAAGAGTGTGCTCCTAGTCTCCGTTCGTTACCTGTATGAAAGACACCTGGGAGCCAGAAATCTTTTTGATTGAGAAGGGGTCAAATACTTATTTCCCTCATTAAAATGCAAATCAATTAATAACATTTTTGACATGCATTTTTCTGGATATTTTTGTTGTTATTCTGTCTCTCACTGTTCAAATAAACCTACCATTAAAATTATAGACTGATAATTTCTTTCTCAGTGGGCAAACGTACAAAATCAGCAGGGGATCAAATACTTTTTTCCCTCACTGTACTTGCCTCGTAGCGAGCGTAGAAGTAATTTAGCCCGTCTGGTAGGCTTGTGTCACTGGAAAGCTCGCGGCTGTGCTTCCCTTTCTTGGAGAAAGATAATATCACCTCTTCAGTTTTAGCAATATTTTTTTCCTTTTCGGGGGGCTATTATTAAGGCCTTTTATATTAAACAAAGTCATATTTATTTCCCCAGCCATTTAAGTATACAGTTGAAGTCGGAAGCTTACATACACTAATAATAAGTCTTCACTTTAACATCATAGTCAATATATCATTTTAAATCCAAAGTGCTTGAATGCAGGGCCAAATCCACAAAAAAAGGTGTCCAATACTTTTGGAGCTCACTGTATTAGTTATGGAAATTATTAATTCCAAATCTCTGCTATAGGAAATATGTAGATGAATGCCTGCAAGGAACTTGATAAAGACATATGATATGATAAAGGCATCCAACTTTCAGACAGAGCAAACTGTACATACACAAAAAGACAGATGACTGTATCAAATCAATAAAGTACGTCAACATCAATGTACAAATGCCACAAACAATGTGCAAAACCACAGCTGTTAAACTGTTAAGGATTTCAATATCTCTAAGTGGTGATCTGGCAGTTTCTGACTCTGTTATGTAAGACTTGAGTGCTCAATGCAATGGAAGCCACATTGCAGTAATTACACAGTGTGTATTTTTCTCACAGTCAAATGAAATGACAGAATAGTTTGGGGTACTGTAAAATACCTCGACCATGCAGACTGCCCTCACAGGTGGATGCTGCTTCCGCTGTTCTGAATAAGAAGTCTGAGTGTGCAGGCAGCAGTGTGTGCAGATGGGAGTGTGTATTTGTGTGCAGGCAGCAGTGTGTGCAGACAATATGACATAAACACACCATAGCAATGTTTGATTGTGTAGCCTGATCCACCATCCATACCGCAGTACTCTCGTTTCTTGAATCCGTGTACAAAACAGAATCGCTAAATCGGGATGATCGAATAAAGCTAGGCTGTGTCCACAGAGTTTGAAACAAAAATTGTCACACCCTGATCTGTTTCACCTTTCTTTGTGAATGTTTTCACCCCACTCTAGGTGTCGCCCATCTTCTCCATTATCCCCAGTGTATTTATACCTGTGTTCTCTGTTTGTCTGTTGCCGGTTCGTTTTGTTCGTCAAGTCTACCAGCGTTTTCCCCCTTGCTCCTGTCTGTTACTAGTTACTGTTTTCTAGTTTTCCCGGTTTTGACCATTTTTCCTGCCCTGAGCCTGCCTGCTGTTCTGTACCTTGTCACACCACCCTGGATTATTGACCTCTGCCTGCCCTGACCCTGAGACTGCCTGCCGTTCTGTATCGTTGGACTCTGACCTGGATTACTGACCTCTGCCTGCCCTTGACCTGTCGTTTTGCCTGCCCCCTGTTGTATTAATAAACATTTGTTACTTCGACACTGTCTGCATCTGGGTCTTCCCTAAAACGTGCTAAAATGTTTTATATCATTCTTAACGCCCCAATCTGGCTTTCGATAAAGTTGAAACATCACATGCCTGTTCCCTAACCACCTCTCCATTCCCAGATCACATGCCTGCTCTCTAACCACCCTACCATTCCCAGCAGCCCACAACCTCCGATAAAACGCAGTGCAATAATGGAATGTCATTGGTTATTAGATCTGTAAAAGCACAACAAATTAAGAAACATTTGGGCGCACTACAAGGCAGCATAGCTCCAAAATCTAATTTGAATGATATTGGATTGGGAAGAAAGAGCTGCAAAACAATCGCAACCACAAAAAGAGCTGGCTTCCGTTTACAGAGTTGTTTTGCTCTTGCGCTGCTGTTGAATCCATGAGAATGCTCTGTGTTATGTGGTGACATGCAACACACCAATGTGTTCATGATTTAGTCAGAATGTAACAAATGATGACTAAGAAGCCTGCCAGTGAATCTGAAAAACTAAAAGAATGAGAGAGAGTGAGACTCCCTATGGTGTGTGTCAAGGGCTGTAGGGAGTAAGCTTTCGAGTGGAGACCTTCAAACTCTTATGATAACAGAGTAATTCACACCAACACCTAACACTTTCATAACTCAGAAGTGTTCGAAAGCTGAGTCCGCACAATCCTGTTATAGCTATAACCACACAGTGGGCCCACACAATGTTAGGCAGTGGTGGTCAGTGCCGTTTAAGATGAGGGAGAACAATAAAAAAAAATTATGAGCATGGCCTTATTACAGCATTTTGGAGGAATGTCATTCATATTCCATTCACTCAGTTCAATGTAACAGCTATAGGTTTAGGCTACTACATAATATTCTGATGTTCCCTATACCCATCATGAGGTTGCTACAACCTAGCCTAAGAATGAAAGTTTACAACGTCGAGTTTACAGGTCGAGAGAAAAATGTGAGGTGACAGAGAGTGACACATGGGCAGACAGTGACACATTCAATACCGCCTTCTAGCTTCATCTAGCTGAAATAGGGTGTAATCATTAGTCCAACTGTTGCAAACAATAGTTTATATTGGACAAATCCATGTATGTTTATTCCTGTTTTGTTCCATTTAAGAAATGCTTTTCAACAGAATCGGTGGAATGAATACACCCTGATCACTCGTTAACACAGTTCACTTTCATAACAGCCACGTTGCATTCCTTCTCACATCTATGCGTTCTCCTTCTCACATATTTCCCTTCTTCGCTTGTGGACGTCAATGCACAACACATCAGCTGTATGTGACCAAGTGAAAAAACCTTTTCAAGCCAAACCGTATCATAACTGCTACACAGAGCCGACATTGTAGTCATCATATTAGCTAAAGTAGTGTCATAGTCAACATAGCTAATAGAAGTAATGCATTAGTAAACCAAAATCTTACCTTGACTTGGAAGAGATCTAGTGTTGCGTTGGATAGTCATAGCCAGCTAGCTAACATAGCATCCATCTTTTTGAGCAGGGTGGTTAAACTAGCTACCTGCATTTGCTAGCTCAGTAAGGGAAACTGAAAGTGAAAAAACGAATCAACTATTGTCTTTCTCTCTTTTTTGAGTCAACTACTCACCACATTTTCTGCACTGCAGTGCTAGCAAGCTGTATCTTGTGCTTTAAGAACTAGATTAATTCTCTGATTCTTTGATTGGGTGGATAATATGTCAGTTCATGCTGCAAGACCTCTGACAGGTTGGAAGACGTCCTCTGGAAGTTGTCATAATTAGGGGAATTTATCAAAACATATAGGCCTATGGGCTAGGCTACATGAGGTGTGCGACTATGATACTGTAGACCTTCATTGCAAAATAGTATGTTTTAACCAATTGTTTTGTGACAGGATTTTATTTAGTATACTTTTATATAAAAAACATGTTTTTTTTTAATGTTTTACTTTTCACTAAGGAGGATGGTCCCACCCTTCCTCCTCTGAGGAGCTTCCACTGATGTTAGGACTTTCCATTTTAGAGAAAAGGAAAAACCTGCACTCACTGAAATATACTTTAAGTTGTAATGTATTTTTTGGGCAGGAGAGTTCAGAGCAAATGGAGGCTGATGAAGGTTGTTGCCACAGTCCGGAACCTCCAACGACGGGCCACAGTCCGGAACCTCCAACGACGGGCCACAGTCCGGAACCTCCTACGGCGGGCCACAGTCCGGAACCTCCAACGACGGGCCACAGTCCGGAACCTCCAACGACGGGCCACAGTCCGGAACCTCCAGCGACAGGCCACAGTCCGAAACCTCCAACGACGGGCCACAGTCCGGAGCCTCCAGCGACGATCCCCAGTCCGGAGCCTCCAGCGACGATCCCCAGTCCGGAGCCTCCAGCGACGATCCCCAGTCCGGAGCCTCCAGCGACGATCCCCAGTCCGGAGCCTCCAGCGACGGTCCCCAGCCCGGGGCCTCCAGCGACGGTCCCCAAACCGGGGTCTCCAGCGACGGTCCTCAGTCCGGGGTCTCCAGCGACGGTCCCCAGTCCGGGGTCTCCAGCGACGGTCCCCAGTCCGGGGTCTCCAGCGACGGTCCCCAGCCCGGGGTCTCCAGCGACGGTCCCCAGCCCGGGGTCTAAAGCGACGGTCCCCAGTCCGGGGTCTCCAGCGACGGTCCCCAGCCCGGGGTCTAAAGCGACGGTCCCCAGTCCGGGGTCTCCAGCGACGGTCCCCAGTCCGGGGTCTCCAGCGATGGTCACCAGTCCGGGGTCTCCAGCGAAGGTCCCCAGCCCGGGGTCTCCAGCGACGGTCCCCAGCCCGGGATCTCCAGCAACGGTCCCCAGCCCGGGGCCTCCGGCGATGATGCGCAGTCCAGAGCCTCCGGCGATGATCCACGGTCCGGATCTACAAAGGCGGAGGGATCAGTGTAAAGATGGGGGGCGGTGTCCAGAACCAGAGCCGCCACCGAGGGTAGATGCCCACCCGGACACTCCCCTATAAATTCAGGTTTGCGGTTGGGAGTCCGCACCTTTGGAGGGGGGGGGTACTGTCACGCCCTGACCTTAGTTATCTATGTGTTCTTTATTCTTTTGGTTAGGTCAGGGTGTGACGAGGGTGGGTATGCTTGTTTTTGTATTGTCTAGGGTTTTTTGTATATCTAGGGGTTTTGGTATGTCTAGGTATATGTAGGTCTATGGTGGCCTGATCATATTTAGGTTGCCATTTTCCCTTTTTGGTTTTGTGGGTCCTTGTCTGTGTGTAGTTGCCTGTTCAGCACTCTTTGTATAGCTTCACGGTTCGTTTTGTTGTTTTGCTAGTTTTGTTCAGTGTTCATTCTTATAATAAAGAGAATGTACGCATGCCTTGGTCTCCTCCCTACGACGGCCGTGACATCACCAGTGTATGCCTTTTGAACCCGGCACACTAGTACTTTTTGCTACTACAAACTTTTGAGTTGAGTATGTCAATTCCTTATTCTAGGACTCTGCATCTCACCATCCAAGTTTTACCTCCAGAAGTATTTCAAGCATTTGGTGTTTTCGTTCAACTTAACATTGAAGAAACAACACTTGGGAGAACAATGGAAATTATCAGGGGGCCAAAACCATACAGTATCAACTTTATTCTAAATGGCATATTGCGTGCTTGTCTTGCTGGCGCTGCAAAATATTACTGAAAAATAATGCTTCAGTAGAAAAACATAACATTCAAATTAAATATAAACATTATTATTTCCCTAAGGGGAAAATTGATTTTGCTCTTGGCAGCACAATCCTCGACAAAGTCAGAAATGGAAGACAAACCGATAGATATGACAAAGATAAATCACATTGCATCGGGTTGTTTTGATCTACTAAAGAGTAAGGCTGAGGGTTAGATGCGGCTTATATCACAAACAGAACTGGAGTTTTAACCAGTTTTAGGAGGGCATGTCATTATTTGAATGGTTTTCCCCCGTTCCCCCTCCTTCTCCCGACAGTAGGGCCTGCTCTGCTCATTCTCCTAACATTAGAGGGTTTAGTTCCCAATTGATAATTACCCCGATAATTGCCTTGAAATTGAACCTAACCTATAACGAAACAAATTTCACACATATAATAACAGATTAAATAAAGAATGATGGGGGAGAAATGATGGGAGTTGTCGAGCGAGGGGAAGCGAACAATGCATAATTATGTAATCACCAATTATGCATGAAAAACAGTGCGGGCCATTCTATGATATTATTTTATTCTAATTATAATCTCAAAATGGTATGTCCAACAAATTTCAGTCCATAAGATCCAATCAGATTTATCAATATACTTTGGCCTACTTGGAGTGCATATTGACAACGTGCATAATTTACAATGGCAAGAAGACCAAGATGGATGGATGCACATGCTGCGTTAGCGCTGCTACACGATCTGAACGAAAACGACTCCAATGGCAGGGGGGGAAATGAATCATGACATCTTAGATGATTATTCTTCTGATTCTGAACCTCAGCCCGAACCTACAGCTTCGAGGCTTAAGCGCAAAAAATACATAATGGTACGCACTGAGCAGGTGCCCGCTCCACCACCAAAGAGAGGAAGGGATGGTACCGTTTGGATAGAACAATCCAGTGACAATGCTGCGAGGCGATTATCAGCAAAAAAATACATTTGCAAAAACCTGTTGTTGCTTTGACATTATGGGGTATTGTGTGTAGATTGATGGATTTTAAAACAATTACATTTTAGAATAAGGCTGTAACGTAACAAAATGTGGAAAAAGTCAAGGGGTCTGAATATTTTCGTGGCTAGCTAGCCAGTTAGCACTATTGAGTTACACCTTCACTGACCCTTCCTTCATCTAGCCAGGACAATGGCAAGAGATGAAACAAGATATGCACAAACCAAACGTTTTGCCTCAAAACTATCAGCTAGCTACAGCGCATTTCGAAAGTATTCAGACCCCTTGACTTTTTCCACATTTTGTTACGTTACAGCCTTATTCTAAAATTATTTACATTGTTTTTTTCCCACTCACCAATCTAAACACAATACCCCATAATGACAAAGCAAAAACAAAGAAAGAAAAAAAACTGAAATATGTCAAATCAATTTGTATTTGTCACATGCGTCGAATACAACAGGTTACATTTCACCTTACAGTGAAATGCTTACTTACAAGCCCTTAACCAACAATACAGTTTTAAGAAAATACCTAAACAAAGTAAGAAATAAAAATAACAAATAAAGAGCAGCAGTAAAATATCACATTTACATAAGTATTCAGACCCTTTACTCAGTACTTTGTTGAGGCACCTTTGACAGTGATTACAGCCTTGAGTTTTCTTGGGTATAAATCTACAAGCTTGACACTCCTGTATTTGGGGAGTTTCTCCCATTCTCCTCTGCAGATCCACTCGAGCTCTGTCAGGTTGGACCGACACTGTCAGTGTTGGTGCACAGCCATTTTCAGGTCTCTCCAGAGACCAATGATGAGGTTCAAATCCAGGCTCTGGCTGGGCCACTCAAGAACATTCAGAGACTTGTCCAGACGCCACTCCTGCATTGTCTTGGCTGTGTGCTTGGGGTTGTTGTCCTGTTGGAAGGTGAATCTTCGCTCCAGTCTGAGGTCCTGAGCACTCTGGAGCATGTTTTTAATCAAGGATCTCTCTGTACTTTGCTCCGTTCATCTTTCCCTCTATCCTGACTAGTCTGTCAGTCCCTGCTACTGAAAAACATCCCCATAGCATGATGCAGCCACCACCTTACTTCATCGTAGGGATGGTGCCAGGTTTCCTCCAGACATGATGCTTGACATTCAGGCCAAAGAGTTCAATCTTGATTTCATCAGACCAAAGAATCTTGTTTCTCATGGTCTTAGAGTCCTATAGGGGCCTTTTGGAAAACTCCAAGCAGACTGTCATGCCTTTTACTGAGGAAGACTTCCATCTGACCACTCTATTGTAAAGGACTGTTTGGTGGAGTGCTGCAGAAATGGTTGTCCTTCTGGAAGGTTCTACCATCTCCACAATGGAACTCTGGAGGCATGTCAGAGTGACCATCGGGTTCTTAGTCACCTCTCTGACCAATGCCTTTCTCCTCTGATTGCTCAGTTTGGCCGGGCAGCCAGCTCTAGGAAGAGCGTTGGTGGTTCCAAACTTCTACCATTTAAGAATGATGGAGGCCACTGTGTTCTTGGGGACCTTCAATGCTGCAGAAATGTTTTGGTACCCTTCCTCAGATCAGTGCCTCGACACAATCCTGTTTCGGAGCTCTACGGACAATTCCTTCGAACTCATGGCTTGGTTTTTGCTCTGACGTTCACTGTCAACTGTGGGAGTAGTAGCTAGCCAGTTAAACTTACGATGGCCTTACTACAACGCTACGGTTTGTATTGTAGGTAGGTAACCATGCCAAAATTAACACAGTATGTATTTGTTAACGAATCAAGATGAAATATTGTAGTCAGTCAACATTTAAGATGTGAATAGGCAATATTTTATTCCAAAGTAGGAGTGTATTTTCTCTCGCTTCTGCTCAAATACTGGCTGCCATTGATTTCAAGAAAATGTGCGCCATTTTTACGTGGTTGCGTCACATTTATTTGCATATTTTCTTTTGAAGCTTGCATCGATGCATGCTTCAAAATATTTACAAATGGAGTACGCATTCGAGAAGTGCACTCCGTGATCAGTTTCACATACTTTGATTTGGACTCATACTCCGACCCTCCCGTGCTCCAATTTGCGTGCTCGTTGCACGGTAGTATGCATTTTGAGAAACACCCAATGTCTTTACTGATTGTGAGCATGTTAACCATCTCACATGTAAACATTCCGTTAATATGGCAGTATTATTTTGTGCATCTGACCTGAGTAAATATGACATTCCTTTTTTATGTTAATCTGAGAGACCACTCAGACAAGCAGCTGTAAATGTTTATTTAATTACTTTCACAAAATAAAGTATGCACAGAATAAAACAAATTGTCTTTAAAAGAGAATTACAGTGCTATTTTCCACAGATGTAGCACACTTTGGTAAACACATGAGGACAAAATGAGGTGGAACAATAGTGGTATAGAATAGCTCTAACTGAACCAAACTACCTAATAATCTCCTCCATATAGCCTAACTCTCACACTCACAAACACATGCACACACTGGCGATTCCAGCTTGTATGGCTCCCTGGGCGAACCCCCCCCATAAAAGCACCATTCTGCACTAACTGTAATTTTTATTCAGACATTTGGAACAACACAAATAAATAGTCATAATATTTTAAACTATATAAATGTAAATATATATACAAAAATAAGACTCATAAATATCAAAAAGATGTAACAAAGCTAAATAGAAACAAATTGTAGTATATAAATACAAATAAAAAAGATAATTGAATTATTACACTATTACCATAACAACACACAAATAAAACTAAATTGCACAAATCCTATGTCACACAAATACACAAATAGAATAACACACTTATAAAGAAGAGAACCTGATTATTACACTATTGCACTTCAAACAAGAAACACACAAACTAAATTGCACAACTAATTGCATTAGTACTGTACAAAGTTAGAGGTGCGCTGTTTAATAGATTCCCCCGTTCCCCCTACCTCGGGCTTCCAGCGGGGAGACCTGAGGTCAACCTACCCCCGCACCTTCCCCATATCGTACTTCCGAGTGGAAGACCTTCCCAGGCAGTAGCCTACCTAGCTCACGAACTAGAATCAGGCCGCCCACTCCGACAAGGTTAATTGACCCACAGTCCTACACGGTGACATGATATCATTGACGTGGCGTGCAATTGAGCGATAGAAAACCGATCATGCAAATGTCACCATTCGGAATACATATATATCTTTTTTCTTTTTTCTTTTCTTTTTCTTTTGTGAGTGCTTCCCATGCCGCCCCGGGCAAAATGCCGCCCTGGGCAACTGCCAATGACGCCTATGCCTAAATTCGCCACTGCATGCACACATAATCAAACATGGTTTTTCTTCTTTACTGAGTATATCCTGTACAATTATTATTAATATACTTATTTGTGGTATGGTTTTCATAGCCCCTTTTGGGCTTCCAACCTCACCTGCACACAGTTTATACCAGTTTTTTATATGTAGCGTTTTGTCTTTCACTTATTTTCTTTCACTTATCTTCCGACACCTCCCGATTTACAAATTAAGCACTGCCCATAAGTGACACATCAAAACAAATATTAAAAATATAACTCTATAAAAATTGTATTGGTCACATACACATGGTTAGCTGATGTTATTGCGAGTGTAGCAAGATGCTTGTGCTTCTAGTTCCGACAGTGCAGCAATATATAACAAGTAATCTATCAATTCCACAACAACTACCTAATACACACAAATCTAAGTAAAAGGATGGATTAAGAATATGTACATGTAAATATATGGATGAGCAATGACCGACCGTCATAGGAAAGATGCAATAGATGGTATAAAATACAGTACATATGGGGTGAGTAATGCAAGATAGGTAAACATCATTATTAAAGTGGCATTAATAAAGTGACTCGTATTCCATTTGTTAAAGTGGCCAATGATTTCAAGTCTGAATGTAGGCAGCAGCCTCTCTGTGTTAGTGATGGATGTTTAACAGTCTGATGGCCTTGATATAGAAGCTATTTTTCAGTCTCTCGGTCCCAGTTTTGATACACCTGTACTGACCTCGCCTTCTGGATTGTAACAGGGTGAACAGGCAGTGGCTTGGGTGGTTGTTTTCCTTGATGATCTTTTTGGCCTTCCTGTGACATCGGGTGCTGTAGGTGTCCTGGAGAGCAGGTAGTTTGTCCCCAGTGATGCGTTGTGCAGACCTCACCACCATCTGGAGAGCCCTGCGGTTGTGGGCGGTGCAGTTGCCGTACCAGGCAGTGATACAGCCCGACAGGATGCTCTCAATTGTGCATCTGTAAAAGTTTGTGAGGGTTTTAGGTAACAAGCCAAATTTCTTCAGCCTCCTGAGGTTGAAGAGGTGCTGTTGCGCCTTCTTCGCCACATTGTCTGTGTGGGTGGACCATTTCAGTTTTTCCGTGATGTGTACGGTGAGGAACTTAAAACTTTCCACCTTCTCCACTTCGATGTGAATAAGGGGGTGCTCCCCTCTGCTGTTTCCTGAAATCCACAATCTTCTCCTTTGTTTTGTTGACATTAAATGAGAGTCTGTTTTCTTGACACCACACTCCGAGTGCCCTCACCTCCTCCCTATAGGCTGTTTTGTCATTGTTGGTGATCAAGCCTACTACTGTTGTGTGTTCTGCAAACTTGATGATCGAGTTGGAGCCGTGCATGGCTACGCAGTCACGGGTGAACAGGGAGGACAGGAGGGGGCTGACTACGCACCCTTGTGGGGCCCCAATGTTGAGGATCAGCGAAGTGGAAATGCTGCCCTTCAGGAAGTCCAGGACTCAATCGTACAGGGCGGGGTTGAGACCCAGGGCTTCAAGCTTAATGATGAGCTTGGAGGATACTATGGTGTTGAATGCTGAGCTGTAGTCAATGAACAGCATTCTTACATAGGTATTCCTCTTGTCCAGATGGGATAGGGCAGTGTGCAGTGTGATGGAGATAGACGTCTGTGGACCTATTGGGGCGGTATGCAAATTGCAGTGGGTCTAGGGTGACTGGTAAGGTGGAGGTGACAAGATCCTTGACTAGTCTCTCAAAGCATTTCATGATGACAGAAGTGAGTGCTACGGGGCGATAGTCATTCACTTCAGTTACCTTTGCCTTCTTGGATACAGGAACAATGGTGGCCATCTTGAAGCATGTGGGGACAGCAGACTGGGATTGAAATGTCCGTAAACACACCAGCCAGCTGGTCTGCACATACTCTGAGGACGTGGCTAGGGATGTTGTTTGGGGCCGGCAGCCTTGCGAGGGTTATCACGTTTAAATGTCTTACTCACGTCAGCCACGGAGAAGGAGAGCCCACAGTCCTTGGTAGCAGGCCGCGTCGTTGGCACTGTTTTATCCTCAAAGCAGGCAAAGAATGTTTTTAGGTTGTCTGGAAGCAAGACGTCGCTGTCTGTGACGTGGCTGATTTTCTTTTTGTAGTCCTTGATTGTCTGTAGACACTGCCACATACATCTTGTGTCTGAGCCGTTGAATTGCGACTCCACTTTGTCAGTAGACTGATATTTTGCTTGTTTGATTGCCTTGCGGAGGGAATAACTACACTGTTTGTATTCAGCCATATTCTCGGTCATCTTTCCATGGTCAAATGTGGTGGGTCATGCTTTTAGTTTTTGCGCGAATGCCGCCATCAATCCACGGTTCCTGGTTAGGGTAGGTTTTAATAGTGACAGTGGGTGCAACATCTCCTATGCACTTCCTTATAAACTCACTCAACGAATCAGCGTATGCAAGTGCAGTATAGTCGTGCAGTATTCTGACCAACGTTTTTCAGATGTTAGTATGGTTAGTGTACTTTACCCTGCAGTTCACAATTCTTTTAAAGGAATTTGTACATCCCACCCCTTGAAATAGTTTTTGTGTTATTTAGAAATAGAACCAGTTTGAAATCTCTATGACCCTATGACCTCCTCCCTACTGAGGGAGTGAGAGAATTGGGTGCTGGAAAGCTGAGGAGTACCCAAACTGCAAAAACACTGGAATCTTTCCCAATCAGTACATTCTTCGATGATTCCCCGCCCCCTCCTCCTGTTCAATCCATGAGAACTAAGCTCTTTCCCAAAGTAAGGATGTATTTCTGGGTGAATATTTTTCATGAAGACTATGACCACTGACATACTCTCTGACTCTACTGACAAAGCGTTCAGTGCTGTAGCTCCATGCTGTGTGGCCTAGGTGCATCTTTGTCAGTCTATAACTTCTTTCCACCATTCCTTACATTTTCTTCCTCTCCTTTACCCTTCCTTCCTACCTTATATTCCTTGGAGTACTAACAGAGCAACATGGGAACATTCACAGAACATTACCAAAGATTAGGATGATAACATCCCAAACACATTAAAATAATAAAACATTCAATGTGACTTGCACTAAAATGTTTTGCACATCTGTATCAACCACAGAACATTCCACAAAAGTTCTCATTATGTTTCCAGGTAATGTAATAACACAATGTACCAGAACATAACAAAATGTAATAGGAATAGAAATGGTTCTCAGAAAACATTATGGGAGCGTTCTACTAATGTTGATGGAGATGCATTTAAAATCACCCATGACAACACACAGGGAATGATTATTCCATTAATGTTCCCTAAACATTCTTCAGTGATCATGTCTGGATTCAATTAAATTGGTACTGAGAAAACATTACTGGAACGTTCCACTAACATGAATGGAGATGTCATCCGAGACAGCTACCCGGGTACAGGATCTTAATTTGACCAATTTCTCACAGATGGAAAATAATAATGCAGCAACATGAAATATGAATTTCTATGTGGATTATAATTCATGTATCACGTTTCAGTAGAAGACCCAGATGCAGACAGTGTTGAAGTAACAAAAGTGTATTACTAGAACAGGGGCAGGCAAAATGACAGGCCAAGTGCAGGCAGAGTTCAGTAATCCAGATCAGAGTCCAAAAGGTACAGAACGGCAGGCAGTTTCGGGGTCAGAGCAGGAGAGAGCTGGACACAGGAGACAAAGGGCTGTGAGAAATGGGTTTGATCTTAGACCCATGAAAAGTGGGATGTATACGGAGGGTACGGGGCAACAGAAGACAAACAGCAGAGGGGCTTATGATCTTGGAGATGGGGAAAGGGAAGATAAACCGTGGGGAAAGTTTGTGGGACTCCACCCAGAGGGGCAGATCTTGGATGGACAGCCATACCCTCTGCCCGAGATGATACCGGGGAGCCGGGGTCCGGTGGCGGTCACCTTGTCATCGATACTTGGAGGTGGACTTGAGAAGAGCTGACCGGGCACTCTTCCATGTATGACGACAGCGGCGGACAAACATCTGGACCAAGGGTATGCCGACCTCGTCCTCTTTCTCAGGGAAGAGCGGGGGCTGATAACCCAGGGAACACTCAAAGGGCAAGAGACCCGTGGCAGAGCAAGGAAGGGTGTTGCGGGTGTATTCGACCCACAATAGTTGATGGCTCTAGGTGGTGGGGTTGGCGGAGACTAGGCAGTGAAAAGCTGTCTCCAGGTCTTGGTTGGCTCGCTCCGACTGGCGGTTGGACTGGGGGTGGAACCCAGAGGACAGGCTGATGGACGACCGAAAGAGTGTGCAGAATATCTTCCAGAACCGGGACGAGAACTAAGGACCCCGGTCGGAGACCATGTCCACTGGGAGTCCATGGATCCGGAAAAATGCTGCACCATGAGCTGGGCCGGTCCACTACTGTCAGGATGGCGGTGTTGCCATCAGACGGGGGGAGACCCGTGACAAAGTCCAGGGATATGTGAGACCAGGGACAGTGAGGAACATGCAGAGGGTGAAGGTCACCAGCCGGAGATTGCCGGGGAGTTTTGTTCTGCACACAGGTCGTGCATGCGGCGACAAACGCGAAGACATCAGGAACCATGGTAGGCCACTAAAAGCATTGCCGCACGAAGATCAGGGTCCGACGAAAGCCCGGGTGGCAGGCAAGCTTGGTAGAGTGGGCCCACTCCAGGACCGAGGAGCGGACAGCGTCAGGAACAAATATCCAGTTATCTGTGACTCCCCTGGTGTTCGGCTGGGAACGCTGCACCTCACAAACCTGCTTCCCTATCCCCCAGCTGAGTCCTGTCGCCAGGCACGAGGTGGGAAGGATGGTCTCGGGTTCCAGGGGTGTAGATGCGGGGCTATAGCGGCGTGACAGTGCATCTGGCTTGACATTCTTGGATCCTGGAATTGAGACACTTGGCGGTGCGGAGATATTGAAGGTTTTTGTGGTCATTCCACACAATGAACGGATGTTCCGCCCCCTCCAGCCAGTGCCTCACTATTTCTCAACTGGCAGCTTCATTAACTTTTTAAGGCTAGGGGGCAGTATTCGGAAGTTTGGATGACTGAGGTGCCCAAAGTAAACTGCCTGTTACTCAGGCCCAGAAGCTAGGATATGCATATGCATGGTAGTGTTGGATAGAAAACACTCTAAAGTTTCTAAAGTTTCTAAAACTGTTAAAATAATGTCAATATCTGTGAGTATAACAGAACTGATTTGGCAAGCGTAACCCCTAGTTTTTTTGAAAGTCATTGGACTTTTCAATGCTATTCTATGGGAAAGTCTAGTAATTAGGACCCAGATTGCAGTTCATATGGCTTCCACTAGATGTCAACAGTCTTTAGAAATTGTTTGATGCTTGTTTTTTGAAAAATGAAGTATTCGTATTTTTTCGAAGGTTCCCTCAGAAGGACTCTAGTCTTTTGGCGCGCGCCTGAATTAGTGCGCGCTCCTCGTTATCTTTCTCCGGTATTGAACACAGTATATTCCGTCTTAAATTTGATCGATTATTTCCATAGCTTCCTAAGGTTGGATTAGAAACGTTGTTTGAATTGTTTGGACGAAGTTTACAGGTAACTTTTTAGATTCCTTTGTATGCATGTTGGGCGAGTTGGAACAGGCGGATTTCTGAATCAAACGCGCCAAATAAACTGACATTTTTGGGATATAAAGAAGTACTTTATCGAACAAAACAACCATTCATTGTGTAACTGGGACCCTTTGGATTGCAAAAAGATGAAGATCTTCGAAGGTAAGTGATTTATTTTATCGCTATTTTTGAGTTTTGTGACACCTGTGCAGGTTATGAATTCATGTTAACTTCTCTAGGATAGGGGGCAGCATTTTCACGTTTGGATGAAAAGCGTGCCCAGAGTAAACTGCCTCTTACTCAGTCCCAGATGCTAATACAGTGATCCCTCGCCACTTCGCGGTTCACTTATCGCGGATTCGCTATTTCGCGGATTTTCATAATGCATTTTTCTTTTTTTTTTGGTGCATTGTGCTCTGCATTCTGATTCGCTAAAAACTCACTCCCGCTTCTTGTATCAAAACATGCTACGAATTGTGCTATCATTTTGTCGTCTCGTGCAGTTATGTGTACGTACATAAAACAGCTTGGCAAATTTACATTAAGTTGGCCAAATTATCTTGTAATTTCGAACATCTCCTAAACCCATAATGTCGACGAAACGGCCTACACGTGAGTCACTGTATTTGTATACATGTAATAGTTGCTAATTGTAAACAAAAACAAAAAGTTTTCTATTTCGCGGATTTCACTTATCGCGGGTCATTTTCGGAACGTAACCCCCGCGATAAACGAGGGATTACTGTATATGCATATTATTAGTAAAAAAAAAACACTCTGAAGTTTCTAAAACTGTTTGAATCATGTCTGTGACTATAACAGAACTTATTTGGCTGGCAAAACCCCGAGGACAAACCATTCAGATTTTTATTTTTTTAGGTCACTCTCTTTTCAATGGGTTTCATTGGGAATCCAGATTTCTAAGGGACCTTCATGCAGTTCCTATCACTTCCACTGGATGTTTATGGGACATATTGGAGTGCCAACAGAAGAAGCTCGTCAAAGGTAAGGCATGAATTATACCTTTATTTCTGCCTTTTGTGTCGCGCCGGGAGGGTTGAAATATGATGGTCTGTGATTGTTAGCTGGGGTGCTATCCTCAGATAATAGCATTTTTTGCTTTCGCCGTAAAGCATTTTTGAAATCTGACACGTTGGCTGGATTCACAACAAGTGTAGCTTTAATTTGGTATATTGAATGTGTGATTTCATGAAAGTTTCATTTTTATAGTAATTTATTTGAATTTGGCGCTGTGCATTTTCACTGGATGTTGGCCAGGTGGGACGCTACCGTCCCACATATCCCAGAGAGGTTAATGCAGGAAGTGGGTGAGGCGCTGTCCTCAGACGATCAAATGCTATGCTTTTGCCGTAAAGCCTATTGTAAATCGGACAAAGTGGTTCGATTACCAAGATTCTAAGCTAAAGAATGGTGCATAACACTTGTAATTTTATGAATGTTTAATGTTACTACTTTTGTTTTTTGAATTCCGCGCTCCGCAATTTCACTGGATGTTGTCGAGGTGGGACGCTAGCATCCCAATGATCCGAAAGAAGTTAAATAGTACCTGCAAAACACCAGTCTCAACGTCAACAGTGAAGAGTCAACTCTGGGATGCTGGCCTTCTAGGCAAAGTTGCAAAGTAAAAGCCATATCTTAGACTGACCAATAAAAATAAAATATTAAGATGGGCAAAAGAACACTGGACAGAGGAATTCTGCCTAGAAGGCCAGCATCCCGGAGTTGCATCCCGGAGTTCCCGGCATCCCGGAGTTCCCGGAGTTCACTGTTGACGTTGAGACTGGTGTTTTGCGGGTACTATTTAACTTCTTATCCGGTGAAATTGCAGAGCGCGAATTTCAAATTACAGAAATTGAAATACAAGTATTATACATCAAATTAAAGCTTAACTTCTTGTTAATCCAGCCGCTGTGTCAGATTTCAAAACGGCTTTACGGCGAAAGCACACCATATCTGAGGACAGCGCCCCGCATACAAAAACATGAAAAACATTTTTCATCCAGGCAGGTGCGACACGAAAGTCAGAAATAGCAATATAATAAATGCCTTACCTTTGAAGATCTTCTTCTGTTGGCACTCCAAAAGGTCCCAGTTACATCACAAATGGTCCTTTTGTTTGATAAAGTCCTTCTTTATATCCATAAAAACTCAGTTTAGCTGGCGCGCTTCATTCAATAATCCACCGGTTTCCCTCCTTCAAAATGCATGCAAAATGAATCGCAAACGTTACCAATAATCTTATCCAAACAAGTCAAACAACATTTATAATCAAACCTCAGGTACCCTAATACGTAAATAAACGACAAAATTTAAGATGGGGAATAGTATGTTCATTACCGGAGATAAATAACAAAGAAGGCACTTTCACCCAAGCGCATGGAAACACTACAGCCAAAATGGGACCGACTTAGGAAAACTACAACTTCTAGCTCATTTTTCCAAAAAACAGCCTAAAACACTTTCTAAAGACTGTTGACATCTAGTGGAAGCCCTAGGAACTGCAATCTGGGAGGACTTCGCCTCATAATAAACATAAAAGCCATTGGAAACAGTGGAAGGCAGGTAGAGAGGTTAATGAAGCTGCCAGTTGAGGACTTGTGGGGCATCTGTTTCTCAAACTAGACACTCTAATGTACTTGTCCTCTTGCTCAGTTGTGCACCGGGGCCTCCCACTCCTCTTTCTATTCTGGTTAGAGCCAGTTTGCTCTGTTCTGTGAAGGGAGTAGTACACAGCATTGTACGACATCTTCAGTTTCTTGGCAATTTCTTGCATGGAATAGACATAATTTCTCAGAACAAGAATAGACAGATGAATTTCAGAAGAAAGTTATTTGTTTCTGGCCATGTTGAGCCTGTAATCAAACCCACAAATGCTGATGCTCCAGATACTCAACTAGTCTAAAGAAGGAAGATGTATTGCTTCTTTAATCAGATTAACAGTTTTCAGCTGTGCTAACATAATTGCAAAAGGTTTTTCTAATGATCAGTTAGCCTTTTAAAATGATAAACTTGGATTAGCTAACACATTGTGCCATTGGAACACAGGAGTGATGGTTGCTGATAATGGGCCTCTGTACACCTATGTAGATATTCCATAAAAAATATATCGTTTCCAGCTACAATTCCAGCTACAATTGTCATTTACAACATTAATTGATTTCTGATCAATTTGATGTTATGATAATGGACAAAAAGGTTGCTTTTCTTTCAAAAACAAGTACATTTCTAAGTGACCCCAAACTTTTGAACGGTAGTGTAGGTCTCCATAGCCTTGCTCTCCAGACCTGACAGAGAGTGCAGTCCTCCCCAGGGCGGAGTGGTGGCTGGGAGAAGGTCGATACTGCAGTCATAGGGTTGGTGCGATGGAAGCGAAGTAGCCCTGGCCTTACTGAACACCTCCCAGAGGTCCTGGTACTCCGCAGGAATGGCGGAGAGGTTTGTGGTAACTTCCAAGCCCCCTGGGAGACGACCCAGGACAGGCTGCGCTGACTTCAGGCAATGAGCATGGCAGAACGGGCTCCAGCCCATGGTGGCACCAGCAGATCAATCAATAAGGGGATTGTGTCATTGGATCCAAGAGAATCCACAATACCATGGGAACCTGAGGAGACTTAATAAGCAGGAATTGGATCATCACGCTGTGGTTCCCTGACACACGTAGGTTTATGGGGGTGGTATTATTGGTGACCTGGCCTACAGAGCACCCTTCCAGTACTCTAACGTCCATGGGAATGGAGAGGGGCTGATTGGGGATGCCCAGCTCGGATGCCAGGGAAGCATCCATGAAGCTCTCATCGGCCCCAGAGAGATTTCAACTTGTTTTCCCAGAGCAAGATGTAACTCTGTGTTGTTGTTTGGGTTGCACTGCTTTGCTTTATCTTGGCCAGGTCGCAGTTGTAAATGAGAACTTGTTCTCAACTAGCCTACCTGGTTAAATAAAGGTTAAATAAAAAATAAAATAAATAAATAAAAATGTTGTAGTCAGGCAACATACATATGAGATGTGAATAGGCAACATTTCATTCCAAGTATTCTCTCTTGTTCCAGCTCAAATATTGGCCCCCATTGATTTCAAGAAAATGCACTCCGTGATCAGTATCCCATACTTTGATTTTGACTCATAATCTGACCCTCCCGTGCTCGTTGCACGGTAGTATGCATTTTGAGAAACACCCAATGTCTTTACTGATGGTGAGCATGTAAACCACCTCACATGTAAACATTCCATTAATATGGCAGTATTCTTTTGTGCATCTAAACTAAGTAAATATGACATTCCTTTTTTGTGTTAATCTGAGAGACCACTCAGACAAGGAGCTGTAAATGTTTATTTAATGTTAATTACTTTCACAAAATAAAGCATGCACAGAATAAAACAAATTGTCTTTAAAAGAGAATTACAGTGCTATTTTCCACAGATGTAGAACACTTTGGCAAACACACACATGAGGACAAAATGAGGTGGAACAATAGTGGTACAGTTTAGCTCTAACAGAACCAAACTACCTAATAATCCCCTCCATATTGCCTAACTCTCACGTGCACATGCACACATAATCAAACATTTTTTTTCTTGTTTACTGAGTATATTGTGTACAATTATAATTAATATACTTTAACTAATTGAACAAACCTTTTTACTTATATTTATGGTGTGATTTTCATAATGGCCCTTTCGGGCTTCCAACCTCACCTTCACACTATTTTTACCAGCTCATTATCTGTACTGTTTAGTCTTATACTTATTTTCTTTCACTTATTCCGTCACCTCCCTATTTACAAATTAAGCACTGTCCATAAGTGACACATTGAAACAAGTATTACAAATATAACTCTTGTTGTTGCAGTCTTTTTGGAACATTTCATGTTATGTTAAGAGCATTTTCTTCAGACACAAATGCAAGTGCAGTATAGTCGTGCAGTATCCCGACCAACATTTTTCAGATGTTAATATGGTTAGTGTACTTTCCATTGCAGTTCACAATTCTTTTAAAGGAATTTGTACATCCCACTCCTTCAAATAGTTTTTGTGTTATTTAGAAAGAGAAATCTCTATGACCCTATGACCTCCTCCCTACTGAGGGAGTGAGAGAATTGGGCGCTGGAAAGCTGAGGAGTACCCAAACTGCAAAAACACTGGAACATTTCCCAATCAGTACATTCTTCGATGAATCCCCGCTCCCTCCTCCTGTGCAATCCATGAGATCTAAGCTCTTTCCCAAAGTAAGAATGTATTTCTGGTTGAAGATGTGTCATGGAGACTTTGACCACTGACATACTCTCTGACTCTACTGACTAAGTGGTCAGTAGCTCCATGCTGTGTGGCCTGGGTGCATATCTGTCGGTCTAACTTCTTTCCACCCTTCCTTTTTTTCCCCTTTCCATTACCCATCCTTCCTACCTTATTTTCCTTGGAGTACTAACACAGCAAAATGGGAAGAGTCCCAGAACATTACTCAATATTCCCATTAAGTTCTAGTTAACATTAGGATGATAACATCCCAAAAATATGTAAATAAAATACAATTTGTTCAGAATTTTTCAACCACTCAATTTCTCATTAGGTTTCCAGGTAATGTAATAATACAATGTACCAGTCATGTTTTTAGAGCATACTGCCAGAACAAAATGTAATAGCAATAGAAATGGTTCTCAGAAATCATTTTGGGATCGTTCTACTAATGTTGATGGAAATGTAATTAAAATCACCCATGACAACACAGGGAAAATTCCCACAATGCTCTCCTGAAGTTATATTGGGACGTCATGACATGATTATTCCATTAAAGTTCCCTAAACATTCTTCAGAGATCATGTCTGGATTCAATTCAACTGGTTCTGAGAAAACATTACTGGAACGTTCCACTAACATGAATGGAGATGTCATCCGAGACAGCTACCCAGGTACAGGATCTTATCTTGATCAATTTCTCATAGCAGGAAAATAATCCTACAGCAATATGAAATGTGAATTTCTATGTGGATTATAATTAATGGCCATTTTGTATGTGTTGATACATTTTTATTAGGGCAAATCAAGTCAGAAATGTTAAAGTGGAAATTATGAACTTTAGAAGCATTTTTAAACCTGAATAGAATACACATTTTCATTTCCTGCGATGTAGGAACATTTCTCCTGCAACAGGGTGGTCAAATGAAGATCCTGTATAGGCCTAACAACCAATGATGTGTATTGATAAAAACAAACAGCCCAGCAAACCGGGAATATTCCCAGAACATGATCTAACATTCCCATTGAGTTATAGTTATGGTTTGAGCTAACAATAGGATGATAACGTCCCACAAATGTTTTTTTTAATGACCACATTTTTTGTATGTAATAACACAATTTTCCATTCATGTTTTTAGAACATACTGCCGCAACAAAATGTGGGACCAATGGAAGTGGTTCTGAGGAAACATGACAGCAACATTCTGTTGATGTCGATGGATATGTGGTTTTAAACACCCATGACAACAAGCAGGGAATATTCCTACAATGGTCACAAAGTTAAAGTGTGACATTATGACATGATGGTTTCAATAACGTTACCTGAATATATTTCAGCAAAAAAAAATTGGAGCAATAGAAGTTCTTCAAAAATATTCTGCTAATGTTCATGGAGATATTAATACTAACAACTATAAGATCAAATGTACTGTAACGTAATTATGTGAAGTTGTCAATCTTCTTACATCGTTATATTTTATTAGGGTATTGTCCAAAACATACAGGTAACTGCCAAAATAAAAGAAACCCCAACATAAAATGTTTTAATAGGGCGTTGGGCCACCATGAGCCAGAACAGCGTCAATGCACATCAATATAGATAGAACAAGTGTCTGGAACGTTATTGAAGGGATGTGACACCATTCTTCCACAAGAAATTCCATCATTTGGTGTTTTGTTGATGGTGATGTAAAACTCTGTCTCGGGCGCCACTCCAGAATCTCCCATATGTGTTCAGTTGGTAACTGAAATGGCCATGGCAAATGGTTTACATCATTGTCATGCTCATCAAACCATTCAGTGACAATTCATGCCCTGTGGATGGGGGCATTGTCATCCTATGGGGGCATAGCCATGACAGCCCAAATAAATAGCCCAATCCTTAAATTATGATCCAAACTATGGCGATATGTCAATACATACAGCCATGACAGCCAAAATAATAGCCAAAATAATGGCTTGCCCGGCATTTTTCTACATGACCATAAGCATGACGGGATGCTAATTTCTTAACCCTTGTGTGGTGTTCGGGTCTGTGGGACCCATTTTCAATGTTTACTAAAGGAAAAATTGTACAACCTGAGACTCATTGGCCTTGGCTCATTTTCTGTGAAGAACATGTAGAATAATACATTTTCATTGAGTGCACACTGTGCTCCCCCGTACACATGTATATGTTGTTTGGGTCCAGTTTCCCCAAGTGTGGGAAAGTGTTTGCGTAGGTGAAAACAAGTAAAAATGAAACCTAAATGTGTGCTGTGTGCCTTCACTCTGTCTTCCTCATCCCTGGGACTGCTGTTTCAACATAGTACCAATAACCTGTCTGTCTCCCTGCCTGTCTGCCTGTCTCCCACTTTTCTCACACTCCTTACCCTTTGTAATGTGTGAAACTGCACAATATATTGCCAGCACATTTTCAATGTTATCACAATACACTATTTCGATACATTATTTTGATACATTGTAAAACAATCTTATTTTCCCACACTCCAATCCAGCCAGGTGTAAATTGGGGTAGAGACACAACAAATAAATAGTTTTGCATGTGTGGCTCCTTACCACAAATCAATCAGTATGGCAAAAACAATCTTTGCTCATAGGGCCTATTTTTGCAGAGAGAAGCTAGTGTGGAAGGAGAGTCTTCCACTTTGGAAGATGATGAATATTCTGAATATGAGGATCATGTCTCTGTTCATTCAGAGTCTGACAGTGAGTTGGAAGAAGAGGGTGAGATTGATCCTCAACCAGCACCAGCCCGTCAGCAACCAGCTCATCAGCAGCCTGAAATGTAATAGCCTTCTTGCCCAAGGAATTACCCACCACGTATGGCAGCCAATGTGATAAGGATGCAACCAGGGCCGACGCAGATGGTGGTTACTCATGTGCAAGACATAAAGTCTTATTTTGAACTGTTCATCCCAGACACCATCCAGAATTTTTGGGGGGACTGGACTAATTTGGAGGGAAGGCGTGTTTTTGGAGAGAGATGGAAGGAGATGGAGCAAACTCATTTAAATGCATACTTTGGGATTCTTATCCTTGCTGGTATGTTCCGATCCAATAGGGAATCCATAGAATCCCTGTGGGATGCAGAAATTAGCAGAGAACTTTTCAGTGCAACAATGTCTCTGGAAAACGACCACATTATTTCCAGGATTATCCGCTTCGTTAACCGAGACCCCAGACCAGCTCGGCGGCAGAGAGACAAGCTAGCTGCAATCAGGTCAGTGTGGGACAAGTCTGTGGACCAGCTTCTCTGTTTTACAACCCTGGGCCCAATGTTACTGTTGATGAGCAGCTTATGGCATTTAGGGGTCGCTGCCCCTTCAGGCAGTACATACCGTCTAAACCCGCAAAATATGGAATCAAGATCTGGGCTGCCTGTGATGCTGCTTCATCACATGTGTGGAACTTGCAAGTGTATATGGTGAAGCCAGATGGAGGAGTCCCTTCTCCATCCTTTTCTATTGTGTTATTGACTGTATGTTTGTTTATTTCACGTGTAACTCTGTGTTGTTGTTTGTGTTGCACTGCTTTGCTTTATCTTGGCCAGGTCGCCGTTTTAAATGAGAACTTGTTCTCAACTGGCCTATCTGGTTAAATAAAGGTGAAATAAAAAAATATATATATAAAAAAAGAACCAAAGGATGTGGGTTGTCTTGGACATGACACAGGGACTCCGTGTCCACAACATCACATGCGATAACTTTTTTACCTCGCACAAGCTGGGAGAGGAGGTCCTCAAGAAGAAGCTGACGATGGTAGGAACAGTACGAAAAAACAAGCCAGAGCTCCCACCTCAGCTGTTCAATACATGGAACAGACCTATCAATTCCTCTAAGTTTGTGTTCATGGCTGACACGTCCCTAGTGTCCTACGTGCCAAAGAAAGGCAAAAATGTGGTACTCATGAGTACGCTTCATAGGAATGGTAGAATCTGTGGCCAGGAACATGAAAAAAGAGAAATCATAATGGATTACAATGCCACAAAAGAAGGATTGGACAATTTAGACAAGCTGGTGACTGGCTACAGCTGCAAAATAAGAACCCTACGCTGGCAACTTGTGATATTCTTCAACATCTCTGCGTACAACACGTTTGTAACCTGGATGTCGTTGAACCCAGATTGGAACAGAGGGAAGCTCCAGGGGAGACAGATCTTTCTCGAGGAGCTGGGCAAGGCATTGGTAAGACCTCAAATCCACGAGGCAACATATCCCAAGGACCCCAGTTTCTGCAGCCATCGTGAGGAGGATTCAGGAGGAGGATGTTGGTGCCCCATCCGCCCGACAAACAGAACCAACATCTCCAATATCGGAAGTAATTAAAGATATGTTCCCTTAAGCATTTAGTTGTTTACAGGGATTTTCTGAATAAATATAGATCTACAATATGATAAGACTGAAATGTAAGTTAAAGGCACAATATGCAGACATAGCATTGCCATTGCCTGGTTGCTGAAATTCTACAATGTCCGCCTCATTTCAGTTTATGTGACAAAACACATCATTGTACCATCTAAACCGCTAGCAAATATATTTTGAATAACAAAAAATTATATACTTTTTAGCTGTTTGATGCTGATGTAAAATTACTCAAAAACTGAAACTTTAGGATGGGAAACATAGAAATACATGGAACGGCTCTACCCCTTATCAGACTTGCTTTCAATGAGAATTAAAGATCTATAGCTACGTTTCTATATTAATTTGGTTGGATCGCCTACAATACTATATATTGTTTCTTTAAGATAACACTCAATTTTCTCTCTGAAGGGGGTCTGACCATTTTGGTGGTAATTGAAGTGAGCTCACCGGGAGCTAGTTTTCTAATTACAGATTCATGTAATTGCCCTAATCATTCACCTGTATATTTAAAAAAGAATATATGTAACCTTTATTTAACTAGGCAAGTCATTTAAGAACAAATTCTTATTTACAATGATGGCCTACCAAAAGGCAAAAGGCCTCCTGCGGGGACAGGGGATTAAAAAATATATATATAAATATAGGACAAAACACACATCACGACAAGGGAGACACCGCAACACACATCACGACAAGGGAGACACCACAACACAAAATAAAGAGAAACATAAGACAACAGCATACAATGGCAGCAACACATGACAACACAGCATGGTAGCAACACAACACAACATGACAACAACTTGGTAGCAACACAACATGGCAGCAGCACACCATGGTAGCAGCGCAAAACATGGTACAAACATTATTGGGCACAGACAAGAGCACAAAGGGCAAGAACAATACATCACACGAAGCAGCCACAATTGTCAGTAAGAGTGTCTATGATTGAGTCTTTGAACGAAGGGATGGAGATAAAACTGTCCAGTTTGAGTGTTTGTTGCAGCTCGTCCAGTCGCTAGCTGCTGCGAACTGAAAAGAGGAGTGACCCAGGGATATGTGTGCTTTGGGGACCTTTAACAAAATGTGACTGGCAGAACGGGTGTTGTACAGTGCCTTGCAAAATAATGGTGTTTTTCCTATTTTGTTGCATTGCAACAAATTAGTTAAATAAAGTCCACCTGTGTGCAATCTAAGTGTCACATGATCTCAGTATATATACACCTGTTCTGAAAGTCCCCAGATTCTGCAACACCACTAAGCAAAGGGCACCACCAAGCAAGCAACGCCATAAAGACCAAGGAGCTCTCCAAACAGGCCATGGACAATGTTCTGGAGAAGTACAGATCAGGGTTCAGTTATAAAAACATATCAGAAACATCCCACGGTGCACTATTAAATCCATAATTTAAAAATGGAAAGAGTATGGCATCAACAACAAACCTGCCAAGAGAAGGCCGCCCACCAAATCTCACAGATCAGACAATGAGGGCATTAATCAGAGAGGCATTAAAGAGACCAAAGATAACCCTGAAGGAGCTGCAAAGCTCCACAGTGGAGATTGCAGTATCCGTCCATAGGACCACTTTAAGCCGTACACTCCACAGAGCTGGGCTTTACGGAAGAGTGGGCAGAAAAAAGCCATTGCTTAAAGAACAAAATAAGCAAGCATGTTTGGTGTTTGCCAAAAGGCATGTGGGAGACTCCCCAAACATATGGAAGAGGTACTCTGGTCAGATGAGACTAAAATGTAGCTTTTTGGCCATCAAGGAAAATGCTATGTCTGGCGCAAACCCAACACCTCTCATCACCCCGAGAACACCATCCCCACAGTAAAGCATGTTGGTGGCAGCATCATTGTTTTTCATCAGCAGGGACTGGGAAACTGGTCAGAATTGAAGGAATGATGGATGGCTCTAAATACAGGGAAATTCTTGAGGGAAACCTGTTTCACTCTTCCAGAGATTTGAGACTGGGACGGAGGTTCACCTTCCAGCAGGATAATAACCCTAAGCATGCTGCTAAAGCAACACTCCAGTGGTTTAAGGGGAAACATTTAAATGTCTTGGAATGGCCTAGTCAAAGCCCAGACCTCAATCCAATTGAGAATATGTGGTATGATTTAAAGATTTCTGTACACCAGTGGAACCAATCCAACTTGAAGGAGCTGGAGCAGTTTTGCCTTGAAGAATGGGCAACAATCCCAGTGGCTAGATGTGCCAAGCTTATAGAGACATACCCCAAGAGACTTGCCGATGTAATTGCTGCAAAAGGTGGATCTACAAAACATTGACTTCGGGGGGGGTGAATACTTATGCACGCTCCAGTCTTCAGTTTTTTTTGTCTTATTTCTTCTTTGTTTCACAATAAAAAAATATTTTGCATCTTCAAAGTGGTAGGCATGTTGTGTAATTCAAATGATACAAAGCCCCCCCAAATCTTTTTTAAGATTCTCGAGCCACTCGAGAGCACACTTACCTGCCGATCTAAAGATTACGTCTCCGTAATATAGCATGGGTAGGATGGTCATCTGAATCAGGATTAGTCTGGCAGCTGGAGTGAAAGAGGAGCAATTACGATAGAGGAAACCAAGTCTGGATTTAACCTTAGCTTTGATATGTGCTGAGAGAAGAACAGTGTATCGTCTAGCCATACTCCCTAGTACTTGTATGAGGTGACTACCTCAAGCTCTTAACCCTCAGAGGTAGTCATCACACCTGTGGGCAGAGGGGCTTCTTCTTACCAAACCACATTACCTTTGTTTTGGAGGTGTTCAGAACAAGGTTAAGGGCAGAGAAAGCTTGTTGAACACTAAGAAAGCTTTGTAGTAGAGCGTTTAACACAAAATCTGGGGAGGGGCCAGCTGAGTATAAGACTATCATTTGCATATAAATGGATGAGAGAGCTTCCTACTGCCTCTATGTCGTTGATGTAAATTGAGAAGAACATTAACCTTGGTGATAGGCAGTAGCTGAGACAGCATATGTTCTGACTTTATACACTGCACTCTTTGAGAGAGGTAGTTAGCAAACCAGGCCAAAGACCCCTCAGAGACACCAATACTCCTTAGCCAGCCCACAAGAACGGAATGGTCTACCCTATCAAAAGCTTTGGCCAAGTCAATAAAAATAGCAGTACAACATAGCTTAGAATCAAGGGCAAAGGTGACATCATTGAGGATCTTTAAGGTTGCAATGACACATCCTTAACCTGAGCGGAAACCAGATTGCATATCAGAGAGAATACTATAGACATCAAGAAAGCCAGTCAGTTGATTATTGACAAGTTTTTCCAACACTTTTGATAAACAGGGCAAAATAGAAATTGGCCAATAACAGATAAGATCAGCTCAATCTCCCCCTTTAAATAAAGGATACACTGGGGCTGCCTTCCAAGCAATGGGAAACTCTCCAGAGAAGAGAGAGGTTAAAAAGGTCAGAGATAGGCTTGGCGATGATAGGGGCAGCAACTTTAAAGAAGAAAGGTTCTAAACCATCTGACCCAGATGGTTGTTTGGGGTCAAGTTAAAGGAGCTCCTTTAGCACCTCGAACTCAGTGACTGCCTGCAGCAGGAAACTTTGTAGCGGGGCAGGGGAAAAAGAGGGAGGAGCATCAGGGCTAGTCACATTTGAAGGGTTGGGAAATGAGGAAATGTTGGACGGTCAAGGAGGTATGGCTGAGTCAAAAAGGAATCCTGACTTAATGAAGTGGTGATTAAAGAGCCCAGACATGTGCTCTTTGTCAGTAAAAACCACATCAACATTAACTTCTTGGGGTTAGACCCAAAGAGAGAGAACTGCTCCTTAAAAAAGTAACTAACTTTGGCCTTCCATATAGCCTGAGTGCACTTATTTCTCATTTGCCTGAATGGGAGCCAGTCAGCCTGAGTATGCGTGTGCCGAGTCTTTTGCAAAATTGAATTCTTGAGGTGGAGTAACTCCGCAAGATCACGGTCGAACCAGGGCCTGAACCTGTTCTTAGTTCTTATTTCTTTATGGGGGCGTGTTTGTTAACAATACCACTGAAAATATCAAAAAATAAGTACCAATCATCTTCGACAGAGGGGATCAAGCAGATTCTATAGCAATTTACAGAGGCCAGGCCATGAAGGAAGGCTTGCTCATTACACTTTTTTAGCAAGCGTCTATGACAAATCCGGACAGGTCGTTTCACTGAGCAGCCATTACGAACACAGGCCGTAAAACAGTGATCACTAATGTCATTACAGAAAACACCAGACTGATACCTATCAGGATTATGTGTGAGGATAACATCAAGGAGAGTAGCATTTTCTGTGTGTTTGGAGTCATACCCTGAGAAAGATTTAGGTTGTCCCATAGCTTTAGAACTTGGTCAGGTGGTTTTAACATGTCCCAGTTTAGGTCACATAGCAGGACAAATTCAGACTTAATGTAAGGGGCCAGGAGAGAGCTTAGGGCAGTTAGGGTACAGGCCAGTGTGGATGGAGGACGATAACACCCAGCAACAGTCAACAAAGTGCTGTTTGAAAGTTTAATGCTTAAAACCAGCACATCAAATTGTTTGCGGACAGACTTGCTGGAGACAACTGAGCACTGAAGGTGTTCCTTGGTAAAGATTGCCACTCCACCACCTTTGGAAGATCTATCTTTCCGAAAAGGTTATAACCAGAAAGTTTAACATCTGTGTTTAAAACACTCTTCCTTAACCACATCTCAGTAATGACCAACACATCTGGATTGGAGCTGTGAACCCACACTTTCAATTGATCCATTTTAGGTATTAAGCTTCTAGTGTTAACGTGCAGAAAACCAAGGCTGTTACGAGAGCAGAAATCAGTGAAGCAGATATCAGAGCACAAGTCAGAATTGGGGCTAGCAACAGTAGATGGGCCAGGGTATACATGCACATTTCCAGATATCATCAACACTAATACAGTCAGGGCACAGCAGAGGACAAGGAGAGCTCTGCAGTGTTGATTTATGACATTTGATTGTATATTAGATAGCAACAAGATCATATTGTACAGCAATTTCGTCAGATAACATGAATACAAAGCCGGCGAGAGGTGGTTAGAATAGGATGGGAGGCCAAGAGTCCGTGTAACTAACAGAGAATAAGACTCCTGAGTGTGGGTAAACAAGCATGTTCATAGGCAACAAAGCATACAGGAGTCATGAGGCAAAAAGCATAACGCACAGTCACTCGCCCCAACAGTGCCTGTGCTGAAGGCAAGCGAAAGCTCGGGAGAGAGGGCGAGTGTGTCGTGGGTATCTGTACCAGACAGGGGGAGACAGGCCAGGGCAGACGGTGAACAGATCGTCAGGTGGAATCCAAGCAGCAATGCAGCAGGCAACGGGAGTAGGTGTCACACCCACTTGGGAGAATCTTTTTTCTGGGGGCAGATTCCTTGTACAAAATGCCAGGGGATGGTCTCTGAAAAGCGGGAGAGAGCTTCAATTTGGGTGGGGTAGGCTGTAGGCTGTGAGACTCTCCTGCCATTGTTGGGCTCGAAAGCTCTCACTTCACACCTTAGTGCTAATTGAAGTTGTATCTGTTCTGTCCTAGCAAGCTTGGTAGCCTTAACTTAGCGTTCAATTCTTCTAAAGTAAAATATATCACTGGAATGTATTTTTCTTTTTGGCTTTCAAAATAGCTTCAGACTAAATATTACTCACTCAGTTCCAGGTTGGATGGTGTTTTCAGGTTTCTGTCATTTGTTTGCCAGAGCAGTAGCAGTATAGCTTGTGAATAGGAGTCTTTGGTAGTAGGAATCCTTCCAGGTAATTTTGTCCAAAAGCAGGTTGTAGGTTTGGAGTTTTGATTTGAAGTGAATGTTATGTTGTGGAGGACAGTGTCCTTGCCAAAAAATCTATCTTTTTTTTTTACCTCTACTGCCTCAGAAACCCGGATCCGGGAGCACCCCCCACCCCCCACACACTGATTAGCATAGCTAGCATAGCTTCACAAGTAGATAGTAGCATCTAAATATCATTAAATCACAAGTCCAAGACACCAGATGAAAGATACAGATCTTGTGAATAAAGCCACCATTTCAGATTTTTAAAATGTTTTACAGGGAAGACAAAATATGTAAATCTATTAGCTAAACACGTTAGCAAAATACACCACTATTCTAACTCCATCAGTTTCTTACTCCTTCAGGTGCTATCACCAATTCGGCTCAACTAAGATATTGATAGCCACTAACCAAGAAAAAACCTCTTCAGATGACAGTCTGATAACATATTCATGGTATAGGATAGTTTTTGTTAGAAAAAAGTGCATATTTCAGGTAGAAATCACAGTTTACAATTGCACCGACCATCACAAATCGACTAGAATTACTAGATAGAGCAACGTGTATGACCAATTTACTCATCATAAAACATTTCATAAAAATAGACAAAGCATAGCAATGGAAAGACCCAGTTCTTGTGATTTCAGACCATATTTCAGATTTTCTAAGCGTTTTTCAGCGAAAACACAATAAATCGATAAGTTAGCATACCACATGTGCAAACGTTACCAGAGCATCGATTCCAGCCAAAGAGCGCTATAACGTAATCACCGCCAAAATATATGAATTTTTTCACTAACCTTCTCAGAATTCTTCCGATGACACTCCTGTAACATCATTTTACAACATACATATACAGTTTGTTCGAAAAGGTGCATATTTAGCCATACAAAACCGTGGTTATACAATGGAAATAGTCACAACTCAAGCCTCAAAATGAGGAACGTCAGCTTTCAGAGTGATCTAGTTTAATCGAAAGCTAATCATATACTTGACTAAAAAATACAGGGTTGACAGGAATCGAAAGACAAATTAGTTCTTAATGCAACCGCTGATTTACATTTTTAAAATTATCCTTACTTTTCAATACAGGGTTCGCCAAGTGAAGCTATACCAAACAAAATGGCGAAATATGCGTTTAAAATATTTCGACAGAACAGCGATTTATCATATTAAATATTGCTTACTTTGAGCTGATCTTCCATCAGATTCTTGGGCAATGTATCCTTTCTATGTTATAAACGTCTTTTGGTCGATAGATGTCCTCTGTCCTTCGAAATGTCCACCACCAACGACCGACACCCCGAAACGTTTCCAAAGCTAAAAAGTGCACGACAAATAAATTCCTCAGAATCGCACTAAACGGATATAAATTGCTATAAAACGGTTCAAATTAACTACATTATGATGTTTTTAACAACTATAATGACTGAAAACATGACCGGAGAACTAGAACTAGTTACATAACGATTTGGAATGAGGCAGGTCCGAAGTCCATCTTCCTTGTGGCGCGCGGAGAGAGAGAGGGGTCATCCCACGTTTTGTGGTTTTATATGGGCTGGGATTGTGCAATAGACTCCATTCAAAACGTGATGACGTACAGACACCCAGAGGAAGACGTAGGCAGTGTCGGTTTCTTCATAGCATTCACTGTCGCCTTAAAAACAGACTCCAGATCAGGGGTAAAAATTTCTGGAATCTGACCCCTGTCATGAAAAGTGCTGTAGATATTGTTCTGTACCACTCAGAGACAAAATTCCAACTTCTATAGAAACTAGAAGGTGTTTTCTATCCAATAATAACAATAATATGCATATTGTACGATCAAGAATTTAGCACGAGGCAGTTTAATTTGGAGACCCAAATATGCTAATGCGGAACAGCACCCCCTATAGTTCCAAGATTAAACATGCAGAAAAATGCAGAGGCTCATATACAGCTGTGTGTCTCTCTCTCTCCCCCCTAGTGCATAAACTGAGGTTAACATATTATACATACAGTGCATTTGGAAGTATTCAGACCCCTTGACTTTTTTCACATTCTGTTACGTTACAGACTTATTCTAAAATTGATTAAATTGTTTATTTCCCCCTAATCAATCTACACATAATATCCCATAATGACAAAACAAAAACTGATTTTTAGACATTTTTGAAATATAACATTTATATAAGTATTCAGACCCTTTACTCAGCACTTTGTTGAAGCACCTTTGGCAGCGATTACAGCCTCAAGTCTTCTTGGGTATGACGCTACAAGCTTGGCTCACCTGTATTGGGGGAGTTCTCCCATTCTTCTCTGCAGATCATCTCAAGCTCTGTTAGGCTGGATGGGGAGATCATTGTGACTAGGCTACTGGTATCCAATCTAGGCCTAGGCCTACTCATCATAGCAGGAATTGTATTTTAATGTTTGTCTGCAAATGCAACGACAGTTGCATGTGCTTTATTATTAAGGATAATTCTTCAGTGCTGGTCATGTGTTTCAACCAGAGCTCCGGGAAGATGTTTTGAGTAGGCGCAGGGGGTGAACACCCCTTAACCTAACCCTTCCCACAGCTATGGTGAAAAATCAGGAAAATGATGAAATGATGAATACTAGCCCTAGGCTTTGGGTCAGCCAATGAATCAATACACATGTCCTAGACAAGACAAATGGTTCCATGCCTTTTTCATTACATATTGACTTTCAACATGTCAATATATGGCCACTAAATCATGAGACGAGGCCACTGGGGCAGAGTTTTCCCTGATCTTGTAGTTGGCCAACCTAACCAATTCCGGACCCATGTTGTAGCATATGACATAATAAATCAGATGTAAAGAAATGGCCTTATTTGGGCTATGATGGGACCTGACAATTTGTCTAAAAAAGGTACTTATACAGTATGGCATCACTATTGTGTTGATTGACAAAGCAAAAACAGGTTTTTAGAATTTTTGCAAATTTATAAAGATAAAAACAGAAACACATTATTTACATAAGTATTCAGACCTTTTGCTATGAGACTTGGAATTGAGCTCAGGTGCATCCTGTTTCCATTAACAAAAAAAACAATGATCAAAATGGGACAAACAGAACAAGCCAAAGAACGGAAGGTCATAAGACACATTGATACAGACAGGAAATTAAGTATTGTTGCTAGAACGGGGTAACGGAGCTGGAAACACGGCTAGAACGGGGTAACGGAGCTGGAAACACGGCTAGAACGGGGTAACGGAGCTGGAAACACGGCTAGAACGGGGTAACGGAGCTGGAAACACGGCTAGAACGGGGTAACGGAGCTGGAAACGCGGCTAGAACGGGGTAACGGAGCTGGAAACGCGGCTAGAACGGGGTAACGGAGCTGGAAACGCGGCTAGAACGGGGGTAACTATTTTCAGGTCTCTCCAGAGATGTTCGATCGGGTTCAAGTCCGAGCTCTGGCTGGGCCACTCAAGGAGACTTGTCCCGAAGCCACTCCTAAGTTGTCTTGGCTGTGGGCTTAGGGTTGGTGTCCTGTTGGAAGGTGAACCTTCATCCCAGTCTGGGGTCCTGAGAGCTCTGGAGCAGGTTTTCATCAAGCATCTCTTTGTACTTTGCTCCGTTCATCTTTCCCTCGATCCTCACTAGTCTCCCAGTACCTGCCGTGAGAAAAACATCCCAACAGCATGATGCTGCCACCACCATGCTTCACCGTAGGGATGGTGTCAGGTTTCCTGCAGACGGCACGCTTGGCATTCAGTCCAAAGAGTTCAATCTTTGTTTCATCAGACCAGGGAATCTTGTTTCTTATGTTCTGAGAATCTTTAGGTGCCGTTTGGCAAACTCCAAGAGGGCTGTCATGTGCCTTTTATTGAGGAGTGTCTTCCATAAAGGCCTGATTGGTGGAGGGCTGCAGAGATGTTTGTCCTTCTGGAAGATTATCCCATCTCCACAGAAGAACTCTGGAGCTCTATCAGAGTGACCATTGGGTTCTTGGTCACATCCCTGACGAAGACCCTTCTCCCCCGATTGATCAGTTTGGCCGGGCAGCCAGCTCTAGGAAGATTCGTGGTGGTTCCAAACTTCTTCCATCTAAGAATGATGGATGCCACAGTGTTCTTGGGACCTTCAATGCTGCAGACATTTTTTGGGACCCTTCCCTAGATCTGTGCCTCAACACAATCCTTTCCCGGAGCTCTACAGACAATTCCTTCGACTTCATGGCCTGGTTTTTGATCTGACATGCAATAATTGAATTTACAGCAGGTGGACTCCAATCAATTTGTAGAAACATCTCAAGGGTTGTTAATGGAAACAGGATGCACCTGAGCTCAATTCCAAGTCTCATAGCAAAAGGTCTGAATACTTATGTAAATAATGTGTTTCTGTTTTTATCTTTATAAATTTGCAAAAATTCTAAAAACCTGTTTTTGCTTTGTCAATCAACACAATAGTGATGCCATACTGTATAAGTACCTTTTTTAGACAAATTGTCAGGTCCCATCATAGCCCAAATAAGGCCATTTCTTTACATCTGATTTATTATGTCATATGCTACAACATGGGTCCGGAATTGGTTAGGTTGGCCAACTACAAGATCAGGGAAAACTCTGCCCCAGTGGCCTCGTCTCATGATTTAGTGGCCATATATTGACATGTTGAAAGTCAATATGTAATGAAAAAGGCATGGAACCATTTGTCTTGTCTAGGACATGTGTATTGATTCATTGGCTGACCCAAAGCCTAGGGCTAGTATTCATCATTTCATCATTTTCCTGATTTTTCACCATAGCTGTGGGAAGGGTTAGGTTAAGGGGTGTTCACCCCCTGCGCCTACTCAAAACATCTTCCCGGAGCTCTGGTTGAAACACATGACCAGCACTGAAGAATTATCCTTAATAATAAAGCACATGCAACTGTCGTTGCATTTGCAGACAAACATTAAAATACAATTCCTGCTATGATGAGTAGGCCTAGGCCTAGATTGGATACCAGTAGCCTAGTCACTGCAGGTTAGAAAGTTATTTAACTCACGACTGTTTTCAAAAAGGTATTTTGTACAGAGCATACTTTTGGGTCAGCCCAAGGGGTCAAAATGGTGTCCTTTTATGAATGCATTTCATGCAACTATACAGTACTTCCGTTTTACAGACTGGTGACATTAGCAGAATATGTTTAAATACCACAAAAAATACCGAAATGACAGGCTACTTTGATACTGACCAAATGAGATCAATCGAAACAACCTTGTCTTGAATGTAACCAATAACTCCGGTTTACAAAAAGATGGGAGACGAACATATTGTACAATATGACATCAATCAAGACTAATTATATAATTTTGGCAATTTTAATAACATTTACCAGGAGGTGCTGCAGCATCTCCAACACCGCTACTTCCCGTCGCTATGAATTGTAGGCTTTGGTTTCAGCCTAGAACTAACAAGAAATATACTGTCGGTATTACAAGCAGAAGGATAAGATTATTATATGACCCCGTGTTACTAGTCTTTGATCTCTGTGACCTCTAGGTATAATGTCATTTCTTTTACTTTTTAAGTCAATCCCCTGATTGAATTAAATGATTTTCTGAACTGAGGGCAAGGGCAATTAAATATGAACCAATCTTTTTCACACCCTCAGTATTTGAAATTGAATTCAATGAGTGAAATAATTTTGACATGTACAAATGCACTGAATTCAAGGATTTTACATTCTAGGGTTCCTAGAGTGATTTGTTTCCATTTCCACCCCTGCACACCACCACCATGTTCACCATGTTTAACTGTTGCCATGAGGATTGACCCTGATCACGTGAGACTTCATGAGAAATGTTTTTCTGGTTGTCTCTGCAAAAGTTGAATGAGAAAAGACCCTTTGTGTTTCCAGAGCTGCTCGAAGTGGCTTCACATACAGTGTCTTGAACAGATTATGGGCAAGTTACAAGACAAATAACAAGAGGTCCTACTGTGTCAAGGAGTTAGACTAACATAAACATCTTATAGGACTGCATTGGGTTTCATGAGTGTTCAACAGGGGTATCGCTCCATGTCGCGAGGAAGGTATGAGGACTTTAGAGAGATTGAGAAAGAGATTGATGGACATTTAAAGCAGTTAGAGTGAGAGATGGAGAGTGAGGATGATAATGAGAGGGGAAAAGAGTGAGTCAGAAAATGAAAGAGCAAGTCAGAGGAACAAGTTAGAGAGAGAGGGTGGGGGAGGGAGAAAGAAAGAGAGAAAGAGGAGGGGTTTTAAGACTGCCTCTCAATGAGGTACCAGTGAGGATAGGCGGTCACTCACACACACCACCACCCACACTCGCTCAGTCAGTCATTGAAGACAGAGATGGCTAAGCAAAGTTGACCATTGGACCCTAGACTTCTTGTAAGTCAACATCCGGACGTTGATCATTCCCTCATTCGGATTGTCACTCCTTTCCTTCTCTTTGCTCTTCATCATTATGCACATCAAGTGGGAAATAATCTCATCTTCACCAAAGACAGGAACTCTGCTCCAATGACTCTAAAAGTGGACTCTACTCTGTTCTACTTGCCTAGGTCAGCCAGATGAACACACACAAACCAGCCCACAAAGCCAAGGTAGGTCCCCTACTCTGGAACCTGGGCATTTTGAGGTACTGGTATCACTCCAAAATGTTTTGTTAACGGTAATAACTGATGGGCCTACTATAACAATTGTATTTTATTAAGCCATTGACGCATGTGTGAATTTGACAAGACAGTTATTTAATTGTATTAATCTGAGTAATTTACTGCAGTAGCCCAGGCAATGCACAGAGTGGTTACTGTTACTGTGAAGTATTTAGTCTGTAACGTGATAACCAGATGTCTAGCCAGTAGATTTTAGGGAAGTGACAATAAATAGCGTTTTTTCTTCATGTAATGAGCCCGGGACACGTCACAGGTTTATGAAACAACTTCTGTGGCGCAGCTAGAACACACAGTACCACACTCAAAACATCTAAGAGGACATAAGTGTCTTTTAAAATGTAAATTCTTGACTCACTAACTCAGCTCTTCTTGTTGGTTCTTTGAGCTGCTAGTTTGTGTAACTATTTTAACGCTAGAAAGTCATACGTTTAGTTGTTTTATAGATGAACACGTGGGGCCGTACTGAGGGGGGGGGGGGGGGGGGGGAGTAAAATCACAGTTGGGGTGCCCGGTTTAAGGACATAGTAGATAACAAGTTGTAGCGTCCCTAAACACTGCTCCACTATCCAGAACTCAAGATGTCATTGTATATGGGTCATTTTGCAACTACGGGCACTTTTGGCATGTCATATTTAAAATAAAATGTTTCTTAAAAAATACTTTCATCTAAATAAATACTTTCCTCATTTTACCAGGAGCCATAACCTGGTATTGGCTGTGACCATTATATTCAACAATAGATGGAATTTACTTCTGCAAATGTTATTACCATCACATCACAAAACCATCATAAAATCACAAACAACATGTGGTTTGGGATTATTTGGTTTACCTGTCAATAGGATTTGTCACGATCACATTTAGAAATAATTATTTAAATTCCTTAATTGCATAAATATGGCTGTTTGCTGCCTGTGTTTGTATACCTGCACGGCAGCTACAGTACCATAAACAATGCAATTACCTGTCGAAATGGTGATGGACTTACTCCTTTTTAAGTTGATCTGTTGAGAACAAGTGCTTTACACTTGATGAAGAGAGGAGTGTGATATTTAATGTGTACATATATTTTTTTATTCGGACGTATTTGTAGATTGTGGTGGTAAAGACCGTTGGGCAATAACGACGGGATAATGTTGTTAAAAATAACTTTGTGGAAATGGGTATTTACAATATGATCGATTGTTATAAAAACAGTAAAAGATTATGCGATGAGCAATGTTGAGCAGGGGTTTACCCATTTTATACAAAAGTTATACAAAAAGTCATTCTTTTCTGATGGCAATAACCTGGAAATTGTCATTACCGACCCTATTTGTGGGGGTAATGACAGTGTTTTAATGACAATTTGCAAATTTGGGGGATTTAACTACCAGGTTTACTTTGTTAATATGATCAGCTTCCATTTGATAAACTCCAACCACAATAGAATGAGATGTATCCTTCCAAATAGAGGACGATCTAGATGACTTACAACCGTTTGACACATACTTTACTTGGAGGTGGATATATAATATAATATATTATATGTCATATCCTTGTTCTTCACTGTCACTTCCCAGTTCTTGTGTGACTTGATATGTACAATTTTGAAAAAGTAGAGTGTGATGGTAATGATTCAATACTGTGGGACAAATTCGGAAAAACGGTATTTCGTGGAATACGATAGATTTAGTGCTTATGCACTTTGAACATTAACTTTAAAAAATGTTCATGTTTAAATACATTGAAGAAGTTCAAAAGTCATGTTCTGGGCCAAGTGCCTTGTCAATGCAAAACAGTAAAATGTATGGTTATGTTAGGGTCCACTTGTAGAATAATAGTGAAGACATCAAAACTATGAAGTAACACATGGAATCATGTATAACCAACAAGCCAACCTTTGCCTTGATGACAGCTTTGCACACCCTTGGCATTCTCTCAACCAGCTTCACCTGGAACGCTTTTCTAACAGTCTTGAAGGAGTTCAAACATATGCTGAGCACTTGTTGGCTGCTTTTCCTTCACTCTGCGGTCCAACTCATCCCAAACCATCTGAATTGGGTGGAGGTCGGGTGATTGTGGAGGCCAGGTCATCTGATGCAGCACTCCATCACTCTCCTTCTTGGTCAAATAGCCCTTACACAGCCTGGTGGTGTGTTGGGTCATTGTCCTTTTGAAAAAAAGTATAGTCCCAATAAGCACAAACCAGATGGGATTGTGTAATGCTGCAGAATGCTGTGGTAGCCTTGCTGGTAAAGTGTGCCTTGAATTCTAAATAAATCACAGTGTCCCAGAAAAGCACTACACCATCACACCTCCTCCTCCATGCTTCACGGTGGGAACCACACATGCGGAGATCATTCGTTCACCTATTCTGCATCTCACAAAGACACTGCGGTTGGAACCAAAAATCTCAAATTTGGACTCAGATTTACACCTGTCAAATGTCCATTGCTCCTGTTTCTTTACCCCAAGCAAGTCTCTTCTTCTTACTGGTGTCCTTTAGTAGTGATTTCTTTGCAGCAATTCGACCATGAAGGCCTGTATCATGCAGTCTCCTCTGAACAGTTGATGTTGATATGTGTCTGTTACTTGAACTCTGATGCATTTATTTGGGCTTCAATTTCTGAGGCTGGTAACTCTGATGAACTTATCCTCTGCAGCAGAGGTAACTCTGGGTCTTCCTTTCCTGTAGCGGTCCTCATTAGAGCCAGTTTCATCATAGTGCTTGATGGGTTTTGTGACTGCACTTTCAAAGTTCTTGAAATTTTCCGGATTGACTGACCTTCATGTCTTAAAGTAATGATGGACTCATTTCTCTTTGCTTATTTGAATTGTTCTTGCCATAACATGGACTTGTTATTATACCAAATAAGGCTATCTTCTTTATACCACCCCTACCTTGATTATATCAAATGCATTAAGAAGGAAATAAATTCCACAAATGAACTTTTAACAAGGCACACCTGTTAATTGAAATGCATTCCAAGTGACTACCTCATGAAGCTGGTTGAGAGAATGCCAAGATTGTGAAAACCTGTCATCAAGGCAAAGGGTGGCTACTTTGAAGAATCTCAAATATAAAATATACTTCGATTGGTTTACCACTTTTTTGGTTACTACATGATTTCATATGTGTTAATTCATAGTTTTGAGGTTGTCGCGTAGAGTAGTCCAGAAAGCTGCACAGAATAACCTACAGTAACCTCTATCAAATAAAAAGATAGCGTAGCCGCAAAAGTACTGAATCCGGAAGAGAAACAACAGTACTGCCACCAAAATAATACATTATGGGACAGCTATAATCAATGCTGCCCCATCAACAGCTCAATCCAAAATGGTCCCCCCTTGAACTGAAAGAGAGGCTCCTTTTGTAGGGGAAGACCCTCCCATCAGAACATACCAAACACTAATTAATAAAGCAATTACCATAAAAGCCTAAATTTTCAACTCAGCTAAACATCATGAATTATATACATTGCACCTTTGCAATTCGTTTCTCATGATACAATATAACACATTTGCAAAATCTCAGCTCTACTGACATGGTGTCTTCCAATACGCCCAATCACATGAATGAGCCATTCGGAACAGGCACTACAAAGCCATCCCGATTGCCCTGGTCCTTATCCGAGCATACCCGGAAGCTACAGAGACGGAGAGAGCGGAACAGAACCAAACAAACAGCACGCTCATCCGTAACATTGATAAGTACAGTAAACGTTGCTTAAATTAAACATGAACGCTTAAACATGAATAACAAACTGTTACTCACAGGAGGTAAGAATAAAGTGTGTAATGTAGGTATTAAGATAGCAAAGTTAACTTGTGTGTCGACGCACATTGCTAACGGAGCTGATAATGGAGCAGGGAGGGGGTGATGCGTTTACCAAATGCTGCCCGCGGCCAGTGACGGACTTGTCCATCACAGATGTCTTCACTATTATTCTCCAATGTAGAAAATAAAGAAAAACCCTTGAATGAGTAGGTGTGTAAAAACTTTTGACTGGTATTGTATATCAAACTAAATCAAAACCTGGGACACAGAAAAGCCTGTAGTTGTAATATCGCCGATATAGGACCTGCTGAGACTAAAGTTGTCACATTTTAGATGGCTGAAACCAGACAGGAATAAGAGTATTCCAATGGCATGACTACATCTATGGGATGAATCAGAGATTTGCATGAAAAGTTGAAACATTTTCCACAATCTGGTGTCTGTTACTGTGACTGAATATGGGAATTCTGCCTGAATGCTTAAAAAAGCATTTCTCGCTAACATTTTCACAGAGAAGATGACTGATGAGCATTATGATTGACTGAGTAATCTCCTCCTTTATTTGTATTTTTAATTTTTTTATTTTTTAGGATCCCCATTAGCCAACGCCAATGGAGGCAGCTAGTCTTACTGGGGTCCGACATATAATGAAAAAGACATTACAGACAAGAGACGTTACAATTTACATACATTTAAAACATTAACTTTATGGAGTGTGGTGCCAAAAAAGCAAAGAGTCTCTTTACTATGGACAGACCTCTCCCCATCTTCACAACCATATAATCTATATGTTTTGACAATGACAGTTTACAATCTAATATAACACCAAGTAATTTAGTCTCCTCAACTTCCACACCATTCATTACCAGATTCAGCTATGGTCTAGAACATAGGGAATGATTTGTACCAAATGTCATGCTCTTAGTTCTCGAGATGTTCAAGACCAGTTTATTACTGGCCACCCATTCCAAAACAGACTGCAACTCTTTGTCTTCACACTTTTCATGTTTGACAGAGAAACTTCCATTAAAAGAAAACCCTCTGAGTTCTATTAGATAGATTGCTCCACGATATCGCTGAGGTTGAAAAGCCATAACGCATAAGCTGTATCATCAAATGAATTATCTAAGTGAGTCTCAGAAATGGCTAATATATTAATGTTATCTGATGTTAGCAAGTTATTGATTTCATGAACTTTATTTCTAAGGCTACATATGTTAATATGGGATATTTTTAGCCCTTTCCTGGGTAGCTTATCAGAGATATAAGTAATATAAAAAAGAGCAAACAAAGCAAGATAAAAAAATATACATTCAGCAGTTCATTAATCAGTTGGTGTGTGTGCTGTAGAGTTAAAGCTACGAACCTATTGGGCTGGCTCTCTTACCCAATCCAGGCTTTTTGGAGGGAGGATGGACAATGAGCCTGTCATAGCCAATGTAAGCAATGTCCCTAAGCTCTCTGGTCCCTCGAGATAATGTGAGTTCTCAGTCATTGTTATGATGGATTCACATACAGAACTGGTGTCCTCTCTCAATGACTTACAGATTGCTGTCCTCTTGCCGATCTCCCGTTTAAACTCATCGAGCTGACCCTGGGTAGAACTGTTCTTCAGTTCCTGGACCTCTCTGGTCAGGTCATCCATTATTTTATTAGTTGACTCCACCACCACACTTGAAGCTATTTTCTTGTTGTTGTAACAACTGTTTGTAGAACTATTTTATTTGTTTAAAAGGTCCTTCACCGGTGATAGAGAGACACCACTGTTCTCAACAGTACACCTGCCGGCTTTGGTTTTTGTCATTGTAGCAACGTAGGTTACGCTGTTAATTACTCGTCACAGTTACAGACAGATCAGGTCACAGGGAAGATTAAAAATAACAACAAACAGCAGGGGTCTAGACCGCCACAAGCTCACAACAATTAACGGTCCCAGACACAATGGCTAACTACGTCGCGGACTGCGTTCAAGCCCGTTAGCTTGATAGGCAGCTAGTTAGCAGCTCCTTAGACCCGGCCTTGGTCGGCAGGATCAAGGGAAAGATAGTAGCTGTCCCAGCAACTGATGCGAACCGCGTCACGAAATCAAAACTCAAAAGATAGCTAGCTAGTAAAAAAACTTCTTCAAAATACTTTCAAAAATGTCCAAAACATCAAACTGATCTCTCCCTCGTTCCACATTCAACAGGAAGTGACGACAGCGGCTTTGCGTGTCTAAAAGCCTAGCTAAATGCTTTAGACTTACATTTTATAATGGTAATGGGATTATTATACTTTTTTTGTCTCTCCCTCTCCTTCTCTCGCTCCCTGCACCATTTGATGGAATTCCCTGGCACTGTGGTATGGAACCTGGCTCAAAATGCCCAGACAGAGTGAATTCTGAAACATGCAACAGTGGTAACCCCAATGGAAGGGTATCATGTTCAGACAGTCACATTTTGTGACGCAACATTTTCCAATTAATCTGTTAGTATCTGGGTACAATTGTAAGGACCAACGCCAGGGATGAGAAGCAGGTACGGGAAGTCAAACATTTGATCAGGAACAGACATAAAACAAGACAGGAACAGCGTCAGCACATGGTTATACAAGGACATAAGACAATCAATGCAGAAGCAGGGAACAGAGTGGTGAACCAGACAGATATAGGGAAGGTAATTTTTATTTATTTATTTTATATTTCACCTTTATTTAACCAGGTAGGCTAGTTGAGAACAAGTTCTCATTTACAACTGCGACCTGGCCAAGAATAAAGCAAAGCAGTTCGACACATACAACAACAGAGTTACACATGGAATAAACAAACATGCAGTCAATAATACAGTAGACAGAGTCTATATACAGTGTGTGCAAATGAGGTAAGATAAGGCAGGTAAGGCAATACATAGGCCATGGTGGCGAAGTACCAATTAAACACTGGAGTGATTGATGTGCAGAAGATGAATGTGGAAGTAGAGATACTGGGGTGCAAAGGAGCAAGATAAATAAATAAATAAATAAATATAGTATGGGGATGAGGTAGTTGGATGGGCTATTTACTGATGTGCAGAAGATGAATGTGCAAGTAGAGATACTGGGGTGCAAAGGAGCAAGATAAATAAATAAATAAATAAATAAATATAGTATGGGGATGAGGTAGTTGGATGGGCTATTTACAGATGGCTATGTACTGGTGCAGTGATCTGTGAGCTGCTCTGACAAATGGTGCTTAAAGCTAGTGAGGGAGATCCAGCTTCAGTGATTTTTGCAGTTCGTTCCAGTCATTGGCAGCAGAGAACTGGAAGGAAAGGCAGCCAAAGAGGAATTGGCTTTAGGGGTGACTAGTGAGATATACCTGCTGGAGCGCGTGCTACGGGTGGGTGCCGCTATGGCGACCAGTGAACTTTTATGCCCCGCTATGGCGGGGATTTACCTAGCAGAGACTTGTAGATGACCTGGAGCCAGTGGGTTTGACGACAAGTATGAAGCGAGGGCCAGCCAACGAGAGCGTACAGGTCGCAATAGTAGGTAGTATATGGGGCTCTGGTGACAAAACGGATGGCAAGGTGATAGACGGCATCCAATTTGTTGAGTAGAGTGTTAGAGGCTATTTTGTAAATCACATCGCCAAAGTCGAGGATTGTTAGGATAGTCAGTTTTACGGGGTACGTTCGGCAGCATGAGTGAAGGATGCTTTGTTTTGAAATAGGAAGCTTATTCTAGAGTTAATTTTGGATTGGAGATGTTTAATGTGAGTCTGGAAGGAGAGTTTACGGTCTAACCAGACACCTAGGTATTTATAGTTGTCCACATATTCTAAATCAGAACCGTCCAGAGTAGTGATGCTGGACGGGCGGACAAGTGCGGGCAGCGATCGGTTGAAGAGCATGCATTTAGTTTTACTTGCGTTTAAGAGCAGTTGGAGGCAACAGAAGTAGAGTTGTATGGCATTGAAGCTTGTCTGGAGGTTTGTTAACACAATGTCCAAATGTTTAATAATTTAAAAAAAAATGTTGTGGGGGAGGGGTTGTAGTCACAAACTTGATGTAGTAATTTGTGTGCTATGAATATGGGACAAAATACTTTTTAGTACCTAACATACAGTGAATTTGTCCCAATACTATTGGTCCCTTAAAATGGGGGGACTGTGTATAAAAGGGGTGTAATTTCCAAACAGTTCACCCAATATGGATGAAAATACCCTCAAATTAAAGCTGACAGCCTGCACTTTAACCTCACTGTCCCAAAACATTTGGAGTTCACTCTGTATATATATTAAATTAAATTGAGATTTGTGTCACTGATCTACACACAATACCCCATAATGTCAAAGTAGAATTATGATTTTAGACATTTTTACAAATTAAATAAACATGAAAAGCTGAAATGTCTTGAGTCAGTAAGAATTCAAACTTTTTATTATGGCAAGCCTAAATAGGAGTGAAAATGTGCCTAACAAGTCACATAATAAGTTGCATGGTCTCTCTCTGTGTGCAATTAATGTTTAACATGATTTTTAAATGACTACCCCATTTCTATACCCCAGATATACAATTATCTGTAAGGTCCTTCAGTCGAGCAGTGAATTTCAAGCACAGATTCAAACACCAGGGAGTTTTTCCAATGGTTTGCAAAGAAGGGCACCTATTGGTAGATGGGTAAAAAAACTGACATTGAGTATATCTTTGGGTCAATACACCTATTCACTACAAAGATACATGCGTCCTTCCTAACTCAGTTACTGGAGAGGAAGGAAACCGCTCAGGGATTTCACCATGAGGCCAATGGTGATTTTAAAATGGTTACAGAAGATTAATGGCTGTGATAGGAGATAACTGAGGATGGATCAGCAACATTATAGTTACTCCACAATACTAACCTAAATTACAGAGTGAGAGGAAGGAAGCCTATACGGAATAAAAATATTCCAAAATATGCATCCTGTTCGCAATAAGGCACTAAAGTAAAACTGCAAATAATGTTGCAAGGAAATTAACTACATATCTTGAATACAATGCGTTATGTTTGGGGCAAATCCAACACAACACATCACTGAGTACCACTCTTCATATTTTCAAGCATGGTGGTGGCTACATCATGTTGTGGGTATGCTTGTCATCAGCTAGGACTAGGGAGTTGTTTAACATTTTTTTTTTTTAAATGGAAGAGAGCTAAGCACAGGCAAAATCCTAGAAGAAAACCTTGTTCAGTCTGCTTTCCAACAGACACTGGGAGATAAATTCTCCTTTCAGCATTACAATAGCCTAAAACACAAGGCCAAATATACACTGGAGTTACTTACCAAGACGACATTGAATGTTCCTGAGTGGCCTAGTTACAGTTTTCACTTAAATAGGCTTAAAATTCTATTGCAAGACATTAAAATGGCTGTCTAGCAATGATCATCAACCAACTTGACAGAGCTTGAAGAATAAAAAATCTATAAAATGTGTGTAAATATTGTACAATCCAGATGTGCAAAGCTCTTAGAGACTTACCCAGAAAGACTCACAGCTGTCATCGCTGCCAAAGGTGATTCAAACGCGTATTGACTCGGGGGTGTGAATATTTATGGAAATGACATATTTCTCTATTTTAAAAGCTCTTAGAGACTTACCCAGAAAGACTCACAGCTGTCATCGCTGCCAAAGGTGATTCAAACGCGTATTGACTCAGGGGTGTGAATATTTATGCAAATGACATATTTCTCTATTTTAATACATTTGCTAAAATTTCAAAAGACATGTTTTCCCTTTGTCATTATGCGGTATGGGTGAGAGAAAAACATGTTGTCAATCAATGTTGCATTCGATCTATTGGAACCATTTTTCAAAATGTGGAATAAGTCAAGGGGTATGAGTACTTTCTGAAGGCACAAACTATACAGACTGAGTAACATTTAAACTAACTATCTACTAACCGTAGCTCTAACCCTAACCTTAACCCTTATCCTAACCCTTACTATAAACCTAACCTTAGCAAGCTGTTGCTTATCAATAGATAGTTTGTTGATGGTATGACCATCTCTAGAGCATTTACAGATGAAGCATTTGGACTATCCAAATAAAGTGTGACTGTCGCCCCTCTCTCACATTCCACTTTAGTTTAGTAGGTATCCACTTTAGAAGTGAGCAGTGCAAGAGAATAATTTACCGGTCTTAATTGCAAGTCGAGGGCAGAGGTAATTTCCTCACAAACAATCCTTTAGATAGTAGTGGCCAACTCTTTCTGTTGTCAGGTGTTGAGTGCTGCCATGTTCCCAGAGGTGAATTGTGAACAGACAGGATATGCCTGATGCTGGAGCGAAATAGACCTGCTATTGATCCTTGCAATACAGTGAACATCCCACACCATATTAAGATGTTACATGTTGACAATTATTTTAAAATAAGTCTAATTCATAGTTATTTTGCAAAGGAAAGCTACGAGAAACCTACACGTGTCACGTTCCTGACCTGTTTTCTGTTGTTTTGTATGTGTGTGATGGTCAGGGCGTGAGTTTTGGGTGGGCATTCTATGTTGTGTGTTTCTATGTTGGTTTAGGGTTGCCTGGTATGGCTCTTAATTAGAGGCAGGTGTTTTGCGTTCCTCTAATTAAGAGTCATATTTAGGTAGGTTGTTTCACTGTGTTCGTTGTGGGTGGTTGTTACCTGTCTCTGTGTTTGTGTTCTGCACCAGATAGGTCTGTATCGGTTTTGCACGTTTGTTATTTTGTAAGTTGTTTGTAGTGTTCACTTGTTCTTATAATTAAACATGTTGAGCACTGGCTACGCTGCATTTTGGTCTACTCACTCACCGAAAGAGAGCCGTTACAGAACCACCCACCAAACCAGGACCAAGCAGCGTAGCAACGGGGAGCAGCAGCGGCCCAGTACACAGGACTACTGGACACAGGAGGAATGGTCTTGGGAGATCATGGACGGAAAAGGACCCTGGGGAAGGGTTGGAGAGAATCGCCGCTCTCGGGAGGTGAAGGAGGCAGCCACAGCCCAGGAGCGGTGGATTGAGGAGGCAGCACGTAAGAGAGGCTGGAAGCCCGAGAGGCTCACCCAAAAATTTCTTGGGGGGGGATAAAGGGGAGTGTGGCGAAGCCGGGTTGGATACCTGAGCCAACTCCCCGGGCTTGCCGTGGAGTGAGAGAGCGTCGTACTGGTCAGACACCGTGTTATGCGGTAAAGCGCACGGTGTCCCCAGTACGCGTGCTTAGCCCAGTGCGGGCTATTCCACCTTGCCGCACTGGGAGGGCTAGGTTGGGCATCGAGCCGAGTGCCATGAAGCCGGCCCAACGTATCTGGTCTCCAGTACGTCTCCTCGGGCCGGCGTACATGGCACCAGCCTTACAGGTGGTGTCCCCGGTTCGCCTGCATAGCCCAGTGCGGGCTATTCCACCTCGCCGCACTGGCAGGGCTACGGGGACCATTCAACCTGGTAAGGTTGGGGAGGCTCGGTGCTCAAGAGCACGTGTCCTCCTTCACGGTCCGGTATATCCGGCGCCACCTTCCCACCCCAGCTCAGTACCACCAGTGCCTACACCACGCACCAGGCTTCCAGTGCATCTCCAGAGCCCTGTTCCTCCTCCACGCACTCTCCCTATGGTGCGTGTCTCCAGCCCAGTGCCTCCAGTTCCGGCACCACGCACCAAGCTTCCTGTGCGTCTCCAGAGCCCTGTACGCACTGTTCCTTCTCCCCGCACTCGCCCTGAGGTGCGTGCCCTCAGCCCGGTACCTCCAGTTCCGGTACCACGCACCAGGCCTAGAGTGCGCCACGAGAGTCCAGTGTGCTCTGTTGTTGTTCCCCGCACTAGCCTGAAGGTGCGTGTCCTTAGCCCGGTACCTCCAGTTCCGGTACCACGCACCAGGCCTACAGTGCGTCTCAGCCGGCCAGAGTCTGCCGTCTGCCCAGCGGCGCCTGAACTGCCCGTCTGCCCAGCGGTGCCTGAACTGCCCGTCTGCCCAGCGGCGCCTGAACTGCCCGTCTGCCCAGCGGCGCCTGAACTGCCCGTCTGCCCAGCGGCGTCTGAACTGCCCGTCTGCCCTACGCCGTCTGAACTGTCCGTCTGCCATGAGCCTGCAAAGCCGCCCGTCTGCCATGAGCCTGCAAAGCCGCCCGTCTGCCATGAGCCTACAGAGCCGTCCGCCAGACAGGAGCCGCTAGAGCCGTCCGCCAGACAGGAGCCGCTAGAGCCGTCCGCCAGACAGGAGCCGCTAGAGCCGTCCGCCAGACAGGAGCCGCTAGAGCCGTCCGCCAGACAGGATCAGCCAGAGCCTTCCGCCAGACCGGATCAGCCAGAGCCTTCCGCCAGACCGGATCAGCCAGAGCCTTCCGCCAGACCGGATCAGCCAGAGCCTTCCGCCAGACCGGATCAGCCAGAGCCTTCCGCCAGACCGGATCAGCCAGAGCCTTCCGACAGACCGGATCAGCCAGAGCCTTCCGCCAGACCGGATCAGCCAGAGCCTTCCGTCAGCCCGGATCAGCCAGAGCCTTCCGTCAGCCCGGATCAGCCAGAGCCTTCCGTCAGCCCGGATCAGCCAGAGCCTTCCGTCAGCCCGGATCAGCCAGAGCCTTCCGTCAGCCCGGACCTGCCAGAGTCCCTCAGCCCGGACCTGCCAGAGTCCCTCAGCCCGGACCTGCCAGAGTCCCTCAGCCCGGACCTGCCAGAGTCCCTCAGCCCGGACCTGCCAGAGTCCCTCAGCCCGGACCTGCCAGAGTCCCTCAGCCAGGACCTGCCAGAGTCCCTCAGCCAGGACCTGCCAGAGTCCCTCAGCCAGGACCTGCCAGAGTTCCTCAGCCAGGACCTGCCGCCCCTTATCCCGGTGCTGCCCCTTATCCCGGTGCTGCCCCTTCATTTAGGTGGTTTTAGTTGGAGGGTGGTCATTGGGAGGGGGATACAGAAGCGGGGAGTGACTATGGTGGTGTGGGGACAGCGTCCGGAGCCTGAGCCACCACCGTGGTCAGATGCCCACCCAGACCCTCCTCTGGACTTTGTGCTGGTGCGCCCGGCGTTCGCACCTTGAGGGGGGGGTTCTGTCACGTTCCTGACCTGTTTTCTGTTGTTTTGTATGTGTGTGATGGTCAGGGCGTGAGTTTTGGGTGGGCATTCTATGTTGTGTGTTTCTATGTTGGTTTAGGGTTGCCTGGTATGGCTCTTAATTAGAGGCAGGTGTTTTGCGTTCCTCTAATTAAGAGTCATATTTAGGTAGGTTGTTTCACTGTGTTCGTTGTGGGTGGTTGTTACCTGTCTCTGTGTTTGTGTTCTGCACCAGATAGGTCTGTATCGGTTTTGCACGTTTGTTATTTTGTAAGTTGTTTGTAGTGTTCACTTGTTCTTATAATTAAACATGTTGAGCACTGGCTACGCTGCATTTTGGTCTACTCACTCACCGAAAGAGAGCCGTTACAACACGTTTCAATGCATGCCACCGGAACCATAAGTAACAAACACTTATGGTAAACTATTAGGAATCAAATTCCACCTTATATCATTGCAAAACATACTTAATCAATTAGATACAATATGCAGTTGTTTGCCTTGAAAGAAAGGAAAGGAAATAAGCACATATATTCCATCTGGACATGATTATGTGGAGAACCATCTCCATAAAGTATGTGAAAGTGCCCACGTTTTCCCTGAAACAGTGCCGAATCCCTGCTGGGAGGACTATTACTGCTCTTACCTTGAAGTACACTCCACCAAGAAAAGGAGCCCCCAGGAACCTTTGCATTTCAATATTATTTTCTGAAAATGTTATTTCAAGTTCGGGTTAGAGTTCCATTTTGAACATTTTAAATAAATATTGTTACTGGTATTTACATGATTATCATTGTTATTGTTAATATGAATGTATTATACATTCATATTTTTATATAATCAATAATATTAATCAATATTTAAATATTATCAATATTATATTGTAACAAAATGGTGACTTGTAACATACACTTACAGATATAGGATCTTAATTTGACGAGTATTGCCGTAGCAAAATAATCCTGCAGCAACAGGATTTCAACGTTTAGTCCATAATGTTGCTGAATTGGTGGTTAGGCTATTAGCTGGACATAAGTAGGCTATATGAAAAGTGCAATACTATTTATATAGCCATGTTAGTACAGGTTTTCAGTGAATTTATATAAATCACAAAGCTAGTCTGTATTTTCAGCGGAGAATAAATTTTTTCGCAGTTACAAAAGTGTGATCAAATTAAGATCCTACACTTGTATGTCAGCTTTTAACAAGGCTGTAGAACTGGTCGTGTTCAATCTTAACCTTTAATGACTTTAAAACAGAACACAAGAAAAATAACTACTCTCACAGGTGGCCAAAAAGAACATTATGAAAGCTACTTCTCCAATCTTCGGACAGAATGCCGCCACTAGAATATATATGGTTTAATATAAATACAATTTATCTACTGATAATAAACTAGGAAAACATTTTTATTCAGTGATAGAAAAACCTGTCATTACAAACTCGATTTGCTTCATTTGGACGGCCAGCTAGAGGTGCTGAAAAGGCACTACGCCTCGCTCAAAGTTGAATTGAGGCACAATTCCCAATCCATACGGCTTGCGGGATAACGCAAAATTGATGGGGAGGGCTAAGGGGAGGTGTTGAGATTGATCCTTAAGACTAGCTACATTTCTTTACTTCAGTGGGGCGGCAGGTAGCATAGTGGTTAGAGCCTTGGACCAGTAACCGGAAAGTTGCTGGATCGAATCCCCGAGCTGACAAGGTAAAAATCTGTCGTTCTGAGCAAGGCCACTGCTCCCTGGGCACTGTGGATGTTGATTAAGGCAGAACCCCCGCACCTCTCTGATTCAGAGGGGTTGGGTTAAATGGGAAGACACATTTCAGTTGAATACATTCAGTTGGACAACTGACTAGGTACCCCCCTTTCCTTGACTTGGTTGCTGAGTCTGTGCCTGTCAGGCAAATACACGAGAAAAAAATACATTTTAAATGCTCCGCACGTGCCAGCAAAAAGGATCCTCCAAGAACCCCTCAACTAACCAAAGGTGCAAATAAGAATCCATTGACTAGCAAAGGTTGCCTGTGCACATGTTATTTGTGTCGGGTCACCTCTGTTTACACCAAGGTAAACCGTAATATTATGAAGTTAAATTTGCTACATCAAGTACTTTGTTTCTCTGTCTGGCCCTCTGTAGAGCCTCAGTTCTGTAATAAAGTGAAAAAACAGTACTACGAGCAATTTTGGGCTGTAAGCATCATGACATTTTGATCTAGTATCTATTGTTAGCAGTTAGCTTTTCCAGATGTTTATAACCAGTGTTCTGCAACAGTATGGAATTGGTAGCAGATTGACTAGCTCTTTCCCAGCTCTCAACATGGCCTTCAAAAGTTTGTCATCAAAAACTCAAAAATGTTCTCAAATAGACAGGCCATAAGATGCTATGTAAGAAAAATAGCATGATTTTATTGAATATCAAATTTGAAAACATATTTAAAAAATGTTTCATACCCCTTGTGACTTAGAATTATATTCACGTAATATGATATTAAGTAAGCAAGTGTGGATGAAAGGCACCATTGTGCCTATAATTTTGGAACTCACTATTGAACATTATTGATCAATATTCCTTTATTTTGCTCTCCTTTCACGGTGAGCAACAACACTTTGAGATGTAGCTCCCTGAGCAGTAGTACTGCAGTAGTGGAAAAAATAAGTTGTTGTTGTAGTGCTATCTAGTAATAGTAGTAGTACTGTAGTAGTTTGTAAAAGTAGAAGTAGTATTACCAGAAGTAGTAGCAGCAGTAATAATGGTAATGTAATAATAATGTTATGTCCATTGTAGGCTAGGCATCTGTGCTTCCTCCTCCTCATGTGCTTCCCTTTGGCGTGGGGTGGCGTCCCTGGTCCATGTCGGCACTCTGTGACAAAGGGTCACCTCCTCAACCTCAATTGCCTGGTGAGGACACCTCATACCACACTAAATCATGCAGTAACATCAACAGACTCTACAAACTAAATATCAACTTGAGATACAGTTCATTAAAATCACTCAAACGGTCATAAGTCATGCCTGAATGTATTGACGTTAAGGTTTCCTCCCAAGTTAGACTTATTTTATTGTTCAACGGTTATTTTTTGGACCTTATGTGACCCACACACATAACTACTGAGAACTATATGTGGCAGACGTGAATTCTGTACGGCTGCATGCCTGCTCCTACTTTCCTCCTGGTGAATCATAACTACCCAATTCTACGCTTCTGTTTTAAATTTCAATGTTTGTATCTTTGTTTGCCACGTAGATTGATAACCAGTTGGAGAATGGCTGGTCAATAACCTACGTGTTCACTGAGCGCCAGAGTTTGGTGAGTATTTCCTACTACACTGCAATTACATATTTCACAACAAAACGAGTTTGATTTATGCAGATAAAGAATGGTATAGCAAAGATAAACAACATCACAATCAGTCAGTGTCAAGATAGTCCTGCACTTTCAAGATGTGCCAGGCTGGCAAACTGATTGAAACTAATGCTCTCACATCTGTCAAGGAGATTCAAGTTCATTACATCTCTTGCTCCTTTCGGCATTTACGCAATAGTCAAATTGCATTTAGAAGACAAATTTAATCCCATGAAAGAGCCCTTGGTTGTTAATAACCTGGAAGGGAAATGGCTTGAAGATACCTAGAAACTGTGTTACAGGAGGTAAATAGAGAGCGAGAGAGCTGTGTGGCAGCACGGAGTCGGGATGCCTTCCCTCATTTTAACTTGCTGGTTAACAGTTTAAAAGTTTAACAGTTTAGCTTGCCCAAGTTTATGGTTTATGGGTTAACAAGGTTTCTGACAAATGGAGGTGTCACGGTTGTAGTAAGAACGGGACCAAGGCGCAGCAGATATTGAGTTCCACATATTTATTCCAAAGTGAAACATAAGCCTAAACAATAAATCAAATTAACGAACAACGGAACGTGACAGCGTGGTGCACATGCACAAACACAAAATAATATCCTACAAACACAGGTGGGAAAAATAGCTGCTTACTAAATATGATCCCCAATTTGAGACAACGATTACCAACTGCCTCTAATTGGGAATCATACAAAACACCAACATAGAAAATATAAACTGGAACACAACATAGAAATTATAAACTAGAATACCCCCTAGTCACGCTCTGACCTACTACACAATAGAGAAACAAGGGCTCTCTATGGTCAGGGCGTGACAGGAGGTCTGATTAAAGGTTTTCTCACCTGGGGAGAGGATCAATCACTTCAGTGTGGGCAAGTGATGTACCTTACAGACAGACCATATACTACCATATATATTGTGTCCCCTGGGGTGGGGAACATGCAGGGGAGGTCTTTAGGGGGATCTCAGGGGGTTAGGAAGTGTTTAGACTGAGAGGAAAGCATGTAAGACATATTTAGGAAGGTGTGGTTAAGTGTTGTATCTGACAGACAGGCCATAATAGTATCATGAGAAACTGTTGGTATGTTGGTAAAAAAAAAAAAATCCCAGGGGGTAGATTAGCTGTAATATTGCAGATAGATTGTAGCTTCCATCAATGTAATTGTCTGCATCACTTCCAATCCCCATATTTTTTTGCAAATACAGTATATACACTACCGTTCAAAAGTTTGGGGTCACTTTGAAATGTCCTTGTTTTTGAAAGAAAAGCTACTTTTTTGTCCATTAAAATAACATAAAATTGATCAGAAATACAGTGTAGACATAGGAAATGTCTATTGTAGCTGGAAACGGCAGATTTTTTATGGAATATCTACATAGGCCTACAGAGGCCCATTATCAGCAACAGTCACTCCTGTGTATATATATACATACAAATACATATACAAATATATATATATATATATACAAATACATACAAATACATACATATACTAATTGGAGTAAACTAGTGAACAAGGCCTCTAATTCCAGCTTATACATACTGTATACATGTTATGGACACAGTCTATTTTACAATAGTTCTATTTTGTTTGTTTTTACCCTAAAGTGTAACATTGGGATGCAAACTCAAAATGTAATACATTTCAACTCTATGGGCTCTATTTTAACAAGCCTTATGCAATGGTAAAGCTAAGCACAGGTGGTAGCGATATAGGTTCTAGGGTGTGTGAGAAATATTTTAGCTATTTTTACCATCTCAATTATCAGAGCACTTGCTGGCGTTGCTGCGGAATGGCTGGGTTTGATGATGTAGTCGTGGATTTGTCGAGGCCTGGCCAATCAGAATGTGCTCCATGGCAAAATATGTGGTTGATTCATGTTGTGTATTTCCGGACTTTTATGCATTGCCTTGGAATAAACCCCAATTTCAACGTTAGTCCATTGTAGTTTGTTAAATGCCTTACAGAAACAAAATAACAAATTGTAGACCTATCTTTGCTAAATATTATAATAATAATATAATAATGTCATTGTCCTGTGAGAGTCCCACGAAGCATCTTCACTGTATTTCTGATCAATTTGATGTTGTTTTAATGGACAAAAAAAGTAGCTTTTCTTTCAAAAACAAGGACATTTCTAAGCGGCCCCACATTTTTGAACGCTAATTAATATATATTACATTTTAGATTAAGGTTGTAACGTAACAGTATGTGGAAAAGGGGAAAGGGTCTGAATACTTTCCGAATGCACTGTATGTGGTTCGGTGACCCTCATGAACCGGCACAAATGTGAAACTTTATTTTTTTGTATTGTTGGGGGGCATTTAGGGGGCAGTATATGTGAAGCTCAGTTGTCTCTGAAGTTATTGGGGAAGGATTGACTGTCAGAAGGACAACGTCTCGCATGACGTTGTCGACCACTGAGAGGGATGGGGGCACACTGAGAGTAGATATTTACACCAGGGGAGTCAACAGGGACTTGTCTTTCACACCAGAATATATATATTTAATCATTGGAATATGCTCAACTCTTGCCTCTTTTTCAGTTATCAAAAAGGTATTGCAGTGTATAACCCTAACACCAATTGAGTGAGGTGGCAAGCCGTTTCAAAGAGGGGAATTTCCCACTTTTTTCTTCAGATGCTTGTCTACAGGGATGAAATGAGGCACATATGTTGAAACCAGGTGTTTGAGCCTTTTTCAGCCCTTTTTGGAAGACTTCAAAATTCTATCTAAGTAAGGTTATTCATCCATATATACACTAAGGCATCAATTAAAAGTTAATGTTGCATTTTAAGAAACTACAAACTTATGGTAGCCACAGTCCTTAATCCATTTCAGGGCTAAACTATCTCTAGAATAGTCGCTAGATCTTCCTTGTTGGTCCTGTTAACCAGGTGGATTGCCTCTGGCACAAATGAGGCCATATGCCTATTGGTGGCGCACTTCAGACAGTGCAGGTGGCGTCCAAGGAGCAGTTGGAACTGCGGGTTGAGGACATGGGTGCAGGCCCCCAGGATGTCATACATCTTCCTCCTGGCCTGCTGCTCAAAGGAGGCCAGACTTCTGAGAGGCACCACAGTGATCTTAGAGCAGGTATTCACAATGGCTTGGAGGCGGTCCTTGGAGGGATGTGAACCAGCATTTTAAAGAGAGAAACAGAACACGCTCTTAATGAAAGAACTGTAAAAGGTTTACAATATAGATTTGTGAACATTGAATGATTTCAGTTTCTGAGGAAGTACTGTCTCCGATGGGCGTTTTTGATGATGGTGTCTGTGTTTTGTTCAAACTTCCGGTTATTATCAAAGATGGTACCAAGATATGTATACTGGTGCACAATGTCCACCTCCTCACCATGGATGATCACTGGGTCCATCCTGGGGGGTGTCCTTTCCTGAAGTCAACAACCATTTCCTTCGTCTTGGACACATTCAACTCCTGCAGCGCACTGTCACACAAGAATGAAGTCCTGAAGGGCTGGGCTGTGGTCCTGCTCAGACCCTGAGAAGAGTTAGAGAAGGAATGTGTCATCGGCAAACTTCACAAAATGGCGGTGGGCATGGGCACCCTGACAGTCATTGGTGTAGAAAATAAAAAAAGATGGGCGACAATACACACCTTTGTGGTGAACCTGTGCAAGTGAGTAGGGTGTCTGACATTAACATACACTCTCCGTGGCCTGTCAGTTAAAAAATCCATATTCCATTAGATAAGGTCATGGTCGAGATTGAACTGTGAGTCATGTTTTCTGGCTAGGATGGAAGGCTGCATGGTGTTAAATGCAGATGAAAAGTCCAGAAACAAAGGCCCTCCTGCTCTCCAGATGTCTGTCGATGGTATCCATTAAAACAGCTTGATGTCGTCCACACCTCTCTTTGTGCGATACACAAACTGCAGGGGATCCAGCAGAGCAGGAAGTGCATTCAATTGGTGTTATAGGGGCTTTTTGAAAGGGTTAAAAAGGCATCATCTTTTCAAAATTTCATATGTGTGGTTTGGCGACCCTCATTAATGTCACATATGTGAAAAGCCGGTGTTTCTGAGGTGTTTTTTTCCTCTTGTTGGAAGACTTCCAAATTCAATCTAGGTAAGGGTATTTATCCTTATGTAGTCTATGAAACTCTTCAAGCCTTTAGGGTTGTATGAATTGAACTTCTCCCAAAAGTATTGTTGGGCATGAATGGGGCAATATACAGTACCAGTCAAAAGTTTGGACACACCTACTCATTCAAGGGTTTTTCTTTATTTTGACTATTTTCAAAATTGTAGAATAATAGGATAGACATCACAACTATGAAAAAACACATATGGAATCATGTAGTTACCAAAAAAGTGAGATTCTTCATAGTAGCCACCCTTTGCCTTGATGACAACTTTTCCCACTCTTGGCATTCTCTCAACCAGCTTCATGAGGTAGTCATGCATTTCAATTAACAGGTGTGCCTTGTTAATTTGTTGAATTTCTTTCCTTTTTAATGTGTTTTAGCCAATCAGTTGTGACAAGAAAGGGCTATCTTCTGTATGCCACCACTATTTGGTAAAAGAACAGTTCAAATAAGCAAAGAGAAATGACAATTCATAATTACTTTAAGACATGAAGGTCAGTCAATCTGGAACATTTCAAGAACTTTGAAAACTTCTTCAAGTGCAGTCGCAAAAACCATCAAGCGCTATGATGAAACTGGCTCTCATGAGGACCGCCACAGGAAAGGAAGACCCAGAGTTACCTCTGCTGCAGAGGATAAGTTCATTAGAGTTACCAGCCTCAGGCATTTGAGCCCAAATAAATGCTTCACAGAGTTCAAGTAACAGACACATCTCAACATCAACTGTTCAGAGAAGACTGCGTGAATCAGGCCTTCATGATCGAATTGAGGCAAAGAAACCACTACTAAAGGACACCAATAATAAAAAGAGACTTGCTCGGGCCAAGAAACACAAGCAATGGACATTAGATCGGTAGAAATCTATCCTTTGATCTGATGAGTCCAAATGTGAGATATTTGGTTCCAACCGCCTTGTCTTTGCGAGACGTAAAGTAGGTGAACGGATGATATCAACATGTGTGGTTCCCACCGTGAAGCATGGAGGAGAAGGTGTGATGTTCTAGGAGTGCTTTGCTGGTGACACTGTCTGTGATTCATTTAGAATTCAAGGCACACTTAACCAGAATGGCTACCACAGCATTCTGCAGCGATACGTCATCCCATCTGGTTTGTGCTTAGGGGCTATTGTTTGTTTTTCAACAAAACAATGACACAACACACCTCCAGACTGTGTAAGGGCTATTTGACCAAGAAGGAGAGTGATGGAGTGCCACATCAGATAACCTGGTTTACACAATAACCTGACCTCAACCCAATTGAGATGGTTTGGTATGAGATGGACCGCAGAGTGAAGGAAAAGCAGCCAACAAGCGCTCAGCATATGTGGGAACTCCTTCAAGACTTGGAAATATAAAATATATTTTGATTTGTTTAAGACTGTTTTGCTTACTACATGATTCCATGTGTTATTTCATAGTTTTGATGTCTTCACTATTATTCTACAATGTAGAAAATAGTAAAAATAAAGAAAAACTCTTGAATGAGTAGGTGTCTCCAAACACTGGTACTGTATGTGAAGATCAGCTGTCTCTGAAGTTCTCGGAGTCAAGATTTTGACTGTCAGTAGGATTGCATCTCGCAATGGGTTGATTGACTACCGAGAGGGATGGGGGGCAAACAGAGTTGATTTTACACCAGCGGGGTTTTACACCAACAGGGACTTACTTGTCTTTCACACTAGAATATTTTTTTAAACATTGCAATTTGCTCATCACTTGCCTGTTTTTCAGTTGTGACAAAGGTCTTGCAGTGTATACACCCAACACCCATTGGGTAGGGTGGCAAGACATTTCAAGGGGGGAACTTCACACTTTTTTCTTCAGATTCTTGTCTGCAGGGCTGAAAAGAGGCACATACAGTATGTTGAAACCAGGAGTTTCTGAGCCTTTTTTTTGCCCTTTTTGGGAAGACTTCCAAATTCAATCTAGGTAAGGGTATGTATCCATATGTAGTCTATAAACCCTTCAAGCCATTGGGGGGATTTCTCTGGGGAATTTTCACTCAAACGTGTCTGTGGAGATGCATATGTGAGTCTCAGGCCAATCAGACCATGGATATAAGAAGGCTTGCCCCTGGACACTTGTAACTTCAGTGGGTGGCTGGGCGTGGCACTGCCAACATCAAACTTGATGTTGGGCCAATCGCAGCATCAATATATTACAAATGGCCTTAGGACCTTATAACGTATATAAACAAGATAGGCGTGGCCACCCCATCATCATACTTAAGGTTAAAACAGGATATCCCCTTTGAAAATGGACAACTGCAGTGCATTCGGAAAGTATTCAGACACCTTGACTTTTTCCACATTTTGTTACGTTACTGCCTCATTCTAAAATTGATTAAATAAATTGTTTGGCCACCCACCCAAACTGAGCAATCGGGGGAGAAGGGCATTGGTCAGGGATGTGACCAAGAACCCGATGGTCACTCTGACAGAGATCCAGAGTTCCTCTGTGGAGATTGGAGAACCTTCCAGAAGGACAACCATCTCTGAAGCACTCCACCAAATCAGGCATTTATGGTAGAATGGTAGAGTGGCCAGACGGAAGCCACTCCTTAGTAAAAGGCACATGACTGCTCGCTTAGAGTTTGCCAAAATGCACCTAAAGGACTCTGACCATGAGAAACAAGATTATCCGGTCTGATGAAACCAAGATTGAACTCTTTGGCTTGATTGCCAAGTGCCACCCCTACGGTGAAGCATGGTGGTGGCAGCTTCATGATGTGGTGATTTTTTTTTCAGCGTCAGGGACTGGGAGACTAATCAGGATCGAGGGAAAGATGAATGAAGCAAAGTACATAGAGATCCTTTATGAAAACCTGCTCTAGAGCGCTCAGGACCTCAGACTGGGGGTGAAGGTTCACTTTCCAACAGGACATCGACCCTAACTACACAGCCAAGACAACGCAGGAGTGGCTTTGGGACAAGTCTCTGAATGTCCTTGAGTAGCCCAGCCAGAGCCCGAACTTGAACCCAATCGAACATTTCTGGAGAGACCTGAAAATAGCTGTGCAGCAACGCTTCCCATCCAACCTGACAGAGCTTGAAAGGATCTGCAGAGAAGAATGGGAGAAACTCCCCAAATGCAGGTGTACCAATCTTATAGTGTCATGCCCAAGAAGACTCAAGGCTGTAATCGCTGCCAAAGATGCTTCAAGAAAGCGCAGAGTAAAGGGTCTGAACACTTTAAAAAATGTAATACATTTGCAAAAATGTCTAAAAATCTGTTTTTGCTTTGACATTATAGGGTATTGTGTGTAGATTGATGAGGGAAAATAAAGATTTAATCAGTTTTAGAATAAGGCTGTAACATAACAAAATGTGTAAAAAGTCAAGGGGTCTGAATACTTTCCAAATACACTGTATATTGTCGGTCCAAGACTACAAATACATTAAGTACACGCCTGGATGTGACATCCAAAAGCCCATTTTGCCAGCCATTTCCACATCTATATAATGTAAAAAAAAAAAAATTAAAGCCCTAACCCCGGTCTGCTTTTGGAAAGGAGATTCAAGGCTCAATACAAACCAGTGTTTAAAAAATGCAGTGACGATAGGTTTCTTTTTCCTTTGAAACACAGAGTGAAGTCTGTTACATCAAAGCAGCATTTCCACAAATCCTGGAGCTTCTGAACACACACTTCAAGTATGTCAGGAAATCGGACAACGGGCGTTATGTCAAACTCCTGAAAAGGGTCATATATGACCTCTACTCCCAAAACTGCATACCTGAAATTAATGAGGAGATTGAGGTGAGTGCTACTTACTTATGAGCTTTGCTACTCTAGTCCAGGAACAGTCTCTTCCAAAGGTGTTTTGGATTGTGCCAAGGTGCATCATGCAAAATGCATCATCATGATGAGGTGGCAAGTGACACTTTGCGTCTTGAAAACTTGGCTGCTGACAGGCGAAGCGAGAGGGTTTACTCCACCTAAAATCTGTCCAAGAAAATAAAACCACGAATTGAGGCATTCTTGTATGGAGGTCAATGAGTTTTGAATTTGGTCAACAACAAAATGTAATGGTTAGGCTGCAACGAATGCACTGATATAAGTGGACGCAAGTGTCATTTCGGCAACTTAAAAAAAAGACTACTTTATATAGGAGTTGGGCCTGTTTTTCACACGCTCATCTGCCCTCTCGCTGGATAGAATGGGCCCACCTAATCTCGCCTCCGTCCGCCTGCCGTCAATGTATTTCCATTAGAGTGGTCACCCGACTATCTTGTCAATATAATGGATAATCTTTGCTGCTCACATGCAAAACATTTGGTACTGTATCAACAGTACACCAAAGGAAAAACTACCAAAATATAATTTGGGGGTTGATTTTTCCTTTATTAAGAGAACCCCTTGTCCAACATCCTCACTGTGAAGTTTGGGCAAGCTAAATGTGAATGTCTTATCCATGATCAAACATTAAATTAACCCCCATACAAAATAAATAACTTGATCCAATCAGAGAGATTGATTGAAAATATTCTTAGTTGATTTCCTGCAATCAAACAAAATATTTTGAAATAGTTTTACTTTTTGCAAAGTAATTTGTTTTAGAGATCTTTACAAAACCCTTTCAAACTCTTTTAAATACTCTAAGAGTATTTAAATACTCTAAGACTTAAGCCAAGATTGCCGAAAGCCAATGCAGTAGCTTTGAAAACAGACACTTTCATTTTGTGAGAATACTGTATATAAGTATCTACAATGGCCTGCTCCTCTTGCAACTCCCTTCACTGAGATCTGAGTTTTCATCATTAGAAACATTCATTAAGCATGATGTGTTATTCAATAAGTGCCATTAAAAACCACTTGAAAGTGTTTCAGGAGGTTTTGAATTGTTAGTAGGGAATAAATGTGACCCGTTCCATCTCCTTTCCCCTGTTCTCCTGCCATCCGTGTCACAGGACACCCCATTGAAGTTTGTCAGAATGCACAGCACCTCGCCCAGAGATGCTCTGACGAAAGCCCGGGGGGTCATTGAGATGTACATGACCCTGATCACCAAGAGCAACGGGCCCGTCGACTGGAACTGTGAGGAAGAGTATGCAGAGGATTACCTAGAATCCACCACTGCCCTTCCCACCACCACCGCAGGTAGCAGGAGATATAAACTAATAATTATGATAATATCTATTAATATCCATTCTAAGAGCTAGGTAGTCGTTTTGTATAGTTTTACTGGTGGTTTCAGTCTCCCATAACTTCCACATACTTTATTGATTGTTATTGCTATTTGTCCCCCGTAGTGGTATATTTTATGAGCATAAGCTGGAAGGATCATCTTTCATTTGGATCTGTCAACTTGCATGTTATGAGGAAAATAACATTATATCCCATATAAAATCTAGTTAATACCTAAATTAACACCAGAAAATCTCAAACACACACCTCAACAATGCCTCATGTTAAAAAGCCAGCAATGCTCTCAGAAATTATTAAGAGATTCTGTGTATATGTTTACTTTGCTGTTTCAGAAGAAAACATTTTGCCATCCATGATTACTCAAAGCTGTTTTCAGACTGTTCTCTTAGAGCTATTTACCCTAACCATTCCCATGTTACATGTCCCTGTCCTCTGCCCTAGCTGAACCTGAACGCCAGTGTACATGTCCAACAGTGGGTCCGGTGACCCCTGATGTCTCCCTGGTGTCCCACAGCGTATGGAGCAGTCCTCCACAGCCCACCCTCTCCCAACTCACCTCGATTGTGCCTCCCAGGCCGACTCATCCATCCCTGGGTACCAAGGGCGCTGAGCCCCGGGTGTTCCTGGTGAGTTCTGGTACCGTAAGACCCCCCTTCCCCAGGGAGCTGCAGCAGACTGTCCCCAATGGACGTTCACTTGGAGGGGGCAGAGAGGGGGATATACACTGGGACTTTCGTCCACCTTCACCCAATGGAACTGAGTCAGATTCTGCACTCTACCAGGAAGTTGCTGACACCCCGTCCGCCACGAACGACCCTTCCCCGTCTTCCCCTCCTAGTCTGGTTCTCCTGGGGACCGTTGGCTCCCATGACGAGACATTTTACTACCCCCAGACTGAGAGGAAAAGGGAGACTTCCACAGACCGACCAGCAGGGAGAGAAGCAGCAGGCTCACCCCACAGTCCCTTCGCTGTTGCTGGGACCAAGCTTGTCACACCAGTCCCTTTCCTTTACAAGTTGATTGGCATCACCCCCAGTAGTGATGAGAGCACTGCCTATGTGTTGGCCAAGAGGTCGCTGGATGCCAGGAACTATGGAATACTTCAGGATGGGGTTTCAACAGAGACCCCTCAACTAGAGGACACTAGAGAAAAATACCCAGGCTCAGAGAGATATTTACATGACTGGAACCCTCCGATTGAAAGCACTATGACCGAAGCATCTTCACATTTGAAGATGACAGTGGAGGAGCCAGACAAACAACACACAACTACAGAGGCACCCGACCAAGTCACGAAGACTGAGCCAAACCATCCTAGGACATCTTATAAGGAAGTATTCAGCACAGGTAAAGCAAAGCACCCTGTTTGAACTACTTTGTGTCCTCCTACGGATTCAAACTACACACATTCAATTTCATCGAGATTTGCTTAGCAATTTATTTGACTGCACTGTTTCCACTGGTATTAACCCTCTAGACTCTAAGCCCTGTCTAAGCAGGGGGGGTGTATGTCCTAAATCTGAGAGATATAAAAAAGAGCAGGAAACTATATAGATATATAATGGTGGCAAACCAGGGGGTTTGGTCAAGACATTTACACAGATCAGACACGGACAGAGTAGGATTAGCTCGGTTTCAAGGGTGTTTATTTAAATAATAAATCAAAAGAAAAGGATAGGTCTCCCCCATGAGACCCTCTCCGGGATACCGTCTTCTGGGCTCCGGGTCTTGCTCAGTACCTTGGTCTGTCAGGATCTCGTTCGGGATGCCCACCCGGCTAAAGAGGTGGAACAGCTCCCTTGGATACCGCCGCCCGTAGGGGAATGGCCTCGGGATACCGGGTGGCATAATCTACTATCACCAGGAAGTACCGGTGTCCTCGTGCTGTTTTTACCAGGGGTCCCACTATGTCCATGCATTCAAAGGGCACCCCGATGATTGGTAGTGGGACCAGTGGGTTTCGGAAGTGTGCTTTTGGGGCAGTGAGTTGACACTCCGGGCAGCTGCGACAGTAGTCTTCCACGACCCTCCTCATCCCGGGTCAGTGGAACTGGGAGGCGATCCGTTCCCGGGTCTTCTCCATTTCCAGGTACGCCCCCAACAGGTGGGTGTGGGCCAGCTGAAGAAAAGTTTCCACGTACCATTGGGGCAGCAACAATACCTCTCAAAGTTCCCCCTTTGGCGCGACACCTGATACAAAAGGTTATTCTTGAATTGGAAATGGGGTAATCGCCAGTCACTCACCCCCGGATGTAGCTGTCCATCCACCGCTATCACTTGGGATGCGGCGGCTTTCAAGTTCGGATCCTCCTACTGGGCCGTCCCAAATTGTCCCCTCAGTTGGTCCCCAGCAGGTGTCTTGACTGGCCCCTCGAAATCGAGGAGGGGAGGCTGGGCTCCCCATCCCACTAGGAGAGGTACCGACAACTCTGGTACTGCACCCACCATCATCTAGCAGCTCCCTTGTGGTGTCATGATGTTGGTCCATACGTTTGGATACCACTTTGTGTCTCCCTACCACGTTCGGTCTCCTGGTTCAGCAGGCTCGTGGTTACGAGCGTAACCATACTTCCAGAGTCTGATAGAGCTTTCGTGTCGTGTCCGTCAACCTTCACAGGGACCATGGGTTCAGTTGATTCGTGGTGCACCCAACAGGAGGTGACATAGTTCACGGCGTGACCCACCTCACCTCTGGGGCTTGCTGTTGGCATCGACTCCTCTCGAGCCGGGCAATTCCAGGCAATATGCCCCAAGGCGCCACACTCAAAAACACCTCTTTTAGTCTCCATCTACCTGGGGTCGTCGTTGGCGGGTCGGCCCTACCCCAGCCGTCTCTCCACGGGTTTGTGGTCCTTTGACCCTGCCGACTGTCGGTTCGGGGTACCCAGTGGTGGGGCTGTCCTACCGTCCCCTCGAACGTGTCGACGACTCGGCCCGTCTCCCACTAAGCAGGGCCTGAGTGTTCTGATGTGTCTCCACTGCTTCCAGGAGGCCCTCCAAGGTCTGGTGCGTGCATAGACTTGCTGCCCTCTTCATGTTGTGGGGTAGCGCCCGTAGAAGCGATCCAGGACCACTTTGTTGAGGAATGAGAGGGTGGATACGTCGGTTAGGAGCCATGCCCTGGTGACGCGCAGTAGGTCTCTCATCTGAGCTCGGGGGATGCGTCGGGTACGAACCTCCAGTCGTGGAACAGTTGAGCCTGATGGGCCAGGCTGTACCCATAGCGGCTGAGTATCTCCCGTTTGAGTCCGCCGTAATTAGCCGCCTGTTCGTTGTTCAGGTCCCAATACGCCTTTTGGGCATTCCCAGAGAGGAACGGGGCCAGCAGACTTGCCCACTGCGGAGTTGGCTATCCTTCCCGTAGCGCTGTCCGTTCAAACGTACAGAAGTATGTTTCAATATCATCGTCTTCCGTTAGCTTGATTAAAAACTGGTTGGGATGTGATTCAGGAGACACTCCTCCTTGCAGCTTCCTGATTTCCTCAAGGAGGAGGATGTTTTGTAGTCGCTGTTTCTCCAGCGTTCGTTCCTGAACTGCCTATTGTGCTTGCTGGGCCCGGATGAACTGAGCTATCAGCTCCTCCATGCTGATGCTGTGTAAACGTCAACCCTGATCTGACCACGTTATCAGAATGCCCGCATTCTCCACCACTTTTGGCAGACCAGGGGGTTTGGTCAAGATGTTTACACAGATCAGACACGGACAGAGTAGGATTAGCTCGGTTTCAAGGGTGTTTATTTAGATAATAAATCAAAAGAAAGGATAGGTCTCCCCCATGAGACCCTCTCCTGGATACCGTCTTCTGGGCTCCGGGTCTTGCTGTATCCTGTCGGGCACAAACACTGAACTCCCTCCTTTTAGCTCGGGCACCGTCTCCAACTATACGGAAGTCACCTTTCTTCCCCCAGTCCCTCTCCTTGTGTGCTGCCCTTCTGGCAGCTTTATGGGACTCGTACAGCTGGTGGGCAATCAGCCCTTGATTACCCACCAACCACAATCAGCCCCAATTAGTCCTGGTAGGAGAGCCCGTCGAGACCTGGCACGTCCAGCAGAGGGACCAGTAATCTTCCAATATGTTGTATAAAAAAAAAAAAAAAAGAAAAAAAAAAAATTACAGAAAATATAGCATCACTTAATGTGCCTGTCATTATAACTTCTGTAGTCAGACCAAGGAGGAGCAATGCGCTTTGATGCCATTATGAATGAATCAAACATGCCTGGCCACGCTTTGGGCTGCCGCACACACAGAGACAGAAACGGCATAGTCACACGTGACACAGCATAAATGCAACCAGCAAAATAAAAAACACACTGTTTACACAAACTTTGGTAGCCTAAAACCACTATCACACTGTCAGCAAGACTGACAACAACACCTGCAGCACGCCATGGTGCTGAAGGTGAGACCATTTTGGTCAAACACATATACAAGGCTGATAGACAGGCGACAGCAGTCACACACGGCATCAAATAATGTTAGGCCTCATGAAATCATAACAACACAAAAACACAACCATTTATTTTCCAAAATGAAAATTAGCTGTTACTTCCCAGTGCAAATATAGTTGATCACGTTCATCACACTAAGGGACAGATCGAAATGTACAGAATGACTACCTGGAGGAAAAGGGGTCAAGGGTCAAGCTTTTTCAGGGGGAGGAGAGGAATTAGTATTTTTTTCAATCTAGTCCAGGGGAGGGTCATGTCATTTGTAATTGATGAAATTTCAATATTTCTCAGTGTTTTAGAACTAGTTGCTTATTAGGATATACATAACGATGTGTGTCTGATACCGCCCCTCATCTCTGATTCTCCGCTGGGCGCGCAATATCAATTTCAATATTGTGGTCTCAATCAAATGATCCATAGCCTATAGGCTGTGAAGTGCCTGCTCGGATAAACACAGAATAAGTTTATATTTCTAAAATAGCTGCTGGAATGGTGTAAATATAATTAGTCTGCATTACACACTGCAATGGATATTCCAAACCTGAGCCCCGGCCTAATCTGCTCTTGCTGATCAACAACGTTTGTGTGTGTTGCTTAACCAATGGCTGTGCTGTTTAAGGCTGCAGTGGCAGTTCAGGAGGAAAGTCAAAGGTTTCTTCAGAAAATAGGCCTTATCCAAAAATGCACCATCTTGCGGGCGGACTAGCCTATAGCCTATGTTCTGTTCAGTTTGAGACGGAGAGCGCAAAGATAAGGAAGACTAGAGGTCAACTTTGACAGCTTGCAACTACTATAATTGATTTGATGAAAAACAAAATACAGCATTTATTGCCCATTATGTATCAATCAGATTTATTGACCTCACAATAAGCCAGATTCTTACATTATGGTGCTGAAACTTGAACCTACTCTGTCTGGGGTGGAAAGCAGGCCTAACTTTTGAAAGTACCATGCTCGTATTCCTAATAACGTCTCAGATATAATTATTTGCAAACGGGCAGTTTCGTTGTAAACAAGACACACTGATTTGGCATTGGAGAAATATGATAAGATGAACACACAGGCCTATCTCTGTCCATACTTAGCCTGTCATTTTTGTAATTTGTGTGTCAGCTAATATGTAAAATGACATAGAATTGCATGACATTTTTATAAAAGGCATTTTTTTTCTCAGACCTGCAAATACGATGATAGATTCATGCAATGGTTTTACTATAAAGGAGATCTTTCCACCCCTATTCTTGTTCACGGTAGTCTGTGAACCCACAACCTTCTGGCCCGCAGCCCTGTGCACGTCAACATTCCTGTGTTGCCATAAAATGCTTAGAGGACGAAGAACAGTTTCTAAAACTGCATATCTAAGGCTCTGGTCTGTCCAAGAAGTGAGGGTAAACGGTAGACATGTTCTCTGCTATCCACTTTGTTTTCATTATTATCTTGGGGTGTAGGGGAGGGTCACTCGTTTTTTTTCAAGCATTCAGGGAGGGCCGTCCATTTTCATTTCACGTCCGATTTTCACCATGTATCGTTCACTCCCTAACCAGTGATCGGAAGTTCATGTTCAGCAATTTTTCATTGCTTTCAAAGAGATAACTAATAACAAGTGAGTTGCAACCAAAAAAACTGTGCCACTCACCAGATGATGATCATTTGCAAATTAATTTTGAAAGAGGGTGAAAGTTAATCTTGAAAAGGGTGTTGCTACCAAATGAGTAACATCCACCTTGAAGTTGATAACAGCTGCTGCAGCTGCTGTCGCCATTGTCACTCTACTACAACACAAGCTAACTAAAGTTACTAGTATTAGCATGAGAAAACTACTGCTTGCGCCACTGATTATGTTTTCTTGCGCTCTCAGTAGTGACCCGTCTAAGCCTTTAAGAAGGCCTAGACACTGTCACCCCAAGATTCACCTCTAATACAGTTGAATCAAAGACAGTACAGTATGAAAGCTGAAACTGCTTCTACAGTAGAATCTCCGATCACACTTGTAGACAATGTTATGGCGATGTTGGCAAGCAAAGCTCATGCGCACTAGAAACACTTCTACTAAGGTCGTCCCTCGCCAAACTGCCATGTGCAAAGGCACTCCTTTGATAGGAAGTTGTTTTGCATGAAAATGAAAACGTGTCAGTTTGACGCTTTCATGAGGTTGGAGTAATAACATGTTTAACTACTTAAGACATTGGCTCGAATCTAGGATGAGCCTTTAGATTGATAAAATGTAAAACTAAGGAATCATTTTTCACATCTATCATTGACTTCTCAAAGCTGGTTGGTTTCGTTGCACCTCTGGGTTTAGAAACTCTGTTGTTTAATGGCAAAGGCCTTAAGTCCAGCTTCTGAAGGCCTGGCTGAGCTAGCTATATATTTCTACGCAGAGACCACCAAAGAAAATCGTGATTGGATATTTTTTTCTCTTCAGTATTAACCCTTCTCGTTCCAACACAAACGGAAGAGATGAAATCAGAAGATCATTTAAAGCATTGTAAAGATGATATATAAATGACAACATTTTAGTTTAAATTGTATAAATGTCAAAAAGAATTGTCCTTCTCTGAAGGCCTAGATGGCACTCATGGTTCCCCACTGCACTTTGTACCATCCCCACTGCACTTTGTACCAATAAATGCCCTTGAGCTTTGAATAAAGATTCAGTCTCCAAACAATGGCTCATGTTCTTCCTCATGCTCCCTCAGATATCCTGTCAGAGAGGACAGATGTGAACGATGCTCCTATTTCAGAAAGGTCCAATGAAGGCTCAGTGAAGGAATTCCGGCATGGGAAAATTGGTCATTCCGATTCAAGCATCTCCTACCAGACAGCCTTTATCATTGCAGCAGTGTGCGGCGGACCAATCCTGATCATAACCCTATTCTGTCTCAGTGAGAAGAAGGTAAGATGGATCACACACTGAACAAGCGATGGCAGTGCCAACCTAAGCTGTCACCCACTCTGCCAACAAGCTGTGAGATAACTATACTGAACAAAAATATAAACTCAACATGCAACAATTTAAAAGGTTTTACTGAGTTACAGTTCATATAGGGAAATCAGTCAATTGAAATCAATTCATTAAGCCCTAATATATGGATTTCACATGATGGGAATACAGATACGCATTTGTTTAAAAAAAAGTAGGGGCATAGATAAGAAAACCAGTCAGTATCTGGTGTGACCACCATTGGCACCATGCAGCGCGACACATTTCCTTCACATAAAGTTGATTGTGGCCTGTGGAATGTTGTCCCACTCCTCTTCAATAGCTGTGTGAAATTGCTGGGTATTGGCGGGAACTGGAACACTATGTCGTACACGTCAATCCAGAGCATCCCAAACATGCTCAATGGGTGACATGTCTGGTGAGTATGCAGGCCATGGACTGGGAAATTTTCAGCTCCCAGGAATGGTATACAGACCTTCGCGACATGGGGCCATGCATTATCATGCAGAAACATGAGGTGTTGTCGGAGGATGAATGGCAAGACAATGGGCCTCAGGATCTTTGTGCATACAAATTGGCATCGATAAAATGTAATTGTGTTCATTGTCCATAGTTTATGCCTACACATACCATTACCACAACGCCATTGGCAGTACATCAAACCGACCTCACAACCGCAGACCACACCAGCCCAGGACCTGCACATCCTGCTTCTTAGGGGTGGGCTTATTTCAGGCAAAGTGAGAGCTGCCCTTGGAGCCAACTACCTTGGTGCCAATGTGGAGCCGATGAGTAAAGGTGCATTGGCACAATATGGGCAGTTTACATGGGTGTAATGTTTTCACCCTCATTGGGCCCACATTGTGCCAATGTGGGCATTGTGTGCTGGGAAAAGATTAGATTATTTCAAGCAAAGTGAGGGCTGCCCTCACAAGATATGGGCTTCCCACACTGGGACACACTGGGGCAATGCCTTGGGGGCCAATGTGGAGTAGATGAGGAAATGCACATGGGCCCAATGTGGGCAGCCTGCTTGAGGCCAATATTTTAGACCGCATTGTGTTAATCTGGACAGCTTTGCTGGGTTAGTGCTTAATGCAAAGTTAATGAAACACTGAAAACAGCCTGAAGTGATTTCAGTAGCACTTAATTCTGTAATGCTGTGTCAGATGGAATTTTTTGGGTATTTTAAAATGACGTGGTAATTGACACGTTTTGTACTGTCTTCAAAGAGTTCCCTGCCATTGATAACATACAATTGTGTTTGTTGTCCGTACCTTATGCCTGCTCATACCATAACCCCACTGCCACCATGGGGCTCTCTGTTCACAATGTTGACATCAGCAAACTAATCGCCCACACTTCACCATACACCTGGTCTGCAATTGTGAGGCTGGTTGTACGTACTGCCAAATTCTCTAAAACTGCGTTGGAGGCAGCTTATGGTAGAGAAATGAGCATTAAATTCTCTGGCAACAGCTCTGGCGGACATTCCTGCAGTCAGCTTGCCAATTGCACGCTCCCTCAAAACTTGAGTCATCTGTGGCATTGTGTTGTGTGACAAAACTGCACAATTTAGAGTGGCCTTTTTTTGTCCCCAGCACAAGGTGCAGAATCATATTCTTGATATGCCACATCTATCAGGTGGATGGATTATCTTGGCAAAGGAGAAATGCTCAATAACAGGGATATTAACAAATGTGTGCACAAAATGTGAGAGAAATAAGCATGTTGTGCGTATGGAACATTTCCGGGATCTTTTATTTCAGCTCATGAAACATGGGACCAACACTTTACATGTTGCGTTTATATTTTTGTTCAGTGGTAGTTTACATCTACCTCTAACAGTGGGGGAAAACCATGCTAACCCTTCCCTCTCTACTTCCTAAATGAAAATCGAATTAAATTATTTATTTTTTCCAGAGACTCCAAGCCTTTATCCACAGTACCAGCATAATTGAAAACCAGAGGTACATTTATTTAATTATATCCTTAAATTTCATGGTGGTAAAAACAGAAAACATAATGAACAGTGGAGTCCTTTGAAGGCTATTAACACTGATCAGCGCGGCACTATTGCTAAGCAACAACAACCACAACACAAACATGATGTTGTTGGTGTGCTACAGCTACAGAAATTGTCAGGTGATGAACTCATTGTTTTGGCTCAAGATCATTTGCAACTTATAGTCAATTCCAACTCATATTGATTTTTCCTCTAAAGATATCTGGAAAACTACATTATAGGCTATATAAATGTTAGACAGCAGCATTTATCGGTGTGTTCAGTGTTATCCTAGTGATCCTGGTGTCCATCCCTATGTCCAGTGAATGTATGTCCAGTGAATCAATGAATGTATTGTTCCAGATAATTGATTAGGATAAAACTGCAGAAATGGTCTGTTCTGTTGCAACTTAGGTAGCCTATATTTACATAATGAATATGATACCTCACCCTCACAATGCCATTGACTAGTCTGCACTGAAACCTAACCCGTGTAATATGTTCCACAGGGCATGCAGCAGCATTGAGGACATTGAGCTACAATATTGTAAAGCCAAGGAGTGAGAGAGCTGGTAAGAGCCACTACCCTTCCTCCCCACTTCTTCAGTGAGAGTGAAATGCAAAATGATTTCTGGATGTCATTAGAGAAGATCTGAAGAGTTTCATTCCAAAATGCTATATTTTAATTTTCAGAAATATTGGTAAATTAGGTTTTATTGTTTGATGGTTTCATTTCAGAGAGACAAATAATAATGTTTTTTGATAAATGCTATCCATCAAAATTAACTAAATATATATTTTTGGATACATCCACAAATGATACTTAAAAAGGGTGGGAAAAAATATTCAATACAGAAATATGAGATCTGTATGTAAAACATTAACATTTTACATTTTGGGACTATACGGTTCTATCTGCAAAAAGATGATTCTGAGATAACTGGCTTTAAAGTTCTGAACCCATATTGGTTGCAATGGTGCTAGAAATGTCTCTGTTGTATTCTTTTGAACGTAACAACATGAATTGGGGTATTTAGAGTACTATATAAATAGAGAACATTGAACAGAACAAGGCCATGTCAATAACTACATTTAGACAAAAATGCAGATAGAACCTCTCGATTTGAGTAATTTAGCAGATGCTGTTATCCAGAGTGACTACATTAACTGCAATGATCTTAAGCTAGATAGGTGAGACTACCACTATCACAGTCAAATATACAGGATACGAACATTCCATTCCAGCTAAACAATGTAAAATCTATTAATAAAAAAATTGAGAACAGTTATATTTTACACACACATAAGCAATTATTTCTGATGAAAAAACAGAAATGTGGAAATAAAATCCTGAACCCTTATTCCGCTTCAAGCTCTTAAGATGGCCAGGGTCTGGTTTTGTTTTGAGTCTTTCATTTCAAAATGGTATTTATGTGTCTCAATTACTCAAGAAGGGTATCTGGGATTGTGGCCCCATATTTGGGATTGACTGGACCCCTATTGAGATCGGAGAGAACCAGTGTAATATATGACTCGGGACCTGTGTTTAGGACAATGATGTCACATGACCTGGATTCTAACTTTTATTTAAAGCTTTGTCAGCCAACTGTCCCTTTTCTTTGCGTCAATTTGTCCAGCATCAACCTCAGACAATTCATTTCATTTTTGGTGTAATTCTCTTTCTTACACAATGCTTATAATAAAAGGTTCAAATCTAGGTCATGTCACATGATAGCCCATAAGCGGAGGTGTACAATAACTAATAACAACTACTCTCGTTGCTGTAATTGAGTAGCTTTTCCGAGAACTTGTACTTTTGAGTATTTTTCCGTAATTGTATACTCACTTGAGTAAAATGTAATTAAAGTACTGTACATTTTTCAATTTATTGCATGCGAAAGATAATGTGTTGCAACGTTCAGTTAACCTTAATGTTTGTATTTAAACTCATTTACTTTTACTCTGAGTAACATCTCTCACTCTCTCTCTCTCTGTAGGATTGGTTTTACCTGCCAGTAAGAGATCAACAACCACGTAATTCATCAAACAAGAGAAGACATGGAAATTTGGCAACTATTTCCCTCTTGTGAAAGTTTTCCATTTTTGTATATAAATATAAAAAAAATGTCTAAAGGTACCTATTTTTATACAAATTAAGTTTATATTGCTTGAAAGATTTAACAGAGAATCATATGCTCTCCAAGTTACACAATATCTGCATGCTTCCGTTTTTGCTGTCAAAAAGGTTTGAGTGAATTTATCTGTTACACACAGCGTTAACTTGACTCTCAAAGACTGTTTGGACAGTTTCATGCACACCACACACACAGCTTTGATCTTCCATGAAATAGAATGGACCAAACAATCCTCTAAGTTTTGACCTAGTAGCCATCAGCGCAACAGTGCAAGTCAACATTAAACTAAGGAAGTCTTTCCATGTGACTGAAAGAGTCTCATGACATTGTTCAATGGAGTTGGGCCCATGAGCCAAAGCATTACAAGGTGTCATCACCTCAAGTGGACAGAGGATGTATTTTTGGGGATCAATAGATTAAATACAAACAGATTATATATAAACAGAACACCCATAGTTATTTGTTTTGAGTGTACTCCCTACATGCAATGCAGCATACTAGATCCATTTGACTTCTGATATTATCTTGTTTTATCCCTACCAAATGAAGAAAAGGATTTCAACCTGTCTCTCATGCCACGATGCCAATGAAATTGTGTTATAAAACGGGTCATTTGGATACTGGATGCTGATTGGTTGATAAGAGTTAGTTATTCACAATAATCCACGACAAATGCCAGTTCCATTTGAATTATCATTGAGCATCCGCTGTCCCACAGCTGAGCCAGGCAATTCATAAACTTTCTATCAGAGTAAAAAAAGCATCTACACATTATTTCCCTTTACTTCTAGCCTATCATTTGATTTTCAACAGCGGAGGTTTAAATATGCTTGTTTATTATTGCTTGAAATATTTTAGACTATAGGATACCTAATCTTCTGCTATCAAAGTTAGACAATATCGGCCTACTTACCTTTTTATTGTGAAAAAGGTTTGAGGGAATTCGTCAGTAATTATTGTACACCAGTGGTCACCAACCTTTTGAGTCAAGATCACTTTGAGTCAAAATGCAAGCAGAGATCTACTACTTGGATTATTTTCAACATAACTTAAAAAACGTAAGCCTATGCAACATTAACCTATTAAAAACAGTACTGTCGCTGTAAGGTTTGTGTAGTAGGCTATAGGGCCAATACAATATCACTGCATATTGGCTTTGCTTGAATTGCCTTGCCAATTAATTGTTGTTCAGTCCATTTTTAAAAATTATATTTCAATATTTGAGGTAGGCTACATGATCACACCAGGTAATAAATATTTTTATTTTACTGGGCTGATGGTCAGTCTCAGCGGAGGGAGAGCTGCAGACTGAGGGTCCGCCTCTCAACGTCCCTTCGCTCTCCCTTTCCTCCACTGATCAAAATGGAACACTGTCTTCCAGCTGATGGCAAAACTCGAGTCGCACTGCATTATTTCTGCCTCGTGCAAAAATGTATGTTGTTACTCCTATGAACAGAGAAAGTGAAATATTCCTTTATATTCAAAAAAGACCGAGGCCGCTAATAATAACAAAACAAGCTAATCGATACACTTCCCTACTCATTCAATAGAGCTCCAGTATTTGTTGTAGTGCAAGTGTTAAATTACCCAGCAAGAAAATCAAAAATGGTCGCTCAAACAGAAAGGGGAACTTACAAAAAATCACTGACAACAACCAAACAAAACAAGTGAGGTTTTAGGCAGGGTTTGGAAAGACACTCAAGAGGGTGTCCACAGAAAGTTGACTACCGTGACCTAAAATACACCCACAATGAGCACCCACTAAATTAGCCCAAGAAGAAGCAAAAAAGAAAGAAAATCCACAGCAAACGTAAAGAGGAACCAACCCAAAAAGCGGAGCAAAATTAAAACAGGGACAATCAGATAAAGGCTTGTTTTTCTAGAATAGAAAAGAATATTAGAATATCAACCAGTCGATTGCAATCGCCCGGATGGTGACCACTGTTACACACAGTGTTATCTTGACTCTCAAAGACTGTTTGGATGGTGTCATGCACACCACATAACTTTGATCTTCCATGAAATAGAGGATTCTCCGTCACGGCAGGGGTTGACGACATCACCCGACCCTGTCTCTTTTTTACTGACACTACCCTACCATCAGACATCTTCCAACGTGACTGATAGATCCTCAGAGTGAGATTCAGAGTTCTAGAGGGGAAGCACCCCCTTCTTTATTACAATGACATCTGTGTTTTGACCTGCACATGTCTCCCAGTGGGGATAGTAGCCATTTGCACAACAGTGCACGTCAACATTAAACTCAATGAAGTCTTCCCATGTGACTGAACGAGTCTCATGACTTGTTGAATGGAGTTGGGCTCGTGAGCCAAAGTGATACCAGGGCTGCAGTCCAAACACGTTAATTTTACCCCGTCATCCCTCGCGCTAGCCTCTTTCCCTCAGGGGAATCCCCATCGAAACAGGATCCAGTTTGATTGCCATCTTAAGTGGAGGTCCAGTTCACAAACGTTGAAGATAAGGTTTCAACCTGTCTCTCATCCCATGATGCTCTGATTAGGGTTGAAAGGCGGGAGCCCAGTTACCGAGATTTACATCCCAAAACCGCTCCCTTTTCCCGGGAGTGGTTTTCGGAGATGTCCACATGGTCCTAAAGCACACCGTTGTCTTGTTTTCCAATTTCCAATTCCAATGATAAAACTTTGGAGGACAATAATGAAGAAGGGCGAACATGCGCTGGCGGTAGGCTATAGCAGTTATTTATTTAGACCCATAACCATCCCATTTTTGTGAAGAGAAGTGAATTCCTTTTGCATCTAATTCAAGTCCTACATTATTCAAGGTTGTCATTAGAATGATGAGGATAAGGACAACAGAACTTATTTCATTTACCTGTTGAAAGCAAGGAAGGAATGAAGCAACAATAAAGAGAGAAAGAGGAGGTAGGCTGATAACATTAGGGGAAATATAATGAAAGGTATATATGCGTCAGCCTACTAATTATACAAATAGGCAGGCCCTATTATATTTAAAAAGTCAAATCAAATTCGCTAGCCTATAACTTTGTAGGCCGCATGTGCAGCACCAGAATCACATGTTCTCTCCCTGCTTTATCATGGTTTGAACGATGTGCGTAATTCCAGTCTATATAATACAGTATAATACAATGCAGTACAGCAGTGGTGTAAAGTCCTTAAGTTAGTACTTAAGTCGTCTTTTGGAGTACCTGTACTTTACTTTACTATTCATATTTTAGACAAAGTTTACTTTTACTTCACTACATACGTTTTCCCTGACACCCAAAAGTACTCATTTACATTTTTTATGCTTAGCAGGACAGAAAATGGCCCAATTCATACACTTATCAAGAGAAGATCCCTGGTCATCCCTACTGCTTCTAATCTGGCGGACTCAGTGTTGGAGTGTGCCCCTGGCTATCCCCCCCCCAAAAAAAAATAACAAGACAGTCAGTGTAATCTGGTTTGCTAAATATAAGGTCATTGAAATGATTCACCCTTTTACTTTTACTTCTGACACTTTTTATTTCAATTTTATTTAACCTATATTTAACTAGGCAAGTCAGTTAAGAACAAAGTCTTATTTACAGTGACGGCCTACCAAAAGGCAAAAGGCCTTCTGTGGGGACAGGTGCTGGGATTAAAAATGTAATACAAATATAGGACACATCACGAGAAGAGAGACACCACAACACTACATAAAGAGATACCTAAGAGAACAACATAGAATGGCAGCAACACATGACAACACAGCATAGTAGTGATACAACATGACAACAATATGTCATGGCAGCAGCACAAAACATGGTACAAACATTATTGGGCAAAGACAACAGCAGAAATGGCAAGAAGGTAGAGACAACAATACATCAGGCGAAGCAGCCACAACTGTCAGTAAGAGTGTCCATCATTGAGTCTTTGAATGAAGAGATGTTGATAAAACTGTCCAGTTCGAGTGTTTTTTGCAGCTTGTTCCAGTTGCTAGTTGCAGTGAACTGAAAAGAGGAGCGACCCAGGGATGTGTGTGCTTAGGGGACCTTTAACAGAATGTCACTGGCAGAACGGGTGTTGTATGTGGAGGATGAGGGCTGCAGTAGATATATCAGATAGGGGGGAGTGAGGCCTAAGAGGGTTTCATAAATACGCATCAACAAGCGGGTCTTGAGACGGGTATACAGAGACGACCAGTTTACAGAGGATTATAGAGTGCAATGATGTGTCCTATAAGGAGCATTGGTGGCAAATCTGATGGCCCAATGGTAAAGAACATCTAGCCGCTCGAGAGCATCCTTACCTGCCGATCTATAAATTACTTCTCCATAATCAAGCATGGGTAGGATGTTCATCTGAATCGGGGTTAGTTTAGCAGCTGGTTGGGAAAGAGGAGCATTTACGATAGAGGAAATCAAGTCTAGATTTAACCTTAGCCTTCAGCTTTGATATGTGCTCAGAGAAGGACAGTGTACCGTCTAGCGATACTCCCAAGTACTTGTATAAGGTGACTATCTCAAGCTCTAAACCCTCAGAGGTAGTAGTCACACCTGTGGGGAGAGGGGCATTCTTCTTACCAAACCACACGACCTTTGTGTTGGAAGTTTTTCAGAACAAGGTTAAGAGCAGAGAAATCTTGTTGGACACTAAGAAAGCTTTGTTGTAAAGCGTTTAACACAAAATCGGAGGAAGGGCCAGCTGAGTATAAGACTGTATCATCTGCATATACATGGATGAGAGAGCTTCCTACTGGCTGATCTATGTTGTTGATGGAAATTGAGAAGTGTGTGAGGCCTAGGATCGAGCCTTGGGGTACTGACTTGTTGACAGGCAGTGGCTGAGACAGCAGATGTTCTGACTTTATGCACTGCGCTCTTTGAGATAGGTAGTTAGCAAACCAGGCCAAAGACCCGTCAGAGACACCAATACTCCTTAGCTGCACCACAAGAATGGAATGGTCAATAAAAAGTCAATAAAAATAGGACAATGGTGACATAATTTAGGACCTTTTAGGTTGCAGTGACACATCCATGACCTGAGCGGAAACCAGATTGCATACCAGAGAGAATATTATAGTCAAGAAAGCCAGTCAGTTGATTATTGACACGTTTTTCCAACACAGTTAGGATCAGCTTGATATCTCAATTTAAATAAAGGACACACCGTGACTGCCTTCGTAGCAATACGAACCTCCCCAGAGAGGAGAAACAGTTTAAAAAGGTCAGAGATAGGCTTGGCGATGATAGGGGTAGCAATGTTAAATAAGAAAGGGTCTAAACCATCTGACCCTGATGGTTTCTTGGGGTCAAGTTTAAGGAGCTCCTTTAGCACCTCGGACTCAGTGACTGCCTGCAGGGAGAAACTTTGTAGCGGGGCAGGGCAAAAGGAGGGAGGAGCATCAGGGCTAGTCACATTAGAAGGGTTGGGAGATGAGGAAATGTTGGACGGGCAAGGAGGCATGGCTAAGTCAAATTGGAATCCTGACTAATGAAGTGGTGATTAAATAGCCCAGACATGTGCTCCTTGTCAGTAACAACCACAACATCAACATTAAGGGACATGGGCAGCTCTGAGGAGGAGGGTGTATAGTTTTCCAGAACTTCTTGGGGATAGACCCACAGAGAGAGAATTGCTCCTTAAAGTAACTAACCTGCCGGATACCCTGAGTGCACTTATTTCTCATTTGCCTAAACGAGAGCCAGTCAACCTGAGTGTGCGTGTGCCGAGCCTTTCGCCAAATGGAATTCTTGAGGTGGAGTAACTCTGCCAGATCACTGTCGAACTAGGGGCTGAACATGTTTTTAATTCTCATTTTCTTTATGGGGGTGTGTTTGTTAACAATACCACTGAAAACAAAGCCAGGTCATGAAGGAAGGCTTGCCCAATAAAGTTTTTTAGCAAGCTTCTATGACAAATCAGGACATGTCATTTCACTGAGCAGCCGTTACAAACACAGGCTGTAAAACAGTGATCACTAAAGTTATTACAGAAAAACAAGACTGATATGTCAGGATTATTTGTGAGGATAACATCAAGGAGAGTAGCCTTTTCTTGGTGTTTGGAGTCATACCTTGTGGGATTGGTAATAATCTGAGAAAGATTTAGGGAGTCCCATTGCTTTAGGACTTGTTCAGGTGGTTTAAGCATGTCTCAGTTTAGGTCACCTAGCAGAACAAATTCAGAGTTTGTGTAAGGGGCCATGAGAGAGGTTAGGGCATTTAGGGTACAAGCCTGTGCTGATGGTGGACAATAACTTCCAGCAAAAGTCAACAAAGAGCTACTTGAAAGGTTAATGCTCAAAACCAGCAAATCAATTTTTGGGGGGACAGACTTGCCGGAGACGACCGAGCACTGAAGGTGTTCCTTGGTAATGATTGCCACTCTACCACCTTTGGAAGATCTGTCTTGCCGAAAAAGGTTATAACCAGAACGATTAACATCAGTATTCAAAACACTTTTTTTTAACCACGTCTCAGTAATGACCGACACATCTGAATTGGAGCTGTGAACCCACACTTTCAATTGATCCATTTTAGGTAATAAGCTTCTAATGTTAACGTGCAGAAAACCCAGGCTTTTACGATAGCAGAAATCAGTAAATCAGATATCAGAGCACAAGTGAGAATTGGAGCCAGCAACAGTAGATAGGCCAGGGTGTACATGCACATTTCCAGATATCATGAGCGAAAGCTTGGGAGAGAGGGGGGAGTGTGGCGAGGGTTCCTGTATCAGTCAGGGGGAGACAGGCCAGGGCAGACGGTGAACAGATCACCAGGGTGGAATCCAAGCAGCGGTGCAGCAGGCAACGGGAGTAGGTGTCACACCCACCTGTAAAAATATATTTTCAGGAGAAAGATTCCTTGTAGGAAATCCAAGCTAGCTAGCTAACGTAGCTAGCAGGTCTTGGTTCACCATTTTTTTCCACGTGGAAAAGGAAGTCATTACCTAGCTATAGCTCTTCAGTTTCAGTACATCTCTTCACTTAACCCTTGTGTGGAGTTCATGTTTTTGTTATTTACCCAATGTTCGCAGGTCTGATGGACCCACGACATTATTGGGTTTTTAAAACAATACAGCCATAACAATTTACGTAAAAATACCTAATACTTTGATGTTGACTTATATCAATTACAAGCAATATAGATATTATACATGGTTAATATTTTCCATTTATCTGATATTTTTGTATTTTTTATCAAATGTGATTTTTGTAAACAACAGTCAATTATAATCAAGACATTGGTGGAATAAATCATGTTTATCTTGAACAAATTTGTTTATGTTTATCTTGCTTCGAACTGAACAAATTGAAAGGACAAATTTAACAAACAGTATTTTATGGAAATGATAAATGAGCCCCATTGATCACAAATTATGGACGGTCTACACACCACATGAGGTCAAGAGTTTTACTGTGTGTGTGTTGCAAATGTATTTCTTACACATGATGCATGTGTACTGTGTCTTCCTGCCCTTCTTGGGTCCACACACATCGCAGCGCTTCTTCTTGTTGCTTCCAGCTGCAATCTAGAGTGATGACAACACTTCGTTCAGGAATTTTACTAACATCTTACTCACTCACTCACATATATAGTTACAGCAGGCCAAGTTAGGAGAGTCAGACACACACAAATGCAACATCACTCACACATACTTCCGGTATTGGAGTTTGTTCTGTGGGTCGGGCGGATTGGGCACCAGCATCCTCCTCCTGAATCCTCCTCAATAATTAACTGTATCATTTTTCTGTGAGTAAGCATGAAAATGGGTCCCTCAGACCCAAACACCACACAAGGGTTAAGTACATTTACTTTTGATACTTAAGTATATTTAAAACCAAATACTCTTAGACTCTTTTAATCAAGTTGTATTTTACTGGGTGACTTTCAATTGAGTCATTTACTATTAAGGTATCTTTACTTTTTCTCAAGTATTACAATTGGGTACTTTTTCCACCACTGCAGTACATTAATACAGTTCACACTCAAAAACATTAGCCTACTGGAGCTAGTTTCTTGTATTTACCCAAGTGAGCATGTAGCTAGCTACACCTATGGGCTTTTATATTGTTCTGTTGTGTGTAATGTGCAGTAGCCTAGATCATATATAGATCATGTATTGGATAACGCCACAATCGTTTGAGCTCTTTTGGGCTTGGGCTCATTAAATGTCTTTATTGTAGGGCTCATAAAATGTATTTAATGTATGGCTCATCAGCCTCAGGTAGCATCAGGCTTTTCGATCAAAGCTCTAATCAAATCCAGACACAAGCCTATTTATATGCGTTATAATTCTTTTGAATGACCCTTCCGGTTTTGGTGAGAAATACCGGGTTGTCCGGAAAAAAATGAATTTCTCTGGATGGAACATTTGTAAAATGTTTAACCCTAGCGCTGATTCCAATGAAAGTGTATGCTATAAAATGGGAAATGTTGATATTGGATGCTGATTGGTTGATATGGGTTATTCACGGATTATCCATTTTAATTATTAAACATTTTAATTATCACTGTGCATCCACTGTCCCACAGCCCAGCCAGGCAATTCATAAACTTTATCTCCACTAAAAAACATGACCTATTACTTCTAGCCTTTCATTTGATTTTCAAAAGTGGGGGGTTGTATAAGCCTTGCTGTCTGCCTCTCCAATCTGTGCAACAATGTTGCAATAGAAATCAAATCAACATTTATTGCCATAGTTTAAGTTGTTTGTAGAGCCGTCAAAATGAGGGGTGTTGTACAAAACAATATCATCACTGATTGGATCATCTCTAACCAATCAGAGTATCAAAACGCTGCTTTACCCAAGTGTTCTGGCTCTGGCCCAACCCATCAGTTTCTGGGACCAATCAGAATGGTTAGAATGTGTTTGCGTTCTAGAAATTGTCAGGGAGGTACTCAAATCTAGCCTCATTGCAGAGAAGAAACATATTGTCCGTGGGTGTGGCAGAGCGTTTGGCCAGAGCAAGGAGTTTTGGTAGCAAGCCAACCTTAGCCATGGTTTATTCACAATAATCCACTGGTTCTCATGCCTTATTGCTTAAATAACCTTCTCTGTCAGTTTGTATACTTCTGTTTGTGAAGTAAAGGAATACATTTTAACTTCTGATAATTGATGACTGTGTTGAGAAACTTTTACTAGCATTAGGCTTACACACTTTAATAGAAACTGCAATTCGATTTTCAGCATGTTACCTAAATTCTGAAATGTTTCAATATTACCTGTGCCCTGTAATAAGTGCAATTGAACATCATTGCAGTAATAACCCATGTGTTTCACCATCAGATTATGCTTTATTTCTGAGAAATGGGATCATTCAACACAATGTATTAGATAATGGTAATCCACACTATCATGTATGTATTATATAATGGTAAGCCCCAGGATCATATATGCACTACTTTTATTCTGTATAAAATCATAGTAATAATAATAAAAAATGATTGTTAAGATTGACATGGACCTTTTAAATATTTGGACTCTTATGTACAATTGCAGTAAATTGAAGTTGAGGGTTGGTACGTTTATATTGGTCAATTTTTCCTTGCTTTATATAGGTAGACCCTCATGTTTTAGGCCGAAATTCAATCTGATCCGCGTTAGATCTGCGTTAAAGCTCGCTTGAGTCAACATTTTAAGGTAATATCCGATTGATCTGGCATCTGCAGCATTTATTGTGAATGCAATCTCCGCAAAAGTGGGAACATTGTCTTTAAAAGCGGCATTATCTACATCAGCAATCAGATTGAATCCCGGTCTTAGTGTCTTAATGCAGAAAGAACATTAAATTAAAGGAATCCTCAATACAATTGGAATGATTAAGGGTTTTGACATTTATTGTGATGATTCTGCTCAGTTCGTTATTGCTTTGATGTCTTGTATCCTATGCAAATGTCATCAAGGTGTAAGATGACTTCAATAATCCAAAATAATGGAAATATAGCAAGTACCCTTTTTGGAGCAGACCTCACAAAACATGCATTATGCTAAAACTTAAGAAGCGTCTTAAAGGAAAGGTTAACTCATTTTGAATGTTTTCTCGTGTATTTGAATTATTGGCGGTCAAGCACACAGAAAACCAGCAGGATGTGATCAAGTCGCTCTCACTACATTGGACGTTTTTTCAAATAGAACCGTTATAGGCAAGTCAGTTAAGAACAAATTCTTATTATCAATGACGGCCTACCCCGGCCAAAACCGGACGACGCTGGTCCAAACTGTTATAATCTCAACCCGACACAGCCAGAAGAGGACTGGCCACCCCTCAGAGCCTGGTTCCTCTCTAGGTTTCCTCCTAGGTTCCTGCCTTTCTAGGGAGTTTTTCCTAGCCACCGTGCTTTTACATCTGCATTGGTTGCTGTTTGGGGTTTTAAGTGGGGTTTCTGTATAGCACTTTGTGACGGTTGATGTAAAAAGGGATTTATAAATACATTTGATTTGTGGGCGCCCCTATGGGAGTCCCAATCACAGATGTGACACAGCCTGGATTCGAACCAGAGACTGTAGTGACACCTCTTGCATTGAGATGCAGTGCCTTAGACTGCTGCGCCACTCGGGAGCAATTTGATTAATAGGAATACGACATTTAGATAGCAAAAATGGCTATCATACATGTCAGATTTCAATATTGGCTGATGTCAAAACTCGAGAGGATGTATTCTCTCGAATGAGCCATTGATCATATTTTGGCTTTGATCCTTCCTCAAGAAATGTTTTATTTAACAGAGGGTCTACCACATGTTTTTATTATTTATCTGCCTCTTTAGTCCAGGGTGAATTACATGGTGCCGTTGCCAGATATACAGTTGAAGTCGGAAGGTTACAAACACCTTAGCCAAATACATCTAAACTCAGTTTTTCACAATTCTTGACATTAAATTCTAGTAAAAATTCCCTGTTTTAGGTCAGTTAGGATCACCACTTTATTTTAAGAATGTGAAATGTCAGAATAATAGTAGAGAGAATTATTTATTTAAGCTGTTATTTCTTTCATCACATTCTCAGTGGGTCAGAAGTTTACATACACTCAATTAGTATTTGGTAGCATTGCCTTTAAATTGTTTAACTTGGGTCATACGTTTCAGGTAGCCTTCCACAAGCTTCCCACAATAAGTTGGTTGAATTTTGGCCCATTCCTCCTGACAGAGATGGTGTAACTGAGTTAGGTTTGTAGGCCTCCTTGCTCGCACATGATTTTTCAGTGCCCACACATTTTCTATAGGATTGAGGTCAGGGCTTTTTGATGGGCACTCCAATACCTTGCCTTTGTTGTCCTTAAGCCATTTTGCCACAACTTTGGAAGCATGCTTGGAGTCATTGTCCATTTGGAAGACCCATTTGCGACCAAGCTTTAACTTCCTGACTGATGTCTTGAAATGATGCTTCAATATATCCACATACTTTTCCTCCCTCATGATGCCATCTATTTTGTGAAGTGCAGCAGTCCCTCCTGCAGCAAAGCACCCCCACAACATGACACTGCCACCCCCGTGCTTCACGGTTGGGATGGTGTTCTTCAGCTTGCAAGCATCCTCCTTTTTCCTCCAAACATAACGATGATCATTATGGCCAAACAGTTCTAGAGGACATTTCTCCAAAAAGTACTATCTTTTGTCCCCCATGTGCAGTTGCAAACTGTAGTCTGGCATTTTTATGGCGGTTTTGGAGCAGTGGCTTCTTCCTTGCTGAGCGACCTTTCAGGTTATGTCGATATAGGACTCGTTTTACTGTGGATAAAGATACTTTGTACCTGTTTCCTCCAGCATCTTCACAAGGACCTTTGCTGTTGTTCTGTGATTGAATTGCACTTTTCGCAACAAAGTACATTAATCTCTAGGAGACAAAACGCGTCTCCTTCCTGATCGGTATGACGGCTGCGTACAATTGTTTGTACAGATGAACGTGGTACCTTCAGGCGTTTGGAAATTGCTCCCAAGGATGAACCAGACTTGTGGAGGTCTACAAAATAAAATCTGAGGTCTTGGCTGATTTTTTTTGATTTTTCCATGATGTCAAGCAAAGAAGCACTCAGTTTGAAGGTAGGTCTTTAAATACATCCACAGGTACACCTCCAATTGACTCAAATTATGTCAATTAGCCTATCAGAAGCTTCTAAGCTGTTTAAAGGCACAGTCAACTTAGTGTATGTAAACTTCTGACACACTGGAATAGTGATACAGTGAATAATATGTGAAAGTGAAATAATATGTCTGTAAACAATTGTTGGAAAAATGACTTGTGTCATGCACAAAGTAGATGTCCTAACTGACTTGCCAAAACTATAGTTTGTTAACAAGAAATGTTAGAAATAAGAAATTAAGAAATTACTTACAAGCCCTCAAGAAAGTTAAGAAACAATTCACCAAATATTTAACCTTTAACAGGTTAGTCAAGGTATTTTGTACATGTAGGTAGGGGTATGGTGACTATGTATAGATAATAAACAGCGAGTAGCAGCAGTGTAAAAACAAATGGGGGTAGAAGCTTGGGGGTAGAAGCTGTTAAGGAGCCGTTTAGACGTAGACTTGGAGCTCCGGATCTGGGGACCCATTCCAATTATTTTCAATGTCCTGAGGGGGAAAAGGTGTTGTCGTGCCCTCTTCACGACTGTCTTGGTGTGTTTGGACCATGATTGTTTGTTTGTGATGTGGACACCAAGGAACTTGAAACTCTCGGCCCGCTCCACTACAGCCCTGTCAATGTTAATGGGGGCCTGTTTGGCCCTTCCTTTTCCACGATCAGCTTCTTTGTCTTGCTCACATTGAGGGAGAGGTTGTTGTCCTGGCACCACACTGCCAGTTCTCTGACCTCCTCCCTATAGTCTGTCTCATCATTTTCGGTAATCAGGCCTACCATTGTTGTGTCATCAGCAAACTTCATGATGGTGTTGGAGTCGTGTTTGGCTACACAGTTGTGGGTGATGAGGCAGTACAGGAGGGGACAGAGCAAGCACCCCTGAGGGGCCCCAGTGTTGAGGATCAGCATGGCAAACATGTTTGTTGCCTACCTTTACCACCTGGGGGCGGCCCGTCAGGAAGTCCAGGATCCAATTTCAGAGGGAGGTGCTTAGTTCCAGGGTCCTTATCTTAGTGATGAGCTTTGTGGGGACGATGGTGTTGAACGCTGAGCTGTAGTCAAAGAACAACCTTTTCACATAGGTGTACCTTTTGTCCAGGTGGGAAAGGGCAGTGTGTAGTGCGATAGAGATTGCATCATCTATGGATCTGTTGGGGTGGTATATGAAGTGGAGTGGATCTAGGGTTATTAGGATAATGGTTTTGATGTGGGCCACGCAATGCCGTCGGGGTAAGCCAAAATAAAAATGTGATTCACATTTTAAATAAAAAATATTTTAAATATTTAAAAAAAATAAGAATTCTCTTCACATCTTCAAACAGTACATTTATATTTTCAAACGGGGCTTTACATTTGGATGAGGGTTTTTTCTCACATGAGTAGCCTCGTTTCACTGGCAAAAATAAAATTATTCCATCTAGTGTTTAACAACACAATGTCAAATATAGGTAGCCCAGTCAAATAATTAACATCCAAAAACATTAACTGTTACTCTCTCATGGGAAACCTTCACTCTTGTGCAGACATTTAGAAAACAAAACATGACAATTAGAAAAATAAGCCACAGGAGTTTTTTGCGTGAGAATAAAGACCACTTTCGGGGAGTAAGACATGTATAAAAGCAACAGATACCATTAATAGGAAGGCACTAGAAGTGTCTTATATGGTGAGCTATCAAGTGGCTAGGACAGGCAAGCCCCATACTATTGGGGAGGACTTAATTCTTCCTGCTTCCGCAGATATGGCTGGGACAATGCTGGGGGAAAAGGCCAAAAAAAACTATACAGACAATGGCTTCATCAAACAACACTGTTTCACAACGCATCAGTGATATGGCAGGAGATGTTTTGAAACAATTACTGCTTCGCATACAAGCCAGTAAATGATATGCATTACAGCTGGATGAGTCAATAGACGTAGCGGGCCTGGCACAGGCTATATGTCCGTTACATTTATGGGGGGGGTCAATTAAGGAAGACATCCTCTTCTGCAAACCATTGGAAACCAGGACAACATGAGAGGATAGTTTTAAAGTACTAGACAGCTTTGTGACATCAAATGGACTTTGGTGGTCAAGATGTGTTGGTATCTGTACTGATGACGCAAAAGCCATGACAGGGAGACATAGTGTAGTGGTAACGCACGTGCAAGCAGTTGCTCCTGATGCCACTTGGGTACACTGCAGCATCCACCGAGAGGCTCTTGCTTCCAAGGGAATGCCTGACAGATTGAAAGACGTTTCGGACACTACAGTAAAAAATGATTAACTGAGTTAAAGCTAATCCCCTGAACTCTCATGTATTTTCTGCACTATGCAATGACATGGGCAGTGACCATGTAATGCTTTTACAACATACAGAAGTGTGCTGGTTATCAAGGGGCAATGTATTAACACATTTTTCTAAATTGAGAGACAAGCTTAAAGTTTTCTTTACTGACCATCATTTTCACTTGTTTGACCGCTTTCATGATGACAAGTTTCTCACACCACTGGCCTATCTGGGTGAAGTTTTTTCTCGCCTGAATGATCTGATTCTAGGATTACAGGGACTCTCTGCAACTATATTCAATGTGTGGGACATAATTGAGGCTATGATTAAGAAGTTGGAGTTCTTCTCTGTCTGCTTCTTAGGGATAGGGGGCAGTATTCGGAAGTTTGGATGACTGATGTTCCCAAAGTAAACTGCCTGTTACTCAGGCCTAGACAATAGGATATGCATATAATTAGTAGTATTGGATAGCAAACACTCTAAAGTTTCCAAAACTGTTAGAATAATGTCTGTGAGTATAACAGAACTGATATGGCAGGCAAACACCCGAGGAGAATCAATCCAGATTTTTTTTGAGCTCACCACTCATTGAAATTGCTGTCTATGGGAAAATCAATGGAATACCTCCCAGATTTCAGTTCCTAGGGCTTCCAGTAGATGTCAATAGTCTTTAGAAAGAGTTTCAGGCTTGTTTTTTGAAAAATTAGCTAGAATTTGTAGTTTTTCTAGGTGGCTCCCATTTTGGCTTTAGTATTGTGGCGCGCGTGGATGACGACGCGCACTTCATTATTTATCTCCGGTAATGAACATACTATTCTCCGTCTCAAATTGTGTCATTTATTTACATATTAGGGTACCTGAGGATTGATTAGAAACATTGTTTGACTTGTTTGGACGTAGTTTATTGGTAACTTTTGGGATTCATTTGTATGCATTTTGAAGGAGGGAAACCGGTGGATTACTGAATCATACGCGCCAACTAAACTGACTTTTTTGGGATATAAAGAAGGACATTATCGAACAATTACGATCATTTGTTATGTAGCTGGGACCCTTGGGATTGCAAACAGAGGAAGATCTTCCGAGGTAAGTGATTTATTTTATCGCTATTTCTGACTTCCGTGATGCCTCTGATTGTTTGGAAAATGTTTGTAATGCTTTTGTATGTGGGGTGCTGTCCTCAGATAATCGCATGGTATGCTTTCGTCGTAAAGTCAATTTGAAATCTGATAAAGCAGCTGGATTAACAAGAAGTTAAGCTTTTAAACGATGTACGACACCTGTATTTTCATGAATGTTTAATATTAGGAATTTTGTATTTAGAATTTTGCGCTCTGCAATTTCACCGGATGTTTGCGAGCTGGGACGCTAGCGTCCCACTGAACCGCAAGAAGGACAACACACAAGCACCTGAGTGAGTTGGGTGCGCAATTACTCAGGTACTTTCCCAAAATGGATGACACAAACAACTGGACTCGTTATCCCTTTCATGCCCTGCCTCCAGTCCACTTACCGATATCTGAACAAGAGAGCCTCATCGAAATTGCAAAAGCGGTTCTGTGAAAATTGAATTTAATCAGAAGCCACTGCCAGATTTCTGGATTGGGCTGTGCTCAGCGTTTCTTGTTTTGGAAAATTATGCTGTTAAGACACTGATGCCCTTTGCAACCATGTATCTATGTGAGAATGGATTCTCAGTCCTCACTAGCATGATAACTAAATACAGCCACAGACTGTGTGTGGAAAATGATTTAAGACTGAGATTCTCTCCAATACAACCCAACATTGCAGAGTTATGTGCATCCTTTCAAGCATACCCTTCTCATTAACTTGTGGTGAGTAATTCACCATTTTTTATGAACAAATAAGGTTTTATATGTAAGATGGCTAAATAAAGAGCAACATAATTGATTATTAGTATGTTATTATTTGTGCGCTGATCCTATAAGAGCACCTCCTACGAGTCTGGTTGTGACAAAAACTCACACTCATTCTTATGTTTCAGAAATGTATCATATAGTGTGTGTGTGGCAGGCTTACAATGATGGCAAATAACATTTGAGAGTGCACTGACCCTGGTGCTAGAGGGGGTACGCAGCTGGAGGTTGAATGTTTGAAGGGGTACAGGACTATAATGCTGTTGATGTGAGCCATGACCAGCCTTTCAAAGCACTTCATGGCTTCCAACGTGAGTGCTATGGGGCAGTAATCATTTAGGCAGGTTACTTTCGCTTCCTTGGGCACAGGGACTATGGTGGTCTGCTTAAAACATATAGGTATTACAGACTTGGTCAGGGAGAGGTTGAAAATGTCAGTGAAGATACTTGCCAGTTGGTCTGCACATGCTTTGAGTACACATCCTGGTAATCCATCTGGCCCCACAGCTTTGTGAATGTTGACCTGTTTAAAGGTCTTGCTCACATCAGCTACCGAGAGTGTTATCAAACAGTCGTCCTGGAACAGCTGGTGCTCTCATGCATGCTTCAGTGTTGCTTGCCTTGAAGTGAGTATAAAAGGCATTTAGCTCATCTGGTAGGCTCGCGTCACTGGGCAGCTCACTCCTGGGTTTCCCTTCGTAGTCCATAATAGTTTTCAAGTCCTGCCACATCCGACAAGTGTCAGAGCCGGTGTAGTAGGATTCAATCTTTATCCTCACATCTAGGGAAAGATTTGTAATGTTGTACTTCTTTTTGACGAAATTCGTGCAAATGTTGGGTTTTTGAGCTAGTGCCCAATGGACTCCCATTCACTACTTGAAGGAGTGTGCTCCTTGTTCCCGAATCGCCTAGAATGTGGTTGGTTTTACTGTGTTTAGCTAAGTTTGTTTGCTAGCTAGCTACCTAGTTGGATAGCCAGCCAGCCCATAGGGTGCATTACATTGTGGATATTGTAGTTGACTTTTGTAGTCGACATGTTGCTACCAACCTTATAATGGAAAAATGTAACATTTGTTCACAAAAATATTGTTCTCACATATTATTGGTATTTAACACTGTAAATTAAAGGAAAGAGTGTTTACGAGTGGATTTTCCTTTAGGTTTCTTCTTAAGAAGGTTTTGTGATTCCAGGCCCTGGCTGAAATACATGTGTATTTAGGTATTTGTATTTAAAAATTCACTTTTTTGAGTATTTTCAAATGAACAAGCCAATACTACTACTTACTTTAGAAGTATTTCTACAATGTATACTTTAAACCAAATATTCTACCAGATGCAAAAAACAAAAGGTCATTTTGACTCGTTTCCTCTGTTATATATCAAAATATGTTTTAAAAATTACAGTATTTGACTTCACATCACATTGAACAGATTATTGTCCTAAGGTATGGTTCACAGGTGTTATTTGAAAGTAGTTCTGGGAAAGGGTCATTTTGTGTGTGAGATCTCCCCAGGCGAATTCATGGGGATGCCAGTTTGTCAGTTTGTGTCAGTTTGAGGTGTTTGGTGCAGAGTGACAGTACAGCGTCTTGTGACTAGTCCGAAGTCAACTTCTGTTGCGTCCGAACAGTTTGGGCTACACACTAATAGGTGAGAATCTCATGAACACGTACATGTCGGTTGTTTTGCTCTTTGACTCCCACAGGCCTCACAAGACTCGTCTGCGGGTCCATCGGTACCGGTTGAAAAAATGTATGGAAGTATACACTGAGTATACTAAAAATTAAGAACACCTTCCTAATATTGAGTTGCACTCTCCAATTTTTCCCACACAACAGCCTTAATTCGTCAGAGCATGGACTCTACAAGGTGTCAAAAGCATTCCACAGGGATGCTGTGCCATATTGACTCCAATGCTTCCCACAGTTGTGTCAAGTTGGCTGGATGTCCTTTGGGTGGTGGACTATTATAGATACACACGGGAAACAGTTGAGCGTGAAAAACCCAGCAGCATTGCAGTTCTTGACACAAACCGGTGTGCCTGGCACCTACTACCATACCCCGTTGAAAGTTACTTAAATATTTTGTCTTACCCCTTCACCTTCTGAATGGCACACATACACTATCCGTGTCTGAATCGTCTCAAGGCTTTAAAATCCTTCTTTAACCTTTCACCTCCCCTTTATCTACACTGATTAAGTGGATTTAACAAGTGGCATCAATAAGGGATCGTAGCTTTCACCTGGTAAGTCTGTCATGGAAAGTGTGTTCTTAATGTTTTGTACACTCACTGTGTATAAACTAAACTGGTATGCTTCTTGGGTGGGGGTGGGTTATACAACTACCTTGAGCAAGCTTTTGAACTGGGTAATCATGTTAAATACTGTACGTAAATACATGGTCAGACTCCAAACAAACTTAACGAGAGACAGTCAGTTTTATTGGACTCAATTTGATCAATCAGTTTCTCTGGAAATAAAGGCAATTCCAGGAGATTAGAAGTCAGTTGCAATTATATGCGTATTCTTGTCTGAAAGCCTAAATTACGTTATTAGTTTACTGTCTAGTTATTATTTTACTGTCTAATCAGGGTATTTTAATAGGTGTTCATTTTTGCTGCTGACATGATAGGTGTAGCTGATAACCAGTTCTTGTTTACAACAAGTGAGGTTATCACACAGCAACATTTGGCACAAACACAAGACCAGTGTGCAGAAGTTGCTTTTTGACAATGAAAAGGCTGTGGTTGAACTATAAAATACCCAGCCAGCCCATCTGATAACTCCCACGTCTAAGCGACTGAGGAGAAGAGAAGGAAAGCAGGGTTAAGGGCCATCACTTTAACGGCATCATTCAATTTAGATATATGACATTAAAAGCCAGAAAATCTCTCCAAATCTGACAGGGGATGACCTATACAACAGTCCTCTCCACCGCAGAGAGATCAGCCTGTAACATTATCCAACACCCCCGAATACCCCTGCCCAACCCCTTACCAATCCCGACCAGCTAAAACCCAGAGGAACTGGACTTATAAAAATAGAGTCTGGCTCATTTTGTGGTTTTGGATGAATATAAAGTGGGAACATTGAGTTTGCCTTCAGTACAGCGCCACAAACCAGTCATAAAAGACCAAAGGTAACAAATATACAGAACAAAAATATAAACGCAACCTGTAAAGTGTTGGTCCAATGTTTCATGAGCTGAAATAAAATTTCCCCCAAATTTTCCATACACAAAAAGCTTATTTCTCTAAAATGTTGTGCACAAATGTGTTTACATCCCTGTTAGTGAACATTTCTTCTTTGCCAAGATAATCTGTCCAACTGACAGGTATGGCATATCAAGAAACTGATTAATTAAACAGCATGATCATTACACAGGTGAAACTTTTGCATGGGACAATAAAAGGCCACTCTAAAATGTGCAGTTTTGTCATACGACACAATGCCACAGATGTATCAAGTTGAGGGAGCGTGCAATTGCCATGCTGATTGCAGGAATGTCCACCAGAGCTGTTGCCAGATAATTGAATGTTAATTTCTCTACCATAAGCCGCCTCCAACGTCGTTTTGGAGAATTTGGCAGTACGTCCAACCAGCCTCACAACCCCTTTGGCAAGCATTGTCCCCAAATCCCCAAACTAGCTCATTTCAAAAGTGACTGGTGACTCGACTTGCATTCTGGAGTAGAACAGCTCCTCTCTATTAGGTAAGTGGGCTCTCAGAGCAACAGCAGCAATAGGGAGCCATATTCGGTCCCATGCCTTGTGTTTACTAATTCCCAAAAAAGGGGGTAGGGGATGCAGCCCATTCCGGACCTCCAGGTCCTCAACAGCATTTTGTAAAAGACCCAATCTCTTCTAGTTAGGGTTCAACAGCTGTTTGGTTCCCGAACAGAGAAGAGAAAACCCAGGCGTCAAGCTAGATTCTTTCTCTTATCTGACAATATCATTGTTCCGACTATACTTCTCCAACAGGGGGCACTTGGTCACGCTCTATACCAGTGTTGTGTTCGAGACCACCTAAAAGTGAGTCCGAGTCAAGACCAAGACCGGGGGAGGCAAGACAGAGTCAAGTCTGAGACCGGGAAGGGGACAAGGGGTCCGAGACCGAGTCAAGACTGATACCAAACCAGGATTCTGTCAAATCACCACCATAATAAGTGTAAATAAAAATGTAAATGTATATAATAAGAGTTCAAAATGTCCAGTATTTCTGTGTTCATATTTCAGAACAACATATGGATTCTAGAAAAATTCAGAATGGTGAAAATAGAGCCACTCCACAAATGATTACTTACTGAAACAGAGAGGGGAACAATCAGCCTTCTACACCTTCAGAGAAGGGATTTATAAAATAATAATAATAATATTATTATTTACAATGATGTTCTGATTTTTTCTCTTCAGTTTTTGTTGGAAAGGAAAGGGTTAACACACAATAATATTTTTCTTTGCTGGTCTCTGGGGAGATAAATCTAGCTAGCTAAGTCAGCCATTGGCTAAGACATCAGAAGCTAGATGAAGGCATCCGCCATTCAACTGTATTAGGGAAAAGGTTTGGAGTGACAATGAAATCAACCAATCACATTTTGACTTAAAAACTTCTTAGGGATCAAATCTCTTTAGCGGGATCGATTTGACAACATTCGGTGAAATGGCAGAGCGCCAAATACAAATTAAATTACTATAAATATTTACCTTTCATGAAATCACAAGTGTAATACATAAAAATAATGCGTAACTTCTTGTTAATCCAGCCACCATGTCAGATTTCAAAAAGGCTTTACGGCGAAAGAAAACCATGCGATTATCCCCGCAAATGCATGACAAACATTTTTCAACCAGGGAGGTGCAATACGAAAGTCAGAAAAAACGATAGAATTCATGCCTTACCTTTGAAGATCTTCTTCTGTTCTTCTGTATGTCCCAGAAACATCACTAATGGTCCTTTTGTTCGATAAATTCCTTCGTTATGGCCACAAAATGTCCTTTTATTTGGCGCGTTTGATTCAGAAAATACACCGGTTCCAACTCGCCCAACATGACTACAAAGTATCTAATAAATTACCTGTAAACCTGGTACTAACATTTCAAACAACTTTCCTAATCCAAGGTATTTTAAAACATAAATAATCAATAAAATTTAAGACCGAATATACTGTGTTCAATAGAGGATAAAATGAAAGTGGAGCGAGTTCCAGGTCGTGCGCACCAAACTAAAAAGTACACTTGGCTTGACACTCAGAAAGGAAAGGGCTACTTCTTCATTTCTCAAAGGAGAAACATCAAACAATTTCTAAAGACTGTTGACATCTAGTGGAAGCGATAGGAACTACAACCAGGTGCCTCATAAATCTAGTTCCCCATGGAAAACTAATTTAAAACACAGTGATCTCAATTTTTTCTTTTCCTGGATGGTTTGTCCTCGGGGTTTCACCTGCTAAGTTGTGTTATACTCACAGACATGATTTGAACAGTTTTAGAAACTTTAGCGTGTTTTCTATCTAAATCTACCAATTATATGCATATCCTAGCTTCTTGGCCTGAGAAACAGGCAGTTTACTTTGGGCATGCTTTTCATCCGGACGTGAAGATACTGCCCCCTAGCCCAAAGAGATTTTGATGAGTGGGACCGTAAAAAAAAACTTCTGCCTTCGTGAAGGCCAACAGATAACTGCTCAATAGGAAGCAATACTTTCCCCACGGTCTAGCTAGCTAGCTTTTGTTGTCAGCTAGTTTGCAGAAGCTGCAGCAACTGTTATCAAACAAGATGTTGTTGATAATTTTTACCTTCTCCCTTTTCCAGAATAACTTTCAACAAAAAGTTAAGTTTCAAATGACCATCATCTTATGAGTGGAACTGTATTTTTTATTGCAGAGCACTTGCTATTGCTAGCCATCTCTTTGAATACAACTTGTGTGTAATACATTGTTGCATTTAAAGTGGAACTGACAGCATTTTAGCAACATTACAAACAGGAAGAATGTGACACTTTTTTTCTTCTTCTGAAAAGCGACCACTTAGATATGGCAATTTTCACGTTTTCATAAATTCTTAAAATTCTTGAGAATTACGTACAGTAACAGCGAAAAGTTAGGACACCGACTCATTCAAGGGTTTTTCTTTAAATGTACTATTTTCTACATTGTAGAATAATAGTGAAGACATCAAACTATGAAATAACACATATGGAATCATGTAATAACACAAATATTAACATATCAAAATATATTCCATATTTGAGATTCTTCAAAGTAGCCACCCTTTGCCTTGATGACAACTTTGCACGCTCTTGGCATTCTCTCAACCAGCTTCATAAGGTAGTTACCTGGAATGCATTTCAATTAAGAGGTGAGCATTGTTAAAAGTTAATTTGTGGAATTTCTTTCCTTCTTAATGCGTTTGAGCCAATCAGTTGTGTTGTGACAAGGTTAGGGTGGTACACAGAAGATAGCGCTATTTAATAAAATACCAAGTCCATATAATGGTAAGAACAGCTCAAAAAAGCAAAGAGAAATGACAGTGCATAAGACATGAAGGTCAGTCAATCTGGAAAATGTTAAGAACTTTGAAAGTTTCTTCAAGTTCAGTCGAGTGCAAAAACCATCAAGCGCTATGGAAGACCGAGAGTTACCTCTGCTGTGGAGGATAAGTTCATTAGAGTTACCAGCCTCAGAAATTGAAGCACAAATAAATGCTTCAGAGTTCAAGTAACAGACTGTTACGGCTCTCATTTGTGGTACGAAGAGTGGACCAAGACGCAGCGTGGAAAGTGTTCATGATTTTTTTATTCAAAAACGAAAGCGAACAGTTCTGTCAGGCAAAAAAACACTAAACAGAAAACAAGATCCCACAAATCCCAAAAGGAAAATGACAACTTATATATGATCCCCAATCAGAGACAACAATAGCTGCCTCTGATTGGGAACCATACTCAGCCAAAAACACAAAGAAATAGAAAACATAGATTTTCCCACCCGAGGCACACCCTGACCTAACCAAACATAGTGAATAATAAGGATCTCTAAGGTCAGGGTGTGACAGTATCCTCCCCCTAAAGGTGCGGACTCCGGCCGCAAACCTGAACCTATAGGGGAGGGTCCGGGTGGGCATCTACTCTCGGTGGAGGCTTCGGTGCGGGACGCCGACCCCGCTCCGCTTGAGGCTCCCTCCACTTCGGTAACGCCTCTGGTGCAGGGATCGTCGCCGGGACCTCCGGACCGTAGATCTTCGCCAGAGGCTCTGGACTGGGAACCCTCGCTGAAGGGTCTGGACTGGGAACCCTCGCTGAAGGCTCTGGACTGGGAACCCTCGCTGAAGGCTCTGGACTGGGAACCCTCGCTGAAGTCTCTGGACTTGGAACCCTCGATGAAGGCTCTGGACTGCCGACCGTCGCAGGAGGCTCCGGACTGCCGACCGTCGCTGGATGCTCCGGACTGGGGACCTTCGCTGGAGGGTCCGGACCGGGGACCGTCGCTGGAGGCTTCGGACCGGGGACCGTCGCTGGAGGCTCCGGACCGGGGACCGTCGCTGGAGGCTATGTGCCATGGATCGTCGTTGGAGGCTTCGGGGCATGGATCATCGCTGGAGGCTTCGGGCCATGGATTATCACTGGAGGCTTCGTACGTGGAGCTGGAGCAGGTTTCACCGGACTGAGGAGACGTACTGGCAGCCTAGTGAGTGGAGCTGCCACAACACATCCTGGCTGGATACCCACTTTAGCTCGGTGAGTGTGGAGAGCTGGCACAGGACGCACTGGGCTATGAAAGCACACTAGAAGCATAGTGCGTAGAGCCGGCGCAAGACACACTGGACTGTGGAGGCGCACCGGAGGTCTGGAGCGCAGAGCTGGAACAACGCGTCCTGGCTGAATAGCCCCTGTAGCACGGCAAGTGCGGGGGAGTTGGCACAGGCTGCACTGGGTGGTGCTGGCACACTGGGGATACCGTGCATAGAGCTGGCGCAGGATATCCTGGACCGAGGAGACGCACTGGAGACCAGGACCGCTGAGCTGGCACAATCCGTGCTGGCTGGATGCCCACTCTAGCACGGCAACTGCGAGGAGCTGGCACAGAGCGCACCGGGCTGTGAATGTCACACGGTGCCTGACCAGTCACACTCTCCCCATGGTAAGCACGGGGAGTTGGCTCAGGTCTAAAACCTGACTCCGCCAATCTCCCCGTGTGCCCCCCAAAAAACATTTTTGGTGGCTGCCTCTCGTGCTCGCTCCGTTGCTCTAATTCCTCGTATCGTCGCCGTTTTGCTTTTGCTGCCTCCATCTGCTCCCTTGAACGGCGATACTATCCTACCCGCGTCCAGGGTCCTTCTCCATTCATGATCTCCTCCCATGTCCACTCATCCTGGCCACTCTGCTTGGTCCGTTTTTGGTGGGATCTTCTGTTACGGCTCTTGTTTGTGGTAGGAAGAGTGGACCAAGACGCAGCGTGGAAAGTGTTCATGATTTTTTATTCAAAAACACTCAAACAAAATAACGAAAGTCAAAAAACGAAAGCCAACAGTTCTGTCAGGCAAAAAAACACTAAACAGAAAACAAGATCCCACAAAACCCAAAAGGAAAATGACAACTTATATATGATCCCCAATCAAAGACAACTATAGACAGCTGCCTCTGATTGGGAACCATACTCAGCAAAAAACACAAAGAAATAGAAAACAGATTTTCCTACCCGAGTCACACCCTGACCTAACCAAACATAGAGAATAATAAGGATCTCTAAGGTCAGGGCGTGACACAGACACATATCAACATAAACTGGTCAGAAGAGACTGTGTGAGTCTGGTCTTCATGGTTGAATTGCAGCAAAGAAACCACTAAAAAAGTACACCAATAAGAAAAAGAGACTTGCTTGGGCCAACAAACACAAGCAATGGACATTAGATCGGTGGAAATCTGTCCTTTGGTCTGAGTCCAAAATCGCGATTTTTGTGAGACGCAGAGTAGGCAAACGGATGATCTCTGCATGTGTGGTTCCCACCGTGAAGCATGGAGGATGAGGTGTGATGTTGTGGGGGTGCTTTGCTGTTGACACTGTATGTGATTTATTTAGAACCAGCATGGCTACCACAGCATTCTGCAGCGATACTCCAGCGATACGCTTAGTGGGACTATCATTTGTTTTTCAATAGGACAATGACCCAACACACCTCCAGGCTGTGTAAGGGCTATTTGACCAAGACGAAGAGTGATGGAGTGCTGTATCAGGTGACCTGGCCTCCACGATCACCCGACCTCAACCCAATTGAGATGGTTTGTGATGAGTTGGACTGCAGATTGAAGGAAAAGCAGCCAACAAGTGCTCATTATATGTGGGAACTCCTTCAAGACTGTTGGAAAAGCATTCCAGGTGAAGCTGGTTTAGAGAATGCCAAGACTGTGCAAAGCTGCCATCAAGGCAAAGGGTGGCTACTTTGAGGAATCTAAAATCTAAAATCTATTTTGTTTAACACTTTTTTTGGTTACTACATCATTCCATGTGTATAGTTTTAATGTTTTCACTATTATTCTACAATGGTGAATATAGTAAAAATAAAGAAAAACCCTTGAATGAGTAGGTGTGTCCAATCCATTGACTGTTACTGTATACTAAGGCATTTGTGAAATTTCTATTGCAATATACAGTGGGAAAGCGTCAGTGCGTTTGTAAAATGAATAGACACTCCATGAAATAAAACCAAATAAATCAAATCAAAAGTGTATTTGTCACGTACACCGAATACAGCAAGTGTATGTATACCTTACAGTGAAATGCTTACTGACAAGCCCTAACCAACAATGCAATTATTAAGTAGAAAATAGGTACTGGTAAACAATAGATAATTCAAGAAAAAACAACAAAACAGTAAAATGACAGTGAAAATAACAGCAGCGATGCTATATACAGGAGGTACCGGTACAGAGTCAATGTGCAGGGCACCGGTTAGTCAAGATAATTGATATGAACATGTAGGTATAGTTAAAGTGACTATGCATAGATGATAAACAGGGAGTTGCAGCAGCGTAAAAGAGGGATTCGCGGGGGGGGGGGGGGGGGGCACAATGCAAATAGTCCGGGTAGCCATTTGATTACCTGGAGTCTTATGATTTGGGGGTAAAAGCTGTTGAGAAGCCTTTTGGTCCTAGACTTGGCGCTCTGCTAACGCTTGCCTTGCAGTATCAGAGAGAACAGTCTATGACTGGGGTGGCTGGGGTGTAGAGGTCCTGGATGGCAGGCAGCTTAGCCCCAGTGATGTACTGGGCCGTACGCACTACCCTCTGTAGTGCCTTGCAGTCGGAGCCTGAGCAGTTGCTGTACCAGGCAGTGATGCAACCAGTCAGGATTAGAGGTCGGCCGATTAATCGGAATGGCCGATTAATTAGGGCCGATTTCAAGTTTTCATAACAATCGGAAATCGGTTATTTTGGACGCCGATTTTGCCTAATGTTCTATTATATATATTTATTTTTTTACACCTTTATTTAACTAGGCAAGTCAGTTTAGAACCCATTCTTATTTTCAATGACGGCCTAGGAACGGTTCAGCCTTGTTCAGGGGCAGAACGACAGATTTTTACCTTGTCAGCTCAGGATTCAATCTTGCAACCATACGGTTAACTAGTGCAACGCTCTAACCACCTGCCTCACGAGGAGCCCGCCTGTTAGCGAATGCAGTAAGAAGCCAAGGTAAGTTGCTAGCTAGCATTAAACTTATCTTATAAAAAACAATCAATCAATCATAATCACTAGTTATAACGACACATGGTTGATGATATTACTAGTTTATCTAGCGTGTCCTGCGTTGCATATAATCGATGCAGTGCGGATTTGCGAAAAAGGACTGTCGTTGCTCCAACATGTACCTAACCATAAACATCAATGCCTTTCTTAAAATCAATACACAGAAGTATATATTTTTAAACCTGCATATTTAGCTAAAAGAAATCCAGGTTAGCAGGCAATATTAACCAGGTGAAATTGTTTCACTTCTCTTGCGTTCATTGCACGCAGAGTCAGGGTATATGCAACAGTTTGGGCCGCCTGGCTCATTGCAAAATAATTTGCCCGAATTTTACGTAATTATGACATAACATTGAAGGTTGTGCAATGTAACAGGAATATTTAGACTTATGGATGCCACCTGTATGATAAAATACGGAACGGTTCCGTATTTCACTGAAAGAATAAATGTTTGTTTTCGAGATGATAGTTTCCGGATTCGACCATATTAATGACCTAAGGCTCGTATTTCTGTGTGTTATTATGTTATAATTAAGTCTATGATTTGATAGAGCAGTCTGACTGAGCGATGGTAGGCAGCAGCAGGCTCGTAAGCATTCATTCAAACAGCACTTTAGTGCGTTTTGCCAGCATCTCTTCACAATGCTTCAAGCATTGCGCTGTTTATGACTTCAAGCCTATCAACTCCCGAGATTAGGCTGGTGTAACCGATGTGAAATCCCTAGCTAGTTAGCGGGGTGCGCGCTAATAGCGTTTCAAACGTCACTCGCTCTGAGACTTGGAGTAGTTGTTCCCCTTGCTCTGCATGGGTAACACTGCTTCGAGGGTGGCTGTTGTCGATGTGTTCCTGGTTCGAGCCCAGGTAGCGGCGAGGAGAGGGATGGAAGCTAAACTGTTACACTGGCAATACTGGCAATACTAAAGTGCCTATAAGAACATCCAATAGTCAAAGGTATATGAAATACAAATCATATAGAGAGAAATAGTCCTATAATTCCTATAATAACTACAACCTAAAACTTCTTACCTGGGAAAATTGAAGACTCATGTTAAAAGGAACCACGAGCTTTCATATGTTCTGAGCAAGGAACTTAAACGTTAGTCTTACATGGCACATATTGCACTTTTACTTTCTTCTCCAACACTTTGTTTTTGCATTATTTAAACCAAATTGAACATGTTTCATTATTTATTTGAGGCTAAATTGATTTTATTGATGTATTATATTAAGTTAAAATAAGTGTTCATTCAGTATTGTTGTAATTGTCATTATTACAAATAAATAAATAAAAACTGTCCGATTAATCGGTATCAGCTTTTTTTGGTCCTCCAATAATCGGTATCGGCGTTGAAAAATCATAATCGGTCAACCTCTAGTCAGGATGCTCTCGATGTAGCAGCTGTAGAACCTTTTGAGGATCTGAGGACCCATGCCAAATCTTTTCAGTCTCCTGAGGGGGAATAGGTTTTGTCGTGGCCTCTTCACGACTGTCTTGGTGTGTTTGGACCATTCTAGTTTGTTGGTGATGTGGACACCAAGGAACTTGAAGCTCTCAACCTGCTCCACTATCGCCCTGTCGATGATAATGGGGGCGTGCTCGGTCCTCCTTTTCCTGTAGTCCACAATCATCTCCTTTGTCTTGATTACGTTGAGGGATAGGTTGTTATTCTGGCACCACCCGGCCAGGTCTCTGACCTCCTCCCTATAGGCTGTCTCATCGTTGTCGGTGATCAGGCCTACCACTGTTGTGTCGTCTGCAAAATACGTCTGTGATCGGAGTCTACAAAGATCAGTGCGCTATAGCCAATCAGAGCTACGGTAGGCCTTTATAAAAACAATCCATTTGCCACACGGGCTCGCCATCATTCACTTTGAACTGGACTGTGTGTTTACAGACAGTTGGAACAGCGCTACTCAAATTAGAATGCATTTGCCAAAAGCCACAAAATACACCTGAATGTATTTCTGCAAATATGTAAACACCGCGGGAGTTTTCTTACATTTGGGAACTTTAGAGTCCTATTGATCAAATATAACGAAGTAACATTAGATAAACCCACTCAAACTTTTTCAGCTCGTCGGATGTTTGCACTGATAAACAATGGGGAATTGTAGCCACCTCGTCCTTCTGCAGCTTGCCTGCCAATGCATGCTTGTCCCAACTAAGCACCCAAGCTAACTGGCTAAAGTTGGCTAGCTTGCTAGCTAGCTACTGTACTTCCAGACATAAATGAGAGAACACCTCACTCTGACTATTTTACTAGTTAGGCTGTTTGAATGTTTTCTAGAGCGTTCTTGACTAACTGTTCCTTTTTTTGTCTACATTTACTGATACCGGTCATATTCAGTGGCTGTTAAGCGTTCAGTTGTTCAGCACTCTGGCACACTCAGACGAGGTGCTCTGAAATCTGAGTAGATAGCATATCTCTTGCATTGGCAAAATCACTATGGCTAACTAGCTAACTAAATGACACCTGCATATCTATCTGTGTATAGCCACCGAAAAACAATATGAGGGGAAAAAGTCAGTCACTCACCCACTCCTCCAATGGCATGGCATGACATGACATCCTCCTAGCAGCTCTCTATCTAGCTAACGTTAGGCTCTGTGTTTTTAGGTTGCTACATAAATAGTTACGGTAGCCTATTAGCCATGTTATGACCGATTGCATTGACATTCCCAGCCTTAGTTACATTCGTCCGTTTTTGTCCAGAATATTGAGTCATTGAAACTGAAACAGTGCATCCCGAATGGAGGCAGCAAACAATGTACCAGGCCTGCTGTGATTTACAACCTGATAGCAATATGCTTTTGACTACCAAGAAATTTATTGGGGAATTATATTAATATTAATCTATTCTGCCAACAATGACTTTGTGTACATCATAGAACGTTGAGTCAATTATAACCTATTTTTAAAACCTCTTATGAAGTTGGTTTAGTAGCATATACTGGGAATTTATATATTTTTACTGATATTTGTTTGTTTGTTTCATATCTGCAAAGTAGTTAAAAACACTGTCATTTCCACTTTAAACTTTAGGTCACTGGTTAATTTGCGTACTAAACCTGAAAAGTTGTTTCCAATGGGAAGTAATAGTTGTACATTTTGATTTGGAAATGCTTAATGGTTGTGTTTTTGTATTCTTATGATTGGGACCTACTGGCTTTTTATGTCAGAGTTTATGGGTATACGTTTTATACCTGCGTATACCCTCCATTACAGCACTTGCCTTTGTGTTTTACAAACTCCTTACACTTCTACATGAGGGTGCTGGTATTACGGTTGCTGTCCTTTCAGAATCACAAACCTGTCACACAATGAAAGCCTATAGGTGTCCCACTGCGCAAACATGTCTATAATAGATATAAAGACTGTTAAGTTAATGTTTCAAGAAAGGAGTTTATATATTTGGCTTTTCTCCCCATTTTGTTACGTTACAGCCTTATTCTAAAATTGATTAAACTGTTGTTGTTTTTTCATCAATCTACACACACTACCCCATAATGATTTAGCTTAAAACAGGTTTTTAGTCATTTTTGCAAATGTATAAAATAAAAAAAACGGAAATATCACATTTACACGGGTATTCATACCCATGCTGCCATCACCATGCTTCACCGTAGGGATGGTACCAGGTTTCCTCCAGACGTGATGCATGGCATTCAGGCCAAAGAGTTCAATCTTGGTTTCATCAGACCAGAGAATCTTGTTTCTCATAATCTGAGAGTCCTTTAGGTGGCTTCTGGCAAACTCCAAGCTTCCGTCTGGTGTAGTGCTGCAGAGATGGTTGTCCTTCTGGAAGGTTCTCCCATCTCCACATAGGTCAATTCCCTGACCAAGGCCCTTCTCCCCCGATTGCTCAGTTTGGCCGGGCAGCCAGCTCTAGGAAGAGTCATGGTGGTTCCAAACTTCTACCATTTAAAAATGATGGAGGCCGCTGTGTTCTTGGGGACCTTCAATGCTGCATTATTTTTTTTGGTACCCTTCTCCAGATCCGTGCCTCGACACAATCCTGTCTTGCACCTGAGCTCAATTTTTTGTCTCATAGCAAAGGGTCTGAATACTTATGTAAATAAGGTATTTTCGTTTTTTAGGTTTAATACATTTGATAAAACTTCTAAACACCTGTTTTCACTTTATCATTATAGGTTATTGTGTGTAGATTGTTGAGGATGTATTATTTATTTTATCCATTTTAGAATAAGGCTGTGACGTAACAGAATGTGGAAAAAGTCAAGGGGTCGAAATATTTTACAAAGTCACTGTAAATGAAACACGAGCCTTCTGGCTACACAAACTTGGTGTTGATGCTAAAGAAGATGGGGCGCGCAAAGAAACAGACACCCAGTACGAGCTTAGAGGGGAGCTACACAGCACAAGTCAGGGGTCATAGGCTACATTTGATTCTACACATTCATCATTTTGAATGTTTCCCCTTTACATGATTATGTATTCACTTGAAAAAAGGCGATTTATTTTTCATGACTTTGTAACAGCTCCAAAAAGTTGTCCACTACAATAAATGCTCACTGGTACCCTAGTTTATAGAAAGACCCTTATTGTTTTCCAAACGCTGCCTTTCTCTATGGAAGAAGGGCGTCTCCACCGTTTATGTTCAGTATGCAAGTTGTGCACCTACTTGGATAGAACAAGAGCATGGCGCAGAGTTACACACGCTTCCTGTTTGGGGTGCCCCCCCCCTGCAAAGGGGGGCTCCTCATTAATGGCTATCCCTTCGGATAATGGAGACTATTATATTGGTTTACAATAGCAAGGGGGTTTACATCCGCCGGAGGGCTTGAGGGCTCATTATGACAGTGGTTTGACTACCTCTTGAGCACTGTGCGAGGGCGTCTTTACAAAAGATCTGCATGGTGGCATGTTGGGCCGCCCCTCATACGAGGGTTTTTTACTAGACGTCGCCTCTGAGGGGTTGGAACTGACCCTGGCTTTGGAGAGCATGTCTGCGTTGCTAGAGTTGGCCATATCCCATAGTGAGACATCAAAACAAGTATTTGAAATATAATTTAGGGTTCCTTGCCTAAAACCAGTTCTATGAGAATATGAGTGAGATGTCTCAAAGCTTTCCCTGCTGTCAAGAGTGCAAGGAAGAGGAGATGATTGTGGACTACAGGAAAGGAGGACCGAGCACGCCCCCATTATCATCGACTGGGCTGTAGTGGAGCAGGTTGAGAGTTTCAAGTTCCTTGGTGTCCACATCACCAACAAACTATCATAGTCCAAACACACCAAGACAGTCGTGAAGAGGGCACGACAAAGCCTATACTGCCTCAGGAGACTGAACATTTTTGGCATGGGTCCTCAAATCCTCAACATTTTCTACAGCTGCACCATCGAGAGCATCCTGACTGGTTGCATCACTGCCTGGTATGGCAACTGCTCTGCCTCCTACCGCAAGGCACTACAGAGGGTAGTGCGTATGGCCCAGTACATCACTGTGGCCAAGCTTCTAGCCATCCAGGACCTCTATAACAGGCGGTGTCAGAGGAAGGCCCTAAAAATTGTCAAAGACTCCAGCCACCCTAGTCATAGACTGTTCTCTCTGCTACCGCATGGCAAGTGGTACCAGAGCGCCAAGTCTAGGTAAAAAAGGCTTCTCAACAGCTTCTACCCCCAAGCCATAAGACTCCTGAACAGGTAATCAAAGGGCTACCCAGACCCCTCTTTTACGCTGCTGCTACTGTCTGTTACTTATCTATGCATAGTCACTTTAACTCATCCTACATATTACCTCAATTACCTCGACGGTGCCTCCACACATTGACTCTGTATATAGCCTTGCTATAGTTATTTTACTGCTGCTGTTTAATTATTTGTTACTTTTATTTAAAAATATAACTCATCTATTTTTTACCTAACACTTATTTTTCTTAAAACTTCTTGAAGCTTTGTTGGTTAAGGGCTTGTAAGTAAGAATTTCAGTGTAAGGTCTACACGTGACAAATACAATTTGATTTGAAGTGCCAGTTCGCTTGTTAGCTAACGTTATGGTTAACATTGGCATTTAGCACAACATAGCTAGCTACTCCACTGACTCTTGACAGCTAACAGGCAGCTGCGTAATTGAAAAATGAATTCATTGGGACTTAATTATAATGTTGCTAAATATCTAGTTGTGGCCATCTGGTTAGTATCAACAATTGCTTATTACAAATTCTAGTGAACTAGCAACAACATTAGCAGAGCTTGCAGGTTAGCTTACATTAGTTACAGCAGGCACAAGCCAAACAAGCTACTGCCACTTTGTGGCCTGAAGTACTTAAACAATGAAACAGTAAAACAGTTTTATGTGAACCACAAAAGGTTAACTGCTGACCCTCTGGGCAGAGGTGCTAAGTACCTAGTCAGCTAAATAACGTTATTCAGTAACGTTATAAGAGAAGTCCTTGAATCTTCCTTGAACGTGCACAGTTACGTGCCTTGTTGGTACTGTAGGTACCCACTGACGAAAGTTACGTTTCCAGTAGTTACCAGAAACTGCATTTTGTTTGGCTCTCAATGTACTTTCTGACGTTTAGCAAAGTTATGAGGATGATCTAAAAATAATGTTTTCATATAACGTCTCCTAGGTGTACCTGTGGTGTCAGTTGTCACGAGTTACGTCCCAAGTCAATTCAGGATGTTGACACGAGGGTACCCCTGAATATCTAATGACATTATGAGACACGTAATTAAATCTACCCTGAACATATACACAGTATCCTGTCGGTAGGTGCCTACTGATGAAATATGCAAAAATACAGAAAATAATTAATTCCCTTTTTTTTATTTTTTTACTTAAACTGTATCACAATAGATTCAGAAACAAAATCACATCAATAAGCTTACAAAATAACAAGTCAGTAAAAACATGAACACCGCACTCCAATCAAGAACTATAAAACTGCTTAAAGCTGAAAGTTAATAACTATGTTATGTTTCTTCAGGTGCTGCTGCTCCATCCTCATCCACTGTCGCTTCTCCAACACGCTCCTGGAAGTCACAATGACACAAATTGGTCATTATTTTCAGGAAACAAATGATCAAATGCCAGTTTAACGTCGACTCCCTACCACATTCCTTTTGTACTAGCACATTCATTTAGCTATACTGAACGACTGGATTAAAGTGAAGTAAAAAATATATATAAAAAAAAAAAAAGTTTTTTATCACACCTTTCTCTTTCACTTGAGCCGAGCTGGTGCATGTTTGAGAGCGTCTGCTATTTTGTCATCTACCTCTTGGCAGGTAGCCTTGGGATGTGCTTTCAAGGACGCTCCTACGTTGTGAAAAAAAATAAGGATGGGACATTGCATGCCATATCGCTACTTTTCACCTACGCTGGCCGAGACAGAGGTTGGGTATTGTCCCTCTCTTCCCTCATAGGCAGTTTTGGCCATGAGACCACTCTCCCTCACCTTTCCCTGTCCTCTCTCTATGATCTTAACAGGTGGTAGGATTTCACATTTTAGTTTGTAACTGCCTTGTTACTGATTTAATACATTTGACATTTTTATAAATACACATTTAACTTACCAGCACTTGACCAATAATACTATCTACCAAATAATAATAAATAACAACCTAAACATGTGCATTTACTTACTTGTGACAGCATCATAGATTGATAGCTCATTAAAGGCCCTCTTCCCCTTCCTGCCCTTCAAGGAGTAGCTTGTCCACAGCTCCACTGTTCCAATTTTTCTCACCATTCATCTGATTCCTGATCCCAGGTCCTGGCCACAGCAGAGGGTCAGGTATCAGATCTGATTTAAAAAATAAATAAATAATTCCCACTCATTTGTGTGTTACTGATAGTAATGAGAAATCATTGTTGTAGTGTATCATGTAATCATGGGCTAAAATGTGCGTAAACAGGCAGAGGGCTGATCGTTTCTTCTTAAGATAAGTTAAGTGTTAAATGGGAAATCAATCCAAACACTAAATAGGCATATGGCATATATGACAACTGCATTCCATTGACATTAAGATTTTTCTATTCAATAATATTGCAGGTTGCAATCTCTCAAATCTGGTCGCATTCAAGTGGCTCTCGATAAACAGCTAACTTTTTTTGTCAATTGCTGTTCAAATACGTGAAATAGATTACTTTTTTTTTTTTACAAACAGATACATTTTAAATGGCCATCCCTACCATTTTCTTTTGCTAGCGTGAGTTTTTAAGTATTTCACAGATATCCTTCAGTTCTTGATTTGTTTCTGCAGGGTTTTTCAGCATTTCAAGTTGTCCCAAGGACTCTGAATCCTTTGGCTGCCGGGCCTCTATGGACGCCATAACTTGGTTCAGAGCAGTCTTGAACTCTGTATGGATCATCTAAAGCTTCATTATTATCCTCATCTCCACTGCTTGAAGATCTGCAAAATAATAAAGACTCAGTTTAGCTGCAAACAGCGTGACAATATAAGCCATGAGTAACAGGCAGAGCATGTATGAAGGCCATGTGAAATACCTCGATCAAAATATCCACCCTTCATATATATATATGCTGACAGCCATACATTTTGGAATTAATGTTGATAATACAAGAGAAGCAACATTTTGTAACATATAGGCTAGCATAATATACCTTCAATGTATCCAGCGGGCATCTCAGAAGCCACAGGCTCATCAAGCAGGGATTGCAGCTCTTGGTCTAAAATATAAGTCAAAATTCATGCTGTTATTTAAACTGTCTACATTTACGATTTCGATATCAATATCTTGATGGCTCAAGAAACCTGATTCTGATGCTCTGTCTTGGCCAGCTTCTCCTGGCTGCCACTTGGACTAACTGAGAAAACAGACGAAAAAACATACTTTGCATGCTTTTGAAACTGACACAGCACCAAAAGTGAAGGAATGTCAGTATGGAGCTCAGTGGGAAGGTTAAAGAATCCCAGCAAAAATGTATTCTCAGCATAATTTTCTTTTTAAATAATCCTTTTAGTGTTATGGCAAATACATACAGATATTTACAAACATGGCATCACACTTGTGTTTTACTCCAGAAAATATGCTGATTTCACTACAAGTTTCACCCGTACACAGCACCACAAGTATTTGGAAAGTTCTAACATTATGCACAAAGTAGTAATAATACTTTAAATAACCTAATATGAAAAAATGTGATGGTAATTGTATTCTATTGAGTGGGTTTGAAATGCCTGTAAAGCTATAACACTTCATACAATTCAATTGTTTACCCTAACAAATTACAACCAGACACTTGCTGTCGCTCTGGCTTGAGGTGGCAGATGGCCTCAAGTCCTCGAAATCTGCAACTTCAGAGAATATCCCAGATGTCAAACCGTTACCAGATTCACAGTACATCCCATACAGTTGGTGGGAACAGAACTTTGAGAAAGAAGGCTCGTTTAATCAGACTTGAAACATTTAAAACATTATGTGCCTTGTAGGGTCTTTTCAAAGACACTGGCTCTTGAAGTTGCTAATAGAAGAAAAAAATAGAACTGTTACACTTCGGTAATGTGACTAATAATCAAGTATGTCAAGATCAGATGGGTGAGGTCATTTCTTCTCATATCAGCTGTCATTAGGTTATGATTTCATGCCGTCTCTACAATTTAAGACTTGTACTTGCATTAACTGTACGCTTTTCTTCACCCACATACTCGATTGTGTGTCAAACTTACTGTCAACGTGCTGATTATACATGTAATGACCTAGTTGCCTAATGCAGGATCTTACCACTAGGGGCTGGTGGAAGCTGGGGCACTGGAAGCTGGGCTTGTCTGGGTTCATGTGTCTTTTTCTGGAGTGCTTCACCTGCATCATCATCTTACAAAGCACAATACAAAAAAAAGTTGTCTTTATTTTAAGCTACTTCCTGATGAATGTAATACACACAATGGAAGAAGAGTAGTTAAGAAATCCTCAACCAGGTTGCTCTACAAGCAATCTGATTGGTTTAGTTGTCGCCCTCTTCGCTGGTTCCTCGTCAGAGTCAACATTGGAGGTGTCAACCCCCCGTTTGGCTCATTGCTCTGCCACAGAGTAATTGTCTGTACGTGCAATTAACATTGTCATACATACTTTCCCATTAACACTGACAAAACGGGGTCAATTGAGTATTAGTAATTCACATAGTAATACTTTCAGAAAATACATATAGTACTTAAAAAAACATCAAATTGATCAGATATACAGTGTAGACATTGTTAATGTTGTAAATGGAAACTGCAGATTTTTTTTATGGACTATCTACATAGGCGTACAGAGGCCCATTATCAGTAACCATCACTCCTGTGTTCCAATGGCACGTTGTGTTAGCTAATGCAAGTTGATCATTTTAAAAGGCTAATTGATCATTAGAAAACCCTTTTGCAATTATGTTAGCACAGCTGAAAACTGTTGCGCTGATTAAAGAAGCAATTAAACTGGCCTTCTTTAGAAGTATTACTTTACTTTATTCCAACCTGTCCAACACACAATGTAGGGTATTTTAGTTGAACGTCAAGATTATCCAGAAAATAAATTAAATGGAACATTGCAAAGGAGAAGTGGTTTGATGAACATGTACCCTCATACCCGTAGTGTTTTTCCCGATATTGTTCCTTATTCTTGTATTTAAACTGCACAAAAGGGGGTCAGGGTGTTACAAAATAGCGCTAGTCCTTTTCCCTTCGCTCAAAAATATGTGAAAAATGTATTCATGAGACATTCTGAATAATAGAAGGCATATCTATTTATAAATTAAATACAGTGTAATGGCTCTCGTTGGTGGTAAGAAGAGTGGACCAAAGCGCAGCGTGGAAAGTGTTCATGATTCCTTTTATTTGAAAAAACACTCAAACAAAATAACAAACGTGAAAACGAAAGCGCACAGTTCTGTCAGGCAGAAACACGAAACAGAAAACAAGATCCCACAAAACCCAAAAGGAAAATGACAACTTATATATGATCCCCAATCAGAGACAACGATAGACAGCTGCCTCTGATTGGGAAACACAAATGGCCAAAAACAAAGAAATAGAAAACATAGACTTTCCCACCCGAGTCACACCCTGACCTAACCAAACATAGATAATAATAAGGAACTCTAAGGTCAGGGCGTGACATACAGACATCACACGACACTTTCGAAATGTACACCGTCATCTACAAAGTAATAGATTCCATGTTTACCTTAAAATAAAGTGTGTAATAAAGGTTATGATAAACGGTAGATCAAAAACATGGTTTTATTATAAAATACATTAGTGGAATGGCAAACACTCATTGCCACACATGGTTTCTCTGGTAGATCATTTTTACATAAACATTTTAAGAATAATAGTTCATGTCCATTGGTTAATACTTGTTGATGGACAAGGCTCTTAGCTACCTCGTCTCCACCACTTCTCTGTCAGTCTCTGTCAAAGGTTGTAGCTAGTCTGAGCCCATAAGCTTTTCCTTTTTTAATCCATCACTTTCATCCCTCCTCTCTTCTTTGTAGCCTCTATTCAACTCCTCCACTCTCATTCTCTTTCCTCAGACCATGGAAGGGCTACTTCCTAGGGAGTTGTTGTATAACAGAGATAAGAAAGAATAGAGATAGTGAGAGAGAGAAATGTAGAGAGAGCTTCCACTACCTTTCTCTTCTCTCAGACCATAGAGGAGCTGTTTCCCTGGGAGAAGGAAAAAAAAGAGAAGAGAGGGAGAGATTTCAGTCTTCATGAAGCAGGACTTTTGGGAGACTACAGCTTTCCACTAGACACATTGTGAAAATGTTACGTGGAATAATCCTCTCTTTGTTGAAACATCGGGGGTGTCTACCCAAACCTCAAGCAGTCTTGGAGTGGGCTAATGCATTGTAGTTTTTTCCCATTGCTATCTTAGCTCAAACAACGGTTCCCAAATGTACTGATATATCTCCAATATTTTATGGGAGAATTATACAAATCATGCTTATAATTAAATCAGAACGTATTATGTTTATACAAAGTTATGAGCCTGGCATAGTCACAGTCACAGTTGGAAAAAATAAAGATTATTGCTCTCACCACATTGAGATAGGGGATATTAACCAACGATAAAATGAATCCAAACGCCACAGGGAAGAATGACCTGGAGGGAGATAGACAAATAAATATGATGTGAGAACATTCTGACCCAGCAAATACTGTCAGTTCAGCTTAGAACTACCACAGTGTGAGTCTGTCTTTAATGTTACCCAGGTTTCCAAGACAAATTTCCATTCGGGAAATATGAATGCAATCTTATTTTCTATTAGAACCACAGGGAGGTATCAGACATTTATGATTTTTTGAAATGTAAGCTTTCTCACATGTTTTGGCCACGGTAAAATGTTTGTCTTAGAAAGTGGTTCAAGGCTGGTCCCTGGATGTGGTCAGTAAAGTGATATACACTTTGTGGCCTGTTTAGTAGGAACACCACCCCTTTCATGAAAATGGATCACTCCTACAGACAGTCACATGGCCATGGTTTGATTTATAAAGCAGATTAAACTAGAGGAGAAAGAAACTCACACCTATTTATGCGAGGTGCTGGATAGCGAAGCAGAACACTTGAAAAATTAAAGGAGAGCCGCACACTCTAGGAGCTCAGATGCAATAATTTAATAATAACATTTCGACAGACAAGCTTTATAAAGCAGGCAGATAGGCATTGAGGCATTCAGTTACTGTTTGACTGAAAGTTAGAATGGGCAAAATGAGTGACCAACGCAACTTTGAGCATGGTATGATCATCGGTTCCAGGCTTCCAGGTGCCTGTTTCCAGTATCTCAGAAAGGTTCGGGCTCCTGGGCTTTTCACGCACGACAGTGTCTAGGGTTAACCAATAATGGAGCAACAAACAAAAAAGATCCAGTCAGCAGTAGTCTTGTGGGCAAAAACAGCTCTTTGATGAGAGGTCGAAGCAGAATCGCAAGAATCGTGCAAGCTAACAGGTGGGCCACAAACAGGCAAATAGTGGTGTACAGAACGACATCTCAGAGAGTACAGGGATCTAACCGAGGAACAGACAGATATAGGAGGGGCAATCAACAAGGTAATGGAGTCCAGGTTAGTCCAGCAAGCGCTGATGCGCGTAATGATGATGACAGGTGTGACTGGCGGTCCTTGACCGCCAGTAAGGAGGAGCAGGAGCAGACGTGACACATGATATGTGAATGGGCAACATTCCATTCCGAAGTCGGAGTTTATATTCTCTTGCTTCAGTCTAAATAATTGCTGCCATCGATTTCAATTAATTTTGCGCCATTTTTTATGTGGTTGGAACTTTCCAATCAGTCGGTATGAAAGAGATGAAACGAGGCAGGCGTTTAAAAATATGGTGCTGTCGCCAAGGTACTCTATGTCTCTCATCTAACATAATCATCTCCCAGCTATTGTCAATGGTGTATTGGAGGCGAAGTCAGGTGCAGGAGAGCAGAGTATAATGAACAGGTGCACTTTTATTATAGTTCCAAAAACGAGAGCACTTCATAAATCATATGCGCTCAAAAAACGGAACATAAAAGTAAAACGCGTAAACTAACACCACATAACATGAAACAATTACACACAAAACATGATGGGAACCAGAGGGTTAAATACAAGTAGATTGATTGGGGAAATGAAAACCAGGTGTGTATGGAAACAAGACAAGACAAATGGATATATGAAAAATGGAGCGGCGTTGGCTAGAAAGCCGGTGACGTCGATCGCCGAACGTGACGTTTTACACACCTGAACAGGAGCACGAAGCCGTAGCTCTCCACAGCCATGCCGATGATTGGCCAGCGGAACAGCACCAAGGCCACGCCCCCCAGGAATAAGGTGGAGCCTCTGAGCTTCTGTCTCTGGAAGAAGAACCCTGCCGTCCTTCTCAGGCCGATGATGAACGCCAGGCCAGCCAGAAACAGAACCTGAAGGAAAGAAGGACGAGACAAGCTTTGTTTGAAAACGTAGAAAATACATTCTTCCTGTTTGTGCAGCTAATATTGTCACTGTCACTATTACTTCCTGTTACTATGACTATTGTCAAGCAACCCAATTGCCGTTGAAAAAACTATGTAGACAGTACAGTGCAGGTGTGTATTAATTCCAAAATATTGGTTATAGAATTACAGAGTACCATGTGAAACAGTATAAGTCATGTTGTGTGTAACATCATGTTATTAATGTTATATCAGTGGCCTCTGTTGACCTGTTACCTGCTTCCCCTAGCCAGGTGGTGAAGGAACGTTGTATGGTGGTGAGAGGGGAGCACAGTGTCAGTGTGTGATAGCGATTATTACTCACATTTCCAAATGCCAGTAAGACAGAGTCAAAGTACAGCAGCACGCCAAAGAGCAGAAAGAAGAGGCCGAAGCCAGTGAGACCAACACCAATCTCTGGAACACACACACACACAAACATTTGTGAGAGTCAGCCCGGGGAGTTCAACCAACTATAGGCCGACAGACTGTTCATACATTTAGACAAACCTCTAGAAGTAAAACTCACACTATTCATATCCATAAAGGCTTTCACCATAACACACTTCAAAGTTCAAAGTCTTCATAATGACATCACGCAAGTCTAAGTACATGTTGCTTAACGCAAGTCTCAGAGTTGAGGGTAAAAAAATGTACATGGTGATTGTATGGACAGCTGTTATTAACCACTTACTCTGAGTCTCTGTGATTGAAACCATGATGATGTTTTCGTCCTACCCTGAATTCTCTCTCCTTCACTCCCCCCTGTTGCGTATCTCTCTCGCTCCTTCTCCTTGGGAGTTCGGTGTAGATCTGTGCTCCTTCCTTCTCTGTGGTGACCTTTGAACTGAGCTGTCACCGTGTGAACATTAACCAGACTGGAGGGTGGAGATGGAGGGAACCCCAAAAAGTCACCAGACCTTAGCGATGAGTAATTTTTATTTGAATCAATACTGGGATTGCCAATAGCATCTGTTAATCCATTCATTTATACTGGAGCTGCCTTCCCTGAAAAGGTGTCTCTTTGAAAAGGACTCAGATTATCATAATGGGATTTCCAAGCTTGAATCAATCCCTTAGTTTGAAGAAATGAGCAAGGGGTGGATTGGCCATCTAGCAATTCTGGGGGGAAAATATGGTTGGTGGGCGAGTCGAAATTGACATGGCCTGTTAAGATTTTGCGCAATTTCTCTGTTACATGCTGACTAAACCAGCCGCGTTGCGTGCACAAGTGTTGCAAAATAAATGTACACATACAGTGCATTCAGAAAGTATTCATACCCCTTGACTTATTCCACATTTTTCTGTGTTACAGCCTGAACTACAACCATCTCTAATCAAATCAAATACAATTTTATTGGTCACATGGTTAGCAGATGTTATTGCGAGTGTAGCGAAATGCTTATGCTTCTAGATCTGACAGTGCATGTCACGAATCCCACCGGAGGCGGTTCCTCTTCCTGTTCGGGCGGTGCTCGGCGGTCGTCGTCACCGGTCTACTAGCTGCCACCGATCCCTTTTTTCCCTGTTCGGTTGGTTGAGTCTTATTGTTTTCACCTGTTCCTTCTGTTAGGTTGTGGTGGATTGTATTTTTGTGGTATTTACGCCGTACTGTAGTGGGTCCTGGTTTGGGCCGGTCTGGGTTTTATTGCGCCTTAGTGTGTTGGCGTGACCGTGTCAGTACCAGATTAAATACGTTTGTCCTAACCTTCTGCTCTTTGTGCCTGATTCCTGCACCCACGCGTTACAGAAGCACGCACCACTATGGAGTCAGCAGGAGCAGCGGCCACCCTTCTTCCATCTATGGAGGAGCGTGTCCTCCATCATACAACCATCCTCCATCGTATTGGGTCTGCGATGGACCAGATGATGGAGAGAATGGAGCAATGGGAGAGCAGTGGTCTCCCTACCTCCCCCTCAGCTCTGCCTTCGACGACTCAACCCATTCCTCCGGCGGCGTGCGGCTCCAGCGCAATTCGTCTTGCACCCCCGAGGGAGTACGATGGAGCGACTGCTGGGTGCCAGGGCTTTTTGCTCCAGCTCGAGCTATACCTGGCTACCATTCATCCAGCCCCCTCGGGTGAAGAGAGTGTGAGCGTCCTCGTCTCCTGCCTGACGGGTAGGGCCCTGGAGTGGGCCAACGCAGTTTGGAATGGCCCAGACTCCACTCGGGACCACTACCCAGAGTTCACCCGCCATTTCCGGGCCATGTTCAACCACCCTCCTGAGGCCCGAGCGGCGGGTGAACGGCTGTTCCACCTTAGGCAGGAGACGAGGAGTGCGCAGGACTTCGCGCTGGAGTTCCGGACCTTGGCTGCTGGTGCGGGGTGTAATGACAGGGCCCTGATGGACCACTACCGGTGCAGCCTCCGGGAGGACGTCCGCAGGGAGCTAGCTTGTCGGGACACCTCTCTCTCTCTCGATGAACTTATAGACATGTCTATTCGACTGGACAACCTTCTAGCTGCCCGCTGGCGTTCAGAAATTGCCCTGTCAGTTCCATCTCCTGGACCTCCCGCTCCCATTCCGATGGAGTTAGGGGGGGCTGCAGCGAGGAGGAAGGAGGAGGAGGCTCCTCCTGTACCAGCTGTGGTCGGAGAGGGCACACTTCCGACCGGTGCTGGAGGAGCTGGGAGTCGAGAGGGCAGGCAGAACACTTCTCGGTCACCCCAGGTGAGTCAGCATCAAACTCACCCAGAGCTCCCTGTTGGTCACATGTTTTTATTAATTTATTTTTCTGAGTTTTCTCCCTCTCCCCAGCATAAGGCGCTAGTCGATTCAGGCGCAGCTGGGAACTTTATGGATCGCGGACTCGCCCATAGGTTGGGGGTTCCGCTGATGCCGATAGATCCTCCCTTCCCCGTGCACTCCTTAGATAGCCGACCGTTAGGGTCAGGGAGGCCACGGTTCCACTGGACATGGTAATGCAGGGGGATCATAGGGAGCGGATTAGTCTCTTCCTTATCGATTCACCTGCGTTTCCGGAGGTGCTGGGGGTTCCCTGGCTGGCAAATCACAATCCCAGTATTTCATGGAAACAGGGGGCTCTCCAGGGGTGGTCAGAGGAGTGTTCAGGTAGGTGTGTAGGAGTTTCCATCGGTGCTACGTCGGTGGAGAGTCCAGACCAGGTTTCCAATGTGCACATTCCCTCAGAATATGCCGATTTGGCTATCGCCTTCTGTAAGAAGAGGGCGACTAAATTACCACCTCATCGACGAGGGGCTGCGTGATAAACCTCCAGGAAAACGCTGCACTTCCCAGGAGTCACGTGTACCCATTGTCACAGGAGGAGACGCTGGCTATGGAGACGGAATCTCTGAGACAGGGGTACATTCGGCCCTCCATGTCACCCGTCTCCTCGAGTTTCTTTTTTGTGAAGAAAAAGGAGGGAGGTCTGCGTCCGTGCATTGATTATCGAGGTCTAAATTCCATCACAGTGGGGTTTAGTTACCCGCTACCTCTCATCGCTACGGCGGTGGAATCATTTCACGTAGCGCGCTTCTTCACGAAACTGGACCTCAGGAGCGCGTATAATCTGGTGCGTATTCGGGGGGGAGATGAGTGGAAAACCGCGTTTAGTACCACATCGGGCCACTATGAGTACCTCGTCATGCCGTATGGGTTAAAGAATGCTCCAGCCGTCTTTCAATCCTTTGTAGACGAGATTCTCAGGGACCTGCACGGGCAGGGTGTGGTGGTGTATATTGATGATATCCTGATCTATTCCACCACACGCATCAATGCGAGCTGTGGCAAGAATGTTTGCTGTGTCTGTCAGCGTAGTGTCCAGAGCATGGAGGCGCTACCAGGAGACAGGCCAGTACATCAGGAGACGTGGAGGAGGCCGTAGGAGGGCAACAACCCACCAGCAGGACCGCTACCTCCGCCTTTGTGCAAGGAGGAGCACTGCCAGAGCCCTGCAAAATGACCTTCAGCAGGCCACAAATGTGCATCTGTCTGCTCAAACGATCAGAAACAGACTCCATGAGGGTGGTATGAGGGCCCGACGTCCACAGGTGGGGGTTGTGCTTACAGCCCAACACCGTGCAGGACGTTTGGCATTTGCAGGATGGAAGGCAAGGGCAGATTAGCCACTCGTCGCCTGGTCCTCACAAGGCACCCTGATCTCTTTCCACGAATCCGTAGTTTCCTTTTCCAGCGAATCACGGGGATCTGGGCCTGGTCGGGTGTCTATAGTAGTATATCCATCCTGTCCGACTCATTGAAGAAAAACTCTTCATACCTCTTAGTCAATACTTTGTACGAGCACCTTTGGCAGCGATTAAAGCAGTCAATCTTTCTGGGTAAGTCTCTAAGAACTTTCCACACCTGGATTGTGCAACATTTAGACATTCAAGCTCTGTCAAATTGGTTGTTGATCATTGCTAGAACACCATTTTTAGGGATTGCCAAAAATGTTCAAGCAGATTTAAGTCAAACTGTAACTCGGACACTCTAGTGTAGATTTGGCCTTGTGTTTTAGGTCATTGTCCTGCTGAAAGGTGAATTAATCTCCCAGTGTCTGGTGGAAAGCAGACTCGACCAGGTTTGCCACTAGGATTTTGCCTGGGATTTGCTCCATTACGTTTATTTTTTATCTTTAAAATCAACCCCAGTCCCTAACGATTACAAGCAAACCCATAACATAATGCAGCCACCACTATGCTTGAAAATATGGAGAGTGGTACTCAGTAATGTTTTGTATTGGATTATTCCAAACATAACACTTTGTATTCAGGACAAAAATGTAATTGCTTTGCCTCATTTTTTTGTAGTATTACCTTAGTGGCTTGTTGCAAACATGCTTCCTTCTTTTTACTCTGTCAATGAGGTTAGTATTATAGAGTAACTACAATGTTGTTGATCCATCCTCCGTTTTCTCTTATCAGAGCTAAGAAACGCCCCTTTTTCAGGACCCTGTCTTTCAAAGATAATTCGTAAAAATCAAAATAACTTCACAGATCTTCATTTTAACACTGTTTCCCATGCTTGTTCAATGAACCATAAACAATCAATGAACATACACCTGTGGAACGGTCGTTAAGACACTGACAGCTTACAGACAGTAGGCAATTAAGGTCACAGTTATGAAAACTTAGGACACTAAAGAGGCCTTTCTACTGACTCTGAAAAATGCCAAAAGAAAGATGCCCAGGGTCCCTGCTCATCTGCATGAATGTGCCTTAGGCATGCTGCAAAGAGGCATGAGGACTGCAGATGTGGCCAGTGAAATAAATTGCAATGTCCGTACTGTGAGACGCCTAAGACAGCGCTACAGGGAGACAGGACGGACAGCTGATCGTCCTCGCGGTGGCAGACCACATGTAACAACACCTGCACAGGATCGGTACATCCGAACATCACACCTGTGGGACAGATACAGGATGGCAACAACAACTGCCCGAGTTACACCAGGAACGCACAATCCCTCCATCAGTGCTCAGACTGTCCGCAATAGGCTGAGAGGCTGGGCTGAGGGCCTGTAGGCCTGTTGTAAGGCAGGTCCTCACCAGACATCACAGGCAACAATGTCGCCTATGGGCACAAGTGAGCCACTCTCCTCTCCCCCATGTTCTCAAGAGAAGAATGCATTCTAATCGTATAACATTTCAAAATGCAATTGCAGGAAAAACACACATGTGGAAGCGTTGTCCCCTTGTCTCTGTCAAAGAGAAGAAAGTCTCAGCTTTCTGTTAGTATATTCAGCTCAATTGCAACTATTTTACAACTAAGACTCTAAGTTTTGTTTTACTCTTCCTGGGGTCCAGCAAAATTAAGGCAGTTTATACAATTTTAAAAACATTACAATACATTCATAGACTGTGTGCCCTCAGGCCCCTACTCCACCACAACCACATATATACAGTGGTTCCTCCTTTAAAAGTTGCGAGCTTACACCGCGGGACTTAGAGGTACCCAGCGTCATGGCTTCATTGCTCCAGACCACCACAAGGGGGAGTTAGAGCACTCATTATGCATTTGGGTCCCAAGGTTTTTATATGACCAATCATATCGAGTGGTTCCATTGACGAATTTGACGCGAGCCCTCCGTCCCTGGTGACTTTCTTCAGCAAAGATGGCTGACAAAATATTACGGGGGAAGCAAATGTAAGTAGTTATAACGTCATAATGAGTCAAGCTAAAAAATGTACAACTGAGAGGAATATGTTAGTTAATGTAGAGACAAACGATTGTGCAAAGTTAATTTATGAAAATCGATATTTAGCAAGTTAGCAGACCAGCTAACATTAGCCAGCTAGCTAGCTTGTGTAATGACATGAGTATGACATTGTAATTTGTGTTGTTTAATGTTTAAGGGAATCCTGAGAAAACCAGCAAACCAGGCTGTCGTCTTGGGAAACAGTGGATGTAAAGAATCTAGCTAGCTAAGGCATTTACTGCAAATTGAATGTACAATTGTGTAAGCTTGCCTTGCTGTGCAATGCAGCTGAAGTAACATAGCTGGCTAACTATTTACTTGCTTATTGTGTAGTGGAGGATAAAAATAACTGTATGCCTATGGTTGTGTAGCTAGCTACAGTATGTACCAATCTTTGAACCTCAGATATCATAGTTGTTGTATCAACTTCAAGTTTGAATGGCATTAATGTAGCCTATAGATTGAGTAGAATATATAACTTTGTTCTGCCAAGGATGCAAGTCCTATATACATGTACTGTAGTTATTACCAAGCATGAGATCATCGCATTGTAGCCTGTACATTGAATATATACACTGATCATGTACCCCTCCTTGGCAAATAAATGTGTGGTTCAGGTATGAATCTCTGTGAGACATTCTTTTTCAGTCATATCCAATACCAGGTGTATCAAACTCCATTCTTTGAATGATGCTGTGTCTGCATGTATGTATTACAATTATACACTTCAACAGTGTTTACCACCCCTGCTCCTGGGACATCAATGATTACACATTGTAACTATGCAATAGACTAGAAACATGAGTTATATAAAGGCTGATTTGTAATTCATATATACAGAAGAAAAAAAACTATGGATATCTAACTCCCTTCATCTGCATTAATCTGAGAACCCAGGATAGTATTTCAATGAGATAATTAATTTCAACCAGTGGAGAATGTGAAACGCTTTATTGAAAGAAGTTCATTATCCAGGTGTTATAAATACATAATACATGCATTATAATTATGATAATTGTAATATTATATTATAAATACAAGTTTAATCTGTACTTCAATGCACATATAAAACGAGGAAGAAAGATGAGGTGGGGAGAGAGATGTAGAAGACAGAAATAGAAAGAGGTAAGAACAGAGGCAAACAGCATATGATTAATGAATTACAGTGCTACCCTAATATCCTCTCAGTTCATCACAATTACAGTGTCTCTAGCGGTGTCTCTTAACCAGCCTTGGGCCCCCAGTTGGCCCAAAGGTTATCTTAAAAGTGGGTGAGGTGGCGATGACGGGACTGGCTTCCTCTCTCACATCAGAACATACCTGCAGACGAGAGACAGATGGATAGAGAGAGAGCATGATTAAGCCTTGTTTTTTTAACACTGTCAGTCATCATAATCATTAGGAGTATTCAGAATAATTGTAATTATTTTGCCTCTTTGGCCTATTTATTGCCTTACCTCTCTACTCTTCTACATATGCACACTGTACATATATTTTTCCATTGTGTTATTGACTGTACGTTTGTTTGTGTAACTCTGTGTTGTTGTTTTTGTCGCACTGCTTTGCTCTATCTTGGCCAGGTCACAGTTGTAAATGAGAACTTGTTCTCAACTGGCCTACCTGGTTAAATAAAGGTGAGAAAAAAAATGCTAAAATAAATAAAGATATATAATCATATTTCATGCCGGTGTAACAGTTAGCCTTTTTTTTACAGAAGGATGAAAGAACACAATATGTCTGTCAGATGAAGAGTTAGACCAGAAAGTCAGCGCCATTAAGGCAAGGATGCCCCATGCAGGCTTGAGGATGGTCAAAGGAAGTCTCAGAGCAATGGGCCATTATGTACAGTACAATGCCGAAGAGTTAGGCAGTCTTAGCAACGTGTAGATGGTGCAGGTATAATTGCCAGAACGATCCAGCTTCGTTGCATATCTCTGCAAAAATAGTCTGTTCCTACTCCCATCTCTATTCCACATTGATACAAATCATAAATTGATGAGGTACTAAGATGTATAATGTCTCCATCAAATCTAAGAAGCTTTTCTAACTTTTTTATTCTACCTTATTCGTAGACAAATGTTCAATGATGTATGAAATTGGAGTTGTTCTCCATCAACTGGTAATACATAAATAATGAAGCAGGTTAATAGGTTAAACATTTCACTTTAATTCCAATGCTTTCTTTCAAGATATAACAGGTAAGTATATTATTTTGTATTCATATTGCATATTTCCCATCACCTAATGAACAAACACAATACCGGTCTGGTGTTAAGCTTTCTGTGCTGTATTGACGTATCCTGAAAATGACCTCTGCTGCTTTTGATTGAATGGTCATATGTCAGTTATTGTTTTCATATCTACAAAAAAAGAAGCTATTTTCTTTACTTTCAGAGTGCGAGCTGATCAAGGGGTCGAAAATGTTGATATTGCCAGATGTTCACTGTCCGAGGAACAGGCCGTGGAAGCTTTATTGCTGGCAAAAGTGTCCATAACCAGAGGTAATTAAACTGTGTTTTTTCTCTCTTCCTCTCTGCTTGTCTTGTTGTACATGGAACCTGTCTCACATGCACAGTTTGGAGGAAGAAGGATACCTTGACCTGTCGAATTCTATCCACCTCTTCTGTGTAGGATATGTCTTCCTACCTCGTCTGCGGGCAGATCTACAGCATTTCACAGAGAGTTGGAATATTCACCCTTTAAGTACAGAGGCGAACCTGACACCTCACCAGCTGTGGCATATAGGAATGCTCCAAACACCTGTGCACATTTGTGTTTTTGCCTTAGCACTACACACCTGATTCAAATGATCAAGTCATCATCAAGCTTCAAGTGGTATTTATGTCTAATAATGACATTATCTTCTATTGTCTGTCCTCATGTGTTTTTCAGCATAAAGTACTCTGTAGCCACTTAGTGTGGACACCAGGTGAGACCACACACACACAATAACAGTCTCTCTCCTTCACTTCATCCCTCTCCCCCTTCTCCCTAAATCCTCTAGGTTATATCAGCTGTGTTGGTGAACCCCTCCCGCATCTGAACTGGCTGACACAGAAGACACAGCATGATCATAGGTGAGAGGTCACTTGGTCGGGTCAACAGGAAGTATTATTAAAGAGATGCTTTACATTGAAATACAGATAGAGATGTAGTAGTCCCAGAGTTAATGATCCAAGGTAAAATTTGCATTTCACCTCCTTTTTCATTTTTTACATTTATTTCACCTTTATTTTACCAGGTAGGCCAGTTGAGAACAAGTTCTCATTTACAACTGTGACCTGGCCAAGATAGAGCAAAGCAGTGCGACACAAACAACACAGAGTTACACATGGGATAAACAAACGTACAGTCAATAACACAATAGAAAAGTCTATATACAGTTTGTGAAAATAAAGTAAGATTAGGGAGGTAAGGGAATAAATAGGCCATAGTGGCGAAAATATTACAATTTAACAATTAAACACTGGAGTGATAGATGTGCAGAAGATGAATGTGGAACCTGAAAATCTACCCCTAAACTTTGTTTGAACATGTCAAAATACATTTCTATGTACTCCTCAGATACCCTAAAATGTAATCAAACTATAATATTTCTTACGGAAAGAAGTATGTTCAATAGGAAACAGGTACGTAATGTCTTCATGGCGCGCAAATACGAATTTCCAAGACTGTGTCGTTCTACTAAAACTGATATTTCTTATTCGTTTTTGAAGTTACAAGCCTGAAACAAGCCTTGAACAAAGACTGCTGACACCCTTTTGGGTCCCAATGCACTACTGTGTCTCTAACTGACAATGAATGGGCAATATAAACCAAATAATAAACTGATAATTGTGCACAACTTCAAATGAAACAAGCAGAGAGCAGGTTTTGAACCCTGAACCTTCTTGGCCAAAGTCCAGTGCGCTATCGACTGTGCACCAAAAGCATGCTCAAGTCGCAGAGCCGATAGAGTGCGTCCTCGCGGTAGCTTGCTACTCAATGTAATAAAGTAATGACTTTTCAAATAAGTTACCTTACACGTTATGTTGGCTGACAATGTGTTAGCTAACGCTGTCTTTACGAACCACATAGCATATCATGACAGCAGTATGTACCGGTATGTTAGCTCTCTACCTAACGTTAGCAGTTATTCATCAAACTTTACAGTATATTACTATAGGCTATCCAACTACCCAACGTTTATTGACTTGATTATTCCCGTCATTCTTACCTCAGCGAAATGATATAGTCATTGTGCGTTCTCAATGGACATTCGGGTGCTTTCGTAAATTCGCTCTGGCTATCTACACCAATTTCAGAGCACTGTCACCTGAGTACCAGAGCGCAGAATAATGAATTTATGAGTGCTAAACACCCGTTGAATATGGCCGGTGTCAGTAAACATCTGCAAAAAAGCATAATTAAATTGTTTCCAGCAGCACCAACGCTCTGGTTAACATGAAAACTGCCTAACCAGCTCTGCTAGGGTGAGTAAAATGGTCAGAGTGTTCTCTCATTTGTCTGGAAGTAGCTAGCAAACTAGCCAACGTTAGCTTGGGTGCTTGACTGCTGTTGTAAGGCCAGAACGCTCCAATCAACCCTACAACGTGAGAAAGAAACTGTCTGAATTTACAAACTGAAAATCTGACAATGCTCTGAATTTATGAGTGTCACGTTGTACAGCGCCATATTTTCCATTCCATCCTCACAGAAACCCAGAGGGTTTTTCATTTTCATGGAATAGAAACAGCATAATATTATATATTCAAATGAATTAAGCAAGTACCAGTCAAAAGTTTGGACACACCTACTCATCCCAGGATTTTCCTTTATTTGTATTATTTTCTACATTGTAGAATAATAGTGAATACATCACAACTATGAAATAACACATATGGAATCAGTTAACTTATTATTTATAACTTATCTACAAGTACAGCCTACTATTTCCTCCCCATCGGGGAATTGAACCCCGGTAAACCGTGTTCCCTCCACTTCTCTGGTAATGCCAATATGGAAGACTATCAAATGCTTCTCAAAGATGCCCTCTGGTGGTCAAACAAGCACTAACTTGCAGTAACAGAAAAAATGGCTGACAATTAAATGACGTGCCACAGAATGCTGCGAGAGCACGCAAGGTGTACCGCAGTATTTCGCAACTTTTAAAGGAGGAACCAATGTACAGTACAAAATCCATGTGTATGTGTGTGTATAATGCGTATGTTATTGTGTGTGTATGCATATGTCTGTTCTTATGTCTGTGCTTCTTTACAGTCACCGCTGTTCCATAAGGTGTATTTTTATCAATTTTTAAATCTAATTTTACTGCTTGCATGAGTTACTTGATGTAGAATAGAGTTCCATGTTGTTTTGGACTTGGGGAAGGGGAAGAGACCTCTTGTGGCATGTCTTGTGGGGTATGCATGGGTGCCTAAGCTGTGTGCCAGTAGTTCAAAATGACAACTCGGTGTATTCAGCATGTCAATACCTCTCATAAATACAAGCATTGATAGAGGCAATCTCTCCTCTACTTTGAGCCAGGAGAGATTGACATGCATATTATTAATATTAGCTCTCTGTGTACATCCAAGGGCCAGCCATGCTGCCCTGTTGTGAACCAATTGTAATTTTCCTTAGTCCTTTTTTGTGGCACCTGACAAAACGACTGAACAGTAGTCCAGGTGCGACAACACTAGGGCCTGTAGAACCTGCCTTGTTGACAGTGCTGTCAAGAAGGTAAAACAGTGCCTTATCATGGAGATACTTCTCCCCATCTTAGCTAATTGTTGTATCAATATGTTTTGACCATGACAGTTTACAATCTAGGGTAACTCCAAGCAGTTTAGTCACCTCAACTTGCTCAATTTCCATATTATTTATTACAACATTTTGTTGAGGTTTAGGGTTTAGTGAATGATATGTCCCAAATACAATGCTTTTAGTTTTATAAATATTTAGGACCAACTTATTCCTTGTCACCCACTCTGAAACGAACTGCAATTCTTTGTTAAGTGTTGCAGTCATTTCAGTCGCTGTAGTAGCTGACATGTATAGTGTTGAGTCATCCGCATACATAGACACTCTGGCTTTCCTCAAAGCTAGTGGCAATTCGTTAGTAAAGATTGAAAAAAGTCATGGGCCTAAACAGCTGCCTTGGGAATTCCTGATTCTACCTGGATTATGTTGGAGAGGCTTCCATTAAAGAACACCCTCTGTGTTCTGTTAGACAGGTAACTATTAATCAAGTTTTGCCAGCAGCAGACTATGATTGATAATGTCAAAAGCCGCACTGAAGTCTAAAAAAACAGCCCCCACAATCATTGTATTATCAATTTCGCTCAGCCAATCATCAGTCATTTGTGTAAGTGTTGTGCTTGTTGAATGTCCTTCTATATAAGCATGCTGAAAGTTTTTCAATTTGTTTACTGTAAAATAGCATTATATCTGGTCAAACACAATTTTTTTCCAAAAGTTTACTAAGGGTCGGTAACAGGCTGATTGGTTGGCTATTTAAGCCAGAAAAGGGGGCTTTACTATTCTTAGGTAGAGGAATGACTTTTGCTTCCCTCCAAGCCTGGGGGCACACACTTTCTAGTAGGCTTAAATTGAAAATATGGCAGATAGAAGTGGCAATATCATTCGCTATTATCCTCAGTAATTTTCCATCCAAGTTGTCAGACAACAATTATTTTTTCACTTCTTCCACACTAACGGAATTTAAAATTACAATGTTAGTCTTTCATAATTTGCGTCAGATATACTAAAGTGTGTAGTGTCAGCATTTGTTGCTGGCATGTCATGCCTAAATTCGCTAATCTTGCCAATGAAAAAATCATTGAAGTAGTTGGCAATATCAGTTGGTGTTGTGATAAGTGAGAATAGGTTCTATTCTCTGATTCAATAAATGATGGAGCTGATGGAGCCTTTTTCATTTATGGCGCTCCAAAGCTTTTTACTATCATTCTTTATTTGATTATATCTTTGTTTCATAGTGTAGTTTCTTCTACTTTTTATTCAGTTTAGTCACATGATTTCTCAATTTGCAATAAGTTTGCAGCCAGACTTATTTGTCATTCCTTTTGCCTCATCCCTCTCAACCATACATTTTTCATTTATGGCGCTCCAAAGCTTTTTACTATCATTCTTTATTTGATTATATCTTTGTTTCATAGTGTAGTTTCTTCTACTTTTTATTCAGTTTAGTCACATGATTTCTCAATTTGCAATAAGTTTGCAGCCAGACTTATTTGTCATTCCTTTTGCCTCATCCCTCTCAACCATACATTTTTTCAATTCCTCATCAATCCATGGGGATTTAACAGTTTTTACAGTCATTTTCTTAATGGGTGCATGCTTATTAGTAACTGGAATAAGCAATTTCATAAATGTGTCAAGTGCAGCGTCTGTTTATTCCCCATTACACACCACGGACCAACAAATACTCTTTACATCAACAAAATAGAAATCACTACAAAACGCAATGTATGACCTCTGTTGTGTTTTTGGCATCATTAAATTGAAGACTGTTATTTTATCAAATCAATTCTCTGTAATTATTACTACGTGACTAAACTAATAATGTAAATGTAATTAACTAGGAATTTGGGGCACCAAGGAAAATCTTCAGATTACAAAGTTATAATTTTCCTAATATAGCTCTTCAGATATTTTATTATCTGATCAATTAGTCTTCTAATTAATTAATTATTCTTCACGAACCCAGCCTTTATTATGAATCATCCATACGCTAATTGTCTTAATAATTTATTTACTAACTAACTAAATAATTACAGAAATGCATAATCAAACAAAGTAGATATAGTTACAAGGAAATGATAGGGGAGGTTCCCTAGTGGGCTAAGTTGATATGATGGCTTGGCGGACAAAGGAAAGTGGGTGTGGATTGAGAAGAGCGGGAAAGACAAAAATGAGTCACTACATGGTTGATAATTATATTAATTGAAATGCTAATCCTTTGCACATGAATGCTCACTCATTTGGGAATATTTACAAGCAATATATATTTACCCTCACTGTGTCGTCATGATGTCTGTTGGAATCGTCCCTCTTTCTGTTGGAAAGTTCATCCAAGCGTCTCTCTGCTTCCCTGGAGTCTTTCGTGGTTAGAATGCATACTTCAGAGTACCATTCAGAAATGTTCTTATAGAATAGATGTTTCGGAGGTTGTCGGTCTTCGTATGTCAGGTTGACATAATTTCTAGCTGCAGACTAGTAATTAGTATCGAAGATTTGCTCTTATTCTGTCGGTATCGATAGTCTCAGAGTTTAACCATTTCCACCCGTGTAGCCAATGCTCCACGTGGTATGGTTAGGAATTCAACAGCCATTACAACCTTAGCTTATACTGAGGTTTTTGTTGTCTCTACTCAACCTTCGCCCCCTCAGCTGACCGAGGTATGCATGGTCTGAAGAGGATTTCTTCAGGTGGGGGTTTTATTCGTAACAGTAGAAAAGGGCTGTCCCATGAGACAGATTTACATTTACATTTATGTCATTTAGCAGACGCTCTTATCCAGAGCGACTTACAAGTTGGATCATGTCTATGCTTATGGGGGCGGGCCAATTACTTAGTTAAACTTTAAAGGGAATACAATTCTCTCACATTAACGATTTAACATAGCATTACATAACTTCACAAATAGTTTCATCTTTACTCATTCATTTTATACAATAATTAGACGCAAACCTGATAACGGAGGCACCTATATAAACAGAGTTATGGTAATGTGGCTGTATTGTCTTTCATGAGGTCAAAAACATGAAACAAAATGGACCGGGTCATAGCTGACTTCACCACCGACCGTTTACACATTCTCCAAAACATGCATATTGTTCAGTTCTCAAGTTCTGTGATGTAGAAGAAGTAAATTTGTTCTACTGTGAAACTCTCTCTCTCTATGTGTCTCTTTCTGCATGGCCAGAGGGAGAGAGTCTCCTCCAGGAATTTACGACCTGAGATAACAGAATCTGGGTGTAGGAGAGGAGAGAGGGGGAAGGCACCAAACCATAACCAAAGAGGGCCACGTCATGACACCTCTTATACACTATATTAGGCCCAGCCATTGGATCTTTGGTTTTCCTAGATATGGCTACTATATTGTGATCACTACATCCAATGGATCTGGATACTGCTTTCAAGCTAATTTCTGCAGCATTAGTAAAGATGTGATCAATAAATGTTGATGATTTCATTCCTGCGCTGTTTGTAACTACCATGGTAGGTTGGCTGATAACCTGAACCAGGTTGCAGGCACTGGTTACAGTTTGAAGCTTTTTCTTGGGTGGGCAGTTTGTTGAAAGCCAATTGGCTCATTCCGATTCCTACAGAATGTCACCGGAGGGGATGGCTGCCGTTTTACGGGCTCAAAACCAATCGTGATATTCTGAACGAGGACATGGATAACATACAGTTGGCTGAGTTTTACATGCATCGGCAAGACAGAACAGCAAGGTCCGGTAAGACGAGGGGTGGTGGTCTGTGTTTATTTGTCAACAACAGCTGGTGTGCGATCTCTAATATTAAGGAAGTCTCTAGGTTTTGCTCGCCTGAGGGAGAGTACCTCATGGTAAGCTGTAGACCACAGTAGATAGAGTTTTCATCTATATTTTTCATAGCTGTCTGTTTACCACCACAAACCGATGCAGGCATTAAGACTGCACTCAACGAGCTGTAGAAGGCCATAAGCAAACAAGATAATTCTCACCCAGAAGCGGCGATCCTAGTGTCCGGGAACTTTAATACAGGAAAACATAAATCAGTTTTACCTAAATTCTACCAGCATGTCACATGTGCAACCAGAGGAAAAACAACTCTTGACCACCTTTACTTAACACATAGAGATGCGTACAAAGCTCTCCCTCCCCTTAATTTGGCAAATCTTACCATAATTCTATCCTCATGATTCCTGCTTACAAGCAAAAACTAATGCAGGAAGTATCAGTGATTCGCTCAATACGGAATTGGTCTGATGACGCAGATGCTAAGCTACAGGACTGTTTTGGTAGCACAGACTGGAAAATGTTCTGGGATTCATCCGATGGCGTTGAGGAGAATAACACATCAGTCGCCGGCTTCATCAATAAGTGCATTGTCGATATCGTCCCCACAGTGATAGTACGTACATATCCTAACGAGAAGTCATGGATTACAGGCAACATCAGCACTGAGCTAAAGGCTAGAGCTGCTGCTTTCAAGAAGCTGGAACCTAATCCAGACGCTTATAAGAAATCCCGCTATGGCCTCGACGAACCATCAAAACGGCAATGCATCGTTACAGGTCTAAGATTGAATACTACTACAATGGCTCTGAAGCTCAAGGCTTGCAAACTATTACAAAGGGAAAACCAGCCGGGAGCTGCCTAGTGATGCAAGCATACAAAATGAGCTAAATACCTTCTATGCTCGCTTCAAAGCAAGCAACACTGAACCATGCATGAGAGCACCAGCTGTTCCGCATGACTGGGTAATCACGCTCTCCGTAGCCGATGTGAGTAAGACCTTTAAACAGGTTGACATTCACAAGGCCACAGGGCTAGACGGATTACCAGGACGTGTACTCAGAGCATGCACTGACCAACTGGCAAGTGTCTTTTTCAACATATCCTTGACCGAGTCTGTAATACCTACATGTTTTAAGTAGACCACCACAGTCCCTGTGCCCAAGAACGCCATGGTAACCTTCCTAAATGACTACCGCCCCATAGCACTCACGTCTGTAGCCATGAAGTGCTTTGAAATTGATGTTCATGGCTTACATCAACACCAGTTCATGACTCACATCATCCCAGAAACCCTAAAGCCACTACAATTCGCATACCGCCCCAACAGATCCACAGATGACGCAATCTCCATTGCACTCCACACTGCCCTTTACCACCTGGACAAAAGGAACACCTGTGTGGCCACGCACGACTCCAACACCATCATTACATTTGCCGACGATACAATGGTGGTAGGCCTTATCACAGACAACGATGAGAACCTACAAGGAGGAGGTCAGAGACCTGGCAGTGTGGTGCCAGGACAACAACCTCTCCCTTAACGTGAGCAAGACAAAAAGTGCTGATCGTGGACTACAGGAAAAGGGGGGCAGAATATGCTCCCATTCACATTGACGGGACTGTAGTGGAGCGGGTGGAAAAGCTTCAAGGTCCTTGGCATCCACATCACTAACAAATGAACATGGTCCAAACACACCAAGGCAGTCGTGAAGAGGGCACGACAATTCCCTATCCCTCCACAGAAGACTGAAAAGATTTGGCATGTGTCCTCAGATCCTCAAAAAATGTATACAGCTGCACCATCGAGAGCATCCTGACTGGTTGCATCACCTCTTGGTATGACAACTGCTCGGCATCCATCCGCAAGGCGCTACAGAGGGTAGTGCATACGGCCCAGTACATCACTGGGGCCAAGATTCCTGCCATCCAGGTCCTCTATACCGGACGATGTCAGAGGAAGGCCCTATACATTTGCATTGACCCCCTTTTTTACACTGCTGCTACTCACTGTTTATTATTTATGCATAGTCACTTTAGCCCTACCTACATGTACATATTACCTCAATTACCTTGACTAACCTGTACCACCGCACACTGGTACCGGTACCCCCTATATATAGCTTCGTATTTGTTATTTCTTTGTTACATTTTTTTGTTATTTTGGTTTTATTTTTGTATTTTAGTAAAAAAAAATGCTAATATTTTCTTTGGTTAAGGGTTTGTAAGTAAGGTTGTATTCAGCACGTGACATATAACATTTGATTTGAGTACCAATCTTTTGGCAGTCTATTTAAGCAGACCAGGTCTGCTCACTCATCCTGCTGCCGTATGCTGCTACTGCTACTATGCGATGGCTTCCTTTTCTGCATTGACATTGTGCAATTAGATGTTTCTCGCTATGCTACTGTGTTCTGATATAATATTTTCTTTGTGATTGCTCGCTAGCTTTGTTTTAACCTTGCCTGCGTCGATGAATATGATGATGTTGCAATGTTTGGGTGCTGGGGGGATGCCATTGATTGCGAGGATCAACAGTGTTGCTGCTCTACTGTTGTCAGTCAATAGCCGGCTACAAACTAGCTAGCTAAGTAGAATTAACCTCGAGAGTAGCCCATCATATAGCCTTCTCGTTGTTCCCAATAACAGCTTTTGGGCAGATTTGGCGCAACAGTGAACACACCCCATCATGGGGAATCATCCCCCGTCATACAAGGAGAAAGTAACCTATGCTACGCTAGCATACAGGCTATGCATTGATATACAGTAAGTGTTTGTCATGGTGATTTGATAGTATTTCAGTTTCTATGCAGACTTTTATTGTTTATTGCAGACCAATATCGATAGTTATCACTGCGCAGCTCATGAGAACGCTGAATTAATGCATACTATCATTGATAGCCAATATTTTAAGGGTCATACCAGTCACATTAGTTAGAGTGAGGTGCAGCAGCAGTCACACCTCAAATGTAGTACAAATCATTATGTCTATGGTTATTATTCTTAGAACCTATTCCCTTACACAGTTTAATGATAGAACGCATTACATTTACCTTGCAGACTAGTTTGGATTAGTGCGCTTGTATAGCTACACTTTGCTGGTTTCTGCTCTGAGCAATCAGAGTATATGTGTTCAATAGTCAAATCAAATCAAATCGAATTTTATTTGTCCCACACACGTGTTTAGCAGATGTTATTGTGGGTGTTGCGAAATGCTTTTGTTTCTAGCTCTAACAGTGCAGTAATATCTAACAGTAATATCTAACATTTTCACAACAATACACACAAATCTAAAGTAAAGGAACGGAATTAAGAATATCTAAATATTGGGCGAGCAATGTCAGAGCGGCATAGACTTAGATACAGTAGAATAGGATAGAATACAGTATATACATATGAGATGAGTAATGCAAGACATGTAAACATTACTAAACTGCAACTCGCAATGCTGTGGTGAATGCTCGCACATTCAGGTGTTAGCTGATTGCTTAGCTTTATTTTCTACACTCAGTATGCATAATGGCATGGCTGCCAATGTTGCATCGTGGGAGCAGGTGCTGGTTAGGCTCCGTATACATCACCTAGGTGAATGTTGTGCTTATTCATGCATTGGCTGTTATGTTCTGCATCACCTGCACATAGTCGTTATGGCATGGGTGCTCTCATTGTTATTGCAAGAGCACACAGTGAGGTTGTGGTGGCTTAGAGGGCAACACTAGCTATCCCTTTCACAGCATCTGCTGGAGCATTGCAGTACGATGGCACATCATTTTAGGATAGCAGCAAGCAAGTTTATATGCATTATCATGCATGCTTGTAGATAGTGCGTATGCAGGCATCTCATATCCTGTTGCAGCTCACTATTGGAGCTAGGAACACAAGCACTTCTCGACACCCGCAATAACATCTGCTGAATTTGTGTATGTGACCAATTTAAATTTGATTTGAGCGTGACTCGTGTTTACCAACTTGTGGTGGCCTGTGTGTGTGTGTTGAATGAGATGGTTCAGCAGTCGCGCAGCGTGATATCTTGTGCTACTCAAATGGCGTGAGTCTGTCGTCGGCTAAACAATACTGGGTCTTCTCATCACTAAGCATATATTCACAGGAGTACAGCCTCATTTTCAACCCTAACCTGTATTTGTAGCATACACATATTTAGCAGATGTTATTGCGGATGTAACAATATGCTTGTGTTCCTAGCTCCAACAAACAGTAATATCTAAAAGAATACACACAAATACACACAAAGTAAAAGAATGGAATGAAGAAATATTAGGACAAACAATGTCGGATTCCGCAGTGTGTGTGTGTGTGTGTACTGTATATAGTGGCAAGAAAAAGTATGTGAACCATTTTGGAATTACCTGGACTTTATGACTGCATAAATTGGTCATAAAATTTGATCTGATCTTCATCTATGTGACAACAATAGACAAACACAGTCTGCTTAAACTAATGACACACAAACAATTATATGTTTTCATGTCTCTATTGAACACACCATGTAAACATTCACAGTGCAAAGCTGTCATCAAGCTACTTTGAAGAATCAAATATTTAAAATATATTTTGATTTGTTTAACACTTTTTTGGTTACTACTTGATTCCATATGTGTTATTTCAGAGTTTTGATGTCTTCACTATTATTCTACAATGTAGAAAATAGTAAAAATAAAGAAAAACCCTTGAATGAGTAGGTGTGTCCAAACTTTTGACTGGTACCCTATAAAACAAAGGAAAGTGTGGAGATAAAATGCTGTATCTCTCCTTTAAGACCACTTTACTGGTTTGCCTGGGAATGCCTAAGGTTAGCGACAATTACAATTGTCTCAACTTGGAGCATGTGGCTTTCCTCCTGCCGCCTTTGCCTTCTATGGAAGGGGAGTGGCTACACCATTTGTGTCCAGTACTCACGTTGCGCATATACAGTACTTTAATTACAAGTATCACATCCGGCCGTGATTGGGAGTCTCATTGGGCGGTGCACAATTGGCCCAGCGTCGTCTGGGTTTGGCTGGGGTAGGCCGTTATTGTAAATAAGAATTTGTTCTTAACTGACTTGCCTGGTTAAATAAAGGTTAAATAAAATAAATACAAATAAAACATTTGGGAGAGCTTTGCGCAAGAGCAACAAACTCTTTGTGTCCTGGGTCCCTCCCTGCAAGGGGAGACCCCTATCTTATCAACGGTTATCACATTGGATTGTGGAAGCTATTACAGTTTATTGGCCTATAATAGCAAGCGATTACAGCCTCTGTAGGGCCTGAGGTCTGCATACTTTTTACTAAACATTACATCATAAATAGTATGCGACGATGAGTACCTACTATCGGAGAGCATCTGCGATACGTGAGTTGGCCATATCCCGCTAGTGATATGTCAAAACAAATAATTGAAAGAGAACTGAAGGTTACTTGCTCAACCCAAGTGTTCAGATATTATGAGTGAGACATCTCACCACATTCTCTAATTCGCAAGACTGTGAGGATGTTTGTTATGCTTGATAATGATCAGAGGGCAGGCGAGTGGCTGTTCAGTATAAGGGGAGGGGCTCCCTCATTCTCCACTTGCCCTGTCTGTCTCCGAAAGACGTGCATGATTAGTTATTTGAGCTGCTTAGAGATTCTGGTGAATCCCACTAGTGAGAAGTCTCACTTTTATTATCAGAGAACAGGGGTTACACAATAACCTTAATTTGTCTGGAGGCTTGTCATCTGATTGGATTGTCTGAGAGACTCTTCTCTCTATCATGATCAATAAATTCACTGTTTTCACAGACTCTGTGGGATTGTTATGGCATGGTTATAATATTTTCCAAGAGGCTACAGGAACCACATGGTCTTACAAGAAACAAGATATCCAGCATACATTGGAGCATACACAGACCCCAGAGAGTTTAACCCCATCTCAACCTGTTTTTGAGTAATGAAGCAGGCAAAAGGCAGGTGGTCTCCCTACAAAGGACAAATATTGGCAAAGCAGCAGGACTGTCTTTGTTCACAGTGTGGAAGCTCACTTAGTACTCGCTCTCTCTCTCTCTGTGTGGGAGAGGCATGCAGACGCATGAAGACAGACAGACAGAGTGAGGGAGAGAGAGCTCTGTGTGAACTGTTGATTGAATCAAGGTGATTGGGATGTTTATATATAGTGCCCTCTTGAGGAAGGCTTGGGTTATTACCAGTAGTCCAAAGACCACCCAATACTCAGAGCCACAAGCAGCATCCGAATTCCCATACTAGCGTACTACATACTTAAACTGCATAGTATGTACTCATCGTCACGTACTATTTATTACGTAATGTTTAGTAAAAAGTATGCAGTATGCCACGGCCGTAGCGTACTACTTTGCTACGGATTCGGATATATAACTGGCTTGCTAGGTTAAATATGAAGTTGCCGCTCAACAACAGCAAGTTCAGTTAACTTCAAATCCTACTAAAGCAGGTTTGAATGCACTGTGGGTGTGAAATTCCACAAAAGTTTACAATGCATTCATACTACATGAGAAGCCAAAATGATTATGACATTGAAATGTGACATACTATTTTTCTCATACTCAAATGGCGGACAATTTAGGATGCTAGTATTGGTGTTTGGACTGCCACTGAACAGAGTTTGGCATACTAATCTATGTGTTTTCAACACATTTCTTTGACAATAACATTATTTGGGGGATTTATTTGTAGTTGTTGCCAGATATAAAACTGTGATCTTTCAATAGAAGTTTAAAAGTTGGAGTTTGCCAAACGCTACCACTAGGCTACCCATGCCAGTAAGAACAAACAGATGATAGCTTTACCTTATAATAATTCAAATATACTTTATTGGAGGTTGTAAATGAGTTACCTATGAAGTCCAGTATTGTTGACCATATAGCACAGTTCAGAAAGTGTTCCTCCATGCGAGCCCCATAATTTCACCATGTCAATGATGGGTTTGACCTCTAACGTCCGAACTCTGGTCTCCATTGTGATCATCTTTCAGTCAAATGTGTACGAGACACAGAATACATTTTTTCAGAGGAATACTGAAAGTCAAATGACAGTTGATTTCATACTGTGTTTTCCACACATCCAGTCAGTCTTCAAAGTCTACATGATATCTTCAGGTTTATTTATCCAGACATACACATAGAATAGAATATAACAAAGTCCATATGATATAATATAAGAGTCCTTATGATATAATATAAGAGTCCATATGATATAATATGAGTCCTTATGATATTGTCAGTAAAGGTCTATTAATATAACAGACAGAAAGTATGATGATCAGTAGTATAATTATTTTGGCAGTGATACTCAACATCAATAACATGATCAAAACAATAACGGTAATAATATCAATGATTTATGATTATAATTTTTCTTAGAAAGTACGGCGGAATATTCCGAAAACATCTAAAGAGAAACACATACTGTATATATTTGTATACATTCACTTTATTGCAAGAAGGTTTTCCTAAAGCAAGCATATGATTTTTTACTTTTTTATTTGCATAGTTCAAGCATTTTGTGTATTTTCGCCAAAATAGCAACAGTTGATGTTATTATTACGATATACGTAGTTGAAATGGGAAATATGTACATAGACCAATGTGCTAAATCTTTCCACATCATTATTAGCCATAAATGCTACATTTTTTATCAAATATTGGACACCCCGTATTTGGCTGTTTTGTGTTTCTCAACACATATGAGGCCAATTGTTCCAAAAATACCAATATTTTCAAAATCATCTTTAAACCAGGGCCTTCAAGACACATCTTAAAAGCAAATAAAAAAAATATTTGAGCAATAATCATTTTCCCCCAATATTGTGAAAAACGCAAAACATTCCTGATTACATGCTAAAAATGTAACCTGTCGGCTGAAACCTTATTTTAGTCATCAAATACCCATGAGTCTAAAAAAATATGTACTGCATCTTTTGACCTTAGTTGTCCCTTTCTCAAACAAGAAAAAAATATAACTATTTTCTTCAGACTTTTTTTTTTTAAATAATCTGCTTTGTGTACACAAATGTTTAACTTGCCTTCAAACACGGTGGCTTGAGTCTGAAGAAAGATATCTTCTTATACAGACACAGCATTGCCTCTGAGCCAATATGACAAAGGGGGAGAAACTAATGGAATGGGGGGAAAAAAGACAGAGAAGGAGAGATGAGTGGATTGTGAGGGAGGAATGAAGACAGAAATAAAAAAGGGCTGCGCTTTCAGAGGCCACAGGTTAAATCTGGAGACACTAAACAGTGATCGACTGACAAACAAATGTTCCTTATTAAGAGACAGCCAAAATGCAAAGGATGGGTCAGCAACTTATATTAGAGGACAGGAGGAGGACGAGTATGTTGCACATAACTGCACCACGATACATCCTCCACTTAGAATGTGGAGTGACTTGTCATATATGTGTATAATATATGAGTTCCTCCGACCCTGACCAGGACAGCAATATGTCTATATATTTCTGTGTCTATCTATCTGTCTCACCCAAAGTGGTTGATCACGTTAGAAGTGACGCTTCATAGAAAAATAATTAGATGTATTTTGAGAGGTAAAAACGTATTGATCAGAATAAACGACCTCTATATGCTAAAAAGGTTCGGTCTTCAACATAGCACTGTATAATATTAGCGATATGATACATGTAGGATGCATTTAGCTTTCTGATATGTACACACTGTAAGTTGGCTGTGATGCAAGTTGCTGGCCCATCTTAACACAAACAAGTGTTTCAACTAGCAGACTTATTCTAAGGTCACTTCTTTTACTGACGTCTTTCCACATACTATATACTGTACTGTATATATATATATAAATGTAGATATAGAGAGATTTTATCTACACATGTATCTATTGACATACTGTACCACTGAAGTAAGGTCTTATAGCAGTGAGAGAACTAAGAGGAGTCCAATGGCTTTAATGCCAATGGTGTGTGGGCTGTACTCACATCAAGACACACAGTTACCAGAGAACTAACAGTGGTTTCAGAGTGAGGCAGGATAGGTCTTCCTGCAGGCAGTCACACACATACGCATATAGGTCCCAGCCAGCCCTGGGTGTAGGACGGGAAAGGGGACAGATGGGGTGTAGCCTAGCCTGGAGAAAGGGTTGGGAGGCAGGCGTCACAGTGGGTTAGGTGTTCAATAGGTGTGTTCCTCACCTGGGATGAGAGGTGTTGGAAGGAATCGAAGGGAGACTCATGCAAACACTGCTGTACACCAATGATCTGCGACCACTGGATTGAGTTGAGGGGGGGGGGGGGTGCTTTCATACAGTACAGCTCTCCCACTAATGGCCTCTGAAGACGACGCCAGGAAGTCGAAGGTCAAGGCCTGTTTAACTGAGTTTGAAACAATGACCTGGGGGCCAATCAGAGACAAAACTACATTGCTCTGAAGAGGCCATTTCCTGTTGTGTCAGGGTTTCCCCAAACTCGATCCTGAATCAGCTGTGTAGTGCTAGGGAAAAAACCAAAACGTCCACCCAGGGGGGCCCCAGGATCGAGTTTGGGAAACCCTGTGTTATGTTACTGTTCCCGCTCATATCTCTCTTTATGGCTCTTGAACTACCATCTGTCCGCCTCCTCCTCTGTGACCATTTCCTGTTACACTGTAACATCAGCCTCTGATTGGTTCTACTGCTCTCTGCACCAATAAGAAGCTCTCACTCCCCAGTCCCTCTTCCTGAAGTCCAGCTCCGGCAGTCCTAATCACTCTTCATCTTAACAGAGATCCGTGCATCACGTACGATAAGTCCCCTCCTGAACCGTTCAGTCACAGAACTCTACTGTCCTGGGCTTCTAGTCTCTGTGGTCCTTCTAATCTCTCTATAGCATACACCTTTCCTGAGCTGAGTAACGGAGAAAACTGTCGAAACAGTCCCACTGTCAGTGTAGCATGGAGGAGAGCATGTTTGAGTGCTGTATACACCCCCTGGTTTCTGGCTAGCTTAGTAGTATCAAATGCTGTGTCAAACGCATCATCCCCAAAATAGTGAAAAAATTACAGCATTGTGTTTTATTTGCATTTGTTTAGTTTGCGTTACCTGCCCTTATAGAGAAGCTATTTTCTGCCAGGCCTAGACTAAGAAGAATTGTGTAAGTGTGGTGAATGATAGAGAGAGAGTGGAGGGTGCCGTTATAGACCCCCTTCTGGTGGAAGGTGTGGGCCTCCATCATAGTCTGTTTTCCTTGAAAAAGTCCTCAGGCGGACAACTTCACAAACTTCCTGTGACAGCTTCATGTTTCCGGTTGTGTTGTTGTGGAGGTCATTTGAGTTTATACACCGGCGGGCAGGTGGTCTGGGAGATTAACCAGTTTGTAAATATAACCAGTTTCTTTGGGCATTTTCTTTATATTCCAGTGGATCCTCAGAAGGACGCTCCGTCAAACTTGACGGCAGCCAGAGCTTGAGCTAGAGATGAAAGAGAGAGAGATGAAAGAGAGAAAACATACTTTAATCCCAGTAAAACTCACTTTTACAAAACTCTCAAACAAAGACACAATGAAAATTGAAAGCAGAGAAAGGAAATGTTTCCAGACTCAGATGAGTTCCCTTTCTGCTATTTGTTTGTGTGACTCTCTAAATGCTTATTTGACCACAGGACAACTCCAGGCCAGTTTGTACCAATCACTGCTGAGGATCCTGTCGTTGAGTACAGGATGTGCCCCTGTTATGTTTAAGAGTGGTTATTGAGGGGACTCAATAGATGTTACGACAAGGCTGAGAAAGCTGCAGTGCAATGTCGACTTGAGTAATTGTCCACTGAACATACTCTGCATGGTTGCAATTTGGGTACAACAAGTCCACAATGGTGCTTTTCACAAGATACAACTTTACTTGTTAGATATTACTGCTCTGACGGAACTAGAAGCACAAGCATTTCGCTACACTCGCATTAACATCTGGTAACCATATGTACGTGACCAATATAATTTGATTTGATTAACTAACATCAGCTTGAAAACAACAAGAATGGTAATAGAAAGTCATTGAAGTGTGACCGCCGCTTTATTTAATACATTTAGAATAAAACTTTGTTTGTTGTGAGTATGCAGACAACAGACCCTGAACACCGTCAGTCAAGCAGAAAGACATTAGGTTGGAACTGAAGATACTACCCAAGGACTTCAAGCTCTTATAAAGTATTGCATTGTTGTGCCATTTGTGCAAGTCTGCATTCAATTTCTGCACCTGGGTTTTGGGAAGGGCCATGTGTGACCCTACCAATGTTTAAAAGTAAGGCGGATATCTCAAGATGTTTTTGCCAATATCTCAAGTTGTTTTTGTCAAACACAATGCAGGGAAGTAAATCAGGATCGTTTGTGAGGTGTATGTTTTTGTCCAGGAATGACAGGACCGTGTTCTTAGTAAGGATTATGGTCATAACCAAGCACATAAGCAAATAAAAAATGACAAAAACGATCTGATATTTGATCCCCGCTTGTCCAAATGGTGCTGACAGGAAGCGTGATCCTCCTATTAGTTTAACGCTGAGTATGTGTTGGACGTGGTAACCTGGCTTCATTCAAAGAATATGGCTCTAAATTGACTGGTCCATGGCAGAGGCCCCATCCTGAATTGACCCTGCTTAGCAGTACTAATTTAACCCTGTGTACAAGTACAGGGTAGATAACTTCACATCTGAGTCAGCTGTCTTCACTCTCTCTAACAGCAACACTTCAGTCTCACTTCCTCTCCGTGTCCTACATCAGCACAAACTGAGAGACAGATAATCCCGACTTCAGGGGGAGGCCTCCACAAATCCTCAAGGGATATTTTACTGGTTAATCGTTTCTGTCCCTTGAAATGTGTACAGTACGTGGACAAGGACTGGTAGTAATATACGATTGTCGTACGGTTATTTCGGTATAGAAAACATAAATATTGTGTTAGCACAGTTCATTGAGAGCATTCGGAACTATTTTCCAGTTAATAAAACAATTGAGTAAAGCAGATAGCAATACAATTTCCACTTGCTGCCATTGGTCAAGACATCACATGAGTGAAAAACTAAGAGGCCTGCCCAAACCAGGAGAGGTGAAGGAGGGGGGGTGAGGTAGGAGGAGGGGACCAGAGAGGGGGTGAGGAGGGAGGGAGGGGGGTGGGTTGCAGGTGTGGTTGGTGGGCGGGGACTCACCTTCACAGACTCACACCTTCATGATGTGAACGGAGTCGGAGAAGTCGGTGGAGGACGGGGGAGGGGCCAGGTTGGTCGGGGAGGCGGGGGGGCTGGGGGCGCACTGGGCTGGAATGGAATGGGGGTGTGAGGTGAGAACGAGCAAAACAAATAGCAAAACATGAAGGTGTAAAGCAATAATAAAGGGTTGAGGCAGCTACAACAGGGAGGACTGTGCACTCACTCCACCCCACAAGCATAACAGGATATGGTTATGCTTGTGGGGATACATCTGTAGGGATATGGTGCTAAGCCTGTATAGCTTTGTACTGAGGAAGCAAGAGAATGTTGCTAGGATAAACTTGTTACACCTGGATCTGGAGTTTGGCTACACACATTCAGAACACTTTAGAAAATTAAACAGTTTGAACAGCTGTTATCTAGATTACATTTACAAAGTAAATACTTGTAACGACAGAAAGCATGAAGGTCAGTAACAAATTGTAGGTAAACTTGCAGAATATATGTGGATCGGATATTATGACTCTAAAGATAATATGGTTGAACATAATGCAAAGTGCTTTTCTGGACGCAAGATAAAACAAAGTCTGCTATCTGGCACCAGCAGCGTAACAGATACCTGGTTCGTACTGAACTCTGTGCAGCTGGACAATAACAGTATCTGTCCAGTCAAGGGTGACGCATGCTCAAAGGTATGGTTTTATGACCTTATAATGACCGCGATTGACAGCAGGCAGCACACAGTATGATTGAATACTTAACAGTCCTATAAGACTTGATAAAAAAAACAGATTTGTTTTCCTTCAGCTCATCACTTTACATTGACAAGTTTATGTTCAATTTCCCATTATCATAATCTGTGATGACTATGCATAAGTGATATGTGGTTGGTTGTGGGTAGGGTAGAGACAGAGATAGTGATATGTAGTAAGCAGTGAGAAATTGTGCTGTAGTTTTCAGCAAACGGAAACTCTGTCGATCTCACTACTCATGGATTGCACCTCCATCACTCAGTCGCGTCATGCCATTGTTATGAAAGTTCTTAAGATTCCTCCACCATATTGGTGCCCAAAGGGCTACTGGGGCGGTTGCTCCAGTTGGGCGGGCAGGTAGCCTAGTGGTTAGAGCGTTGGGCCAGTAACCGAAGGTTGCTGGATCGAAACCCTGAGCTGACCAGGTAAAAATCAGTCGTTCTGCCCCTGAGCAAGGCAGTTATCCCACTGTTTCCCGGGCACCGAAGACATGGATGTTGATTATGGCAGCCTCCCGTACCTCTCTGATTCAGAGGGGTTGGGTTAAATGCGGAAGACCATTTCAGTTGAATGCATTCAGTTGTACAACTGACTAGGTATTCCCCTTTCCCTAAGTGGGTCGCAACTCTACGTCTGAATTAAGCAGGACCTACGTCTGCTCTATGCAGGACCTAAAAATTCTACCTGTTGGACCACCTTGGCGTAAGTTCTTCTGTGAGCTACTCCTGGACATAGATTCTACGCCTAGTAGGGAGCAGGTGTAGGGTATTAGACTAGATATTCTTAGATCTTCTTTAACGATATGAACAGAAAATGATAGCAATCTATATTTTCAAAAGAATGTGACTCTCGTGTTCATATTTCAGAACCTCCGCAGGCTTTTCGAGTTTCCTATGCGCGAGTCAATAGCAAAATAATACACTTGATTTATGCTACATTATAATGCTAAATGTATCTGAGCAGTTATTATCAATCTACACGAAACAAAAATATAAATGCAGCATGTAAAGTGTTGGTCCCATGTTTCATGAGCTGAAATAAAAGATACCAAACATTTTACATTATCCACAAAAAGCTTATTTTGCATACATTTTGTGCACACATTTGTTTACTTCCCTGTTAGTGAGCATTTTATCCTTTGTCAAGATAATCCATATCAAGAAGCTGATGAAATAGCATGATCATTACACAGGTGCACCTTTTGCTGGGGACAATAAAAGGCCACTCTAAAATGTATTTCTGTCTGTAATAAAGCCCTTTTGTGGGGAAAAACGAATCCTGATTGGCTGGGCCTGGCTCCCCAGTGGGTTGATCTGGCTCTCAAGTGGGTGGGCCATAACCACTCCAAGGTCCACCCATGGCTGTGCCCCTGCCCAGTCATGTGAAATCCATACATTAGGGCATAAATCATGTATTACAATTGACTGATTTCCATATATTAACTGTAACTCAGTAAAATCTTTGAGATTGTTGTATGTCGTGTTTATATTTTTGTTCAGTATAATAGATAAGCTGCCACCTCCACTAATTTGCCCAGCCAGAGATCAAACAACCAACTATATAGACGGAGATTGTTTGAAACAAAATCACATTGATTGATTATCAGACAAGTCAAGGGCTTTTAGTCGGGATATAGCCTTGGCAAATTAATCCACCTGTTATACTGGGCTACCGTAGGCTACATAACATGCTAGCAAAATGTTCTGATAACACTGTTTGACGAGCAAACTAGACTAAAGATTATCATCATGAAAACATTCACCTCAATTCCGCAAACATTTTCCCAGCCTAATTGTAACCAAATATCAAAATGGAGATTCCGTGAAAACAAAAATATTATATTTATTGATTTATCAATACGAGTCTTGTCTCAATGCAGCGTGATAACACTGTCCCAATCATAACGTTGCTGAAATTATAGTTGACCACACACGGCTATTGCTTTAAAGTATTTAAAACAGTTGGATGACTTAATTTCAGTAAGCAATAATAGTGTAACGACCCTGGGTTTATAAACGCGGATATCGACTCTGCCGCATTAACATGCTTTTGGGGCAAAGTCGATTGCGCGCTGGATTTCGGGCTTGAAGGTCGAGGGTTCGATGCCTGCTCCCTGCCTGTTTCATTACAATATGATACATGCCTTCAATGGCGTTAGCATACTTTACTCCAATATTTTTGTAATTCAGTGATATTCATTCCCACAGCCATTATTAATTCATCCAGCCAGTTGTGGTTAAGAAAACGCGCATGCATAGTGGTGGGCTTTGCGAATTGATGGGACATGCCTCGCAAAGTTTAGAACGGCAACAAGGACGGTAACAGCCTAGTAACTGGCACTGCCTAGCAACCATCATTATGAAGCATCTAATGAACGCGCATTGCTCATGCCGGATTTAGCTACGACTATTTTTTTTTGGGGGGGGGGGGGGGGGGTTGCAACAAGTGTAAATCCTGTTACCAAAGTCGGACATATCTACGCCGAACTAGTATTTAAGACTAACTTTTTTATGCACAACTGGTGCAAACCGCTCCTGGTGTCCAGTCACCGAAGAGGGGCTAAGGAATGCTTCATCTAAAGTACACTATAGTGGCCTGGAAATATGATGACATTGCTAAAGTAGGCAAATAATTAGTAGGAAACAACTTTTTCATCATTATGATGTCGTTAAATGTACTTTAAAGGAATGGAAATGTTGCCATTAGCTAACTAAATTCATCAAATGCAGCAATGCTAATGTTAGCTAGCTACAATCCGATGCTGTCCCCCCAGTCTTAGCTAGCTGGATAAAGTGCTACTGCATCTAAAGGCAATCTGGCAACATCACAATGATGACAAAAGGTTGTCATACTCATTATTTGCCAACTTTTGATACGTCATCGTGTTTCCAAGCACCTGTAATGCACTTTAGATAAAAATCTTCATCAGCATCAATTGAGAATGCATTGAGAAGAATACTCAGTTGGGCGTGAGTCCTAAAACGAATGTCCAAAACAATATTGTGGTCAAACGTGCATCCCATGGACAGAAGTGGACTAGTGAAACTATCTTCCCTGCTGGCACCATACTTTCCACAACAATGCCATTCTTATTTGGATTTCTCAATGGAAGATTAACATCTTAGAACGCTTGGTGGTAACATGGCGACATTACATATTCTAAATCTTGGTTCATCTGAGTTGATCATATCTCTGTTAATCTATTGCTCTGGGGACAGGGACAGGTAACATGTGGCATTGTCTTGGGATGCCCTGTGAAATGACAAGGTTTATGAACCCTTTTTGTAGGAGCGGATACAGATCCTTGAATAGCAATGAGTGTAACTGTGACCAGTTTTTTTTCTTCATTAATGCACTGTGTCACAACCTCTAGCAAAATGTTTTGTAATGGAAAATGTACCGCAAAGATAACGTGAGTTTCATATTAGACAAATTCAGGTAGGTCCCTCCCCGTTTCATCCCATTTGCTTCATTTGGATTCTAGTGAGTACACCCAAGGTGTACACTACTGCACATGGTGAGGAACTGAGGGTGTGGTTGGCTTGGGTTAGGTAGTGGTTGAGTAGTGGACAGTGGATAGTGGAGTATATTGCAGTACAGCAGACAATGAGGGAGTGAAGGAGTGTGGTTGGCTGGGTTTAAGCAGCGGATATTTTGCAGACATTTGACAGTGAGATGTAACTAGGGGTTATATTGGGATTTTATTCTTCATGAAACTGGGCCTTAGAAACTTTTCCCCAAAAAATTACTGTATATATTTTATCAAAATATTTTTCTTTCGAACAAAGCAGTTCCACTATGTTCACCTCCAATTTAACCCCTAAAAAGCTGTCATTGATGTTGAGTGTTGAGTGTGTTGCAAACAGGAGAGGGATTGATCATTTCAGTGATTGGTAGAGGAAATGTGTGTCATAGAGGGGAGGAGGGAAGGGGTTTTGGAGGAAGGGGGAGGTGTTTCAGCAACACATCGCCTGTCATCTCTGGGGGTCTCCTCAGTGGCAGGGGGGCGACAGGGCCACGGTCGGGGTGGGCAACGGTAACTGTGAAGGCAGTAACCGTGGTGACAGGGTGGTCGGGGTGGTGGCAGTGAAGCGGCAGGCAGCTGAGGCGTCCTCACCGGAGAGCAGGCGGGAGCGTCGCGAGGCCTCGGCGGCCAGAGCACAGGAGATCTCGATCCTCTTCTCCTGCTCCTGGATTTTTTGCTCTGGGTTGCCATGGTGATGACGACCGCCCCCCTCAGTAGGACCGTCCAATAGGGGAACCACATTCTGGAGACTGGAGGGAGAGGTGGCAGGGGAGAGAGGGGAGGGAGAAAGTGTGACAAAGAGAGCAAGAGAAAGGAGATTAAATTATAACTTTTAATACAGAACATGTGGCATTTCATAACACTTACGTGAAAAAGAAGATGGAGCGGAGAGGAAGTTTAGCCAAAATATGAGTAAATACACTACTGTACGTATGTGTGAGTCAGAGGTGTGTTGGACAGTAGTTTGTGGTGTCTGTACTTACTTTGATTTGGCAATGAGAGTCTTGATCCTCTCTACTTTCTTCTGTTTCTCCTTCTGCTCCTCTGGGCTGAGAGGAGTGTTGGGCTCCACATGCAGGTAGCGCTCCGGGATCAGAACCTTGTCTGGAGCACAAAGCTGAGGATACCACACATATCAGAGGTTTTGTAACCTTTTACTTTATGGGCCATTTATACTGAACTAAATATAAAATGCAACATGTAAAGTGTTGGTCCCATTTTTCATGAGCTGAAATAAAAGATCCCAGAAATGTTCCATACGCACAAAAAGCATATTTCTCTAAAATGTTGTGCACAAATTTGTTTACATCCCTGTTAGTGAGCATTTCTCCTTGGCCAAGATAATCCATCCACCTGACAAGTGTGGCATATCAAGAAGCTCATTAAACAGCATGATCATTACACAGATGTACCTTGCGCTGGGGACAATAAAAGGACACTCTAAAATTAGCTGTTTTGTCACACAACACAATGCCACAAATGTATCAAGTTTTGAGGAAGCTTTCAACTCTTGCTCGAGAGTTTAATGTTCATATAAAACCTAGCAGTTACCACGTCATTTTGAAATATAAAACAATTACCATCTGAGACAGAACTACAGAATGAAGTGTTACTGAAATCGATTCAGGCTGTTAACAAGTGTTTCATTAACTTTGCATTAAGCACTAACCCAGAAAACATGTCCAGATTAACACAATGCGGGCTAAAATATTGGCCTCAAGTAGGCTGCCCACATTGGGCCCATGTGCCTTTCCTCATCGAATCCACATTGGCTCCCAAGGCATTGGGAGTAACCTACCTCACCCAATGTGGTACGGAATCGCTATCATTTTTTATCTTTGGAACACATTCACGAACCCCCAGTAGCTAACCAGCTACAAGCTACCAGCTACAAGCTACTTAGCCATTTTTAACCGATGCTAGCAGCTTTTACCGTTGGAACTGTGGAACACATTCAAGAACCCCCAGTAGCTAACCAGCTACAAGCTACCAGCTACAAGCTACTTAGCCATTTTTAACCGATGCTAGCAGCTTTTACTTTCGGCACAGACACCAGCCCTGTTATTAGCCTGGATATTACTCACCAATTTAACAGCATCGGACTGTCTCTCGACAACAACGCCGGATTCCTGCCGTAATCCCTGAGCCACTACTTCTGATCCTCACAGCTAGCCTGCAGCTAACGCAGCTAGCACAGCTAGTGCCACTGCTACGAAGCTAGCATCAGTTAGCAAACACAATTCTACAATCACAACCTCTCTCTCGCCATCCGGCCTGGATTCTCTGTCGACACGACCACATCTGGTCTGCAGACGATTACCCCATCCGCTGTACCCTCAACCGGCCTCCATCTGAGCAGACCCCCTTCGTCTGAGCAGACTCACCCCCCCGGGCTACTAACTTTAAACACCGCGTGCTAGCTTAGCGGCGACTTCCCTGCTCCATCTACGGCTGCCCCCTGGACACTATGATCACCTGGCTACATAGCTGATGCCTACCGGACTGTCCATTAATTTACGGTACTCCATTCTGTTTACTTGTGTTTTATCTGTCGGCTCTGTGTTTTAACTCAGGCTCTGTGTGTAGTTAATCCGACCCTCTCTGCCTAGTCGTCGCCATTTTTACCTGCTGTTGCTGTGTTAGCTGACTAGCTGCTGTTATCTCACCTGTTGTTTTAGCTAGCTCTCCCAATCAAGACCTGCAATCACTTTATGCCTTACTGTATGTCTCTGCCAAATATCAATATGCCTTGTATACTGTTGTTCAGGCTAGTTATCATAGTTATCATTGTTTTGGTTTGCAATGGACCCCGTAGTTCCACTCTCCGTACCTCTGATACCCCCTTCGTCCCACCTCCCACACATGCGGTGACCTCACCCATTGAGACCAGCATGTCCAGAGATACAACCTCTCTTATCATCACCCAGTGCCTGGGCTTGCCTCCGCTGTACCCGTGCCCCACCATACCCCTGTCTGCACATTATGCCCAGAATCTATTCTACCACGGCCATAAATCTGCTCCTTTTATTCCTTGTCTCCAACGCTCTAGGCGACCAGTTTTGATAGCCTTTAGCCGCACCCTCATCCTACTACTCCTCTGTTCCTCGGGTGATGTGGAGGTTAACCCAGGCCCTGCATGTCCCCAGGCACCCTCATTTGTTGACTTCTGTGATCGAAAAAGCCTTGGCCTCATGCATGTCAACATCAGAAGCCTCCTCCCTAAGTTTGTCTTACTCACCGCTTTAGCACACTCTGCCAACCCTGATGTCCTTGCCGTGTCTGAATCCTGGCTTAGGAAGGCCACCAAAAATTCTGAGATTTCCATACCCAACTATAACACTTTCCGTCAAGATAGAACTGCCAAAGGGGGAGGAGTTGCAATCTACTGCAGAGATAGCCTGCAAAGTTCTGTCATACTTTCCAGGTCTATGCCCAAACAGTTCGAACTTCTAATTTTAAAAATTAATCTCTCCAGAAATAAGTCTCTCACTGTTGCTGCCTGCTACCGACCCCCCTCAGCTCCCAGCTGTGCCCTGGACACCATCTGTGAATTGATCGCTCCCCATCTAGCTTCAGAGTTTGTTCTGTTAGGTGACCTAAACTGGGATATGCTTAACACCCCGGCAGTCCTACAATCTAAGCTAGATGCCCTCAATCTCACACAAATCATCAAGGAACCTACCAGGTACAACCCTAAATCCGTCAGCATGGGCACCCTAATAGACATTATCCTGACCAACCTGCCCTCCAAATACACCGCTGCTGTCTTCAATCAAGATCTCAGCGATCACTGCCTCATTGCCTGTATCCGCTGCGGGTCCGCGGTCAAACGACCACCCCTCATCACTATCAAACGCTCCCTAAAACACTTCTGCGAGCAGGCCTTTCTAATCGACCTGGCCCGGGTACCCTGGATGGATATTGACCTCATCCCGTCAGTTGAGGATGCCTGGTCATTCTTTAAAAGTTACTTCCTCACCATATTAGACAAGCATGCTCCGTTCAAAAAATGCAGAACTAAGAACAGATATAGCCCTTGGTTCACTCCAGACCTGACTGCCCTCGACCAGCACAAAAACATCCTGTGGCGAACTGCAATAGCATCGAAGAGCCCACGCGATATGCAACTGTTCAGGGAAGTCAGGAACCAATACACGCAGTCAGTCAGGAAAGCAAAGGCCAGCTTTTTCAAGCAGAAATTTGCATCCTGTAGCTCTAACTCCAAAAAGTTCTGGGATACTGTAAAGTCCATGGAGAACAAGAGCACCTCCTCCCAGCTGCCCACTGCACTGAGGCTAGGTAACACGGTCACCACCGATAAATCCGTGATGATCGAAGACTTCAACAAGCATTTCTCAATGGCTGGCCATGCCTTCCTCCTGGCGACTCCAACCTTGGCCAACAGCCCCCCCCCCCCCCCCCGCTGCTACTCGCCCAAGCCTCCCCAGCTTCTCCTTTACCCAAATCCAGATAGCAGATGTTCTGAAAGAGCTGGAAAACCTGGACCCATACAAATCAGCTGGGCTTGACAATCTGGACCCCCTATTTCTGAAACTGTCCGCCGCCATTGTCGCACCCCCTATTACCAGCCTGTTCAACCTCTCCTTCGTATCATCTGAGATCCCCAAGGATTGGAAAGCTGCCGCGGTCATCCCCCTCTTCAAAGGGGGAGACACCCTGGACCCAAACTGTTACAGACCTATATCCATCCTGCCCTGCCTATCTAAGGTCTTCGAAAGCCAAGTCAACAAACAGATCACTGACCATCTCGAATCCCACCGTACCTTCTCCGCTGTGCAATCCGGTTTCCGAGCCGGTCACGGGTGCACTTCAGCCACGCTCAAGGTACTAAATGATATCATAACCGGCATCGATAAAAGACAGTACTGTGCTGCCGTCTTCATCGACCTGGCCAAGGCTTTCGACTCTGTCAATCACCATATTCTTATCGGCAGACTCAGTAGCCTCGGTTTTTCTAATGACTGCCTTGCCTGGTTCACCAACTACTTTGCAGACAGAGTTCAGTGCGTCAAATCGGAAGGCATGCTGTCCGGTCCTCTGGCAGTCTCTATGGGGGTACCACAGGGTTCAATTCTCGGGCCGACTCTTTTCTCTGTATATATCAATGATGTTGCTCTTGCTGCGGGCGATTCCCTGATCCACCTCTACGCAGACGACACCATTCTGTATACTTCTGGCCCTTCTTTGGACACTGTGATAACCAACCTCCAAACGAGCTTCAATGCCATTCAACACTCCTTCCGTGGCCTCCAACTGCTCTTAAACGCTAGTAAAACCAAATGCATGCTCTTCAACCGTTCGCTGCCTGCACCCGCACGCCCGACTTGCATCACCACCCTGGACGGTTCTGACCTAGAATATGTGGACATCTATAAGTACCTAGGTGTCTGGCTAGACTGCAAACTCTCCTTCCAGACTCATATCACACATCTCCAATCCAAAATCAGATCTAGAGTCGGCTTTCTATTTCGCAACAGAGCCTCCTTCACTCACGCCGCCAAACTTACCCTAGTGAAACTGACTATCCTACCGATCCTCGACTTCGGCGATGTCATCTACAAAATGGCTTCCAATACTCTACTCAGCAAACTGGATGCAGTTTATCACAGTGCCATCCGTTTTGTTACTAAAGCACCTTATTCGACCCACCACTGCGACCTGTATGCCCTAGTCGGCTGGCCCTCGCTACATGTTCGCCGTCAGACCCACTGGCTCCAGGTCATCTACAAGGCTATGCTAGGTAAAGTGCCGCCTTATCTCAGTTCACTGGTCACGATGGCTACACCCACCCGTAGCACGCGCTCTAGCAGGTGTATCTCACTGATCATCCCTAAAGCCAAAACCTCATTTGGACGCCTTTCCTTCCAGTTCTCTGCTGCCTGCGACTGGAACGAATTGCAAAAATCTCTGAAGTTGGAGACTTTTATCTCCCTCAACAACTTAAAATCTGCTATCCGAGCAGCTAACCGATCGCTGCAGCTGTACATAGTCCATCGGTATATAGCCCACCCAATTTACCTACCTCACCCCCCCCATACTGCTTTTATTTCCTTTTCTGCTTTTTTTGCACACCAGTATCTCTACTTGCACATGACCATCTGATGATTTACCACTCCAGTGTTAATCTGCTAAATTGTAATTATCTGATTTATTGCCTACCTCCTCATGCCTTTTGCACACATTGTATATAGATTCTCTTTTTTTCTTTTTTTCTACCATGTTATTGACTTGTTTATTGTTTACTCCATGTGTAACTCTGTGTTGTTGTCTGTTCACACTGCTATGCTTTATCTTGGCCAGGTCGCAGTTGCAAATGAGAACTTGTTCTCAACTAGCCTACCTGGTTAAATAAAGGTAAAATAAAATAAAAAATAAATTGCCCCAGTGTGTCCCAGTGTGGGCAGCCCATATCTTGTGAGGGCAGCCTTCACTTTGCTTGAAATAAGCTAATCTTTTCCCAGCAAACAAATGAGGGTTAAAACACTGGACCCATGTAGACTGCCCACATTGTGCCGATGCACCTTTGCTCATCGGCTCCATATTGGCACCAAGGTAGTTTGCTCCAAGGGCAGCTCTCACTTTGCCTGAAATAAGCCCACCCCTAAGAAGCAGGATGTGCAGGTCATGGACTGGCGTGGATACACGTGGTCTGCGGTTGTGAGGCCAGTTGGATGGACTGCCAATGACTTTGGCGGTGGCTTATGGTAGAGAAATTAACATTCAATTATCTGGCAACAGCTCTGTTGGACGTTCTTGCAGTCAGCATGCCAATTGCAAGCTCCCTCAAAACTTGAGACATTTGTGGCATTGTGTTGTGTGACAAAACTGCACATTTTAGAGTGGCCTTATATCGTCCCCAGCACAAGGTGCACCTGTGTAATGATCATGCTGTTTAAACAGCTTCTTGATATGCCACAACTGTCACGTGGATAGATTAGCTTGGCAAAGGAGAAATGCTCACTCACAGAGACATAAACACATTTGTGCACCAACATTTTTGAGAAATACTCTTTTTGTGCGTATGGAACATTTCTGAAATCTTTAATTTCAGCTCATGAAAAATGGGACCAATACTTTACATGTTGCATTTATATTTTTGTTAAGTTCACACAGCCAAGACAATGCAGGAGTGGCTTCGGGACAAGTCTCTAAATGTCCTTGAGTGGCCCAGCCAGGGTCCAGACTTGAACCCGATTGAACATCACTGAAGAGATCTGAAAATAGCTGTGCAGAGACGCTCCCCATCCAACCTGACAGAGCTTGAGAGAATCTGCAGAGAAGAATGGGAGAACTCCCCAAATACAGGTGCACCAAGCTTGTAGCGCCATACCCAAGAAGACTTATGGCTGTTATCGCTACCAAAAGTGCCTCGACAAAGTAATGAGTAAAAGGTCTGAATACTTATGTAAATGTCATATTTCAGTCTAAAAACGTATTTCTGCTTTGTCATTATGTGGTATTGTGTGTAGATTGATGAGAAAAAAATACTATTTTAATCAATTTTAGAAAAAGGCTAACAAAATGTGGAAAAAGTCAAGGGGTCTGAAAACTTTCCGAATGCACTGTATATACAGTACCAGTCAAAAGTTTGGATACACACCTACTCATTCAAAGGTTTTTCTTAATTTTTTTACTATTTTCTACAATGTAGAATAATGGTGAAGACATCAAAACTATGAAATAACACACATGGAATCATGTAGTAACCAAAAAAGTGTTAAACAAATCAAATAGATTTTAGATCCTTCAAAGTAGCCATCATTTGCCTTGATGACAGCTTTGCACACTGTTGGCATTCTCTCAACCAGCTTCACCTGGAATGCTTTTCCAAAAGTCTTGAAGGAGTTCCCAAATATGCTGAGCACTTGCTGGCTGCTTTTCCTTCACTCTTCGCTTAACTTCTCATGGCTGCAGGGGCAGTATTGAGTAGCTTGGATGAAAGGTGCACAGAGGTGCCCATAGTAAACTGCCTGTTCCTCAGTCCCAGTTGCTAATATATGCATATTATTATTCGTATTGGATAGAAAACACTCTGAAGTTTCTAAAACTGTTTGAATTATGTCTGTGAGTATAACAGAACTCATATGGCAGGCAAAAACCTGAGAAGTTCCACTTCCTGTTTGGATTTTTTCTGAGGTGGCAGATTTTCAACCAAGCTCTCATTGAAATTACAGCGAGATATTGATGAGTTTTCACTTCCTACGGCTTCCACTAGATGTCAACAGTCAATAGAACTTTGTCTGATGACTCTAATGTGAAGGGGGGGCGAAGGAGAATTAGTCACCACTGCCACGAGCTGACCATGCTTTCACCATGCGCGTTCACATGAGGAGGACCCCGTTCCACCGATCATCTGAAGTCAATCTAATTCTCCGGTTGGAACGTTATTCAAGATGTATGTTAACACCCTGGCCGTCCTACAATCTAAACTAGATGCCCTCAATCTCACACAAATGATCAAAGAACCTACCAGGTAAAACCCCAAATCCGTAAACACGGGCACCCTCGTAGACATCATCCTGACCAACTTCCCCTCTAAATACACTTCTGCTGTTTTCATCCAGGATCTCAGTGATCACTGCCTCATTGCCTGCGTCCGTTATGGGTCCGCGGTCAAACGACTACCCCTCATCACTGTCGAACGCGCCCTAAAACACTTATGCGAGCAGGCCTTTCTAATCAACCTGGCCCGGATATCTTGGAAGGATATTGACCTCATCCCGTCAGTAGAGGATGCCTGGTTGTTCTTCAAAAGTGTCTTCCTCACCATCTTAAAAAAGCATGCCCCTTTCAAAAACTGTTAGAACTAAGACCAGATATAGCCCTTGGTTCACTCCAGACTTGAGTGCCCTTGACCAGCACAAAAACATCCTGCGGCGCACTGCACTAGCTTCGAATAGTCCCCGCGATATGTAACTTTTCAGGGAAGTCAGGAACCACTATACAAAGTCAGTTAGGAAAGCAAAGGCTAGCTTTTTCTAACAGAAATTTGCATCTTGCAGCACTAATTCCCAAAAGTTTGGTACACTGTAAAGTCCATGGAGAATAAGAGCACCTCCTCTCAGCTGCCCACTGCACTGAGGCTAGGAAACACTGTCACCACCGATAAATCCACGATAATTGAGAATTTCATTAAGCATTTCTTTACGGCTGGCCACACTTCCCACCTGGCTACCCCAACCCCGGCCAACAGCTCTGCAGCGGGGGGGGGGGGGGGGGGGGGGCTTGCTTTTCCTTCACCCAAATCCAGACAGCTGATGTCCTGAAAGAGCTGCAGAATCTGGATCCCTACAAATCAGCTGGGCTAGACAATCTCTTCCTAAAATTATCCGCTGCCATTGTCGCAACCCCTATTACTAGTCTGTTCAACCTCACTTTCGTATCGTCTGAGATTCCTAAAGATTGGAAAGCGGCCGCTGTCATCCCCCTCTTCAAAGGAGGAGACAATCTAGACCCAAACTGTTACAGACCTATATCCATCCTGCCCTGCCTTTCTAAAGTCTTCGAAAGCCAAGTGAACAAACAGATCACCGACGATCTCGAATCCCACTGTACCTTCTCCGCTATGCAATCCGTTTTCCGAGCTGGTCACGGGTGCACCTCAGCCATGCTCAAGGTCCTAAATGATATCATAACCACCATCGATAAAAAACAGTACTGTGCAGCCGTCTTTATCGACCTGGCCAAGTACGTTCATCTCTAGGAGACAGAACGCGTCTCCTTCCTGAGCAGTTTGACGGCTGCGTGGTCCCATGGTGTATATACTTGCATACTATTGTTTGTACAGATGAACATGGTACCTTCAGGCGTTTGGAAATTGCTCCCAAGGATGAACCAGACTTGTAGAGGTCAACAATATTTTTTCTGAGGTCTTGGCTGATTTCTTTTGATTTTCCCATGATGTCAAGCAAAGATGCACTGAGTTTGAAGGTAGGCCTTGGAATACATCCACAGGTACACCTCCAATTTGACTCAAATGATGTCAATTAGCCTGTCAGAAGCTTCTAAGGCCATTCAATTATTTTCTGTAATTTTCCAAGCTGTTTAAAGGCACAGTCAACTAAGTGTATGTAAACTTCTGACCCCCTGGAATTGTGATACAGTGAATTATAAGTGAAATAATCTGTCTGTAAACAACACAAAAATTACTTGTGTCATGAACAAAGTAGATGTCCTAACTGACTTGCCAAAACGATAACAAGACATTTGTGGAGTGGTTGAAAAACAAGTTTTAATGACTCCAACCTAAGTGTATGTAAACTTCCGAATTCAATAGTTATCTGTTATCTGGACAACTACAAATACCTAAGTGTCTGGATAGACTGTAAACTCTCCTTCCAGACTCATATTAAGCATCTCCAATCCAAAAATAAGTCCATTCAGGTCCAAAATAAATCTTCCTATTTCACAACAGAGCCTCTTCCACTCATGCTGCCAAACATACCCTCTTAAAACTGACTATCCTGCCGATCCTTGAGTTCGGCGATGTCCTTTACAAAATAACGTCCAACACTCTACTGAGAAAATTGGACGCAGTCTATCACAGTGCCATCCGTTTTGTCACCAAAGCCCCACATACTACCCACCATTGTGACCTGTATGCTCTCTTTGGCTGGTCCTCGCTTCATATTCGTCGCCAAACCCACTGGCTCCAGGTCATCTATAAGTCTTTGCTATATAAAGATGTGCCTTATCTCAGCTCACTGGTCAACATAGCAACACCCACCCGTAACACGTGTTCCAGCAGGTATATCTCACTGATCATCCCCAAAGCCAACACCTGCTTTGGCCACCTTTCCTTCCAGTTCTCTGCTGCCAATGACTGGAACGAATTGCAAAAATCCCTGAAGCTGGAGACTTATATCTCCCTCAATAACATCAAGCATCGGCTGTCAGAGCAGTTTACCGATTGCTACCGCTGTACAGAGGCCATCTGTAAATAGCCCATTCAACCAACTACCTACCTCGTCCCCATATATATATTTTTTTCTGATCTTTTGCACACCAGTTTTTCTACTTGCACATCCTCATCTGCACATCTATCACTCCAGTGGTAAGTGATAAATTGTAATTACTTCACCACTATGGCCTATTTATTGCCTTACCTCCTTACTTCATTTGCACACACTTTATACAGATGTTCTATTGTGTTATTGACTGTATGTGTGTTTATCCCATGTGTAACTAACTCTGTGTTGTTTTTTTTGTCGCACTGCTTTACTTTATCTTGACCAGGTCGCTTTTGTAAATGAAATAAAAAATGTAAAAACTCTGCGGTCCAACTTATCCCAAACCATCAATTGGGTTGAGGTCGGGTGCTTGTGGAGGCCAGTTAATCTGAAGCAGCACTCCATCACTATCCTTCTTGGTCAAATAGCCCTTACACAGCCTGGAGGTGTGTTGGGTCATTGTCCTGTTGAAAAACAAATGATAGTCCCACAAGCGCAAACCAGATGGGATGGGGTATCACTGCAGAACGCTGTGGTAGCCATGCTGGTTAAGTGTGCCTTGAATTCTAAAAAAATTACAGACAGTGTCACCAGCAAAGCACCCCCACACCATCACACCTCTTCCTCCATGCTTCAGGGTGGGGACTACACATACAAAGATCATCTGTTCACCTACTCTGCATCTCACAAAGACACAGCAGTTGGAACCAAAAATCGCAAACTTGGACTCATCAGATCAAAGGACAGATTTCCACCGGTCTAATGGCCATTGTTCGTGTTTCTTGGCCCAAGCAAGTCTCTTATTATTATTGGTGTCTTTTAGTAGTGGTTTCTTTGCAGCAATTCAACTATGAAGACCTGATTCACGCAGTGTCCACTCAACAGTTGATGTTCAGATGTGTCTGTTACTTGAATTCTGTGAAGCATTTATTGGGCTGCAATTTCTGAGTCTGGTAACGCCAATGAACTTATCCTCTGCAGCATAGGTAACTCTGGGTCTTCCTTTCCTGTGGCCAGTCCTCATGAGAGCCAGTTTCATTATAACGCTTGATGGTGTTTGTGACTGAACTTGAAGAAAGTTTAAAAGTTCTTGAAATGTTCCGGTTTGACTGAGCTTCGTGTCTTAAAGTAATGATGGATTGTCATTTCTCTTTGCTTATTTGAGCTGTTCTTGCCATAATATGGACTTGGTCTTTTACCAAATTGGCATATTTTCTGTATACCACCCCTACCTTGTCACAACACAACTGATTGGCTCAAATGCATTAAGAAGGAAAGAAATTGCACAAATTAACTTTTAACAAGGCACACCTCTTACAATTTTCATATGTGAGTTCCACACTTCTTTAAAGGTCGCCCCAGAGTGAGTTGTTTTATGCATGTGATGTCAGAATGCACTCACTGTTCCAAAATGTGATTGTTACGCAACAGGACAGTTAACACGAGCTGCCTGTTAATTATCTATAGGGTATGTTTCAACTTGTCAATTTCAAATTATTTTCGAACAAGTTGTATTTTCTAATAAAAATTTGAATTGAGGTGTGTTCCGCCTCCTTATTAATTCACATAGAATTATCCCATTTCAGAGTTGCAGACAATTTATGTTTGAGGCTTTACTGAGCCGGTCAAATTTCTCTTTTCGAGGAGAGCCCTCGAACTTCACCAGCAGTTTTGCTGGCGCTCGCATTGCCTGCCTTGTTGTTTTCCTTACACACAATAACCTTGGACATCCTATCAAAGTAAGTGCCTTATTTTCCATATATCGTGTTGTCGCATCTACTGTAGCATAGTATGTATGTGTGTATGGAGCATAATGTATTTACAATTTTATTCACATGTTTCCAAGTACTGATGACAAATAATGCATTCCAATTATTGCATAGATTGTAATGGACACCTATGATGTATGTAAAATACTTTTTTGAAGGTGGTACTGATTGTAATTAGCTAATGCTAAGCTATTTGCCAGCTAGGTGTGGCACCATGTTTGTTGACATTAAACAATGCCTTCTGGGTGTCACGTAAATGTCTGTCAGACCAAAGATGTTATAATGAGGGGAAGGAATGGTTCACTCATCTTTTGGGTAAACTTACGGAACTGAATGAAGGGAAGTGAATGATCATAGACGACACACCCCCTTCAACAAGCATACTGCAAACAGACCAAACTCATCTTGTCTTCTCTAATTATCTTTGGTTGACGTGAAAAACAAACATGGCGGTGCACACAAACTACCCATCATCGGATTACTTTTCGATTTCTAGAAAGCATTTTACTCAACTATTTCAATCAATGTTGAGCTCACCTGTGATGTGATTCATTGTGAATAGTAATTGCTGTTAGCTAATTCATATTGTTGTTTCTGTCAGCCGAGAGTTATCTAAATATGACCGCTTGTGTAACGTTAATATTTCCTCAGTTAGCGCTAGGACTAATGTAGCTTACATTTTCTGGTTTGGATGATTGTGTATGATGTTGCTACTTCTGTGAATGTCTGAACATTGCATCCAAAAATCAACTTGTCACATTCAGGACATAACTTTGTAAGGACTGTGTTTGTGCAAAATGTTTCTGTGAAAATACTGTGTGGCTAGCTCAAATGCTGTCTGTTGCGTCAATCGAAACTGGATGTTCTAAATAAGCATTCTTATCAAACCGGTTTGAGCATACACTCCAGGGACCACTGTAGAATGATCTCACCCATTTGTTGGTACGTGTGAAAAGGTGAATTGAAATGCATTCAAGGTGTCTACCTCATGAAGCTCGTTGAGAGGATACCAAGAGTGTGCAAAGCTGTTATCAAGGAAAAGAGTGGCCACTTTGAAGAATCTCAAATATAAAATACATTTGGATTTTGAAAATGGTAAAAATAAAGAAAAACCCTGGAATGAGTAGGTGTGTCCAAACTTTTGACCAGTACTGTGTGTTATTATTTTTACAAGAGAAAATTCAAGTTCCTAATATGTCAACTGTACAGACTTTATCATTGGCATTATACAAAATAAAAAAATATTACATAGTGAAAGTGTTAAACAAATCAAATAGATTTTAGATCCTTCAAAGTAGCCATCATTTGCCTTGATGACAGCTTTGCACACTGTTGGCATTCTCTCAACCAGCTTCACCTGGAATGCTTTTCCAAAAGTCTTGAAGGAGTTGCATCACAGCAAACCTGGGTTTGATTCAAGGCTTGATTGATTTCCTCCGACACATTGGTGCGGGTGGCTTCTGGGTTAAGTGGGAAGGTGTTAAGAAGCGCGGTTAGGCGGGTCATGTTTCGGAGGACATGTGACTCAACCTTTGCCTCTCCAAAGCCCGTTGGGGAGTTGCAGCGATGAGACAAGATCGTAATTGGATATCACGAAAATGGGGATAAAAAAATATATGTTTTACATTATACAACAGAACACTTAAACTGGAATGGCACTCTCAGTAATGGTTGCACAAAAATAAAGTGTCACTGTCACGGATCCCTCCGGTACTCTTGCTCATTCCGTGCACCAGTTTCGGAGGTCTACGTCACCGGCCTCTAGGCACTGAACTGTGTCATTACGCACACCTGGTTCATATTCCTCACTGATTGTATTTGTATAAATGTGACCTTTGTTTTATCATTGGGCTATCGATTATTGTTTCCATGTCCGTTGTGCCTGTGAGTACCTGTGCTGTGTTGTTTTGGCTTTTGTGCCGTGCAAATTGTGCATATATGATTACAGGTCTCGTCCTGTGGTGTATCATTGTGCTCCTTTGTTTTCGGTTCTCTTCCCGTGTATGTATTCGAGGTACTCCGCGCACTTTTGTTCGGGTTTCAACCCTGTGTTTTGTATACATGTTTGTTTGGTCTTTGTCCCCATGCCTTTATATGGCACAATGTAATTTGGGGCAATAAAACCCATATTACCCATTCCTGCGCCTGTCTCCCAATCCTTCACACAACGTTAGTCACCTTGGAACTATAAGGTTCTAGCTGAAAAAAGGTGATTCTGAGACAATTGCCTTTAAAATTACGAACTCTGATTGGTTTGAATGGTGTCAGCAATTTTTATCTTGTATAATTTTTTAACTAAACAACGTGAATTGGGGTATTTGCAAACCATGTCCCTGAATATTCAAATTATCTCCCACTTCTACATTATTAAGTAGTGGGCTAGCCCGTGCTGGGCTTGGTGTGGGCTAGCCTGTGCTAGGTTTGGTGTGGGCTAGCCAATTCTGGGCTAGACCGTGTTGGGCTGGTGTGGGCTTGGTGAGTACTTTGTGTGGGCTAACCCCTGCCCACCTTCCCCACCAAATACACACATGGGGCCAATGGGGTCATATTTGCTGGGATATCATTTCACGACTGGATCATAGTCACATAAGGATTTTTTCACACTGTTTTGGTTTCCAGAGTGTGTCTCACCTCTTTGCTGATGTCCAGGTCGTAGTGGTCAGGTTCCATCTGTAACCGTCTGAGGCGAGCAATCTCCTCCCGGGGTGATTCCTGCAAACCCCCGCCCCGTACTGCAGCCTCCAGGTCCTTGATGTCCACCTCATGGGCTGTTAGCCTCCGCTTCACCTGGACACGCACAGAGATAAACATTTAGGAAAGAGACTGGGAGGCCGTACCAAAGGCTCAGCCAATCATCATGGCCAGGAGAGACAGCCAAGGGGCCAGAACTAGAGGTCTTCATGGGTCCACCCAAACCCGAATACTTTTCCTCTGGTCCGGATCGGATCCTGTTTGATTTTCATCGGGTTTCGGGTCTATGCAACTACAGTTGATAGACCCGTGTGGAACTGAATGTACCTGACCACAGCTCAGCATGGCCTATTGCATATTTATTTTACACTAATAAGGTGAATTTATTGTCATTTAGAAGGCCTAGCCAACATATAAAAACCTATTCATAAATAAGAAGAGCAAATTGGCTGAAAAACATAATTTTTTTGTCACTCAGGTCTAGGTCTGGTTGTCTTCGGGTCCATTCAGGTCCAGGTTTGATGGTTCTCGGGTCCGTTCGGGTCCAGATCCCCCTTAAAAAAAATACCGAGTCCGTTCAGGTCCGGGTCTGAATTGTCCTCAGGTCTGTCCGTGGCCGGGTCCAACTTTTTAGACCCGAGAATACCTCTAGCCAGAACAATATATTGGATCCTACTCAAGTTACATTTCAACGTGCAGTACATATTCTTGGTGGCTGGCTATCAATGTATACAGTATGTATATGTAAATAGTTATGAGAGCCTACCACTCTGTAGTTGTTGCCTGCCTGGCTACCCAGGTTCAGGCTGCGTCTCTTGTCCCTGACAGAGCTGCTCTGGTTCCTACGGATACGCTCGTTCTGCTCCTCAATGCTCATCTTGGACTTCACCTCAGCAGGGAACACTGCACTCTTCGGGCGCTCCTATGACGCAGGAATGACATGGAAATTATGATGGAGGGAATGACAATGGAATATAACATCAAATGTCAAGATCTTTAAAGGATCAATTTGATTGCACCCTTCAATACACCAGACGTAGGCCCACAACATAAAGGCACCATCAATCGGTAAAATATCATAATATAGTTACAATACATCATGTCTATTGATCATATCACATCATCCACATAGCATGTAAGCTTCCTGAGTTCCATAATGCCCTCTCCGGCATGCTGCCTACCCTGGAGATTCCATTGGGCACCTTTCCGTTGCGTCGGGTGATTCCATGGTCATAGGAGTGGCCCTGGTCCTCCATGGGAGACTTAGTTCTGGGAGGAACAATCCCCACTGGTCAGGGGACAGACAAACAGCATGTCAGAGGAGGACATGGTGCATCCCAAATGGCACCCTATTTCCTATATAGTCGCTGGTCAAAAGTAGTGCGCTATGTAGGGAATAGGATGACATTTGGGACACATCCACACAGAGGATGAGTCATGGGGGCTACAATCCAATCTATTATTCTGTAAACAATTGGCTTTTATAAGTTACAGCTAGTCATGAGGACCGTATTAGTAATCTAATTGTATTTTTGTGCTAGCAGTAATATACACTTGATTATGATGTCATTTAATCTTCTATTAGATTTGGTTTGACATTTGAAGTGGATTTCATTCCGAGTCTGTGGGGAGCCTTCTCTTTTTTAGGTTTAGCATTATCTAACAGTTGGGGATTAGATCAGAAATGCATTTGCGAAAGAAGTCATATGTAATATTAATTAAAACATTTCACAGTAGCTCCAGTACAGGTTTAGTGAACTGAGATAGAACTCCCCTTGCTGGCGCCATAGAGATTGTATAACTCTGCTAGTTTAAATGCAAGGTAGTATTACACGTTTACCCACAAAGGCCACAAGCAGTAGACTACAATGTGTGAATCATTGCTGCCTATGCAGACTGACAAACCAGAACTTCATTACTCAGGCTCCATTGCTTCCTGTACCTTTATTCATGTTGGCCTGTCGATCCTGATCCAGCTCCTGAGCTTCGTTGCTATTGGTCCGTTCTCCCGGCGACACATCCTGTCGGTAACCATACTTTTGCTGCAACACAGAACACGAGGAGGAGCTAATGAATCATCACCCAATCAAAAGTAAGAGCTTTACACACCAGGAGAGTGTTGGCACTGTTCAGGCAATAGCATCATACCCAGCTACGCAGGTAGCCATTTGCCATATGGTTACACAAACACAGAATGCATTACATAATATGCATTAGTGTGGACAGTAATGATGGGGTTATTGACAGATATAGTGGCAGATTCCAGAGCTCAATGGTTGGAAATAGATCCGGCATAAGCGGAAGCGTACGGTCTACACACTACAGCACAGACACAGCACTAGCACAGGGACTAGCACAGTCACATTACTACCACATCACTACACCAACTGACACACAGACAACATGGTAAAGAAACCACAACCTTAGCGTTCCTATGGGAACCTGCAACTCGCCCATAGCTTAGCCGTAGCATTCAGAAGCACCCAGTACACTAGAATGATTTGTTAGATTATATTTAAAACACTGCATTGTGTTTTCATTTTTGTTTGATATTGTTGCTTTAGAACTTGTTTGATTAATTATTGGTCTACTGACGAATATATTGTTGGCCACACAGGAACCAATTGTGCTGTTAAATGCATGAAGAGTTTGCAGTATCAACCATAGAAAGTGATTGATTGACAGCTGTTGTCCAATGTGTAAGAGCATACTAAGGTGAGACCAGTGTCACTGAGGAGAATAATCATTTCTAGTGCTGGTGCTTTTGGAGAAAGGATACAGGCCGAGATGGAGAGCGAGAGAAAGAAGGAAGAGATGGTGGAATAAGAGCCATGAGTAGTGAAGCACTAGAACAGACGGAGAGGTGTGAGAGTGTATGGTGGAGGGATTGGGTGATGAGGAATGAAAAAGCTTTAGGAGTTCGGGAGCGTTTTGGGGAAGACAGTGATGGCTTCAAGGACAGGTAACAACTGCGCTTGAGGTAGAAGTTGCCTTAACCACAGATCTAGGATCAGTTTATTATACCGCTTATCCTTACTTTACCCAGTAAGGGTATGAAAATAAATCTGTCCCTGAATCAGTGGTTATGGACATATACCTGCTTGGGGGCGTGGCCATGGGGCGTGGCCAGGGGGCATGGCAGGGATGGTAACTCCCTCCCACCCTCCCGTCACCAAATACCTTTCTGCCGTGGGACTCTTCGTCGTCAAGGTAACCTTCCTCCAGGCCCAGGCTGCGTGGCCAAGCGGAGCTGTCAAATGGCAGAGGGGGGATGGAGGGGGGCGATTCCAGGGGGCAGTAGGATTTGGGAAGTGGTGGCCGTGGCGGGCCAATGTCCTACAGCCACGAGAAGGAGGGAAGGAGAAGGAGAGGAAGAGAGGGAAGGAAGGAAGGAAGGATGGAGGAGGAAGGGAGGAGGAGGAAGAGAGAGCGCTGTGCATCAGGAGGAGTGACAAAAGCCAGGCAGAGTGCAGAGCAGAGAGGATCATGGGACGATTTGAGGAATGGAGCCCCGACCCCAAGAACTTCAGGGGTGAAGGGTCACAGGTGTCCAATGAGATGCCTGGACTGAGAGCTAGCGTGAATGCACACACTGATGCATTCTAATCATATTAGTAGTACTGATACAGACCACTGATTGCTGCTGAATTGGAAAAACAAAGATAGAAAGTAGCACCAGCATTTTACAGACACTGTAAACAGTTACAGTCATTACGCAACACAGATGACACGTAGGATTATATGATTCACAAAATCAACTGCTGTTGTCTGCTCTTTCCGCACCATAACTCACACGTCAGCGGCATTATGAACTCCATTCCCCGACAGAGAGAAAGAGAGAGTTGGCTGAGAGCCAGAGGAAGGCAGAGCACTACAGGCTTCAGGGTTTTATACTAAAACAGGAGGATCCGTCCCCAGTGCCTCAGTATCGTCTGAACTACATCCCTCACTTTTAATCAATCAGCTGATATGGACCTGGGAAACCCGCCGAGGGGATTTCTTGGCCTATCATATTCCTTGTTATCAATTAATGAATCTATTGATTGATTAAGCACCATAGAGGAAAGAAGACCAGCAGACACTTTGACCCTGAAGGACTGGAGTTGGGAGGGGGAGGCCCAGCGGAGCTATACGAAGCTAAACTTTTGTAAGCTGCTACTACATTATGCTGTAGATCAGGACTATATCACACGGCCATCCAACCACAGATACGATGGATGAAAACGCAACGCCCTGATTGGTCAGAGGTGCGGAACCGAACGGACGGTCTGCCTGGCACTTTGTGTATCCCACAGACCTACACCACTGAGTGCCATGTTCTACATAGTGAGTGACGCCGTGAAGAAACAGGAGAACATTTCCACATTGCCACATTTCCGCTCCACCTCCCAATTATGTTTGTATAAATAATGTGTGTCTGTGTAGTTGGCCGGGGATTACGCAGAACACTTGAAATAACCTGTCATCCTAACTTCCTCTAACTGAATCACAGCAAAGTGGATCAGGAGAGATGTGAAGGCTCTCTGTTGCCTGGTGGACACACATGCAGGCAGTCTGGCTGTCCTAACCAGGTCATGCTCTTTAGATTTGAGATGAAAGGAAAATGTGTACGTGCGCCCTGGTCAATAACAGCGCTGCACAACTTCAGAGCGAGTTTTTTTCCCCCGGCAGTGAAAGAAGTCATTGATGTTGAAATGGCACTTTATAGAATGATTTAACTATGTGTTATGGAGGTTACAAACTCCTGACTTTCCTTTTTCCTGGGAATATCCTTCAGTGAGGATTCCCTGAGCCTGCTGGACACGAAAATTTAACTTTATTAACTGACTAGGACCATTAGTCACCTTCAGCCTCAACTTTTCCCCAGAAAGCATAACACATTCTGTTTCAAACCCCCAGCTTTGCTTTTTACTATTGGCAATACACAGTAATATAAGCTGCATCATCATAACATAGTACAACATCACATTATAACTGTTGTTGTGTCAAGTCTGTCTGGTGTGGGCTACAACTGCTGCAGTTGTGGCACTGTACAGTCCGCCAGGTCTAGAGATGGGTCTTCCTGTACACTCTGACCTAAGGCCTGTTGTTTGGATGAGTGTGTGGTGGTATCGGGGTGTGGGGTGTAGGGTAAGCACCGTCGCTAACATCTAGCTGGTTGTTGGGGAAGGTGAGTGGGCGAGTGCGGGTACCTGAGCGGGATCGTCCTTGGGATTGTTCCCGGGACTGAGTGGCTAAGCAGAGTACCCGGTACTGTGTTTCAGTACTGAGAACTCTGGACCTGGGGTGAGGTGGTAGGGAGTGTTTATGTGGATCTGGAGTATGGCTACAGGCTAGTTGGCTAACCAGACAGGAGTTTTGGCGGGAAGACGAGTACTGGGTCTCAGGGACAGTCAGGTGGGTGCGCTGAGGTGGATATCTGAGGAAGGCAGGGTAGCTAGCTCGGTAGGAAGGTGGGTCTGGGAGAACATCTTTCCTGTAGCCAATGGCTTGCTGTTTCGGCTGAGGGGAAAGCTCATTGGCTAGCTGGGTGTGTTGGTGGCTGGGGTTACTGCCAGTAGGTGCTTGCTGATTGGTTAGTTTGGCAGGGTGGGTGGGTGAGTGGGTAAAGCTATGGCTGTCTACATGGAGGAGTGGAACTCCAGAGCTGGCTCGGTGGCTGTGTGGCTCTAGATGTGTACTGTCCATATTGGCAGGCTGATTGACTTGGCTGGTGCTGTGGGTGGGGTTGGGGTTGGGGCTGGTGTTTGGTTGGGTGTCTTCGGTGTCTCTAAGGTCATGCTGGTTGGCTTGGGAGGTGTATGGTTGTGCATGTTGCTGGGTGTCTGTACTCTCTACAGAGGCAAGCTGGTTGGCTTGGCTAGTGCAAGGGTGGGAGTTTGGCTCAGGACCAGGGTGGACATTTGGTTCAAGACCAGGGTGTCTATTTGGCTCAGAACTTGTTTGGGTGTTAAGTAGGGATTTAAGTTTGGGACGGGACTGGGTGGCTAAGTACAGGATTTGGTACTGTGTTTCAGGACTGAGAGACCTGGACTGGGTGTGAGATAAAGAGTGTATATGGGGGTATTTTGTGTTTGGGTCAGGACCAAGGTGGATGTTAAGTTGAGGACCCGGGTGAGTTTTTGGCTCAGACACTAGTCTATTTGGATCAGCACCTAGTTGGGTGTTGGATTCAGGACCTAGTTGAACACTTTGATCTGGCTGGGTGTTAGGTTGAGGACTCAGGTGGGTGTTAGGTTGACGACACAGGTGGGGACCCAGGTTGGTGTTTGGGTAGTTGCGTGGGTGGTAGGAAGGGCTGGTGCTTACCTCCGGACCCAGCTGTTTGGTGGGGGAAGCCTGGGAGCCGGGCACTGGGGAGAAGGGGCTGAGTGGACTGGTGAGGCTTACTGAACTCAGGGGACTGGCAGGACTATTGGTGCTAAAGGAACCTGATGCCCCATTGGCCACTGTGGGAGAGAGGGAAAAGGGAGATGGGGGACATGAGAGAAGAGGAGAGGAAAGGACAAGAAAGAGAATTGCGGAATCAAAAAAAGAGAGGAGAGATTGATACAAAAAAAAGAGAGAAGGAAGTTAGATATGCATGTAGCATACTGTTCATCCAAATACTCATATTTAATAATTTATTCGAAAACCATCTTGTGTTGGAGTGGCAATTACTGTGTGTAATATGTGTGTAAGACTATAGTGTATGTTATGTTGTTGTGAGGTGATGCGTACCCCTGTGTTTGGCTGTGTCTGTGCCTCTGGAAAGGTTGCTCTTGTGGAGTCCCTCCCACACTTCCTGAACTCTCCAGAACTCCTTCTGAATGTGTCTATGGACCATCTCACTCTGACCAAGGAGAGTAGGGGGTGGAAACAAGACGAGGGAAGGAAAGGTGATACGAGAAGGATAGAGGAGAGGAAATTGTTAGAGAATAACATTTTAAGTATACTACTGACTAATAGCTTGTTAATAACTTATTTTTGTTATTATAAAGTATTCTGTTAGAAAACAAGTTAGTGAGTGATGCAGGAGTTACAGTCGGTGGCTCAGTTATAAGACCAGAGTAGTGTGAGAGAGTGACACCAGGTAGCCTTAGTGTCTTTTGAAAACAACAGGGTTGCATTGATTAGTGCACACTGTAGCAAAACATTTCGCAACAGAAAATGAAAACATGCATTTTTATTGGACCAGGTCAGGGTCTCTCTCCCAGTTTCGGCCCGTTTGCGTCCATTTCGTTCCTAGTGAATACGACTGTGTTAGTGAGTGGGTCACAGACACTGCACTCTTATAGGCAGTCTCTTCACAGTTCACCACCATGAGCCAGGTTACATTCCATGGAAAGGAGGGAGAGTCAGGTGTCTAATGGGGCAGGTTGACTACACAATGATAAATAGGACATGACGAACATTTCTATTGTGTTCATTTCTTATTGATGAGCGATTCATATGCTTTTTAAATTATTGATTAGAAGGAAGGTTTCCGCTCAGCTATTAGCAACCTAGGATAACACTGTGGTAACTGGAAAACAGCCAAAGAAAAGCCCTAGAAGCTAGAATGGAACCTTACAGGTGGGTTTATGAGCAGGTGATTATAGGATCAGTTCCATTCTAGTCATTTCATTTCTAGGCTTCAAATTCAGTGTTCAATTGGTGACTGGCTAAAAACACGCCACAAGAAAAACGCTGAAGATTTAGGTGGATCACAGAGTAGATGACCAGTTTGGGGTCCTGATGGAGAGAGGGCGTCCGTGTACCTGCCCGCCTGCGTTGAGCTGCTCCCACAGGTCCCCATGGATAGCGTTGACCTCGTCCTCCAGAGCTTCAAACTCCATCCGTGTGGTGGTCAGAGCCTGGGGACAGCAGGGGATAGAGCAGACACTCAGGACCTGGAACTATGAAGGTTTTTCCTAGATCAAAAAGGGGCTTAGGTGGTGGGCACATGCGTTTGTTTCCTATGCGTGAAAAACCCTGACTGTATGTTAAATCCATTGACTATACAGTATCTATCACATTGGAGTAGGAGAGTTGTCATCTGATGGTGATCAGATGTTATAGATTACAAATAGATGATCATATTTTAGATTTAGAGAAATGGGTTATGCTCCATGTCTCTTTCACAGGATACCTTGAAAGGATCTCCTTGATTTACTCATCAAATTTAGATTACAGTACATATAATGGATCACTATGGATTATCATAGATTGCTATAATCTCCTGTATGTGTCTTACGCTGGATGCCTGGGAGAGTTCTCCTCTGATGTTGATGAGCTGGTTCTGCAGCGTCTCCTTCTTCAGCTGTAGTTTGTCTGCAACCAGCGGCTGACCCCGGTACAGCTCCATCTCCTGATGTGTGGCCACCAGCGCTCCCTCTAGGCTGTCCTGGGAACAGCAGGTAACAGGGGACATGTCAGGCAATGGTTGGGGAGTAGGATGACGTTGCCCTTAAATGCTGACCTTGGGTCAGTTTTGCATTCTCACTTGATAATGGTTAAGGTTAGGACAGGGGAAGAGGAACGCTAGGTCTTTACCAAGGGGTGGTCTTTTATGTTTACTTTCTTTAGCAACTTTGTATTTCGTGCAGTACCTTGTCCATTCTCAGCCTGTGAACAACTGCCTCCTGGTCCTTTAGAAACCTGTTCTGCTCACATAGACGACCCAAGAGTTTCTAGCAGAGGAGAGAGAGAGAGACATTGGAGGAAGTGTGTTTGCAGGGGAGAGGATGGTTTCTGAAGGTGGATTGTTTAAGAGAGGAGGAGAGAGGATGGTTAGATGGAGGGATGTGGCCTTACGCTGGTCTCAATCTCGTTGAGTTTCAGTGTGGGGTGAAGCTCCCTGTATGGGTCATGGAACGGAGGCACCTGGAAAACAGAGGCAGGACTCATTCTTAATACTTACATTATATCAACCAGAACCCTTATTCAAACAAATTCTTCATAGATCAGCCAGAGTGCCAGAGTGAGCAATTGGAATGGCCCAGATCCATGTGGCTGCACACAACACTTTATCAATAGCGTAGAACCAAACAGAATAAGTGTAAAACACTGTACCATACGATGTGCATTGTACATACTGTACATATGACATCACTACTGCACAGGACAATTTATATTGAATCACTATTAATACTGATATACTAGACACATAAGATCATAATAATAACAAATCAATAACTTTAAAAAAGCATAAATAAAACTGTGATGTTTACAGCATCGAGCAGTAAGAGCCGACAGGGTGAGCTGGAATGCTAAACCCCTCTGTCAAAAGATCAAAGGTCATATCCAGGTTGTCCATGTCCTTATGGAGCACTGTGGTTGGATAGTATGTGAAGGAGGATATGACATCGCAGTGAAGACAGAGGGGCACGCAGAAGAGGGCCGGTTGTTGTGACGCAACAAGACACAATAAGGCTACAGCACAAGACAGGATATGGCATAGAACACAGATGGAAAAACAAAGGAACTTAACAAAGACACATACAACACTGCACGGTGAAGCAAAATGGATAACTAAAATCGCCATCGAATTGGTTGGACAAAGAAACCGAAAGCTAGAAGAGAGCCTAGCGTCTAACATCCACATGCTAGAGTAGGGTACTGGAGAGAGGAGGGAGAGGCAGGCTTAGGCTTGGCTGTATAGACCTTAGGAGAGACTGTGGAGTCAGGGGGGAATCCTTCACCTTGATTCTGTCTAGACAACAGCTGAGCCTCCTAGCCTAAATCACTGGTGACTAGAAAAGCCCTGAAGGGGGCAGTAGCTGACCTCTATGGAAAGAGCACAAGCACAAGCTTAGTTACACTCTGAAAGCAGAAAGCCTGTGGCTACAAGGCAAGTGCATTTACTGGTCTTATTGCATAGATACATGTGTCTTATTATTCGTCTTTGAGGAGGGGGATAGTGTGAGGGTGTGGGAGTCTTTGTGGAGCAGTGTTTTACAAATAGTGGGCTGGAACTGCTTTCCTTTGGGTTATGGCATATGACTGGGTCATGGTTAGAAACATTATTCTTTACATTATTCTTTACTTATATGAAAAGTTCAAAGGCTTTAGGTGGAAAATCATTTGGAAAACCATTGTTTTGGGGGGCTGTGGGTCTAGCTGAAGCCTGTCTCTCTGGGACACTCTCTCCTCTCTTACTTGTGAGAAGAGCTTTGCTCTAGGGGAGGATCGCTCCACCATTCTGGTTACCATGCCGATAACGTGATCTCTCCCGGTCACCTGGGGCAAAACACACTGCCCATCATTCTCCTGGTTGCCACAGTAATGACAGGAGCCTGACGTCTAGCAGTAATAATCCCTGACTAGTTTATTTTTTATTTTTATTACTTACATTTGAGAATGAAATTGGATACATCGAAGAGACACATTTCTGTTTGTGTGCAATGTCCAACAAATAGTTCCAATACTGTGCTACAGTGATCTGAAATAGTGTGTATACTGTAGCACTATGAACTGGTCATTGTTATAAGGTGTAAGCAGTCAGTGACATTGAGACGGGGGAAAGAAGGTAAGACAGTGGGAGTGAATGTGGACTGTGTTCGTGAGAAACAGGTGTTTAGCAGGTGGCAGAGTTGACAACATGGACAATCTTCCACGTGACAATACATCTAAACAATGTGGCAAACATTGTCAACACAAATGCTGTCAACCACACTATGCGATGGGGTTTAATATAACCAACAGTTTATGGACGATCAGAATGTCACTCTTCTCAATTTCTCACGACTTCTTCTCTGTACTCAGTAAGTTTACAAAGCTTTCCCACTGGGCACAAACTGACTGAATCAACGAAATGTGGGACGTAGAATGTATTAAACGGTCCGATTTTGTTTGGCGTGTGAGTGTTCCTGTGCAGGGGTAGAGGTGTGTCCAGAGATGCCTACGGTACGTACCTGTTGATCGAGGTACTCCAGGTTTCTCTGGAGCTGCAGGTCTAAAATGTCCTCCTAATAGAGCAGCATAAGCAGCAACAGTGAAAAGGACAAGGACAGACCCAGTACCAGAGACACCAGTGAAACCAGTAGCAGCAGCATCAGTGGCACCAGCAGACGCAGAGACAGACAGAGAGAGTGTAAGAGGGGGAGAGAGAGAGAGAGTGACAGACAGAAATAAAGAAAGAGAGAGACCAAGAATGAAAGAAAAAGAGACAGCGAGATAGTGGAGACAGGGAGGACAGACATAAGAACTCAAACCAGATACAACAGGAAAGCACAGCTATAGCATACCTTTAGATGCTGGTTACATTTTAAGCAGAGGTAGCTGCCGAGGACCTTATCCCCGCCAAGTGAGTGTGTAGGTGTGTGAAAGTGTGTGTGAGTACTCTAGCCAAGTGTCTCCCAAACTTGACATTGGACTCATTGGTCTGTATCTCTTGACAGTGTAACATTCTGTGGGAGGACATACCATTTTGCTGTGTAGAGAGGGGGAGGCAGGGTAGTTGTAGTGGTACATTCCTTGGCTTAGCGACCTCCTGTCTCCAGGGTAATCATACTGAAATAAGATAAATAACCAGGATGTTCTGGGATCACTATGATTTTGGCCTAGCAACACAAACAAATCTTCATCCATTAACAGCTGACTCCTGACTGAAACACACACACATGGGGAGTGCTGAGACACACACGCACACGCACACACACACACACACACACACACACACACACACACACACACACACACACACACACACACACACACACACACACACACACACACACACACACACACACACACACACACACACACACACACACCACATACACACATACTGTACACCAACACCCTCTCCCCCACCACACACACAAATACACACACACACCCTCTCCCCTCTCTCACCTTGGGAGAGCTCAGTGATCTCCTCAGTCCATACACAGAGGGGTCAGCATAGATCACATCCTCCCGTAGCCTGCCTGGTCCTCTGTCAAACCGGGCCGAGGGTGAGCAGATAGGCGAGGCAAAGCTATGGGTGCTGGGAGAGTAGGGACCACCCGTGGACGAGGAGGGGGACCTGGGAACGGACCTAGACCTAGGTTGGATGGACAGACGCCTCATGGCGGTCTGGGCTGCATCCATCTGGTCGTAATAGGCAGGGCTGGGTTTGGGGCCGTATGGGTCTCGGGGGGGCGGGGGTCCGTAGAGAGGCCCGTCACGCAGTGAGCGTCTCTTCTCATCGTTGGTCCAGCGAGGGGGGCCCATGCGGTCGTAGCCCACGGCTGACACGGAGCAGATGCTGTCAGGACGTACGCCTGGAGGGTAGAAGGGGTACTCCTCCACGTAGCCCGGACCGCCCCCCACGCTACTGTAGACGCTGTAGTAGTCAGCTGGTACGCCACGGTTCACTGTGTAGTAATGAGATGGACTGGGGGAAGAGAGCGAGAGAGAGACGGTTGAAGGGAAAACATGTAGTTGTAGACACAAAAATATAAACAAGTGTTTGCTCCTCTCACCTTCGCTCTACCACTCCCTTAATCTCACTTTCTCTTATTCGTCCTCTCTCTCTCCCCCTCTCTCTCAATTCAATTCAATTCGCTTTATTGGCATGACGTAACAATGTACATATTGCCAAACGCTTATTTTGGATATTTACAATATAAAAAATAAAAATAAAAATAAAAAATGAGAATCAAAATTGTCAACAGGACAACAGTAACAACAATAACCAAGGTCAAAATAACCATACATTCAACAATAACAATAAGCATACAGTAGAGTACATGTGCAGGTTGATTGGTCTGTCAGACACAGTCCCTCAACTTATGGCATGCAGCAATGTAGTACGCTACCAACCCACAGCTCTCTGCGTCCTCCCCCAACAGGACGAATAGCCTATCCTCATCAGAGAGGTCTTTGAAACCTTGAATAAGGGTTTCAAATTTGGGAAAATGACACTCTCTAATTGTTTTATATTTTTTACATTTTGTCAGGAAATGCAGCTCCGTCTCAGGTTCTGCTGTTGTGCAGTGGTTGCACAGCCTTTCCTCTACAGGGAGCCAGGTTTTCCTGTGTCTACCCTTCTCAATGGCAAGGCTGTGCTCACTGAGCCTGTACTTTGTCAAGGTTTTTCTAAGGTTTTGATCAGTAACCATGGTCAAAAAGTTAGCCACGGTGTACTGTCGATTTACGGCCAGATAGCACTGCATTTTGCTTTGTGTTTCCCAATAAGCAATGTAGTTTTGTTTTGACTGTTTGGTATTTGGTTTATTCTGATTGATTGGATGTTCTGGTCCTGAGGCTTCAGTGTGTTAGTAGAACAGGTTTGTGAACTCAGCCCCAGGACCAGCTGGATGAGGGGACTATTTTCTTTGCTCAGCTCTTGGAATTGCAGGGCTTGGTAATGATATGAGAGGGGGTCACTGTATTTGAGATGTTTCTAAAACTTAATTGGGCCCAGGTCTGGCAGTACTGCTCTAGCAGGTCCAGGCTCTGCTGTAGGCCATGTGCTGTGGGTGACAGCAGGCATAGGTCATCTGAGAAGAGTAGGCATTTAACTTCTGAATTGTGGAGACTAACACCAGGGGCTGAGGATTTTTCTAGAATAGTGGCCAATTCGTTAATGTAAATATTGAAGAGTGCAGGGCTCAGATTGCAACCCTGGCGAAGGCCCCCCCTTGGTTAAAGATTTCTGTTATTTTCTTACCAATTTTAATGCTGCACGTATTGCCAGTATACATTGATTTAATTATGTCATATGTTTTACCCCCTACACCACTTTCAATAACTTTGTAGAACAGTCCTGTATGCCAAATAGAATCAAATGCTTTTTGGAAGTCGATAAAGCAAGCGTATATTTTGGTATTATTTTGGTGGAAATGTTTATCTATCAGGGTGTGTAGGGTGTAAATATGATCAGTTGTGCGATGTTTTGGCATAAATCCAATTTGGCTTTAACTCAAGACATTGTGCTTATTAAGGAAGTTTAGAACTCTTACATTGATAATACTACAGAAAACCTTCCCCAGGTTACTGTTTCTCTCTCTCTCTCTCTCCCTCTCCCTCTCCCTCTCCCTCTCCCTCTCCCTCTCCCTCTCCCTCTACCTCTCTCTCTCTCTCTACCTCTGTCGGTCTCACCTGTTCAAGTCCTCCTGTACAGCTATGACTCTGCGCTGGTTGACCCACTGCTGTAGCTGAGTCATGGAGCTCTTCCTCTGGGCCTGTCTCTCAGGGTTTGTCCGTGGCACGAAACCCCGTCTCAGCACCACATTCTCAGGCTGCTCTCTCCCCTCTCTCATCCCCTCTCTCATCCCTCCCTCTGGAGGTACCAGGGGTGGCCGCCCGTTACCCTGGGGTGGTCCGTTTCCATGGTTTGGGGGGCCGTAGGGGCCCCACCCATTGGGCTGGTGACGGGGTGCACCCCCAGGTCCAAGCACTCCTCTCTCCCCCCTCTCCCCTCTCTCTCCCCCCATCCTCCCCTCCTTTTCTGAGTGGCTGGTGGAGGGAGGGGGCGTTTCCATGGCGTCGACCCCGTTGACCTTGTGATGTGCGGCTTCTCGTGATCCGCGCTCTGGGTCTAGGAGGTCAGTCGTCTGGCCGTTGTCCTCAATGTGTGTGTGTGTCTGGGTGTGTGGTTCAGGTCCTTTGGTTACCAAGGTGTTACCATGGAGTTCCGCTGTGGGCGTGGTGGCCTCGGAGTTGGTGGTCCTGTGGGGAAGGGACAGAGTTAGAAAGTGTGTGTACGCGCGTGCTTGCGTGCGCGTGTGTGTGCGTACATGCATGTGTGTGTGTGTGCTTGTGTGGACCTCTGCGCAGGCTGTATCTGGACGTGTGCAGCCTCGTTCATAGCGTCGATCCACTCCTCCTGTTCCTCGGCAGTCTCAGCGCTGAAGTAGTAGGTGCGTGTTCCTGCGTGTTCAGCCTGCAGGCAGAACACAACGTTGCCCTTAATCTCACCTTCCTCCTCTTCCTCGTACCAAACCTGGAACAGACAGAGAGAAGACACAGCGTTGGACAGAGCCTCACGTGAAACATCACCATCAGCAGCAGCATCATCACACACTTTCATGCATTTTAATCAAAATCACACACACAGGTCTCAAACGCATGCATATAAAAATGCATGCATTTTAATGTTGCCTTGAATAATTGTCAATGGCCAACAAACCTTTCATACACAGTATTACTAGTATGTTGGAGAATGATTAAACAGCTGTATTTAGTTTCAGTTATCAGCAAATACTGCACAAACTGTTTCATTGACTGATATATTGGTGAGTAGTTAGAGCATGCAAACCACAGCCAGTTTAGAGCAGTCAGAAAATAGCTCAGGTTAGTGGTGAATATCCAGCCTTTAGAATGGCACCGCAGCAGTGAAGGATGGTCATATCAATGAAGCCATTTAGAACTCAGTCAATGGCTTTGTTCAAATGATCAAATCCGTAATGCATTGTGGGTAAATTGTGACTGACTGACTGACTGATCTACAAGTAACAATAAGTTGTTGTTCATGATGCGAGGCGATTTGTAGATCGTTCAATCGCGCCTTGCCTACAATGCTGGCTGCAATGTCGAAACAAGACCGTTAGCACGCAGTTTAAAAACAGTCACTCCGTCTACAGACGCTTGACAGTAAAACCAACAAGGTGAATCCAGTGTGTCACTCTGTAACAGTTAGTCACCAACGCCATGCAGTGAGCAGAGGAACCATGCAGTTGGGAGGAGGTGAAGAGAAAGGGTGAATAAAGGGTGAATACTACCTACATGAAACAAGATCATCTGAGGAACTCTACACAGGCACAATGGAGGACAGCTATGCTCAGGGGTCCTCACAGGTCGGGGTGAGAGGGAGGAGAGGAGAGATCGGTAAGGGTCAGAAGGTTATAAAGGTCAACGTTCAGAGGTCAGAGCACATTGATTGGTGGGGTACCCAGAGGGTAAAGGTAGGCAAGGGGATGGGTGAGGATCCTAGAGCGAGGTGAGGGTGCAGTGAGACCTACAGCCTTATATGTCTGTGTAACTCAAGGACCCACAAATATCCTGCAAGCACTGGTATCCTGAAAGAAATACTGGTTAATAATGAGAAAATACATTCATGTCCTTTCTCTTCCGTGGTGCCACTGTGCTTGGTCAGCTAGCTCACAGGTCATTCTAATCTACACAGCAACATGTAAACGTAACGGGGTTAACACCGTAATTTCCCTCATCTGCCACATGAGGGCAGTAGAGGCATATCAGCTTTTTGAGAAGTGTGTAAAAACTTCATTGTGCACAATCATGTTGCGTCACTAGTCAACGGAGAGGAATGAGACAACGATGATCTGTTACTGAGCCAAGAGGGCACAGGTGTGCGGAAACAAGTGTGATGTGCACTTAAAGGGGTGCAAGGAAGTTGAGCCATCAAACGGTCTATTTCGATGCACTTTGTCCAAAACGTGGCGGCTAGTAGTACACATTCTGCCAGCTACATATAGACATTGGACAGGTGTTCACTGGTCCTACATGACCCCAGTCGTCTTCGACACAGTACAGATTAGACAATATAACACACAGGAACATATTAATAGATAAAGCACTATGTCGAAGGTCCATTGTCCCTGACTACAGTGGAGGTTTAAACCATGCAACCCAAAGCCCCCAAAGACAGCAATCCAAGACAACAAGGAATAACCCTAATCAGGAAGTCCTGAGAGAAACCCATCCTCTCCCCTGCTCTATCTTTCCCCAAGTCCCACCTGACAAACTCCTCAACTAGAAATCCCTAAGTATTCGGCACGCATGTGAGAAATACCGCGTCTTGGTACACGGTATTGGCTGGCAGCAGTCCAACATAGGGAGACAGGGAGTGCCTAACGAGGCACCGTAAGTAGGGAGTAGTGTGAGAACACACACGGTGGTACACAGCATACATCCTTACCAGTAGAAGGTAAAGCAAACCTAAAGCGTTGATTTGCTCAATCGTTGACTTAAAGGTAATTAGTCTTCCTAGTGAAAGACCTCCGGACACCTTGTGCCTGTGTAGACGGTTAGTCAGTGGGGAGAACACAGTCAACAACGGTCAACAACGGTCAACACAGAGAACTACTCTCTGAGCAAAAGGAGATACAGTATGAGACAGAAGTATTGAGCAGTGGCCGCAGCCAACTAGTGTTCGACAGAGCACAGGAGGCCTATAGAGACATTATGCAGGACAGTGGCTAGCAAACTAGCTTCCATGCTTGCACCAAATACCAATCACGACAACAACATTCTCATTTGTATTCTAACTAGAATGTAGCCTAACTGTCTTGGAGCAGAGAGCCAACATGTCGTACATTAATATTCTGATTCTAAAACCAAGTTGGCCAAGTTGTCTCTGAGGCCAGTGTGTGTCTGAGCTATAACAACCTTTTCAGCTCTCGGTCCTTCTGTCAGCACATTAGCAGTCTGCCTGTGATCAGAGCAACTCCACACCAGCCGGAAGGAAAGACTGGGGATGGGGAGTGCTGAGACACACACGCACACGCCCATACACACACGCCCATACACACACACACACACACACACACACACACACACACACACACACACACACACACACGTCGCACACACAACACAATCTTTAAAAGAGCTATTAAAAACACAGACCAAAGGACAACAACGCAATTCTAGTCCCAGGACATAGAACACTACTGGCTGTTATAGCTTGACAGCCTGACTGATTGTTTCAGAGCTGGTTTCTCTGCTATTTTATCTATAAAATCTTGTCTGAATTGTTATTGTACATCATTAAAGTCAAAACAACAACAGGAAGAAAACAAAAGAGGTTTTAATCTCAAATGGACGACCTGGCTAGATAAAGTCAGCTCTCTAGTCCTTTAATTCATCACGTCAACTGCCTCACCAGGACAAAACAATAAGTCCAGGTGTATGGGATCTCAAACTGTTGCTCAAATCACACAGTGGCAAAACCGGTCCTGCACACACTCACACAGGTGAGACAATGAGCCGTGCGTGTGTGTGTGTGTGTTTGTGTGTGTGCATGTTCACCAGGATCCACTACACACCTGGGGCAGATCTCACCCCAGAGTCAGTGTTGAGGAGAATAACACTCCCTCTTGTGTTGTGTTGTGACTCATTCACTATAAGGGCCATGGCACGGCAGCTCATACTAGCTAGCAACATCCATTACTTAGATTGAAGTCGACAGGGCGCCACTTGGCAGTTGTTGATTTGCATGATTTATATATTGTACAGTTTGGTCTAGGAACTGCAGCAAAATACCCTTTATTATAGAAACAGTAGCTAGTCAATTAGATAGTATATCAGGTATGATATTCAAAATAATCATATTCAATATTTGTACAAAAATTCCAACCGAATCAACGTTTATTCATCATATGCACAGGACCCAGAGGGATGTAAACTGTGCAATGAACTGCTTAATTGCAACCTCTCAACACTGCAATTAAATATCAAAGAGGTTAAAAAAAATTACAACAGTAATACTAGTCAAAAAAATGTCTAATGCAGGGATGGGCGACTTGTAGCTCGTGGGCCTCATGCTGCAGAGGTCCCCCTTTTGTAGGCCAGAGGATACATTTTAAAAATAATAATAATAAAACATTCATATATATACACACAATACCATTCAAAAGTTTGGGGTCACTTAGAAATGTCCTTGTTTTTGAAAGAAAAGCACATATTTTGTCCATTAAAATAACATCAAATTGACCAGAAATACAGTGTTGACATTGTTAATGTTGGAAATGAATATTGTAGCTGGAAACGGCAGATTTTTTATGGAATATCTACAAAGGCGTCGAGAGGCCCATTATCAGCAACCATCACTCCTGTGTTCTAATGGCACATTGTAATAGCTAATCCAAGTTTATCACTTTTAAAGGCTAATTGATCAATAGAAAACCTTTTGGCAATTATGTTAGCACAGCTGAAAACTGTTGTGCTAATTAAAGAAGCAATACAACTGGCCTTCTATCGACAAGTTGAGTATCTGGAGCATCAGCAATTGTGGGTTCGATTAGAGGCTCAAAATGGCCAGAAACAAAGACCTTTCTTCTGAAACTCGTCAGTCTATTCTTGTTCTGAGAAATTAAGGTTATTCCATGCGAGAAATTACCAAGAAACGGAAGATCTCGTACAATGCTGTGTATTACTCCCTTCACAGAACAGCGCAAACTGGCTCTAACCAGAATAGAAAGAGAAGTGGGAGGCCGCGGTGCACAACTGAGCAAGAGGACAAGTACATTAGTGTCTAGTTTGAGAAACAGACGCCTCACAAGTCCTCAACTGGCAGCTTCATTAAATAGTACCCGCAAAACACCAGTCTCAACGTTAACAGTGAAGAGGCGATTCTGGGATGCTGGCCTTCTGACTATTGTTGGTGGGCTCGAGGGCCCACTAACAAAATGTTCCATAGGGCCCCTGAAAGGCTAGGGCCGGCTCTGACAGCATTTGTGGTAATGGATGTGGGTACACAGACCTGCGAGCCACTGCGGCCCCTCATGAGTTCAGATTGTTGTGTGGCCCCCATCCACATCAAAGTTGCCCATCCCTAGTCTACTGATATAAATCAGTACCCAGCTGTGAGTCACACTTGTCAAAGACCACCGCAAGACCAGTGTCTCTCCCAGGCCTAGTGATTCACTGAAGCCAATTACATAGCCATGATGACCAATGCCTGTATCCAAGCCATCCTCCCTTATCGTTCTTTTCTCCTTCTTCTCATCCTCTCTTCTCAGTGTGTGTGCATACTTGTGTGTGTGCCTGTGATGTGAGTGTTTCTGTCAGGTTGTTGTTTCTGAAGTTCTATATTTATCCTAGGGCGGTTAATTATAACCTGGACCTAGACAACAGTGCCTCATCGGTGCCTGGTGAGAAGAGATAGGCAACCCAGACATCGTTTGGTGTGTGTGTATGTGTGTGTGCTTGCGCGCGTGCATGTGTTTATGTGTGTCCTTATCATTTCTAGGTAGCAAACTTGATGCCATCGACGTCTTTGCGTGCCGGGGTGGAGAGTGCACGTTGGCGAGTGCTAGGGGACCTCCCACTGAAGAGAGGATACTGATGCAAGCCATGGCAATACCATAGTAACAGTAGCGTCAGAACCAGTAGGGTATACCTTATATACCGAGTATACAAAACATTAATAACACCTGCTCATTCAATGACAGGCTGACCAGGTGAATACAGGTGAATGCTATGATCCCTTATTGATGTCACTTGTTAAATCCACTTCAATCAGCGTAGATGAAGGAGAGGAGACAGGTTAAATAATGATTTGTATGCCATGACACAATTGAGACATGGATTGTGTGTTATTCAGGGTGAATGGGCAAGACAAAATATTTAAATGCCTTTGAACGGGTTATGGTAGTAGGTGCCAGGCGCACCGGTTTGTGTCCAGAATTGCACCGCTGTTGGGTTTTTGACGCTCAACTGTTTCCTGTGTGTATCAAGAATGGTCCACCACCCAAAGGACATCCAGCCAACTTGACACAACTGTGGAAAGCATTGGAGTCAACATCAGCCATGCCCAGACTAATTGAGGCTGTTCTGAGGGCAAAGGGACATACATTATTACAGTATTATGGGTTAAATATTAAGATAATGCTGTAAATGTATATAAAATAATGCCCTCTTACCCTTCTTAATAGCGTCATCTCTCTCTTCCCTCTGTCTCTCTAATTTTTATATTTTTTACGTTTTGTCAGGAAATGCAGCTCTGTCTTGGGTTATGCTGTGCTGCAGTGGTTGCACAGCCTTTCCTCTACAGGGAGACGGGTTTTCCTGTGTCTACCCTTCTCAATGGCAAGGCTGTGCTCATCGAGCCTATATTTTGTCAAGGTCTTCAAAGGTTTTGATCAGTAACCATGGTCAAATAGTTTGCCTTGGGGTACTGTCGATTTAGGGCCAGATAGCACTGCATTTTGCTGTGTCCTTGTGCTTGTGTTTCCCAATAGGTATTGCAGTTTTGTTTTGACTGTGTAATAATTTGATTTATTTTCATTGATTGGATGTTCTGGTCCTGAGGCTTCCGTGTGTTAGTAGAACAGGTTTGTGAACTCAGCCCCAGGACCAGCTGAATGAGGGAGCTCTTTTCTTTTCCCAGCTCTTGGCATTGCAGAGCTTAGTAATGATATGAGAGGGGGTCACTGTATTTTAGATGTTTACCAAACTTAATTGCTCTTTTTGGAGTTTTTATTATTAGTGGATATTGGACTAACTTTGCCCTGCATGCTGTAGTTTTCCTCTGGACATGTAGGAGAATCTTACAGAACTGCATGCAGGGGTTCAATGGTGTGAAATCTTATTTTGCAAGTGGACCTCACACCTCGCTGCCGTAAAGTGCAATTGGTTCAATGACACATTCAATTCGTTTTAGCCAAATTTGAATAGGTATTTCAATTTGAGTTTGTTTTCAATGGCATAGAATGCCCTGCGTGCTTTCTCTCTCAGTTCATTCACTGTGTCCAGTTAAGCCCCTTTTGTAAAAGTAATTGTAGTGTGTGCAGTACTCGTTATATTTTGTACTAATTGAGAACTTTGGTCAATTTCCCTGAGATCTGGATCTTCTCTGGAAAATCATAATTTTGGGGGGGTTTACTGCCAGGGCCCAGGTCTGGCAGTACTGCTCCAGCAGGTCCAGGCTCTGCTGTAGGCCACATGCTGTGGATGACAGGAAGGCACAGGTCATCTGCGAAAAGCAGGCATTTAACCACTGAATTGTGGAGGCTAACACCACACGCTGAGGATCTTTCTAGAATAGTGGCCATATCGTTGATGTAAATATTGAAGGGCGCTGGGCTCATACTGCAAACCTAGCGAAAGCCCCGCCCCACGTTTAATAACTTTTTAGAACAGTCCTGTATGCCAAATAGAATCAAATGCTTTTTGGAAGTTGATAAAGCACGCATAAATGTCTGGTTTTGGTGTACATGTTTATCAATCAGGGTGTGTAGGGTGTAAATATGATCGGTCGTACAATGTTTTGGGGTATAAATCCAATTTGGCTTTTACTTAAGAGATCTCTCGCTTTCTACTTTTTCTCTCTCTTTTATTCTAGCTGTTATAAGGGATGCAGGTCATTGGTAACATAAGTCTGGATTGAAGATGTGTGATTATCTGCTGTCCCTGGGCTCCGCATGGAGGGGGATCGGGAGTGAGGAGAGCTGAGCGATGAATAGAGAAAGGAGAGGGGTGTATAAGGATTACAGTGTAATAGACACTGGTCATGGGTGTAACTGGTGTTCATGGAATACTGCTCGCTCCCTCGCTCCATTGAACACTGTGCAGGAGGCAACGGGAATGACGAACAGGGAACGGACAGATGTGCCAGACGAGTGCAGATGTTCTCAACCGTTAAAACGGCAAACATGCCCCCTCTCTCCTTTCCTCCCTCCCCTCATTATTTCCATCCCATTTCTTTGAACCTTTCTCTTCTACTATCCTGTCCCCCCCTTATCCCCCCCATCTCCCTCTTTTACAGATACGCTTCCTGTTATGCTCTGGGCATCTACAGCTCATTCTCTCTCTCTCTCTCTCTCTCTCTCTCTCTCTCTCTCTCTCTCTCTCTCTCTCTCTCTCTCTCTCTCTCTCTCTCTCTCTCTCTCTCTCTCTCTCTCTCTCTCTCTCTCTCTCTCTCGTGGTATTTACATTATGTTGTTTGTTCTGGTTGCCTTTTTCTCATGGCAACGGACCACATATCTTGCTAACGTGATTGCACACTGTGGTATTTTGCCTAACAGATATGGGAGTTTATCAATGTTTGATTTGTTATCAAATTCTTTGTGGGTTTGTGTGATCTGTGGGAAATATGCATCTCTAAGGTGTTCATACATTTGTCAGACGGTTAAGAAGTGCAGCTCAGTTTCCACCTCATTTTGTGGGCAGTGTGCCTCAGAACCAGCTGGCTGAGGGGAATCTTCCCTAGGTTAATCTCTTTATAGATGAAGGCTTTGTGATGGAATGTGTAAGCATAAATTGTACAACCACCTAAAAGGAAGTTAACAGCTATTTTCTGGATTTTGATAACTAGCAAGTATAGTATAACGTATATTTTTACAGAACTCTGCATGCACAGTCTCAAATGGGTTTGTCCCATTTTGCAAATTCTTGATTAGTGAGTGGACCCCAGACCTCACAACCATAGAGGGCAATGGGTTCTATAACGGACTGAAGTATTTTTAGCAAGATTCTAATTGGGATGTCAAGTTTTATGTTCCTTTTGAAAGAGTAGAAGGCCCTTCTTGACTTGTCTCCCAAATCATGCACAGCCTTGTGGAAGTAATTTAAAACAAATCTTTAACTAGGCGAGTAAGTTAAGAACACATTATTATTTACAATGACTGCCTAGGAACAGTGGGTTAACTGCCTTGTTCAGGGCCAGAACAACAGATTGTGTCAACTCTAGGATTTGATTGAGCAACCTTTCGGTTACTGGCCCAACGCTCTAACCACTAGGCTACCTGCCGCCCCAGGTGAGGTGTTGATGTTTCTTTGTGTGCTCTAGGGCAACAGTGTCGAGATAAAATGTGTATTTGTTGTCCTGTCTACTGGACCTTTTCTGGAACACCATTATTTTTGTCTAAATCATTTTCACTGTCAGGGCCCAAGTCTGACCTAATCTGTGCCTAATATCTAGATGCTGCTGTAGGCCCTCCTTGGTTTGGGGACAGAAGCACCAGATCATCTGCAAACAGTAGACATTTGATTTCTGAGTCCAGTAGGGTGAGGCCGGGTGCTGCTGAATGCTCTAATGCCCTTGCCAATTCATTGATATAAATGTTGAAGAGGGTGGGGCTCAAGCTGCATCCCTCTCTCACCCCATGGCCCTGAGGAAAGAAATCTGTGTGTTTGTTGTGTGTTTGTTGTCATATGTCCCCCTCCCCCCCCCCCCCCAACACTGCTTTCCATCAATTTGTGTTGGGGGAGAAATTCCATCAAGCAGACCCTCATGTCAAATTTTGTCAAAAGTATATATTTTAATTCAACAAAGCATGAACATAATGGCGCCGAAGACATGCCCGACATTTTACATTCTCCCAAACAAGTGCTATTTTGTTATTTTTTTGGTTGCATTTTGTGTAACTTATTTTTTTTTAACTTATTGTGTACATAATGTTGCTGCTACCGTCTCTTATAACCGAAAATAACTTCTGGACATCAGAACAGCGATTATTCACCGCGGACTGAAAAACTTTTTCCTTTAACGAGTCCGACGAGAAGGATATCCTGCTTTCACTGGAACAGGCCCAGATCCACTCCTTTTGCGTGAAGAAAAATGCAGGAAAAGGGGCCACAGATCAGGCAGCCTTTTGAGAATCTGTAGGCGAGCGAGTAAACTCCCACTGCCATCCGTTCTTCTTGCTAACGTGCAATCATTGGAAAATAAAATTGATGACCTACGATTAAAATTATCCTACCAACGGGACATCTTATGTTTCACCGAGACGTGGCTGAACGACGATACAGACAATATAGAGCTAGCGGGATTTTCCATGTTCCGGCAGAACAGAGATGCTACCTCTGGTAAGACAAGGGGTGGGTGGGTGTGTCTATTTGTCAATAACAGCTGGTGCGCAATGTCTAATATTAAAGAAGTCTCGAGGTATTGCTCACCTGAGGTAGAGTACCTTATGATAAGCTGTAGACCACACTATCTACCAAGAGAGTTCTCATCTATATTATTCGTAGCCATCTATTTACCTCCACAGAATGAAGCTGGCACTAAGACCGCTCTCAACCAACTCTATAAGGCCATAAGCAAAGAAGAAAATGCTCACCCAGAAGTGGCGCTCCTAGTGCCCGGGGACTTTAATGCAGGCAATGTCACAAGTGCAACCAGAGAAAAAAAACATCCTAAACCACCCTTACTCAACACACAGAGATACATACAAAGCTCTCCCCCGCCCTCCTTTTGGAAAATCTGACCAGAAATCTTTCCTCCTGATTCCTGTTTACAAGCAAAAACAAAAGCAGGAAGTACTAGTGACTCGCTCAATACGGAAGTGGTCAAATGACGTGGATGCTACACTACAGGACTGTTTTGCTAGCACAGACTGGAAAATATTCTGGGATTCATCCAATGGCATTGAGTACACCACCTCAGTCATCAGCTTCATCAATAAGTGCATCGACAACGTCCCCACAGTGACTGTACGTACATATCCCAACCAGAAGCCATGGATTACAAGCAACATCCGCATCGAGCTAAAGGCTAGAAATGACACTTTCAAATAGCGAGAGACTAATCCAGACGCTTCTAAGATATCCCGCTATGCCCTTAGACAAACCATTAAACAAGCAAAGCGTCAATACAGGACTAAGATTGAATCATACTACACCGGCTCTGACGCTCGTTGGATGTGGCAGGGCTTGAAAACTGTTACGGACTACAAAGGGAAACCCCGATGCGAGCTGCCCAGTGAGGCAAGCCTACCAGACGAGCTAAATGCCTTTTATGCTCACTTCGAGGCAAGCAACACTGAAGCATGCACGAGAGCACCGGCTGTTCTGGATAACTATGTGATAACGCTCTCGGTAGCCGATAAGAACAAAACCTTTAATCTCTTGACGCTAGGGGTCAGATTTTTTAAAGATTTTTTAAATAACGTTCCCAAGGTAAACTGACTATTTCTCAGGTCCAGATCGTAGAATATGCATATCATTTACAGATTAGGATAGAAAACACTCCAAAGTTTCCAAAACTGTCAAAATATTGTCTGAGTAAAACAAAACTGATTCTGCAGGCGAAAACCTGAGAAAATCTAACCCGGAAGTGATTTTTTTATTTTTTTATCTGTGTTTCTGGCCCGTCTTTCTTCCATTTAAAGGGGTATCAACCAGATTCCTTTTCCAATGGCTTCCTCAGGCTGTGACCAGGCTTTAGACATAGTTTCAGGCTTTTATTTTGAATAATGAGCGAGATTTTTCAAAACTAGTCAGGTGTCCTCTGATTAGTTCCTGCGCGCGAGAGGGGTAGCTCTCCATTTTCTTTTTCTCTCTTATTGAATAGGTTACGGTCCGGTTGAAATATTATCGATTATGTTTGTTAAAAACAACCTGAGGATTGATTATAAAAAACATTTGACATGTTTCTATGACCATTACGGATACTTTTTGGAATTTTCATCGAACGGAACAAGGCTTTGGTTTTCTGAACATAACGCGCAACCCGAATGGTGTTTTTTTGTTATAAAAGTAATATTTATCGAACAAAAATAACATTTATTGTGTAACTGGGAGTCTCGTGAGTGCAAACATCCGAAGATTATCAAAGGTAAGCGATTGTAGCACTGTTGTAGCATTGATTGATACACTCACAAAAGCTTGGATTGCTTTCACTGCAAAGCATATTTTCAAAATCTGACATGATAGGTGGATTAACAACAAGCTAAACTGTGTTTTGGTATATTTCACTTGTGATTGCATGATTATAAATATTTTGAGTAATATTTTGCGCCCTGCAATTCAGCGGTTGTTTAGGAAAATGATCCCGTAAAAGGGATCCGTAGCGCAGAGAAGTTAAACAGGTCAACATTCACAAAGCCGCTGGGCCAGATGGATTACCAGGACGTGTACTCAAAGCATGCGCGGACCAACTGTCAAGTGTCACTAACATTTTCAACCTGACTCCCTGACAGAGTCTGTAATACCAACATGTTTCAAGCAGACCACCATAGTCCCTGTGCCAAGGAAGTGAAGGTAACCTGTCTAAATGATTACCGCACCGTGGCACTCACGTCGGTAGCCATGAAGTGCTTTGAATGGCTGGTCATGGCTCACATCAACAGCATCCTCCCGGACACCCTAGACCCACTCCATTTCGCATACCGCCCAGACAGATCCACAGATGACTCAATCTCAATCGCACTCCACAATGCCTTTTCTCACTTGGACAAAAGGAACACTTATGTGAGAATGCTGTTCATTGACTACAGCTCAGCGTTCAACACCATAGTGCCCAAGAAGCTCATCACTAAGCTAAGGACTCTGGTACTAAACACCTCCCTCTGCAACTGGATCCTGAACTTCCTGATGGGCTGCCCCCAGGTGGTAAGAGTAGGCAACAACACGTCTGCCACGCTGATCCTTAACACTGGGGCCCCTCAGGGGTGTGTACTTATTCCCCTCCTGTATTCCCTGTTCACCCACGACTGCGTGGCCAAACACGACTCCAACACCATCATTAAGTTTGCTGACGACACAACAGTGGTAGGCCTGATCACCGACAACGGTGAAATGGCCTATAGGGAGGAGGTCAGAGAACTGGCAGTGTGGTGCCAGGACAGCAACCTCTCCCTCAATGTGAGCAAGACAAAGGAGCTGATCGTGGACTACAGGAAAAGGCGGGCCGAACAGGCCCCCATTGACATCGACGGGGCTGTAGGGGAGCGGGTCGAGAGTTTCAAGTTCCTTGGTGTCCACATCACCAATGAACTATCACGTTCCAAACATTCCAAGACAGTCGTGAAGAGGGCACGATAAAACATTTTCCCCCTACGGAGACTGAAGAGATTTGGCATGGATCCTCAGATCCTCAAAAGTTTCTACAGCTGCACCACCGAGAGCATCCTGACCGGTTGCATCACCGCCTGGTACGGCAACTGCTCGGCATCTGACCGTAAGGTGCTACAGAGGGTAGTGCGAATGGCCCAGTACATCACTGGGGCCAAGCTCCCTGTCATCCAGGAACTATACAATAGGAAAGCCCATAAAGTTGTCAGAGACTCCAGTCATCCAAGTAATAGACTGTTTTCTCTGCTACCGCACGGCAAGCGGTAGCGGAGAGTCAAGTCCAGGACCAAAAGGCTCCTCAACAGCTTCTACCATAAGCCATAAGACTGCTGAACAATTAATAAAATTGCCACTGGACAATTAACATTGACAACCCCTCCTCTCTTTTGTACACTGCTGCTACTCGCTGTTTATTACCTATGCATAGTCACTTCACCCCCACCTACATGTACAAACTAACCTGTACCCCAGCACACTGACTTGGTACCGGTGCCCCCTGTATATAGCCTTGTTATTGTTATTCTTATTGTGTTACTTTTTATTATTACTTTTTATTTTAGTCTACTTGGTCAATATTTTCTTAACTCTTCTTGAACTGCACTGTTGTAAGTAAGCATTTCACGGTAAAGTCTACACGTGTTGTATTCCGCGCGTGTGACAAATAAAGTTTGATTTGATTTGATGAGAATACTTTGTTTTTGTTTTGGTTGGTTTGGTTGCCAATAAATGTGTGTATGGTGTATACGTGGTCTGTCGTACGGTATTTTGGTAGAAAGCAATTTTTGGGGGTTTGCTCAGGACATTGTTTTCACTGAGTGTTGGAGTCTGCTGTTGCTGATAGTCTCTCTCTCTCTCTCTCCTGTGTGTCTGTCTGGGTGTCACAGAGCAAGCAGCATAGCCGTGGGAAGTAGTTTGGGGATGGGGGTGCTGTGACGCACTGAAGACTACTATATTGGTCCGCTGATACAGGACTAGGAAAGGCCCAGTGCACTACTTTTTTAATTTTTTTTAACTAAATGTGTTTGCCAGCATTTGTAACTTCAGTCTGATAATTGCTTGATATATGTTTTCTAGTTTCTTGAAATACTTTGCAAATGTAACTTAAAGCTGAAATGGTATATTCATTATTTTTCCATTTTAGTAAATGCTCTTATCCAGAGCAATAATTTTCATATGTTTTTTTACTGGTGCCAAGTGGGAATCAAACCCACAACCCTAGCATTGCAAGTGCCATGCTCTACTAACTGAGCCACAGCATCATATCATATCATCACACACCACTTGACGCCTCCATGTACTCAATTACTGTATTGTCCATTGTTCTTCTTCCATGTTATTTTATTAAGAAAAATATTTGATTTTATGTGGATGTTTAGGGTCTTTGCTCATTTCCACATTTTGATGTAAATGCTTGAGGACAGGGTTTTGTTCTTTCTAGATTCCATTAGAATGACAATCACAGAGAAAGGGACATGGCAACAACTCTTACAATTCCAACTATTGAATCCTGCAAGATGCTGTTCTTAATTATACGATTATCTTTTTTGCCAAAGGAGAGATGCTGAAAAATACATTTTGCCCGCACAACAAACCTTTAATTCATTCCGTTAATAGTAGTAAATGCCAAGTGCACTACTTTTGTGATTTTTGTATTTTTATTATTGTTACATGTTTCTCAGGTGGTAGTGCAGCACCCTCAGCACCCCTACTTGCCGTGTGTGTGTGTGTGTGTGTGTGTGTGTGTGTGTGTGTGTGTGTGTGTGTGTGTGTGTGTGTGTGTGTGTGTGTGTGTGTGTGTGTGTGTGTGTATGTGTGTGTGTGTGTGTGTGTGTGTGTGTGTGCATGTTCCTGTGTGTGTGCGTGTATGTGTGTGCGTGTGTGTGTGCACATGCGTATGTCCCTATGTGTGTGTGTGTGTCTTGGAGAGCATCCATGGTAGACAGACAAGCAGACAGACAGACAAACAGACACAGATAGAACACACGTGTTGCTCCCAGGCTGAGTACAAGGTAACGCAATAAACAAACCTACAACCCTGACCCTGGGAAACCACACCAAGCTGGGAAGAGGGCAGATGATGAAGGGAGGCGGAGACGGAGAGAGAGAAATAGAGAGAGAGTGAGAGGGTAGCATGGGAGAGGGAGAGAGAGAGGAAGAATGGTGATAAGGGGAGTGTGGGACTCGAAGGGAGGAAAGACACGCAAAAAAGACAACCATCCAAACTTACTTTACAAACACATACAATCAGAGGTTGGGCAGGCTGGTGGGAAAGGGAGTATGGGACTGCAACAAGGGAGGTAGAAAAAGAGAGAGCCAGGCCAAGCATATCACTTACAGAAAAACCACAGAATTTCACGTGGAAAATCACAATATTTCAAATGAGTAGAAATTTCACGCGATCACATTTTCACGTGTAGTTTCATGTTATCACATGTTGCTTTACATGTTGTCACGTTATCACATTACCTTCACATGAGATCACATGTGATCACATGAAAACGTGTTTTTGGAACACTTCATATGTGATCACGTGAAATTCATGTGTTTTCTTACGTAAGGGACTACAACACATGATCCTACATATCTATATCGAAGTCCCGCTACAATGCACAGCTCTCTAGATTAATACAACATGGGCTCGCTCTACAACATATATTCCTGGCGTCTATGTCCCGCTGTAATACAAAACACTCTGGATGTCTACACCCCTGCCTGCTGCAACACTGGACGCTCAATATGAATGCCCTGCATATCTCTATATGAGTGAATGTTCACCATATTCATACCCTGCATACATACACTACCGTTCAAAAGTTTGGGGTTTAGAAATGTCCCTGTTTTTAAAAGAAAAGCAAATTTTTTGTCCATTAAAATAGCATCAAATTGATCAAAAATAAGGTGTAGACATTGTTAATGTTGTAAATGGCTATTGTAGCTGGAAACGGCAGATTTTTTGTGTCTCTAAACAGAATAGAAAAAGGAGTGGGAGGCCGTGGTGCACAACTGAGAAGTCTCAACGTCAACAGTGAAGAGGCGGCTCCGGGATGCTGGCCTTCTAGGCAGAGTTCCTCTGTCCAGTGTCTGTGTTCTTTTGCACATCTTAATCTTTTCTATTTATTGGCCAGTCTGAGATACTGTATGGCTTTTCCTTGCAACTCTGCCTAGAAAGCCAGCATCCCAGAGTCATCTCTTCACTGTTGACGTTGAGACTGGTGTTTTGCGGGTACTATTTAATGAAGCTGCCAGTTGAGGACTTGTGAAGTGTCTGTTTCTCAAACTAGACACTAATGTACTTGTCCTCTTGCTCAATTGTGCACCGGGGCCTCCCACTCCTCTTTCTATTCTGGTTAGAGCCAGTTTGCGCTGTTCAGTGAAGGGAGTAGTACACAGCTTTGTACGAGATCTTCAGTTTCTTGGCAATTTCTCACATGGAATAGCCTTCATTTCTCAGAACAATAATAGCCTGACAAGCTACCATAATTGCAAAAGGTTTTCTAATGGTCAATTAGCCTTTTAAAATGATAAACTTGGATTAGCTAACGCAACGTGCCATTGGAACACAGGAGTGATGGTTGCTGATAATGGGCCTCTGTACGCCTATGTAGACATTCCATAAAAAGATCTGCCGTTTCCAGCTACAATAGTCCTTTACAACATTAACAATGTCTACAGTGTATTTCTGATCAATTTGATGTTATTTTAATGGACAAAAAATGTGTTTTTCTTTCACAAACAAGGACATTTCTAAGTGACCCCAAACTTTTGAACTGGTAGTGTATGTCTGGCGTATCTAGAGTATGTCCTGGGCTGGGAATGACCCCTCTCACCTCAGAGAACACGGAATGTTTTCCTCATAAAAAGACTACATAAACCTATCTAAACCAGCTGATGACAACAGCACAGCACCATCCCACTGGATACCTTAACACTGACACAGTCTCACTGTGGAAGCACAATATCTGTTCTGGGCTGGTGGGAGAATGTGTGTGTGTGTGTGTGTGTGTGTGTGTGGTGTGTGTGTGTGACTCTCACATTCTCACAGCAGAATTACACGTTTTTGCACTTTTCCCCAAACGTCAAGTGTTTTCCACACCCTGGGTTGCACCTCCTGCTCAACATCGTTCCTTTTCTACAAATGTCACATTTAGAATTTGCTCTGAACATCACATTTTGAAGTTAAAGGGATAATTCAGGATTTTGGCAAAATCGACTTCCTCAGCGTCACATCAACTCGTGGATACCATTTGCACGCCTCTGTGTCCAGTGTGAAGGAAGTTAGAGGTCGTTTTGAAAGCCAATGCTAACTAGCATTAGTGCCTGAACTGGAGTTCAATCGGTATGTGCTATCATGCTTGTAACGGGCTTCCTCCTTCTCCTCATCCGAAGAGGAGTAGCAGGGATTTGACCAAAATGCAGCGGGTTGTGAATACATATTGATTTAATAGACAAAACGGAAAAACACGACAAACACTTGAATAATTACAAAACAAATAAACGAATGTAGACAGACCTGGACACGAACTTACATACAACGTGAAGAACGCATGAACCAGGAAAACAGACTACATAAAACGAACGAACTAACAAAAACCGGAACAGTCCCGTGTGGCGTAACATACTGACACAGGAGACAACCACCCACAACGAACACTGTGAAACAACCTACCTAAATATGACTCTCAATTAGAGGAACGCCAAACACCTGCCTCTAATTGAGAGCCATACCAGGCAACCCTTAAACCAACATAGAAACAGACAACATAGAATGCCCACCCAAACTCACGTCCTGACCAACTAACACATACAACAAACTAACATAAATAGGTCAGGAACGTGACAATGCTAAGGTTTTGGATAGGGTTAAAATGTTGAATTTAGGCATTCATTCTGAATGGTTAAGGTAAAGGTTAAGGTTTGGGATAGGGTTAAAACGTAATAAAAATAAACAAGCGTCTACCACTGGATTGGACACGCAACCTTCTGATCCGGAGTGATGGGATTACACACACTGGGATTACGAACACAGGGATTTAACAGGCGACCTTCTGATCCGGAGTGATGGGATTACACACACTGGGATTACGAACACAGGGATTTAACAGGCGACCTTCTGATCCGGAGTGATGGGATTACACACACTGGGATTACGAACACAGGGATTTAACAGGCGACCTTCTGATCCGGAGTGATGGGATTACACACACTGGGATTACGAACACAGGGATTTAACAGGCGACCTTCTGATCCGGAGTGATGGGATTACACACACTGGGATTACGAACACAGGGATTTAACAGGCGACCTTCTGATCCGGAGTGATGGGATTACACACACTGGAATTACGAACACAGTGATTTAACAGGCAACCTTCTGATCCGGAGTGATGGGATTACGCACATCCGCCACCCCCGTGCACAACGCCCTAGAAAAACCCAAGCCTACTTGATGGTAATAGCGCTCACCGTTGCCCCTAGTGGCCGGATATGTAGGCATTTCCCAATGTCCTCAAGACAAGGGCAGACGTCCAATTAAGAAGTCAATCTTGAGCAATCTGCCCGTTTGAGGGCTGTATACTGATTATATAGTGATTATTTGAGGGCTTTTTGCAACCCTAGTTGTTTGTGTACGTATATGAATCTGGGTCTGGGCACACTACAGACACACACACACAAACAAACACGTTGTTCTCCCTGGTTTGATTATGGTCGGTATCTCAGAGGCAGAGGGTAGTTCTAACAGAGTAGCAGAGAGAGAACCATCAGACTGATACAGTGCTGCTGCACTAAGCTTATGTAAGACCCCTTCATCAATATTCTATCAGTGTTCTCATTGCATGGCCATGGCTGACTGAACCCAATGAAACAGCAGCTAATACAATAGGGATGTTGCACATGACAGCAGCTGATACAGCTACACCAGATAGACTCTACTGTATCTTGATCTGATCATTTTGACAAGGTAAGCATAACAGACCTCACTTCGACACAGGTCTCTCTCTCTCTCTCTCTCTCTCTCTCTCTCTCTCTCTCTCTCTCTCTCTCTCTCTCTCTCTCTCTCTCTCTCTCTCTCTCTCTCTCTCTCTCTCTCTCTCTCTCTCTCTCTCTCTCTCTCTCTCTCTCTCTCTCTCTCTCTCTCTCTCTAAATATTTTGGATATTCACAATATAAAAATAAATAAAAATGAGAATCAAAATTGAAAACGGGACAACAGTAACAACAATAACCAAGGGTCAAAATAACCATACATTCAACAATAACAATAAGCATACAGTAGAGGACATGTGCAGGTTGATTGGTCTGTCATACACTGTCCCTCAACTTATGGCAGGCAGCAATGTAGTGCGCTGCCAACCCACAGCTCTCTGCGTCCTCCCCCAACAGGACAAATAGCCTATCCTCATCAGAGAGCTCTTTGAAACCTTGAATAAGGGTTTCAAATTTGGGAAAATGACACTCTCTAGCAATGTAGTTTTGTTTTGACTGTGTTGTAATTTGGTTTATTCTGATTGATTGGATGTTCTGGTCCTGAGGCTTCAGTGTGTTAGTAGAACAGGTTTGTGAACTCAGCCCCAGGACCAGCTGGATGAGGGGACTATTTTCTTTGCTCAGCTCTTGGCATTGCAGGGCGTGGTAATGATATGAGAGGGGGTCACTGTATTTTAGATGTTTCCCAAACTTAATTGCTCTTTTTTGAGTTTTTATTATTAGTGGATATTGGCCTATATTCTCTCTCTCTCTCGCTCAAGCTTTAGTAAAATGACAAGGCCACTGAGATAATAAAATCAACAATAAAAGTCACAAATAAATAATAGTGATTAGAGAAAGGGGAATATACATATATCTTTTTTTTTAAATAAATACAGAAATATCTCATTTACATAAGTATTCACACCCCTGAGTCAATACTTTGTAGACGCACCTTTGGCAGTGATTACAGCTGTGAGTATTTCTGGGTAAGTCTCTAAGTGCTTTGCAAACCTGGATTGTACATTTTTCTCCCATAATTTTTTTCAAAATTCTTCAAGCTCTGTCAAGTTGATTGTTGATCATTGCTAGACAGCCATTTTCAAGTCTTGCCATTGATTCTCAAGCCGATATAAGTCAAAACGGTGACTTGGCCACAAAGGAGCATTTAATGTCATCTTGGTAAGGAATTCCAGTGTAGAGTTTGCCTTGTGTTTTTGTTTCCCAGTATCTGCTGGAAAGCAGACTGAACCAAGTTTTCCTCTAGAATTGTGCCTTTGCGTATAGCTGTATTCCGTTTCTTTTTATCCTAAGAAACTCCCTAGTCCTTGCCGATGACAAGCATACCCATAATATGATGCAGCCACCTCCATGCTTGAAAATATGAACAGTGGTATTCAGTGATGTGTTGTATTGGATTTACCCCAAACATGTGTAGGGTACAGAGATGGGGTAGTCAGTCAAAAATCATGCTAACCACTATTATTGAATACTTAATGAGTCCATGCAACTTATTATGTGAATTGATCAGGACATTTTTACTTCCAAACTTATTTAGGCTTGCCATAACAAAGGGGTTGAATACTTATTGACATCAAGACATTTCAGCTTGACATTTTGTATTAATTTGTCAAAAATTCAACCAACAAAATTCCACTTTGACATTATGGGATATTCTGTGTAGATCAGTGACACAACAACGCAATTTAATCCATTTTAAAATCAGGCTGTAACACAAGAAAATGTGGAAATATTAAAGAGGTGGGAATACATTCTGAGGGCATTGTAAATATTACAAGAGATTGACTGAGAGATTGTGTGTCTCTCTCTCTCTCTCTCCCTCCCATAACACATAGACACGTAAGCACTTCCACGGCAGAATGCATAATCCGTGAGAATATTTGACATGGGAATATCTCACACTCAGGTGACACCCCTCTGAGTGAAGGTGGTATGGACCATGAGATTTACTCTCACCATGGGGTTGAATAACTAGTGCACTCCCTGGGGGTGTGCATGTATGGTCTCACACACAAACACACACACACACACACACACACACACACTCACCACACACACGAGAACGCAATGCAGCCTCACTGGTGGCAACAAGATTAAGCAAGTACTGTATATTATACAACCTTCACATAAGAAGCTCAAGAAAAACCATACACACACACACAAATACACATCTAGCTGTAACTCAGTCTTAAGACACTAGTTAACCAGTCATACACACCGTACACACACACCACACCCCGGCCAAGTGTTCTCGTTTAATAATTGACTTCAATTCAAGGGAGGGAAAAGGCTGCTTTGAAAAAGGCTGTGAGCTGAGAGGTGTCTGTTAGACATTATAGCCTTTTACAAGTCTAAACCATGCAGGGTTGAACCAAGTGTGGTAAGATAGGGATGAACCAAGATACTGTAGATAGTGTTGTAATGGCTGGGTGACCCCGATCATAAATAAGGTATATTCCAGGTTCCAACTACACCTCTGTTTCTGTTACCTCAGCCTGTACTGAGTGAACCTGCAGGTACGGTCAAGTTGGAACAACAGACCCAGGCTGCTCTCTCGGTTTGGAGCTCACAGCAAAACAACAGTCATATCCAAAGTGTTAGAGCTTACACAATTTCCATGAAGCATTTAATGAAGCATTCATGCCTTCATGAAAAAGAAAGTGTGTCGGTAGTGAAAAGTAAAGTCAAAGCAGTCCACCTCTGAAACGTCATCTTATAATCAAAGGTGAAAATGTAGTTTAGAGTCTCTACTCCCCTCTCCCCTCTCCCCTCCGCACCCTACCTCTCTCTCATTGGTCTCTTTTTGAAATGACAGGTGTCATAAAGAAGGAGTTCGACAGGAATCCCAGCCCGAGGCTCCAGGAGCGTGCTCAAACTCGACTTCCATCCTGTCCCGTCTCCTCCCCTCCTCAGCCCAGAGGGGCCCCACCAGACAAGACGAGAGGGGCCAGCCCAGAAACAAAATCTCGCCTCCCTCCGCTAACAACAGCCAGAACAAAATCAGACCAGATCACCACCCTGTATTAGTACTGAGAACACGCAAACACCATGACATACCTGTACTGTCTGTCTGTCTCCCACACAACACGTAGACCTGCATACCTGGCCTCACACTCTCCTATACTTAAACATTGTGCCATACAGTATATTAATAACCCAACGTACTGTCTACAATCTTACCCCGAATACCTAGCTAATAATGAGAGTCACCTCCCTGAAACATTACAAGACGAACCACAACGAAACAATAAAGCACAAGAAGGTCTTCAACGTCAAAAAAAAAAAGCATGTTCAGTGTTATAACACCATAACCACGAACAGCATTTTGTAGACCTACGCATCACTTCCAGTTCCAGTCCACACTGTAAATACTTGGAAGACTAAAGGTCTCTGGAAACCTCTGGCTGCTCTGCTCCATCCTCATGACTCATACGGTTTCACGCTCACACCTCTTCCCTGTACAATCAACACCAGGCAGCAGGATAACAGCATGGAGGGGAGGAGACTAATAACCTTTTACTGGCCAGCACCACCACCACCACCACCATAACAACACAGCTGAATAGGCTACCTAGAATACTGTGTCAGTAAGTAAGAACATTGTGTTTCCCCTGTACTGTCTCTGAAAGGCTTTTGGACACATGTCATTGAAACATTTACTGGTGTTGAACTGTTTCTGTTGCGTAACAATCCCATTTAGGAACAGTGGGTGCATTCTGACATCACGTGCATAAAGCAACTCACGCTGGGGGCGACCGTTCGAGATATTTGGAAATCACTTGTGAAAAGGTACATGTCTTTATTTTGCCTGTTTCTTCTTCTACTGCTATTTGCCTTTGAAACCATGCCCATAGACATATGACAGTCTACAGAGGAGCCAGTGTTACGGGCTGCTGGTATACAGTACATAGTCTACTGCTTCGTAGAACTGTCAGGCAAATGCCATGTCACCGCTGCTGTCACAACAGGTCTCGCATCAACACCGACACACAGAGACGCTGGGTCAACAACCAATGGCACACAGCAACGCTATCAACAAAGAAACACTGCAATACACGTACTGTACAACCCACACATTGTCTTAACCACCGAACACAAATGAGACCAGGTAATCCAAATATTTCAAGAAGAGATTTACCTAATTGTGGAATATTGCAAAACGGTATTGCGTCACCTTTTCTGAAACAGACAGTTTGTTTGTAAATCCAAAGATGCGTTCTAGCTTGACAGCGATTGCGCTTTTATGGCGATACATCTGGAATCCTTTTCGTTTATGGTACTAGAGAGGATTTGTTGATTTGTGACATACGTCTACTGACAGGGACTATGTTGGGAAATGGCTTCAGCTGGTACTGCAGTGCCAAATTCTGAGATGGTGATTAACATGCATTGGCTGTGTTAAATAAATCATATGAATGAACGTGATATTATATATCACGCTGATATTGTGACGTGGCGCTAGGTAGGGGTTTATGTAAGACTGTTCTCTCCTGACCATCCCTCAGCTACTGCCTGGAAGACCGGGGAGGAACACACTGTGACAGGACACTCTCTCTCTTTCCCCTTCTCTTTCTCTCCTTCTCTCTTTCACTCTCTCTCGCTCTCTCTCATGCCGTTTGTGTTTGTCTCCCTCTCTTTCGCCATTCTATTTATTCATGAGCACTTCGGTGCAAAGTACAGTCTGAGCAAACACACACTCGCACTCTCTCTCTCTCTAATCACACACACATGCATGTGCATGTACACACGGGCGTGCACGCACACCAACACACAGTAAATATAGGCGTTTGGTTTTGACATGCTGCCAGACATCTCTGCTTATTCCCCACTATCCCCCATTGTCCCCTAATGTCACTGCTTGTCACTGGGTTGTGTGAGTGGCGATCACATGTCCCCCCCAGCATCTAACCCCCCCGAAAACATCAATCCCGATTCCTGGATAGAGTATTTCAATGGCCCCAATTACATCAGCTCTCTCTGTCCAGGGTGACCATCATATAGACTAAGTGTACAAAACGTTAGGAACATGTTCCTAATATTGAGTAGCATCCATTTTTGCCCTCAGAACAGCCTTAATTCGTCAGGGCATGTACTCTAAATGGTGTCAAAAGCGTTCCACAGGGATGCTGGCCAATGTTGACTCCAATGCTTCCCACAGTTGTGTCAAGTTGGCTGGATGTCCTTTGGGTGGTGGACCATTCTTGATAAACACGGGGAAATGTTGAGCGTTAAAAAAAACAGCAACATTGCAGTTCTTGACACACTCAAACCGGTGCACCTGGCACCTACTACCATACCCCGTTCAAAGGCACTTAAATATGTTGTCTTGCCCATACACCCTCTGAATGGCACACGTACACAATCCATGTCTCAACTGTCTCAAGGCTAAAAAAATCCTTCTTCAACATGCTTTCTTCACTTTTACCTACACTGACTGGAGTGGATTTAACAGGTGACATTAATCAGCTATGTCATGTGCCTAATGTTTTGTACACTCAGTACTCATTGTACTTGTTTAGCTACTGTATCCTCTCAAACCACCCAATATTCACTCTCCTAAAGGTCATTCTCCCTCTCGCCTCACTGACCACCTGCCCCAAATGTTATCCCCCACCTCTTGAAAACTCAAGAAGTCCCCAAAAAATATTGCTTCATCATCATAACATTGCTTCATCGTCATTGTCATCATAATCACCATCATTGTCATCATAATCACCATCATTGTCATCATAATCACCATCATTGTCATCATAATCACCATCATTGTCATCATAATCACCATCATTGTCATCATAATCACCATCATTGTCATCATATTCACCATCATTGTCATCATCGTCATCATCATCATACTTAGCCCTAGAGGGTACTGACCTTAAAGGCGTGCTTGCGGCTGATGTTATCCAACACCTGCACTTCTCCGATCCGAAAGCTGAGCAGAGGAAGACTTCCCAACACTCCTTCCTCCTTCTCGTCTGGATAGGAGGAAGAGGAAAAAAAGAGAGAGAAAGAATAAAGATTGGGATCAAAATCAACAAAAAAATCACATCTTTGAAAAAAACGCGCGAGAGATCTATTATAACAGAAAGGGTCCACACCTACAGTAAGTAAAGAGGGGTGAATAGTAAACGCACAGTCTGGTGTCGCAGTTTGCAAACTCCTCTAGTGGTAGCTGCAGCTGTAGCTGGCTTAGTGAGCACTACCATTGAACATCCCTGGAACAACACCCACGTCCCACTGTAGGGGAAATATCAATTTTGGTCCAGAAGTCCAGTGACAAGTGACACACTCTCACACACACTCTCTCTCTCTCTCACACACACACACTCGCGTAAAATCCAACGGCGGTCAGATATTTTTTAAAGGAGCGGAGCGCTGGGGAAGAAAGAGGAGTGCGAGAGCGGCACTTGTGCTGATTAAATAATGGAGCAGATGATGACAATTTCGAGGGCTGGCGATGAGGCTGACAGGGAGTCCACAGTAGTAGCTGCTGCCCTCATCTCTCTCTCCCTCGTTCCCTCTTTCTCTCTATCTCTCTCGCTCCCTCTTTCTCGCTCTGCCTGGCTCTCTTGCTCTCTCTCTAGGCTGATCCTTCTCTCGTTCTCTCTCGCTCTCGGGCTGATCCCTCTCTCGCTCTATCTCTCTAAGCAGAGCTGTACTGCGTAGATGTAAGAGCCTTCCTCTGTTGCAGAGCACACGTGTGTTTGAGAGAGAGCGAAATAGAGAAAGAGAGGGAGGAGGGAGAGACTGAGAGGAGGGATGGGGGAGGGGGAGCTGTGTTTGTGCAATCATACAGTACTATTTGCTGTGTGTGCGTGTGTGCGCGTGTGTGTGTGTGTGTGTGCGCGTGTGTGCGTGTGTGCGCGTGTGTGTGTGTGTGTGTGTGTGTGTGTGTGTGTGTGTGTGTGTGTGTGTGTGTGTGTGTGTGTGTGTGTGTGTGTGTGTGTGTGTGTGTGTGTGTGTGTGTGTGTGTGTGTGTGTGTGTGTGTGTGTGTGATAGCGATCAGCCCATGTGACTCAGTGTTGCTGGAATCCTGAATACTGGCCTTAAGCTAACTGTACCTGCCCTCTCTCCACCAATCAGAGAGCAGGGTTTTCTGCAACACACAGACAGGTAAATAGCCACTCCTCTTTCTGTCAAACAAATTCAAACTTGACCTGTATCTTTGTTCTGTATTTGCAAAAATCTGTTCATTCTCAAACAGTTCTACCCTACAACTGAAATATCTTATATAGGCTATCAAGTTGTATTAAATATACTGCATCATACAAACATAGTCGCACATTAGTAACGGATGTAATAAGAAACAATGTGATTTATTGCCAAACAGCCTTTCAAAGTCGTCTCAAGATAATCCTAAGGAGAAGACTGGTGAGAAGAAACAGAGTTGTGATTGTGAAACCTGTGGCAGAGCTTCTCAGTGTTCACCAACAAACGCCGTGCCCATCCAGAGACACAGAGACGCTGGGAGAGGCAAAACACACAGCAAACACACCTCTGAAAACACACACTCCTGAAGACACTCATGCTAGCACAAACAGTTCGAAGAAGCAAGTTGCCTACAATGACTGTGAAATGTCACCTCATTCTGACTCATTTTAGGGCCGTCTGACTCTTGTTTGACACCACACACACGCCCTCACCTTTGTGTGTGTGTGTGTGTGTGTGTGTGTGTGTGTGTGTGTGTGTGTGTGTGTGTGTGTGTGTGTGTGTGTGTGTGTGTGTGTGTGTGTGTGTGTGTGTGTGTGTGTGTGTGTGTGTGTGTGTGTGTGTGTGTGTGTGTGTGTGTGTGTGTGTGTGCGCTCGCGTGTGTGTGTGTGTGGCGGTGGGTGGATGGCATGAGGCAGTCAGGTATTTTGCTCTGTTGGGAATTGGATATTTGGGATGTTTTATGATACTTTGGAGATGGGGGTGGTATGTAGGCTAGAAGTTAGAGCTGCAGAACTGTAGCTGCAAAGTTGCTAGTTCGAATCCCTGGCTGAGCACTTACAAGAACTGAGGACTTGGATACACACTCCTAATCTCCATGTATAGAGCAACTACTCCACCCCCCCTGGGCAGGACAGCCTACATGCTTTGACAATGTCAACCCCAAGTCCCAACAACAAAAGACCTTAGCATCTTTTTGCCCCTCTCTCCTTGCTGGCATGGTGATCGTGGCAGTAAATCGCACAGTCAGACATGCTCCCTTCCTCCCTCTCTTTTTTCCACGACACAGCTGGGAGAAAAGGGAGGGAGACGAAAACATCCCATCAGACGTGTGTGAAATCCAGAGAGAGGAATCACTGTGACCAGAAGGAGAGAAAGGGGGAAGAAAAGGAAAGAAAAGGAAATGGAGAAATGATAGAAAAGCAAGCGGGGCCCTGGGGCCAGTTTGTGAATATTGCTCGACGTGAATTTGGCCATCGCTTCACACTGAGCTATTGAATCACAGAGCAACCGGAACATTTCAATATGAAAGATTCTTAGAAGCTGCAAAGCTCCAATTCCCGTGGGGGCGTTTTCTGATTGTTCGGTTCTATTCTTATCATTTAATTTCTCTGCTTTGCTTTCAATACGTCCTTATTCAGGTTGGATTTGCATCTCTGTGTACGGGAGAGGGAATGGAGTGGAGTGTTTTATAAAAGGAGCAATTCCAGGTTAACTACAGGGGAAACTGGGAATTAAACCCCTAGTTGCATCCTGTAGCTCACAGAATACTGGTAGATTCACCGACAAAATCACTTTGAACCCAAAGAACCTGGAGTTCACTCTCTCTCTCAGGACTAGGAAGATGTGTGTTTCACTCTCCCTCCGTTAAGGGAAATATAATATTATTTTCTAACAAAGATACGTACATACACTGAGTATACAAAACATTAGGAACACCTGTTCTTTCCATGACAGACTGACCCGGTGAATCCAGGATAAAGCTATGACCCCTTATTGATGCTACCATCAATCAGTGTAGATGAAGTGGAGGAGACAGGTGAAAGAAGATTTTTCTTAGGCATTGAGAAAATTGAGACATGGATTGTGTACTGCAGATCGCTGCAGATCTTGACACAGGTGTGTGTCAAGAATGGTCCATCACCCATCCATGCAATTCAAGACAAAATATTTAAGTGCCTTTGAACCGGGGTATGGTACTAGGTGCCAGACGCAACGATTTGAGTGTGTCAAGAACTGCAACGCTGCAGATCTTGACACAGGTGTGTGTCAAGAATGGTCCATCACCCTAAGGACATCCAGCCAACTTGACACAACCGTGGGAAGCATTGGAGTCAACATGGGCCAGCATCCCTGTGGAACGCTTTCTACACCTTGTAGCTCATACCCCGGCATATTGAGGCTGTTCTTGAGGGCAAAGGGGGAAACAACTCAATATTAGGAAGCTGTTCCTAATGTTTTGTACACTTGGTGTATATCTCAGGATGTTGTGTATCCCTGGAAATAAACCGAATTCATGTAAACATTACAGTTTTGAAAACATAGCTTGTCCAAAGAAAGTGGTCTCTTGGCACAGTTTACCGCGGGTGTGGGGTAAGTTGAGCCACGGGACAGGGTAAGTTAAGCTGCTCACACATTTTTGTACTGAACGAAATAATACCACTACCTTTTTAAAACACATTTCAACACAATCACAATCGCTTTTTGTCTTTTAAGCATCTTTTAACACAGGCTTAACACCTAACACAAACAATTTGTACTTTTCTTACCACTTTTAAAATAGGCCAGACCCTGTTGTTACTTCATATGCTAGCGATAATGCCTTGCATTACGACTGGGAAGAAAATACTTCAATTTGCTCAACTTGCCATTGGCGCAACAATGGGCTCAACTTACCCCAAGGCAAACACATTTGGACTATATTATCCCACACAGCTACAAGGATGCACTTTCATGCTAGGTTTAGGACCTCATATTGAAGCTTATAGAGACCCCAACTGGTGTACAAGTACAAAACAATCTTAAAATTATCAACTTCGGTTTAGATACAAGCATCATGAAACCTCTATCTCAATAAATTAATTTGACTTGGTGAAAATCTTCTTTTTTTTTTACCTAACTTGCTTATCACTTTTTCTATGTGGTTTCTTCATTCATATACTCCATGAAATGATGACCTGTTCTTAAATATTTTGTCCAAATATACATTGTGTGCATGATTTCCGAGAAACAAGAGTAACACACACACACACACACACACACACACACACACACACACACACACACACACACACACACACACACACACACACACACACACACACACACACACACAGCTGATTTTACATTAGCCCCCCCCTCTCTAATTATCGATTAATTAGTTTAAAATGCTACTTTGTACTTCTACAGTGGTAAATATTAAAATGAAAGCTTATTCCAGATTAAACAAGCACCCCCGCCTCTCAAGGTTTAAACCAGTGACAGTTAGTTCAGGGTCTTTCAATCAGGTTAATCTCTCTACTCTGCCAGTCTGCCTTTCTATCTGTCTGTCTTTCGCCAGCAAATTTGCAACATTGTATCGACTGGATCCAGCCCGCTAGTGAACTTGCAACATTATCAACTGGGTCCAGCCCGCTACTGAACTTGAAACAGCTCGATGAGCTCAGGACAGACACCGCTGTATTTGCGTTCCATATTTCAGCCCCTTTTCAGGTGTCCCATCTTTTCTTTTGACAAAAAAGTTACATTTGTCAGCAAACTGCATCCAATAATTTAGGCTACAAGAGTGAATGTCACTGAATGTCATGACACTTTTTGGTGCTGGAGAAGGACTGTTGTCTATTCTGCTATCAGAGGGGTTGGGTTAAATGCTGAAGACACATTTCAATTCCATGCATTCGGTTGTGCAACTGACTTGGTATCCCCTTTCCCTTCATATATGGCAGACAGGACCTGAAGGTCAGGGACTTAGAGAGTTGAGAGAGAGAAAGAGAGGGGAAGGGGGGGGAGAGACAATTATCATCATCTTCTTTCTTCTTCATCTTGTAAGTCGTCATTCTCCCTGGCCGTGGGTTGTTTGGTTAGCAGAGGGCTGCAGGTGGACCAGCGGGAATGACAGACTGAACATCTGTCACATTAAGAGAAAGAGACAACCTCGACACTCTCAGAATTCCGTCTTCTAGAGTAGTGTGCAGTCGATGTGAGTCACCTTCAATGCTGCCCTGATGGAGAGACTGTGCTGTATAAGGAGTGTGTGCGTGTGTGTGTGTGTGTGTGTGTATATGTGTGCACGTGCATGTATGCACACACATGTGCGTGTGTGCGTGTGTGTGTGCATGCGTTAAATATCAATCTCTATAGATTGTTGACATGGCCCAACGTACTCAAGTCTTTTGTAAAACATTTCTCACCACATACCACAATGACCCTCTCACACTTCTATATGTACACAGAGCCACACATAAACCCACACACACTTACTGTAGCTCGTACATCAAACTCTAAGAAGATACCTCAAGCCGTGTGACATATTCAAATGCCACATTGTTTATTCTCCACTCCTGGCTGTGGCTCAGAGGATGACAGATGAAGACCACAAAGATTCGGGGACTTGGCATGGAGGAGAGTAGAGACACTGTGTGGTATTAAAGCACCTTGAACAAGTCAACAGTCCTACTGACATAGTGGTGACGTGCACCAGACCCACAGCCCTCCACTCTGCCAACAGAACACACTGACATTACATCATGTACTGTAGCTAATAAAAATAAAAAAATGTGACACCAGCCTATGACATGACAACCAAGCCAAGGAGGGAACAAAGCTTTCCAGTTTCCAAAGCAGATACAAGCAAACAAATCCCCAGAGTAGGACTCTGAGAGAGAGACAGAGGTAGCAGGTGTAGTGAGGTGTCTTGGCCAGGTTTCCATTGAAAAACAGATTCTAGCCACAAAGGGGCTCTGTTTAAAAGGGCTTTATGTAGGGAATACAATGCCAGCTGAGACGCTACCCATGCCTCTGTGGAACTTCCTGGATCAAATAAAAGGTTACATAGAAAATGTATACATACTGTAAAATATGACTGTAAATATTTAGTTAAGTCAACCCCATGCATGTACAGCTGAAGTCGGAAGTTTAAATACACTTAGGTTGGAGTTAAAACTCGTTTTCCAACCACTCCACAAATTTCTTGTTATCGTTTTGGCAAGTCAGTTAGGACATCTACTTTGTACATGACACAAGTAATTGTTGTGTTGTTTACAGACAGATTATTTCACTTATAATTGACTGTATCACAATTCCAGTGGGTCAGAAGTTTACATACACTAAGATGACTGTGCCTTTAAACAGCTTGGAAAATTCCAGAAAATTATGTCATGGCTTTAGAAGCTTCTGATAGGCTAATTTACATAATTTGAGTCAATTGGAGTGTACCTGTGGATGGATTTCAATACCAACCTTCAAACTCAGTGCCTCTTTGCTTGACATCATAGGAAAATCAAAAGAAATCAGCCAACACCTCAGAAAGAAAATTGTAGATCTCCACAAGTCTGGTTCATCCTTGGGAGCAATTTCCAAACCACTGAAGGTACCACGTTCATCGTACAATCAATAGTACGCAAGTATAAACACCATGGGACCACGCAGCCATCATACCGCTCAGGAAGGAGACGCGTTCTGTCTCCTAGAGATTAACTTACTTTGGTGCAAAAAGTTCAAATCAATCCCAGAACAACAGCAAAGGACATTGTGAAGATGCTGGAGGAAATAGGTACCAAAGCATCTATATCCTCAGTAAAACGAGTCCTATATCGACATAACCTGAAAGGCCGCTCAGCAAGGAAGAAGCCACTGCTCCAAAACCGCCCTAAAAAAGCCAGACTACGGTTTGCAATTGCACATGGGGACAAAGATCATACTTTTTGGAGAAATGTCCTCTGGTCTGATGAAACAAAATAGAACTGTTTGGCCATAATGACCATCATTATGTTTGGAGGAAGATAGGGGAGGCTTGCAAGCCGAAGAACACCATCCCAACCGTGAAGCATGGGGGTGGCAGCATCATGATGTGGGGGTCCTTTGCTGCAGGAGGGATTGGTGCACTTCACAAAATAATAGGCATCATGAAGCAGGAAAATTATGTGGATATATTGAAGCAACATCTCAAGACATCAGTCAGGAAGTTAAAGCTTGGTCGCAAATGGGTCTTCCAAATGGACAATGACACCAAGCATACTTTCAAAGTTGTGGCAAAATGGCTTAAGGACAACAAAGTCAAGGTACTGTAGTGGCCATCACAAAGCCCTGAACTCAACCCTTTCGAAAATGTGTGGGCAGAACTGAAAAAGTGTGTGCGAGCCTACAAACCTGACTCTGTTACACCAGCTCTTTCAGGAGGAATGGGCCATAGCTTATTGTGGGAAGCTTGTGGAAGGCTGCCCGAAACATTTGATCCAAGTTAAACAATTTAAAGGCAATACTACCAAATACTAATTGAGTGTATGTAAACTACTGACCCACTGGGATTGTGATGAAAGAAATAAAGCTGAAATAAATCATTCTCTCTACTATTATTCTGACATTTCACATTCTTAAAATAAAGTGGTGATCCTAACTGACCTAAGACAGGGAATTTTTACTAGGAATAAATGTCAGGAATTGTGAAAAACTGAGTTTAAATGTATTTGGCTATAGTGTATGTAAACTTCCGACTTCAGCTGTATATGTGGATGCCTATCTGCTTTGCAGATATTGTTGGACAAGGTTGACCAATCTCGTCCACACAAAAAAAACTGTCTGTCTGAAAACAAGATGGAGTATATTGGGACGTAGCCAAAACATGGTTGAACAACCGGATCTGTCAGTTACTGTGAATTCTACCTGCTGACAAAACAACATAGCACACTACCACACAAACACAAAAGAAGACAAGAGAAGAGAAACAGTGTGTCAAGAACGAAGGAAAACCCTTTCTGACTAAAGCATACAATGAAATGCAGTAGAATAAAGCGGAATGATAAAGATGTCCTCCAATGAAGGGTGGCGATGGGTTATCAAAAAAAGAAAAGAGAACTTAAAGAAAGAAGGCAATACTATGACAGTAACCTACCTTTGTAGTAGAACAGGCATCGGTCAGTCAGGACAAACCATCGCTTGTTCCACTGTTTCACTCCACTGCTGGCCTACAGGGAGACAGAGAGAAAAACACATATTGAGATGGGTTTGACTGGCCTAAAGGGAGACACTGACAAGCGGACTAAAAACACACAGTGAAATGGAGAGTAGACACAACAGTTTAGACTGGACCAAATAACTTCAGGGGTGACACAAAAACTGGACTTAAACAGTGTGAGAAATACCGCGCTATGTAAAAGACAGGAAGACAAATTCAATGAGACCTAAACAGCGCGAGAGGGAAAGCGACACTGGACCAAAACAAAGTAAGTGTCTGAGACATACTGGATCAAAACAAATGGGAGAGACAAGGAAATATTGAACTGAAAAATGTAGAGAAGAATGGCAATACTGGAAGAAGAGTATATCTGGTCCTAGTTATGAGATATTTATGGGGTATTATGGGGCATTTGACTCATAATTATTTATAGAGCCCTTTTTACATCAGCAGTTGACCACAAAGTTCTTATACAGAAACCGAGCCTAAAACCCTTAAAACCACTAGGCATAAAGGAAAGTGCATCCTGCTGATGCAGAATAGTGTATAGAGCTGAATTACCTGTTTGTATAGCCAGCCCTGCTTAGCTACTACAGCTTTAGGGTTCCTCCTCATGGAGTTAGAACGCTTCCCAAACGTAGCAGCTTTCTTTGGAGTACGAGATGCCTGGAGAAGAAACGAGGGAAGGAGAGAGGGGGAGAGGGAAGATGAGAGAACAAAATGGACCTCTCTGCATCACTGAATCTGTCATAAAACCATGATGTGGTGTGTGGTGTAGTGAGGTGTAACGGTGTCGTGAGGTGTGTGCATGTGTGTGTGCGGGTGTGCTTGCCTGCGTGCATGCTTGCGTGTACGTGGGTGTGTGTGTGTGTACTGACCCGTGGTGTGAAGGGCTGGGACTGGGTCTGAGACTCTGGGGAGGATAGGTCTGATACCATGGTGGTGCTGTTGGAGTTGCAGTTAATGTCGCTGGGTGAACTCACAGGTCCTCCACCTCCTACATTCCCATTCATCTCCAAATCACAGCTCCTACACAGAGAGACAGAGACAGAGAGATAGATTCAGTGACTTATACACTCAACGTTAATAACACATTATCTTTGAGACCGCCTGGTTAAGGTTGGAGTGTCAAAAATGACCCTTGATGCTCAAATGCTTTTAGAGTGAAGAGGAGAGGGAATAAAGAGAGAGAGAGAGAGAGAGAGAGAGAGAGAGAGAGAGAGAGAGAGAGAGAGAGAGAGAGAGAGAGAGAGAGAGAGAGAGAGAGAGAGAGAGAGAGAGAGAGAGAGAGAGAGAAGGAAAAGAGGGAGAATGACTAAGACTTCTCTCCTTTCCTCTGCTCCTTCTCTGCTCCTGCCGAGCCCTGTGTTGTGTGTTCAGTGATCCAGTTATTGATGTCTCTATAAAGGCATGCTCTGTCTCTCCCTGCCTCGCCAAGTCCTGCTCTGCTCTGCCCACCCTGTTAGATATTGATCCACTGACGAGCAGGAGGGATGAATTGTACTATCTCCTCCCTTTTTCTCTCTCTTTCTATCTATCTCTTTTACTCACCTCCAATCCTGCCCTCTGTTCCTCTCTCGGTTTATTTTCCTTCCTCCAGCTTCCCCTTCTGTCTCTCTCTCTCTATAGCCCCATCTCTCTTTCTATCTCTATTGCGCATGATCTTGACCTCTTTCTTCCTCAATCACATTCTCTTACTCCCTCCATCTTTCTCTTTTCCTATATCTCACTTTCTCCCCATCCCCTCATTTTCTCTGGTCCAGTAGGCTTTGGAAGTACAGTAATTGGGAGCAGAGCATGATTATTTGCATAAGCAAGGTTAGCAAAGCTAACGTGTGATTCCTTTTTAATAGCATCTGTACATAAATATGCCCATGCACATGATGCAGACACAAACAAACCGGAAGCTCTGATGCACAGAAAAAGTCACAAAAACAACAACATATACAGGAATCATATACTCCAGCTGCTCTCTCTTAATCTGACTAAGTATTCCCTTATAGTTGGAGAGCATTTGGTCATCTTGATGATGGCACAGGGCTGCTCATTTATCCCAAGTGGAGATATCCTTGTTTCTCCCTCATTCACCTGTCCATCTCCTCATTTGAATTCCATGCGGTCACTGTCACTTGTCCACTCAAGCTTAATGTTGTTGTCATCTATCGCCCACCAGCTGCCCTTGGAGAGTTTCTCAATGAGCTTGATACCTTGATCAGCTAATTTGCTGATGATGGCTCATCACTTTTTGTACTTCAACCTCCCGACTTCTGCCTTCAATTAAGTGGTAGGCCACACAAGCTCACAGAACGGGACCGCCGAGTGCTGAAGCGCGTAAAAATCATTTGCCCTCGGATGCAACAATCACTACTGAGTTCAAAACTGCCCCTGGAAGCAACGTCAGCACAATAACTGTTCGTCGGGAGATTCATTAAATGGGTTTCCATGGCCGAACAGCTGCACACAAGCCTAAGATCACCATGCGCAATGCCAAGCGTCGGCTGGAGTAGTGTAAAGCTCGCCTCCATTGGACTCTGGAGCAGTGGAAACATGTTCTCTGGAGTGATGAATCAAACTTCCCCATCTGGCAGTCCGACAGATGAATCTGGGTGTTTGGCGGATGCCAGGAGAACGCTACCTGCCCCAATGCATAGTGCCAACTGTAAAGTTTGGTGGAGGAGGAATAATGATCTGGCGCTGTTTTTCATGGTTCAGGCCCCTTAGTTCCAGTGAAGGGAAATCTTAATGCTACAGCATACAATGACATTCAAGATGATTCTCTGCTTCCATCTTTGTGGCAACAGTTTGAGGAAGGCCCTTTCCTGTTTCAGCATGACAATGTCCCCGTGCACAAAGCGGGGTCCATACAGAAATGGTTTGTCAAGATCGGTGTGGAAGAACTTGACAAGCCTGCACAGAGCCCTGATATCAACCCCATCGAACACCTTTGGGATGAATTGGAACCCTGACTGCAAGCCAGGCCTAATTGCCCAACATCAGTGCCCGACCTCACTAATGCTCTTGTGGATAAATGGAAGCAAGTCCTTGCAGCAATGTTCCAGCATCTACTGGAAAGCCTTCCCAGAAGAGTGGAGGCTGTTCTGGCAGCAAAGTGGGGACCAACTCCATATTAATGCTCATGATTTTGCAATGAGATTTTTGACGAGCAGGTGTCCACATCATTTTGGTCATGTAGTGTATTTATACTGTAGCACACCATATTTATGTATGGAGCATAATGTATTCTGTGTGTATTCCTAGAGGTACTTATTTCATCATCTTTATGGTGTTATACTCAATTGTGCTTATGTTGTTACATTTTTCCATTAGTTCTGTAAAACAATGCTAATGCTAATGGTGTCAAAGAAATATTGGCTTATGTATCCTTTGAAGTTGGCCTGGCCATGGCTCGAAGGAATGCAGCTTTGTCAAATTAACATCAAAGTAGAATTTGCATTTAAGCTAACCCTAACCCTATTCCCAACCTTAACCTCATTCTCCTAACCTGCTACGTTCATTCTCCTAACATGCTGCGTAAGTTCTCCTAACCTGCTACGGAAAGTCAAATCTGATGTTAATTTGACTAAAGCTGGATTCCTTCTAGCCATGACCAGCTGCCTTGGCCTTATCATGACCATTGTATTGGCCTGTGCATTAATTTGTCCTGCATAGCTCTGCCCACTTGTGGATTCGTTGTGGAGCGCATCAGTTATTATGTTACTTGTAATGTTGTATTGTAATATTGAACATACCTTGCCAACGTCATAACGGAACGAGACATATTTCGCAACATACTGTTTGGAGAGGGAGTAGGGAGGATGAAGAAGTGGAGAAGATGATGAGGGAATGGGGAGTTGGGTGATATATTGTCAATATAATTGCATAATGGCACTGTATTTGATTTGTAGGTGAACTGTATGTGCAATTTAAAAAAAACTTGTGCAGTAATCATCTCACTTGTTAGTTGGCGATGAACTGCGAGGCCATTGAGGGCAGCGGTGTTGATCAGATGTAAAAATATGTGACCCGTTTCAGGAAGCTAGGCCTGTGTCGCAGGTCACTACTTCACAGGAGAGTTTATTTACGTTCATTTATTTCATTTTATTTGTACTGTATGTCTTTTGGGGGGGAAATGCCTTCTGGAACATGTGAACTTTCATGTGCCTTAATAACAAACGTGTATGCCATCTGTAAAAATGAATACAACTGTTAAATTACGAGCCTAGTTGGTTTATATTTGACCTTTATTTAACTAGGCAAGTCAGCTAAGAACAAATTATTATTTTCAATGACGGCCTAGGAACAGTGGGTTAACTGCCTTGTTCAGGGGGAAAACAATAGATTTTTACCTTGCCAGCTCGAGGATTTGATCTTGCAACCTTTTGGTTACAAGTCCAACGCTCTAACCACTAGGCTACCTGCCGCACCAAGCCACAGGAAAAGTCAGGAACCTTCCCACTAGCCATGATTGGTTAAGCTACTGGATGGGCTGGACATTTCCCGAGAGATGAGTTCTGATTGGTCTGTCATGTAGCATGCTTCCGTCTATAACATGTGTAGATAGTTCTTGCTATTGCAGCCTTTTTGAAAGATACTGGATAGTAGACATGGAGAACTGCAAAAGTGTTGCTACTGCTCTCAACAACATTCTTGCCAGGAATTTATCAGGCGCTATTGACAAAGATCAGTGGGAAAAGGTTGTGATGGACTACTTTCTGGAGGACTCTCTCTGACTCTGAAAATTAATCAGATGATGAGGAAATCCCTGACTTATGTAAAAGCATGTTCATTGAACCAGACATTGTAGAGTCTTCTGACAACAGTGATGCAGAAGAAACGGCGGCCAACAGTGTTGTTGTCACTGAAAAAAGTTGACAGAGTTTTGAAATCAGTGGAATGCCTGGTGGAAGCAGAGTATGAGAAGGAGAACATTCTGTCGTTTGATTGCATATCTGACAGAGAGGAAGAAAGATGATGATTCTTATGGCATTGCACATGGTCAATGTGAACCAGAGTGATGTTACACAATGGGCCAAGCAAGCTGTTCAAACAAACCGGAAACGAAACAGGACGTCTTACTTAAAGGGATTCCAGTCTACCGTGAAGCGTTCATCCATTTATATGGGTAAGACTCTAGCTATATTTTCAGGTATTATACATTTCTAATTTTGTCAGAAAGTAATTTTCATTGCAAGTTAAAGCTATGCTTAGCTAATGCTAAGTGTATGATTTGCGTAGTAATATTATTTGTATCTCAGAAAATCATTTGCATTGCTAGTTATAGCCTAATGTTAGCTAGCTAGATTCATGCAGATTCATACTAGAGCATTTCATGCATGGTGGCTAGCTATGACAATCAGTTCTGTATTGCTAGTAGTATGGTTTGGGATTATGGTTCATTGTTTAGCTGGCTAGCTACATGTCTAAACAAAAGAAAATATTCTACTTCGCCAGATGATTACATGACCCATCAAGTTATCCAGGTGTGTCTGGGGGTGATTACGGTCATCTATTGTACTTCATGAATATGTGAACTACGCTACCTCACTCTGTTTAGCACATGGCCTTACATGTAAATCATTAAAGAGATGGGGGGGGGGGGGGGGCAAAGGCTTAAGAGGGTAGGAATGATGCTGAATGTGGATAGACATTAAAGAGTTCTCCAGTAGGTGTACCAAAAAACTTCAAGGGCCATTTTCTCAAAGCAGAATTACTTTTCAACTGCCGTGTATGATATATCATTTTGTAGCTCTGAGTCTGTACTTTTATCCAACGTAAAAAACACAATTTCAAATTTTGCAACATAAGATTGAAAAGAGGTGGGTGATCACAAAACTGGGACCTAGAGACTGAAAAATAGCTTCTATCTCAAGGCCATCAGACTGTTAAACAGCCATCACTAACACAGAGAGGCTGCTGCCTACATACAGACTTGAAATCATTGGTCACTCTAACTAATTGATCTCTAGTCACTTTATTAATGCCACATTAACACTTTAATAATGATGTTTACATATCTTGCATTACTCATCCCATATGTGTATACTGTATTTTATACCATCTATTGCATCTTGCCTATGCTGCTCGGTCATTGCTCATCCATATATCTATATGTACATATTCTTATTCCATCCGTTTAGTTAGATTTGCATGTATTAGGTAGTTTTTGTGAAATTGTTAGATTACTTGTTGAAATTGCTGCACTGTCGCAACTAGATTGCTGCACTGTCGCACTGTCGCAACATCCATCATCCATAACAAACAGGGCAGGCAGGGGTATTGAGAGTATGCAACTGTTATTTTCCAGTAAATAAATAAAATGCATTTTTCAGCAAAGATTGGCGTTTGCATCTTTACAGAAAACGTGTTCTGATTGGAGCTCTTGATTTGCTATGCTGCATTTTTTAAACAGACATAGCAGAGATGTGCTTCGGTTTAAATATGACGATGTTGACTTTCCCGTGCCTTGTAGCCTACTACTGAACATGGTGCACATGTGTGCTCAGTTATGTCACCTTCATGTGAAGGAGCACAATGATTTTCGGCTCCTGAACAGGTCAAATCATTTGGCCGCTGGACATTGATCAGTCGTTGGATTTCGCCAATTCTCGATCAGACGTACGAGGATGAATATTACATATCATGTAAGTATATCTATTGAAATTATGATTATTCTTTTTTTTATACGGATCCATAAAGATCAGGTAATAACTACAGAAATGATAGATTTTTTAAAACACATGGATATGTTCATGCCTTAGTATAAAGGCTTAGATATGTCAGCATGTTGACACATACCTTTTCCGGAGTTAAAATAGGAAAAACATTTATAAGCGGGTGCACGCGCATCAGGGGCGTGTCTTGGAGGGATCTCACCCCAGATATCTCCCTGGACTCATACGGCAGCAGGGAGTTTTCTGAGGTCTGGAATAGACGTATGTATGTAGAAACTGTCCCATTAAGGAGAATATTCTACCTCAAGATATATAATTGGGGTGGCAGGGTAGCCTAGTGGTTAGAGCGTTGGGCTAACAACCGAAAGGTTGCAAGTTCAAATCCCTGAGCTGACAAGGTAAAAGTCTGTCATTCTGCCCCTGAACAAGCCAGTTAACCCACTGTTCCTAGGCTGTAATTGAAAATAAGAATGTGTTCTTAACTGACTTGCCTAGTTAAATAAAGGTACAATTAATGACATGTGTCATGCCCTAATCTGTTTTGCTTGTCCCCACTCCAGGTGTTGCTCATCTTTCCCATTGGGTACTTATGTCTGTGGTCAGCATTTTGTCTCAGCTCCTGCTTTTCCCCAGTCTCTCTTTTTCTCGCCCTCCTGGTTTTGACCCTTGCCTGTCCTGACTCTGAGCCCGCCTGCCTGCCCCTGAGCCTGCCTGCCGTCCTGTAGCTTTGCCCCACTACTCTGGATTATTGACCCCTGCCTGCCATGACCTGTCGTTTGCCTGCCCCTGTTGCTGTAATAAACATTGTTACTTCAACACAGTCTGCATTTGGGTCTTACCTGAAACATGATAGTACGAACTGGCCATGACTGACCCAGCAGACTTGGACCAGCTCCGCAATGCCATCTCCTCCCAAGGAGCCACCATTGGTAAGCACGAGGAGTTGCTTCGCGGTCTGATGGTTCCAGGACGTGGCCGAACGTCACGACCTAACGTTGGACGCACCCAATTCCGTGGGTTGCCTACGAGGCACCCTCAGTAACCCGGCTGGTAGCAGCGCCGTGGAAATTGCCCCGAACCTCTCCGCCATTCCCGCGGAGTACCAGGACCTCCGGGAGGGGTTCAGTAAGGCCCGGGCCACTTCGCTTCCACAGCACCGACCGGTACCCAAGGATGTTAAGCTGGATGCGCTGGCACACCACTATAGCCCCGCGGCTACACTCCCGGAAGCCGGACAGTAAGGCCCGGACCTTTCCCCCCTGCTCCAAAATCATTAGCCCCTCTGCTGTTGCCCTGTACCCTCCGTATACTTCCTACTTTTCATGTGTCTAGATATAAACCCATGTCTCACAGCCCTTTGTCTCCTGTTTCCAGGCCCACCCCTCTCTCCCGTCTCATCAATGGCCAACCGGAGTACAAGGTGAGACGTCTCGTGAAGGTTCGACCTCGGGGCAGGGGATTCCAGTACCTGGTTGACTGGGAGGGTTATGGCCCGGAGGAGAGGTGCTGGGTCTCAGTGAGGGACATCCTGGACCCAGGCCTCATCCCTGAATTCCAATGCTGACACCCCGCTCAACCAGGTATGCATCCAAGTAGGACGGCAGGTGGCGTCCCTAGAGGGGGGGGTACTGTCATGCCCTGATCTGTTTCACCTGTCCTTGTGCTTGTCTCCACCCCACTCCAGGTGTCGCCCATCTTCCCCATTATCCCTTGGGTACTTATACCTGTGTTCTCTGTTTGTCTGTGGCCAGTTCGTCTTGTTTGTCAAGTCAACTGGTGTTTTCTCTCAGCTAGATTACCGACCTCTGGCTGACCTGACCCTGAGCCTGCTTGCCGTCCTGTACCTTTGCCCCACTACTCTGGATTATCAACACCTGCCTGCCTTGACCTGTCGTTTGCCTGTCCCTGTTGCTCTACTAAACATTGTTACTTCAACACAGTCTGCATTTGGGTCTTACCGGAAACGTGATAACATGTGTATCTAGAGCATGTCTACTCCTTTGATCTAATAAAATGTCACATATCCAGATATATAGCGATAAAGTTATCCCCTGATATTGGCCCTTTTCGCCAAGTGTGAGTATTTTAAATAATCCCACAGCACCCCTCCTCACCCAGATTCCAACACAATTAACATGAGAGTAGAGGTGTTCACACTGCAGTATCCTGACTACGTTTCCAACCTAACCCTTTAAACTACTTCCAGTTCAATCATTTAACCATTCCCCTTCCACTTCAGCTATTCCTCAGGTTTTTGCTGTAAAAGAGCAAAAGAGCAACTCCCCTATCAAACTGAAGGTAAATACTGAATATTGTAAATATCCCCATTGTAACGTTTAGCTACAGTATTTTATATTGTAGCTTTGAACAATAACTTGCTGTAAAACCCTGCCTCTTTACTGGCACCATCATATCTTATTAATGTCCAATGCATCATCAGCTCGATACAGAATTGATTGTGGTGGAGAAACAGAATACGAAGGGGGTGGGTGTATTGTCTTAACACCACCAGGGCATTTATCTTCCTGACAGGAATGTGTAATTATTGGTATAAATGTTATAATACCACCCTCAAAATCCAATAGGAGACTGGATCCCATATGCTAGCATCAAAACAGTGTTGCAATGTGTGAGTGTATGAAGTGTTTTGTGAGTGTGTGTGGGGGGTATGAGCAGGGGGATGGGGGGTGTAGGTCTCAATGTCATGGTCCTTAATGTCTTTTCTTGTGCCAGCTTTTTGGATAAGCCCGGGTAACCAGAACGCACACACACAGTTTGACAGTAAGCAGACCCCAGTTCTCTGCATATGAGTAGATTGCTGGGCCACATCAGCTCAAGTGCTTTCCTGTAACAATTGCACTGTGTATTCCCAGTGGTGTAAAGTACTTAAGTAAAAATACTTTAAAGTACTACTTAAGTAATTTTTGGGGGATCTCTGTACTTTACTATTTATATTTTTGACAACTTTTACTTTTACTTCATTACATTCCAAAATAAAATAATGTACTTTTTCCTCCATACATTTTCCCTGGCACACAAAAGTACTCGTTACATTTTGAATGGCTAGTAGGACAGGAAAATTGTCAAATTCATGCACTTATCAAGAGAACATCCCTGGTCATCCCTAAATACTTAAGTATATAAACTCAGCAAAAAAAGCAATGTCCATTTTTCAGGACCCTGTCTTTCAAAGATAATTCGTAAAAATACAAATACCTTCACAGATCTTCATTGTAAAGGGTTTAAACACTGTTGCCCATGCTTGTTCAATGTACCATAAGCAATTAATGAACATGCACCTGTGGAACGGTGGTTAAGACACTAACAGCTTGCATACGGTAGGCAATTAAGGTCACAGTTATGAAAACTTAGGACACTAAAGAGGCCTTTCTACTGACTCTGAAAAACAGCAAAAGAAAGATGCCCAGGATCCCTGCTCATCTGCGTGAACGTGCCTTAGGCATGCTGCAAGGAGACATGAGGACTGCAGATGTGGCCAGTGAAATAAATTGCAATGTCCGTACTGTGAGACGCCTAAGACAGAGCTACAGGGAGACAGGACGGACAGCTGATCGTCCTTGCAGTGGCAGACCACGTGTAACAACACCTGCACAGGATTGGTACATCCGAACATCACACCTGTGGGACAGGTACAGGATGGCAACAACAACTGCCCGTGTTACACCAGGAACGCACAATCCCTCCATCAGTGCTCAGGCTGTCCGCAATAGGCTAAGAGAGGCTGGACTGAGGGCTTGTAGGCCTGTTGTAAGGCAGGTCCTCACCAGACATCACCGGCAACAATGTCGCATATGGGCACAAACCCACCGTTGCTGGACCAGACAAGACTGGCAAACAGTGCTCTTCAGTGAAAGGTCGCGGTTTTGTCTCACCAGGGGTGATGGTCGGATTTGCGTTTATCGTCGAAGGAATGAGCGTTACACCGAGTCCTGTACTCTGGAGGGGGATCGATTTGGAGGTGGAGGGTCTGTCATGGTCTGGGGCGGTGTGTCACAGCATCATCGGACTGAGCTTGTTGTCATTGCAGGCAATCTCAACGCTGTGCGTTACAGGGAATACATCCTCCTCCCTCATGTGATACCCTTCCTGCAGGCTCATCCTGACATGACCCTCCAGCATGACAATGCCACCAGCCATACTGCTCCTTCTGTGTGTGTGATTTCCTGCAAGACAGGAATGTCAGTGTTCTGCCATGGCCAGCGAAGAGCCCGAATCTCAATCCCATTGAGCACGTCTGGGACCTGTTTCATCGGAGGCTGAGGGCTAGGGCCATTCCCCCCAGAAATGTCCAGAAACTTGCAAGTGCTTTGGTGGAAGAGTGGGGTAACATCTCACAGAAAGAACTGGCATATCTGGTGCAGTCCATGAGGAGGAGATGCACTGCAGTACTTAATGCAGCTGGTGGCCACACCACATACTGACTGTTACTTTTGATTTTGACCCCCCCTGTGTTCAGGGACACATTATTCCATTTATGTTAGTCACATGTCTGTGGAACTTGTTCATTTTATGTCTCAGTTGTTGAATCTTGTTATGTTCATACAAATACTTACACATGTTAAGTTTGCTGAAAATAAACGCACTTGACAGTGAGGGGACGTTTATTTTTTTCGCTGAGTTCATTAGCAATTACATTTAGTTGAGATACTTAAGTATATTTAAAACCAAGTACATTTAGACATTTACTCAAGGAGTATTTTACTGGGTGACTTTCACTTTTACTTGAGTAATTTTCTATTAATAAGATACTCAAGTATGACATTTGGGTGCTTTTTCCACCACTGTGCATTCCTGTGTAGAGACCGTGTGACAAACCTCATAGTGACAGGTGTGATCAAAGGGACTCAGTGAAAACCTGCTACTATATTCCATCTCTCTACAAAAGGCGCTATCTAGAACCTAAAAGGGTTCTTTGGCAATCCCAATAGGAGAACCCTTTGAAGAACCCATTTTGTTTCCAGGTAGAACCAACCCAAAAGGATTCTCCCTGGAAACAAAAATGGTTCTTCTATGGTGAAAGCCGGGGGGAACCCTTTTGGAACCATTTCTTCTAAGAGTGTACCCTCTCTCACACACACACTGTCTCTTCCTCTCCTATATAACAGCCCATTCGCCTGTCTGCATGACACAATGATGTGTCTCAAGTGTTCTCTTGTCTGGTGCCAGGCTATAGTGTCAGGTCGGCTGTAAAGCTGAGTGAATGGGATGTTTTGTTCATTCTTCTGAATACAGCAACACTAAATAAGGTTGTATTGAGGTTACGATTGGGGGGGGTAGTCACGTCAGGACTCCGGTATGTGTGTATCGGTTCGGTTTACGTTAGGGTAAAGTTGGATTAAGTTTGAGTTTGGATTGTACTCTTGTCAAACATGTGTGTATCTGTCTGATTAGGGTTATGTTGGTTTAAAGGGATAGTCCGAGATTTGGACAGTAAGCCCTTATTTCTTCTTTTTCTACTCTTATTGCCCTAATGCAAGCTGATCCCATAGACGTCCATTCATTGCGCTAACACTAGTTAGCAATTGCTCCGGAAACGACCTTCAATGTCCTTCAAACTACACGCAGACATAAAAATGGTAACCATGAGTTCATCTGACTCGGGGTTAGTAGAATTTCCAAAATCTCAAACTATCCCTTTAAGGTTAAGATTAGTTTATAATAAGATTTTAATTGGCTTGTACACACGTCAGGTAATCATGTAGTGGTCCAGGTTTACTTAGGGTAAGGTTGTATTAAAAGTAAGATTAATGTTCCACTCACGTTATGTAGGTGTGAATCGGTCCGGTCTCTTTCAGCTGGATCTGGATCACTGGATGTCCAGCTGGTCCGCTCGGGTCATTTTGGCTGGAGAGGAGGAGAGGAGAAAAAGAAAGAGAGAAGGGCATTATGGTGGAGATCCATGCTGTCAAGCTGTCAGACATGATGAGCGCAGCTGATCGATGGCTGATCTGTTGATCCCTGACATCACAGCAGCAACACAGCACCTCAGCAACCAGAACAGTTTCATTATCAACAGAGGGGATTAGTTACTGATCCAGAATCAGTGAGTGGTGAGTGGTCAACATGACATCGTGGTCAATCAGGGTCCTATTCAACCACCTCCCTCAATACGATGGTCAAGATGCTCGAGATGATCGAGAAACAACACCACAATATGAGTTCTCCCTCAGCTCCTCTGTCCATCAGACAGCACGCTAAAACATTATGTCTGCACTCAGTTAGACAGACTATATAGGGAATAGGTCCATGCCTGGAGTGGTGTGGTGTGGCTTTCTCTGTTTGTCTGGATGTACAAGTGTTTCTGTGATCTGTGTGTCGGTGTCCCTTCCCTGCTATTGATTTTACACCCGCTGTGGACCGAGGCAAGGGCTGGTGTGTGCACGTCTTTCCTGTTTCTGCTGCACAGTGTAATCTAACCAGTCGTAAATAGCTGTGGTTTTATAGGTGGAGTGGTGCAGTGTGGTACCCTGCCTCCCCTTCTCCTCACCAGAGCTATACTAGACTATATTCAATAATCCATCTGATCAACCCCACTGTAGACTGGATTCATTACAAACACAACTTGGTTCGCTGACATTAACACAAACCAGAGGAGGCTAGAGGGCGTAGATTTAGGAGGACAGGCTCATCGTAACGGTGGGACTGGAATGGATGGAAAGATACTCAAGACAATTATTACACCATTTAATTTATTCCATCCCAGTCATTACAATGAGCCTGTTCTCCTTGATCTCTGCCCACCAGCCACCACTGACACAAACACATGTAAACCCCTAATCACCCGGTCATGTACAGTCATGAAGATACTTACATGCATACCTATGCACACTCACATCACACATGCATACACAGACAAAACATACATGCTCACACACACATCGTGTACACATAGACGTACAATTACGGGAGTTAAACTGACAGTGCTTTGTATAGTGAAAGATAACAGTGTAAAACTTTTGATCTCAGGGACTGTTTCTTAAGCGGATTTACAAAACATACAGGAGTGTGCTCAAAGCTGACTGTGGAATTCCCCTGCTGCTAGTCTGAAAGAAAGACTGCAGACATCAGGGCCTTATCAAAGGAGGGGATGGTAAGATTGTTAGGACAGGAGGAAAGGCCTGAAGTCAGAAAGATGTTTATAGGAACCTTCTTACCTATAGATATACTATACTCTTGGGAGAAAAGGGTTCCAAACGAGTTCCAAAAGGGTTCTTCGGCTGTCCCAATAGGAGAACCCTTTTTGGTTCCAAGTATAACTATTTTGGGTTCCACGTAGGACCCTCTGTGGAAAGGGTTTTACATGGACCCCAAACGGGTTCTACCTGGAACCACAAAGGGTTCTTCAAAGGGTCCTCCTATGGGGACAGCCAAATAACCATTTTAGGTTGTAGATATCAGGTCCAAGTTTCAGGTTTTAAATCACTAGATAGGGCCTTGACCCTTTAACGAGGACAGACAGCATACTGTATGGTAGTCTTTTGCCGTACACTACACTAAGGCACTGTTCCTAGGGCCAGAGCTTGTGCAGGCTTTTGTCCCAGCACTGAAAACATCTTATTCAGCTAGTCAACGACTTGATGATTAGTTTATTAATTGAATCAGATGTTTTGGTGCTGGGTTGGAACAAAAGCCTGGCCACCCTGGGGGTCTCCAGAACCAGGGTTGAAGAACAACGCTCTATGTAAGGCAGGGCCGAACACCTCCACCCCCACAGCCTGGCTCTCTCTCTGGCTCTGGCTCTACGCACTACTGGATGATAATATGTGTGTGGCATCTGGCCCAGACTCTGCCATGCAGAGAGTCTGTGTATCCTCCTTCTCACACACACACAACCATACTCATTTGCACACACAGACACACACACACTGGACACACACTTGACACACACACATACACAAACAAACTCACACACACAGTGATAGGTAGAGAGGATGATGGTGGCCAGCCAAGAGCACAGTCAGGCAGAAGGCATGCACCTCCTGACACCAAAGGGACAAAACACACACCCCTCTGCCTGTGTGCAGCTATCCATAACAAACCTCCGACAAACCACTGACAAACCACCTACAGCCTGCCTGGGCACTGGGACAGCTGCTGCTGACCTGTGTGTGTGTGTGTTTGTGTGTGTGTTTTTATGTAGTCTTCCAATACTCTTCCTGGGGTCCAAACGTGTGTGTGCGTGTATGTAGGACTTGGTCTCAGAGGGTCCGGCGACTGAGCATGCCTGTTCATGCGTAACCTACAAACCTATATAGAGAGAGACCACATCGCTGCCTGCTTCTGCTTCTGCTTCTGGAAAAACAAATGGCTAAACAGTAACACCAGTGTCCTTAATATGACCACAAACTGGACTACAAAATGACTTGAAAAACAATGGACCAGTTCCAATCACTGCCCTCACGTTATATAGGGTAAACATATGGTAGCGATGTTTAGCCATTACTGCTAGGCTACTCACACTAGCATGAAAGTCAAGCCATAGCCCCAACACACACACACACACACATCCCTACACACACACACACATCCCTACACACACACATCCCTACACACACACACACACACACACACACACACACACACACACACACACACACACACACACACACACACACACACACACACACACACACACACACACACACACACACACACACACACACACACACAATCCCATACACATATCCTATCTACTGTATCAGTCCCTTCCTCACACAACTGCCAAATAAAAGCCATAAAATAGATTCCCTGTTCTTTCTCTCCAGCAGCACTGCATTGCAGTCCTCTCTGACCTCCAGCTTCTGGTTCTCTCTCTCCCCAACACACTGCCAACCAGCCCCAGCACAGTCCACCTCCCCCCAGGCTCGGCTACTCCGCTGTCCCCCTACCTACCTCACCCTCCGGTCCGCGCGGAACTTCAGCATCCTTCACCGGATCAATCATATAACAGATGAGACAGACAGAGAGGGAGAGAGAGATAGAAAGAGAGATGGAGAGAGGTAGAAAGAGAGAGTGAAAGAGAGAGGAGCAGCTGGCTAGCTAACACACTGCCAGGAGAAAGCCGCTTTATTGCTGTCGCTGTAGGGGTGTTGGATATAGTAATTGCTGTCCTCCTTTCTCTCCTTGAGAACGCATGCTGTAACCAGCCTCTCTCTCTCTCTCTCCTCTCTCTCTCTCTCACACACTCACCCACTCTCTATCACTGTCCATTGCATCTCCCCTCCTCTCTCTCTTGCTCTCTCTCTCTCATGCTCCCTTGCCTAACAGAACTGCAAGGCTCAGCTTATTCAGTCCCAGGATCTGGCTGTCTATCTCGCTCTCATTCTCTCTCTCCTTCTCTTTATCTCTCCCTCACTCTCTCTTTATCTTTTCATCCTTCTCCCTCGCTATTGTTTTCTCCCAGTGGGGAGACGGTATAACAGAGACCCGTGTGGCGTCCTGCCGGGCCCCAGATTGAGGTCTGAATGATCCCCAGCGTTGGTGTAGGTCTGGCAGGGAGAGTCATGAGCATTGTTCCACAGGGAACAGCGGAGGGGGATGCAGCGGCTGGAGGGGTAGTGAGTGGAGGATAAACAAAGGACGTATATCGTCTGCCATTCAGGTATAACAGACAGCACATCAGTGCCACTCCCTCCCTCCCTTCCCCACCCTCTCCTCTTCTCCCTTCTCCCCCTCTCAGCCACTCCTTTCCTTCCCTCTCCCTAATAGAGAGACGTAGCTTCTCTGTCACTCATAGTGTCATAATTAGATCCATATTTCACAAAGAGACAAGTTCAGCATAAAAGCACAGAGCCAAGGGCCCCGGGAGCGGCGGCCATATTAAAAGTTCACAATCACTGCATGAAAGCAGCATTTCTGTGTGAAATCAGATCTGGCCTATTCCTGTGAAATGTAAGATGCACGGTCATGGCTGGGAATTTCCCAATGTGAGTGTGCGGACTCCTGTACACTTTTGTGCATCCCGGAACACTTGCTTGATAAGGGAATTTCTGGGATAGTAACTTCCCAATTATGCATTAATACGATCAGGTCCTTTGTCTCCCTCAACGTCAGCAAGACAAAGGAACTGATCATGGACTACTACAGGAAATGGAGGCCCGAGCACGCCCCCATTCACATCGATGGGGCTTTAGTGAAGCAGGTCGAGAGCTTCAAGCTTCAGTTCTACAGCGGCACCATTGAGAGCATCTTGAATGGCTGCATCACCGCTTGGTATGGACACTGCTTGGCATCCGATCGCAAGGCGCTACAGAGGGTAGAGCATACAGTCCATTACATAACTGGGGCCAAGCCCCCTGCCATGCAGGACCTCTATACCAGGCGGTGTCAGAGGAAAGCCCTAAAAACTGTCAGACTTCAGCCACCCAAATCATAGATTGTTCTCTCTGCTACCGCACGGTAAGCGGTACCGGTGCACCAAGTCTGGAACCAACAGGACCCTGAACAGCTTCTACCCCAAACTATAAGACTGTTAAATTGTTAAATAAATAGTTAACCAAATAGCTACATAGACTATCTGCATTGACCCTTTTTGCACTAACTTTTTTGGACTCATCACATAAGCTGCTGCTACTGTATATTTATTTCCAGTTATATCCACATATCTACCTCAAATAATCTGGACTGTGCACATCACGTAAACTCTCAAATCTCACAGGCGGGGGCCTCTCTACCTCAGCTGTTGGAAGAGAAGCCCAGTGAAAAGAAGCCAACTCTCTGTGTCTCCTTATTTATCCTGTTTTCAGGTTTGTAGCATTTATAGTTTGGTTTCTTTTCAAAGTCTAGAGATTACATGTTTATCTAAACTCATTTTGATGTTTAATTTAATTTAAGTGTTGTCACGCCCTGGCCTTAGTTATCTTTGTTTTCTTTATTATTTTAGTTAGGTCAGGGTGTGACATGGGGATGTTTGTGTGTTTTTGTCTCGTCTAGGGTGTTTGTATTGTTTAGGGGGTGTTTGTAGAGTTCATGGGGTTGTGTTCATTGTAGGTGTTTATGTAAGTCTATGGTTGCCTAGATTGTCTGCACTTTTGTTAGTTTCGTCTTCATTTATTAAAGAAGATGTATAGTTATCACGCTGCGCCTTGGTCCTCCTCTCTTCCACAATACGACGATCGTGACAGTGTTTTGATCGTGTGAAAAACCAGTGAGATGTTCTCATTCATATGAGTGTAGCCAAGCTAAACTCGCTCACACTTTGTATGTAAATTCATGAGAACAAGATGGCGTCTCAGATTATTTTATTTCTGTTATAAACGTTTGTACATATAAACAACACTAATGAATCTCCACTGGGATTCTCTGCCTCAAACCCTATTACAGGGGCTGAATCACTGGCTTACTGGTGCTCTTCCATGCCGTCCCTAGGAGGGGTGCGCCACTTAAGTAGGTTGAGTCACTGACGTGATCTTCCTGTCCGGGTTGGCGCCCCCCCATTGGGCTTGTGCCGTGGGGGAGATCTTCGTGGGCTATACTCGGGCTTGTCTCAGCATAGTAAGTTGGTGGTTGAAGATATCCCTCTAGTGGTGTGGGGGCTGTACTTTGGCAAAGTGGGTGGGGTTATATCCTGCCTGTTTGGCCCTGTCCAGGGGTATTGTCGGACGTGGCCACAGTGCCTCCCGACCCCTCTGTCTCAGCCTCCAGTATTTATGCTGCAATAGTAAGGCTCCTATTTTCTCAACTTCCTGAGAAAATAGTCTGACATGCCCAAAGTAAACTGCATGTTGCTCAGGCCCTGAAGCCAGGATATGCATATAATTTGTACCATTGGAAAGAAAACACTCTGAAGTTTGTAGAAATTTTTAAATCATGTAGGAGACTATAACACAATAGATATGGTAGGAGAAAATCCAAAGAAAAACCAACCGGAAATCTATTTTTTTTTGAGAGCCCATGCTCTTCCATTAGAACCTATAGGGAAAATTTTCAATCCAGCTCCCAGTATGCAATTCCTATGGCTTCCAATGGATGTCAGTTGTCTTTGTTCAAGATTTTAGGCTTGTTTCTTCCCAAAAGAGGAAGAATTATGAGTTTTAGTACTGGGATACAGACTTGGAAATCAGTCTGTGCGCGTGCGACGGAGAGGACGCGCACCTGCTAATATTGTTTTCCTATTGAACATACTTCTTTCCGTATGAAATATTATAGTTTAATTACATTTTAGGGTACCTGAGGATTAAATAGAAATGGATTTTGACTTGTTTTAACAAAGTTTAGCGGTAGCTTTTTGGAATCCCTTCTCTGCATGTTGAACGAGTGGATTACTCAAATCGAAGGATTTTATCTAACAAAACGACACTACATGTTGTAGCTGGGACCCTTTGGATGACAAATCAGAGGAAGATTTTCAAAAAGTAAGTGCATATTTAATCGCTATTTGTGAATTTATGGAACCTGTGCTGGTGGAAAAATATTTTGATGTGGGGCGCCGTCCTCAAACAATTTCATGGCATGCTGTTGGTGTAAAGCCTACTGTAAATTGGACAGTGCAGTTAGATTAACAAAAATTTAAGCATTTAGCTGATATAAGACACTTGTATGTTCCTAAATGTTTAATATCCATCATTTTGTGGGACGTCTATCCCAGAGAGGTTTTTACGTGTCGGGGGGTTATATCTGGAGTATTTCTCCGGACTTATCCAGTGTCCTGTGTGAATTTCTCTCTCTCTCTGTCTCTCTCTCTCTCTTTTTTTCTCTCTCTCTCGGAGGACCTGAGCCATAGGACAATGCCTCAGGACTACCTGGCCTGGTGACTCCTTGCTGTCCCCAGTCCACCTGGTCGTGCTGCTGCTCCAGTTTCAACTGTTCTGCCTGCAGCTATGGAACCCTGACCTGTTCACCGGACGTGCTACCTTGTCCCAGAAATGCTGTTTTCAACTCTCTAGGGACAGCAGGAGAGATACTCTCAGCAGGAGAGATACTTAATGACTGGCTATGAAAAGCTAACTGAAATTTACTCCTGAGGTGCTGACCTGTTGCACCCTCTACAACCACTGTGATTATTATTATTTGACCCTGCTGGTCATCTATGAACATTTGAACATCTTGGCCATGTTCTGTTATAATCTCCACCCGGCACAGCCAGAAGAGGACTGGCCACCCCTCATAGCCTGGTTCCTCTCTAGGTTTCTTCCTAGGTTCCAGCCTTTCTAGGGAGTTTTTTCTTGCCACCAGGCTGGGTTATCAGCTGATGTAAGAAGGGCTTTATAAATACATTTGATTGAATTTGATTGATGTATACACCTAAAAAGTACACCTAAAAAGTAAATCTAGTACTTTTTAGGTGTACTTTTTATGAAATTTGTATCTAACAGTTGCATGCTAATTGCTAACCGCTAACGTTAGCTACCATTTCTCCCTACTAGCTAGCCACTTTTAGTTTATGTTGTAGTTGGCTAGCTGTTCATGGGTTTTTGTTACATTTAATACACAGACCTCTTCTATAATTTGTTTGTACTGTTGCCCATATAATACAAGAGTGTAAATTTAGGGGTTTTGCCCACCACCATCTGCAGTGATAAACTAGCTAACAGTACTAGCTAACTAACCCTGTTCAAATCCTGATGCCTCATACATACACACCTGGTAGGACATAAATGTTTTGCAAAGGCAATTAGCTAGTAAAGTAGATTCTTCTAGAGATTGTTTTATTTAATTGGGTTTACTCCTGTATTACTCCCGGCCCTTGGAATACAAAGTTCATACATGGCCCTATTACATGTTTCAAGTTATATACTTGACTCTAGATGAGTACAATGAAAACAAACGTTGAATTCCACCCACCTGATCAAGAGTTGCTGCTTTATCCCCCATAGTTCCTTATCTCACAATTATGGTACTTTGTTGGAACACTAATTGCCTCTTTCTCAGAACTGAATTGACTGTTTTACTCAAAATAACAGTAATCATGAGCTTGGTACACATTTTGGCAAAAATTATGTTTCCTACTATAGTCCACTTGCCTGTAGCTCTGTGAACTGACAGTATTAAATACAAAACTTGTAGCTTGTTAGATTATAACGACCTTGGGTAGGTTGTTGTTGGGTGATACTGCGAGTGCATGTAGCCAAAGGCATGCAGAGTCCCTTTAGTGGATAGAATTCTATTTTTTTTCTCTCACAATAATACCAATAATCTCAGTAATTTCACAAGATATAAAACACTGTTCGGGGGAACAATAATCAAGGCAAGTGATAAAGGTCAAAGGTTGGAATTCTGCTTTACTATCAATCTGGGGTTGGTGGGACTTGAGACTGATGCATTGGTTTACTGTATTCTATTGGTTCTAGTTGCACGGTCAAGAGTGCTTGCAGAGGATGAGAGAGACATTTGGAGAGGAGTTAATATGGACCTGATGAGCGATTAGGAGGATGGCCTGCAAAACAACAAACCAGTGAGGTTCGTCAAGTCCCTCTACTTCTGGAATGAGGTGCTCACTTCCATTAGTCAAGAACAACAGAGCTACTTGGCAAGCCACACCACACAGATCATTTCTGGGGAGTTTTCATCAAGGCGACCTATATTCCACGGACCTCTCAACCCTGAACACAATGGAGGCTCACCCTGGACCAAGCTGGATGACTCCTGTTAGTACTGTGCTTGATTCTTTAGAAAACACTTTTGTTGATCTTTGACAGGCTCATTTATATTCCTCCATATGAAAAGAATCAAGCAGATTACTGCTCCCGCTCTCCCCCCTGGCGCTCGAGGGCGCCAGGCTCCCCAGCATTGCGCACTCCTGCCATCATCATTACGCACACCTGCCTTCCCACCATCACACGCATCAGCGATTATTAGACTCACCGGGATTCAATCACATCTGTCATTACCTTCCCTATATCTGTCTGGTTCCACGCTCTGTTCCCTGCTTCTGCATTGATTGTCATATGTCCATGTTTACCCGTGTGCTGACGCTGTTCCTAAATGTTTGACTCCCCGTACCTGCTTCTCATCCCGGGTGTCGGTCCTTACAGGCAGTAGTCATCCAGCTTGGCCCAGGGCTTCATGGGATGTAGTTTTGTTTTAGGCCCTGCTTAGCCTAAATGCAGATGCAATTACCTGCTTTCTCCTGCTCTAATGAAATGAATTGTCATCCTTCAAGAAGTGTATTTGTGTGTTTTATTCAAGGAACTAAGAGTTATTTTATTATAGGTATGTTGTGGGGTGCTGGAAAAACCGTGATAGTGGTGCTTGAATGTTATTTCTGAAAAAGTGTAGGAACTTGTGTGATATTGATAATAATACCAAAAAATAAAAGTGATTTATTAATTCATGAATTCCTAATTCAATGTAATTCATTCATAATTTTTTCCTAATTATGTTTTTAACATACCAGCCACTGAGGCAAGCTAGCAATGACTATCATTAGCATTCAGTGGGGGGCGAAGCTTGCACAACCTTGAGCAAGTGCACAGACATTTACTGCCATTTATGGGAGAGATGTGGGCAGACATGGACAGATATGTTTTGCATAAGAGCAACTGCTAAATGACTAAAATGTAAGTGTCAAATACGTGCATTGGAATTTCAAGATGTATCCTAGTAAGTGGGTAGACTTGTGTGGTCGTTTCTGGTGGTTTACTGAACTGTTTCGGGGCATGTACACGTCTGTGCACAAAAGTGGTTCTTTACTAGAGATTTACGGGACGTGTGCAGGGCCAAACACTGCTGGACACGTGCTCGCAAAGTTCCAGATACGGTACATTTTCGGACTTGTCCACTGGAGTGTTTGACCCATAAATGTGCCTTTTCATGCAGTGAATGTCACCATTTGCCGTGTAAGACATTTCTTTTTTCATGTCCACCATCCGTCCCTAATGGCAGTTTTTCCCTATGGTAGCAGAGGCTTGGACATTTGTAATCTGATGGATTGAAGGTGTTCTACTATCAGGAAGTCGCTGTATTACGTAACACACACTTAACCTAAGATAGTTAAGTGACTGGGTTGCTGATGTATCGGTCTACTTTGCCTGGGTTGTATTTAATGTGTGAGTGCGTGTGGGCGCGTGTGTGTGACAACACAGATGAAACAAGAGATGTATTGGGGATTGATGCAGAAAGCCAGGCTGAGATCTATATTATACTTTTATTTCAATTACATAGATTTTTCCATATACAGTGGGTATAGAAAGTCACCACCTTCTTTCAAAATGTTCACCTTTTGTTGCCTTACAGCCTGAGATGAAAACACATAAAATGTGACTTTTTCCGGCTTTATGTACACACAGTAACCCACAATATCCAAGTGAAAAGTGAAAAAAAAACTTTTTTTAAACTCTGAAGATTATTTACAATTGAAACAGTAAAATACCCTATTTGGATAAGTGAATACCCCCCCCCTTTGAAATGCAATTGCAAACTTGCTGAGGTATAACCGACCACCTTCCAGATCACAAATCAAGCTAATTGGCTTCCATCTGTGATCACTTGTCGTGACTTTGATTAGTTCAGAATAAAACCAGTTATTCATAGAGGACTCCACTGCTTAGTAGTGCAATTCAAAGCAAAGAATCCACTATGGGCGGAAAAGTACTTTCAAAAGTTCGACGAGATAAAGTTGTGGAAAGGCACAAGTCAGGGGATGGATATAAAAAGATTTCAAAGGCTTTGTCTCTCCCACGGAGCACAGTTAAGACCATTATTAAGAAGTGGGAGGCGTATGGCACCACTCAGACCCTGCATAGATCAGGCCGTCCCTCCAAACTGGATGACCTGGCAAGGAGGAGACTGATCAGAGAGGCTACCAAGAAGTCAATGGCGACTTTGAAGGAGCTTCAGGCCTGTATGGCAAAGATTGTGCATGTGACCACAATATCACAAACGCTCCACAAATCTGGCTTCTATGTGAGGGTGGCGAGAAAAAAAAGCACTCCTCAAAAAAAGCCACATCAAGTCTCGTTTGAGCTTTGCCAAAAAGCACATTGTAGATTCCGAGGCCAAGTGGCAAACGGTGCTGCGGCCAAATGAGACCATAATTGAACTTTTTGGCCTGAACGCAAAACGATGTCTGGCGAAAACCCAAAGGATATAGTAGCAATGCTGGGTGGGTGGAGCAGGGTACCCGTGTCAGTTGTTCTTCTATCATGTACAGTGTTCGAACGTAGAGGATAATCCCGTACCTTAAGAGCTAGTTAAATAACGTCAATTATTTTTGTGAAGAAAACAAGAGTGCCACAAAAATCACTGCGTGGACACTGTATGGATGTATTTTCTCTACTATGTTTGAGTATCTCCAATCACACCCCCCCTTCTCTCTCACTGAGTACACACAGTACTCAGGGTGCAGTATCAGGGCCAGCCAGAGGGTCAGTGTGTTAACAGCAGCCTTAGGAGGAGGAAGACTTCTATTATCACTCAGAGACAAACACAAGGAGCGAGTCGGTGAAGAGAGAGAGAGAGTGTATACAGTAGGCCTAGAGTACAATTTGAGTCAGCGTTTGTGTGTGTGTGTGGGCGGTTTTGGCTTTCTAACTCAAAATGCAATAATTCCTCTTACTCCTATCTAGTTCTTCATATAGATAATTGTGTTTCAGTTATACTGTTGTCAACCTCGCAACCGTTCACAAACTCTTTGAATACCTTTCTCAAAGCCTCTCTCAAATGCTAAATGTTTACAAGCAAGTCGATGCTGAGTTGTACCCAGACATGTCTCACATTTTCTTTGTGCGTGAGAAAGAGACGAAGGCTTCCCCCTTCTTTTCTATTCATCTTCAATGTCCTTATTGAATTATTCATATGAGCATTAATGCTATATTTTGTCAAATGGCTTTCTTGAATAGTGTCTCCTCGCTCAGTGTGAATTGATGAATATTCAGTCTCATGAATAGTTAATGGCCTATAAGAGATTTTCTCCATGCATTTTTGATCACTCCATTTTATATATAGCAGGAGAATGGTCTTTGGGTATTGTAGTCCTTGTCGAACCTACAGAGATGTAGACAGAAGTAGAGAAACTACAGCTACACTGCACCTCAGAGTAGAATGTCAGAGCCGGGTGGGTGGCTGGGTGGGTAATGGGTCTTGTAATATGTAATTCCTCATTTGGAATTTGGAATTGCTCATTAACAATTTAGAATTCCTCATCAAAAATGTTAAATTGCTCGTTTCTGATGAGTATCAGCCTCTGTCTTTCACCGTACTCATGTGCAATCTATGAAAAACACATGACTGTGTAAACCTGAATGGAAACGCTTTACCTCACGTACTGTAGGTAATAACTGCTTTAATCATGTTGTACCTGTATGTAAGTACAGGTAGTTTCATAGTCCTTACCACTGCTAATGACTTTAATCCAAGTTAATACTAAAACGTGTACAACAATAGAAGTAGGCCTAAGTGCAGGATCAACGCATGTACCTACAAGCCCGTTCCAATAACTAACATAGGGTTATTTCACTAGTACTGCAATACTCTGCTATAAAGACCTATTTTAAGTCAAGCATAGCGGTCTGTTTTAATCCAGCGTCGGGTCACTTGGCAGACTAGCTCTCTGATAGGGAACCAGAGGGGAGAGTTTGGACATGCGGTCAAGTTCACAGTCTTTCGACCACTGGGATCATTCTCTGATCCTTCTCTGATCCTTCTCTGATCATTCTCTGATCATTCTCTGATCATTCTCTGATCCTTCTCTGATCCTTCTCTGATCATTCTCTGATCATTCTCTGATCATTCTCTGATCATTCTGTGATCATTCTCTGATCATTCTCTGATCGCTCCTACTTGTTGGCAGGTAGTTAGCTGGCAAACGTTCAGCACAGGGGCGCAGCGACCCGGTCGGGTTCCAAAACCTCAAACTCCTTCATTAGACTCTCTATCTGCCAGTGAGTCTCTGATAACAACTGAGCAGAGCTAGCCTTCTGACTATCAAACATGTAATCCCTGAAACTGCATAACTCCCTTCTCACTCCTACAACATAACTACGAGTTGTGTGCTCTGGTGCTAATGATACGGTGGGCAAATGATGAATCATATAAACATTTCAGTAAACAAAGATTTCCAGTAAAAACTCTGTCGCAGAGTGATGTAACATCTACTCTGCCTTCCTAATATGGCCACGGCCCGAACCACATCACACAGGAAGGCCCAGGGACCAGAAGAGAAGAGGACAGGAGAAGGAGGAGGAGGAAGTTTGGTAATGACTACCCAGTAGATGTTATTACCCAGAACCTGGCAAAGACCAACATCGAAAACATTGTAACTAGCATACGATTCATTTAAAACATTATTTTGAGGGAAGCAGCAAAAAATCAATTTGTCCGTCCGTTCTCGAACAACATACAGTACATTACCCAGAGGTAAGACTAAATCCATTACCACATGGACACGACCGCAATCTCTGTGTACAAATCTGTAAATCTCAGCTCCATACAAAAAAACTCTGCCTTTCCCGTCCCTGCTGAAACCTGATAATATGCTGGGCATTACATGAAGGAATAATGACAGTATTTCCTTATTGCAGGACTGAGGCAGCAGTGACCCGAACAGACCGTTTGCTATTGTAATGTTATCTGACTTATGGTCATTTTATCTGAATGTAACCCATAAAGAGTCGCTGCAGGCTTCGTGTAGATAGGTAAATAGGGACATAAATGAATAGTAATGTAATGTAGGCCTGCCTGGAAGTGTTAGTTATCATGACTTTATGCAGGGTGTGATCACGTCACTGCTGTGGTGAACCTGAGGGGATGTAGGCAAACTAGTTGGACACTAAAGGGGTCCTCTCCGGAATATTCCACTGACATAAAAGTCCACCAGCACGCGCACACACATATGAAAAATACCCTATTAGGTTGGTTGTGTAAGAAAGACGAGAGTACAGTCCAGCATGAAAAGACTTCCTAATTCCCTCTCATATTCCTCAAGGTCTCTAATTACTTAATTAGATACACGGAGCTGACTGAACCACAAACACCTCTGGTTTTTGTTTCTACTTGGTAGTTAATTCCGCATAGGGTGGCGCACAATCGGCCCAGCGTCACCCGGGTTTGGCCCGGGGTAGGCCGTCATTATAAATTAGAATTTGTTCTTAACTGACTTGCCTAGTTTAATAAAGGTTCAATTGAAAAAAATTGCACTCACCTTGCGTACCAGGTCTGAATCAGTCGCGGATTAGAAGAAAACCAGAACCAGAATTGGGCGGCCCTGCACTAAGCCACCATTTAACTGCGTGAGGGAGGGAGAGAGAGAGAGAGAGAGAGAGCCAGAGAGAAAGCCATAGAGAGAGAGAGAGAGAGAGACAGAGAGAGAGAGAGAGAGAGCGAGAGAGAGAGAAAAAAAGATGGAAGGAGTGTTGGGTTTAGTTGTATTGTGTATTGAGTGTATCCATGTCTAATGTATGACAGCAGGCTGTTGAGGGTATTGATCTCTGGGTCTCTGGAGACTGAGGCTCTCTGGCCTCAGACTCCCCGCAAACAGATCAATGAAGCCTGGGCAGAGACTGCTGACTGGGCCTTACTGGACCTTCCACGGAACAACCCCCACAATTACCAATTACACATTAACACAACACAATGCAGGGCAGCACAGTAATGCGATATACAATAGCATCACAACATGGCACAGATCACAGGACAACAAATGCCTCAAAAAACACATATAAATGTACACACTGCATCTCACCAAGATACACTAACAGTATACAGCTAAGCACCGTTTACAGTACTAACACACTACCAGATAACAAGCACAAGAAATGCTACTTTTGTAGATGATAACATGCTGACTTGCCCTAGAAAACTGATCCCCTTGAAAAATCCCTTGAGAAACATTGTGACAAGGTATTTATTGGTCTCCGAGTTTTTACAGCCCCTTGCCCCATCCACAATGTGAAACAATAAACAGAAATCCACAGAAAGTCAACCAATCACAGGCTTTTAACCGGTCCCTAATCTCGGTAAACAGGTTGCAGGGTTGCGTAACTGCGTCATGAAACACGATCCGGCAGATCTGGATGTAATGTATCGGTTATGGATGTAGCATTTTCTGTACAGGTCATTATCGTGTGCCCAGAGGGCTGTAAATCTATCAGACGCACCCTGATGACATCATATCCCCAGGGAGATGGATGGGGGCTCAATGCCAGGTCTAGAGATCTTTCATCTCTCTCTCTCTCTCTCTCTCTCTCTCTCTCTCTCTCTCTCTCTCTCTCTCTCTCTCTCTCTCTCTCTCTCTCTCTCTCTCTCTCTCTCTCTCTCTCTCTCTCTCTCTCTCTCTCTCTCTCTCTCTCTCTCTCTCTCTCTCTCTCTCTCTCTCTCTCTCTCTCTCTCTCTCTCTCTCTCTCTCTCTCTCTCTCTCTCTCTCTCTCTCTCTCTCTCTCTCTCTCTCTCTCTCTCTCTCTCTCTCTCTCTCTCTCTCTCTCTCTCTCTCTCTCTCTGGAGGAGGAGGACTAGAGGGAATGAGACCTGTCCGTGTAGGCCAGGTTTGTGTGTTATTATAGCATGGTTGGAGTCTTAATCAAGCTGATGACAGATAGCCTCGGAGGTCTGAAGGGAGTTCTGCTGTCAGAGAAATGAAATGTCTAATAGCAAACATGTGTATGGCTCCTCAGAGAGAGAAAGGGAGATATGGAGAGAGACAGAGAGAGAGAGAGAAAGAGAGACTATCTGCCACCACATTTCTGCCTGTCAGTATCACTTTCTGAGATCCTACGATTTCCTTGTCACTCGACAGAAGGCTTTCTCTGTGGAGGTTGAGGATTTGACCGTCAGTCTCACCCTCAATGACGGATGAACGTATGAAAAGCCAGTGCACAAACAATCCCCTATTGGAGGTTTTATTTTGCCTGGCCATTGGCCGCACAGCAGAATAATAAGACATCAATTCAATCAGCACAAACAGATAGCCAGTTACCCAGCTCTGACATGAGGATGTGTTTGCTTTCATAGCATATACTGCAACCTTATTCAAAATGACATTTGGCCTACAAAAATATTAGAGCTGTGCACCAAATGTATTCTGCTGTAGTAAGCTGGGTCAGACATTACCGCCATCGGTAGACAAGGTCAAACACAAGCCTATAATACAGTAATGGTAATTGCATGATTCTTTAATGGGATTGCTGTACTGCTGACAGAAATATGACCATATGAATAACATATAATCTATTCCAAAACACTTCATAGTGTGGGACTTCATTATGGCTGGAGGGGAACTAGGCTAGTCTGTTGCTGGGTTTGTCACACATTCACATCAAGAGTATCTCACAAACAGGCACGTATGCACACACGTGGTTGTAGGCTACACATATATTCACAAACAGCAACAAGTCCACACACACACACACACACACACACACACACACACACACACACACACACACACACACACACACACACACGCAGGCAGGCAGATAAGATCATTGAGATTCAAATAAGATTCACGTGACCACAGCCCGCTTGCCAACAGTTATAAAGGCAGCAGCTGAGTGCCGAGTGCCAAGTCTGAGACAACACAATATTGTATCTGATAGCAGGAGGATATGAAGATCTAAAGATGACAACAGAGTCCCAAATGGCACCCTATTCCCTATGTGGTGTTTGAAATCCTTTTTGTTAGGGAAACAGAAACACATTAACTGCTGGGAGGATTTGCACCGAGGTTAACATCCCTGGTGAGTGAGTCTGCACCGCAGCCTGGTTACTATCCACTTACACACTAGGACAGGAGAGAAGAGTAGTGAACACACTGCTCTAGCTGGAGGAGATGGCACTTGCAACTACACGACCATGTTCAAGTCGAACTCTGTATTGTCTTGCTCATGAGATGTTGTAGACTATTTTCTATGTGTCAACTGTTACATATTTTGAAATGATTCACCTATTCCAATGGTTTTGATATCAACACTGGAACATTAAACCAAGTGAGTGGAACCGTCTCATTCTAGAGCAGACTAGCGCCCTCTAGTGTTGAATCAGCACCACTGCAGCACGACTGAAACAGAACCCAGCTCTGCTTAGAGAGAGAGCGAGAGAGAGAGAGAGAGAGAGAGAGAGAGAGAGAGAGAGAGAGAGAGAGAGAGAGAGAGAGAGAGAGAGAGAGAGAGAGAGAGAGAGAGAGAGAGAGAGAGAGAGAGAGAGAGAGAGAGAGAGAGAGACGAGGCTCCTGTCCCATTGTCTCAGAGAGAGTATCAGCTGTAGATGTCCAGAGCAGAGCATAACAAGCAACGTATCCGTGTCATCTCATTTTTGTGAGTCAGACAGAGTGTTTTTAACGGGACGCTGTGAGGAAAGTGATCCGATACCACTACTGCGACTGCTACTGTCATGATATGACTGTGAAAGCTGAAAGCCATCTAGGTCCGATAACAGTGAGTGGGGATTATGAATGAATAGGATCCTGGAGTGTGTGGTTGACTGTCATTCACAGCTCAAACCTCTGGTTTTCATCCCCTCCTTCTAATCAGGGACTGATTCCGACCTGCTACACGAGGTGAGTGGAATGAACTACCAGGTAGAAACAAAAAACAGATGTGTTTCGGCCCTCCAAGACCGGAAGTGAACAGCCCTGTACTAAAGCAATTTTTTTTTTTGACCACACACTGCCTTCAAAAGAGTTAACCAACAGTGTAAAATGTAGCCTACAAGCAACAAACTACTGCAAACACGCCGTCGACATTGTCATTTACTGATGACCTAAGTAGATGAACCTCTGGAGCACCAAACCTTAATCTAAATTAACTTTATTGATCAGCGATGTTAACATCAATGCAAATCCTCCCAGCAGTCAATGTGTTTCTGGAGGCAGCTAGATTAAGATCATAGACTAATGTGTCACTCAGTGCATTCACAAACTCAGTGAAAGCTGCTCTCTACAGAGAGAGAGAGAGACATACAAACACACACGCACACACACACTTTTCTAATTACAAGGAGTAACTCAATTGTGTGTGTGTGTGTGTACTTGAGGGTAGAGTTCCTAAACTGCAGGCCCAGCAGCATGCAGAGCGGCGTCAACACAGGAGTGGACTGGCTGGATTTCAGTACAGTACAGGAGTCAGCAATCTATCATGGCTTAGGTGGACTTCAAACACCAGTCTCTGTAGATGTATCCAAAAAGCAGTCAGGTTTACCAGATAATATCCTTTATTAAGTGTATTAATGCCGCATGCGTAGTATTGACTGAATTATGTCAGATAATGAGCGATAGGAGCAAAAATAACCACGGATAATGATAATTTTTCTAATAGAGAGGGGTAGCAACCTTAAATGAGAAACAGACCATTTGAAGACTATTTTCTTGATGCCAAATAGAATGGAGAAGATTAGATTAGAAGATAACTTTGTTTGTGATGTCAGTCTATTAAAGTATACTAAATAACACGTTCTGTCAATACACTATGATTCAAGGACATTCATCAGTTTAGCAGTCCATCATGTACAGTCTATTATATACAGTATGTCACCTCCTCCAGATCATGTCTGTCCGATGACCTCGCTAAGCATCTAGTGGAATCCTCCTCTAACATCCTGACAGTCAGGCCACCGTTAAGCTGCCCTACCCTGACAGGGTCATGCCAGCCAGTCACACACACACACACACACACACACACACACACACACACACACACACACACACACACACACACACACACACACACACACACACACACACACCAGCCAGAAACCCATTGCCGAAACCCATTCTTGTTTTGGCTAACATGCAGCTTTCTGCCTTGTTTAGCAGTGAGGCCCAGGGATTCAGTATCCTCAAACACAACTTTACCATTTGATTTGGGCACAGAAATGTGCTAACAATGGGCAAGTTCATCCTCTAAATCTAGAGGCCAGTTAGTTAGTGGGGCGGGAAGGCAGCATACCACCGAGACAAAGAGATCTAGCTAATCTCTGACAAGCAGAGATGGATTAAGAGAGGGATAAGGGTCAGGCCTGGGAATGTTTTTGACAAATCACTCCTTGGACCAACGCAGCTGGAGTTTGTCAACCTCCTCACAGAGCTAACAAGACGGTCCTAGATAAGATGACAGGGAGGCTGAGGAGGAGGGAAGCATCATGACAAAACAGAACCATGAAGGAATGAACATTTACTGTTTTGACCCATCCTATTCATCGCGCTGACTCACACTGCCAGAGAAAATGAGAAAGGGCTCATATAACGCTGGGACCGTGTTGGCTATCGTGTTGGATTATTTGTCTGTCTACTTTTTCTGTGTGAAAGGCTAAGGTCTACTCTGTAGTTTCACAGATGAACTGTACTCCCGGACTCAAAGGGGAGTTGATTTAAAAATGTCGATTTCCACCTAAATAGACATACCCCAAAGTAATTAGAGGGCCATAAACAATACCTAGTCATGCTTATACTATCCTAAAGATTAAGATCTCACCTTACTGGTAAAAATAGTTATACATTGCTGAGGTGTAGCCACTTTTGAAGAAACAAGCTCAAGAACACAGTACAAATATGATACAAAAATATTTTTTTCCTATTCAACAAAATTGTGGGAACAGGGCTTGAAATGATTGAAATTCTTTCTAAATATAGTAACAATCAAATAATAAATGACTTACATTTTCACATTTCACATATATAATATTTCACATTTCTTATAACTGTAAAATAAATATGATCATACTTAGTGACAGTACAAAATTGGCACCATTAATAACTGACGACAGAGTATTTTCTGCCCACTGTCCTTCAAATGTCTGCTGGCTCGTTACAACTTCAGCTTTAAGCAGGGCGTGGTCTTGTTTAAATTCGACAAAATTATTTTGTATTTTTTCAGGTTCTGAGAAGATCACAGCGAGGCTGCTTTTGCTGCAATCTCTAGGGTCTCCCGTTTCATATGCCGCATTGTAAGGGGAGCTGCGAGGTTCACAGGCAGTGGATATCGATCCTTTGTCTGGATAGGCCAGAAAATGTGATGTGGTGGTCCCTATGCAAATGAGGTGTTAGGTTTCACGTTCTGCATCTCAGATGAGAGCAAAGAACGACGAGCGAAGCGGGACAACCAGCGAGTTCACGGAGTGTACAGCAATTGATGTCGCGCCATTCACAGAGCGCTCCGTACACAAAAATGTCAGTCGGAATTGGTCCAGAACCGCTCAAAGGCCACAAAATAAGGGACTTAACGTTTAAGAGGTTTTAAACATGCTTTTAATCTGTAAAATGTATCTGGCTCTGTGATACTGTATCTGAATAGAACGTACAACAACAAGTCATCTGTTCTGTTGGTTGTCTGTCAAACCTAAACCATATGATCCCTCCATCCTCTAAACACCACATGACATTAAATCAGAAGGCTGCAAAGGAACATTGCATATAATCTGCCTCCTCTTTAGCTCCGCTCCCTCTTCCTCTCGGTGACGAGGATATCCGACTCCCTTCAATCTCTCCCATTTCCAATTATAGCCCTGTGTCAACATGGAGATGAGAGCGAGAAAGAGAGAAAGAAACAGATCTGATTAAACAGCAGCTAGAGTGAGGAGGCAGGCATCTTCCATCTCGGATAAAAGAGGGGGAAACGGAGGAGAAGCTAGGGGGAAGCGGAGGTGAGGATAGGGGGACTCGGAGGAGAGGCTGGCCACTGGCCCTGGCCTTTAGTTAAAGACAGCCAGATATGCATTCAGGCAGGCTAATTAGTGTATAACGTCCCTGTTAGCAATAGAAGCTAACCACTAACATAAACCAGACGCCTGCTGCACTGCCACTGATACACAGAGAACAAACACACTGATAACATGTGGAACACTCAACTCATTGCTAACAACCCAGGAATGAGAATGAGGATGAGGATAAAAAAAAAAATTGCATGAATACAGAGAAACCGGTCAACGGTAACATTCACTTCAGAATGTCTCCACTGTGCTCGTTACACAAACCACTCTGGTACAAAGTCTATTCCCGGAGCCATTAATGGCTTTGATATTTAGATGTTGCATGGGAGTCTATAATAGAGCTGCTTTGAGTCAGAGTTGAACTCAGGTTGTGGTGAATAACATCAGTCAGAGGTTCCTTTTTTTGGCCACTGTTCCAGAGCTGAATGCCTGGCTAACTAGCGTGAAGCATCTTTCCCTGATTACGTTCACATAGAACTGGAGGAAATTGGCCCCTCCATCATCTAAATGTGTAAACCTCCTGACCCAATGTGTTTCAGTGAGCGCTAAAACAAAGGAGTGATTTTGCGGGTCTCTTAGGAATTCCCCTGCTGTTCATTTTACAATTAGAAGCTTATCCAGCACAGCTTAGCTACTAGCGCCGACACAACCACACTAGCTAATCAGCTTGGTCACAGTGGCGAGGCTCTTAAACAAACGTGACCCACTTGTGCCCACTTGTGTGTGTGTGTGTGCGTGCGTGCGTGCGTGCGTGCGTGCGTGCGTGCGTGCGTGCGTGCGTGCGTGCGTGCGTGCGTGCGTGCGTGCGTGTGTGTGTGTGTACGTGCATGCAAGATTGTGTGCGGGTGCGCTATGGTGTGTGCGCTCGTGCGTACGCGCGTGTGAGCATTTGTGACTTTCCTCTGGCACTGGTCTGAATGAGTGGCGTCTCACAGTGGAAACCTCTTTCAAGGGGAACCCCAGTGGCTTATGTAAATAAATGCTCATAGCAAGCTTCCAATGTTACACGGGGACTTCAACAATCTATGTATTTATGACATAGATAATGTACATGGAGAGATTACCTTTCTAATCATATAGTAACGTACATACTGGGATATCAGCAATACACTCAAAGCGACAGCCTACTCTTCAGCCGTCAAGTTTTCTGGCTCCTTGTTTGACCTCCCGCAGTCCCACAGTGAGCTCAGTGCATAACACGTCCTCTCCCAACCCCAGTCCCAGGCCTCCAGGAGGGATTCAACAGCATACCGTTTCACAACAGCATACCAGCATTGACTCAGGCCAATAGACTGAGGCCAATAGACTGAGGCCAATAGACTGAGGCCAATAGACTGAGGCCAATAGACTGAGGCCAATAGACTGAGGCCAATAGACTGAGGCCAACGCTGTCTACGACATCCGAACAACACACAGTCTCACTGAAGTTCTTACTACGATCAAAATCAAGTTCTAGAATGCTCTCTTGGAAGCTAATACATCCTGCCAGAAGTCGAGAGAGCCTGGCACTATCAGGTTATGCTGCATTTTGATCCAAATGATTGAGTTATTGACATATTACTCTAGATACCACGATTCATGTGGTTACGTTCAAAAGAATACAATATAACAATTGCTGGCACCATTCAAACCAATGAGGGTTTGGAACTTTAAAACCAATTATTTCAGAATCCTCATTTGGCAGATGGAACCTTAAAGTCCCAAAACTCTCAAAGAGCTGGATTATTTTCATCCCATTCCCGGTTTTGCAGAGGAAATATTCCCGTTAAGCACACATTCCAGCTACGAAGGGGCGTTGCCGGTACATTCCAGCTGCAGAGGGACCATGCCGGAACATTCCAGGCCATAAAATCCCCCATCCGTCTCTCTATCCCTGACTCTGTCTCCACTCTCTTTCTCCATCGGCACACTCAGGCTCTCGTTAACTCCACAGACGAGAATACTGAGGCACAACGCCAGAGAGGCCCCACACGGCACATACACAGACTACATACTACTGTAGAGAGACAGAGGTGTGTGTGTGTGTGTGTGTGTGTGTGTGTGTGTGTGTGTGTGTGTGTGTGTGTGTGTGTGTGTGTGTGTGTGTGTGTGTGTGTGTGTGTGTGTGTGTGTGTGTGTGTGTGTGTGTGTGTGTGTGTGTGTGTGTGTGTGTGTGTGTGTGTGTGTGTGTGTGTGTGTGTGTGCGTGTGTATGTGCGTGTGTGTGTGCGTGCGTTCTTCCACTTGCTCAGGTGAATGTCCTCTCTGAACCCTCAGGTGAGATTTGAACAGGAAGTGACATGTGATCATGTGTCAGCTTCCTGCTCACCTGTCAACAAATCATTCAAACAGTCCCAGCCAGAGCACTGACCCATAGAGGAGAAGGAAGGTAGAGAATCAAACGCCATACTTGTCCTGGATTGGTTGAGAGAAGGACGGGTTCCACCTATAGGATCTGGTCCTTTTCTATGTTTCTCACAGTTCTCAGCCTATATGTTTTGTACTATACCATTGTTGTGTTTGGCCTCACTTTGAAGGAAACAGGCATGTGCCCTTTGTTAGTCATAGAGTGATACATGACTTGAGGCACAGTGCAAATAGAGCTGAATTAAAATGAATTCCTGGTTTCACTTGGAGAAGTCAAAAGTCTGTCACCCTTTCCTCTTCTTGAACTTTATTGTGGGTGAACTGAGTCTAAGCTTTATCTTTATCACACGCTTCCCTTACTTCTCTCTCTCTCCCTCTCCCTCTCCCTCCCTCTCTCCTGCTCTTTCTCTCTCTCTCTGTTTGAAGTAGAGGAATTCCTCCAGGAAAAACAGGCCGGTCTCCTCTCTCTGTTTGCCAAGAAAACGTCCTGGTGGAAGAGAGACTCCCTCCCTCATCTCTGACAACCCAGCTTCCCATCTCAACCCTCCCCTAGAGCCCTCATCCTCTCCTCTCACCCACTCCTCTAAAACACTCTCACCCTCCATAGTGCATATTCACTGTTTTGCAATGAAGTTCTACAGTAGCCTCAGGAGCACTCTGTGGGGTAGCACCATGGTGTAGCCGGAGGACAGCTAGCTTCTGTCCTCCTCTGGGTACATTGACTTCAATACAAAACCTAGAAGGCTCATGATTCTCACCCCTTCCATAGACTTACACAGTAATTATGACAACTTCCGAAGGATTCCTCCAACCTATCTGAGCTCTTGCAGCATGAACTGACATGTTGTCCACCCAATCAAAGGATCAGAGAATGAATCTAGTACTTAGAAAATAGGTGAAAAGTTTTGAACAAACTCATTTCTTCCAAAATGAAGGAGAGAGAGAGAGAGAGAGAGAGAGAGAGAGAGAGATATTTTGTAGTATATATTTCTTCACTTACTAGCCTACTCAAAAACCTGGCTCAAACAGAGAGGGATACTACTACTATACTATGTTATCTAGCTGGCTATGGCTATCCAACACTGTAACTCCTCCAAGTCAAGGTAAGCTTTTGGTTTTAGTAATTTATTGCCACTGGGGCTCGCCAGTATAACTGCTAAACTGCTTGCTGCTGACTATACACTGTACTGCATGATTTAAGTTTTAGTCACATGCACAAGTACAGTGAAATGCCTTTCTTGCAAACTCAAAACCCAACAATGCAATAATCAATAACAATGTATTACTATAAAAAAAACACTAGAAATAGAATAGGAAATATGAAGTACACAATAAAGTAAGTAAGTAAGCATACTATACTACTATATGAATGTAGTGGGTTTACTAACGCGTTAGTTCTAGTACATATGTTGACTATGACGTGCCAACAATGTAGGCTGTGTGTAGTGGTTAGCGTTCATGATATGAAGGTTTGGCTTAGAATTTTTTTTTTTTCTTCCTGGTAACAGACAACTGATGTGTTGTGCACTGAAGTCCACGAGCGAATGGGAAAGGGTGAGAGGAGGAGAGCGCGTAAATAGATGCAAGAAGGAATTATATATACAATGAGCTGTTTACATGTGGCTGCTATGAAAGTGAACTGTGTTTGCGTGTGATCAGGGGTGTATTCATTGCGCCGATTCTGTTGAAAAACATTTCTTAAATGGAAGTAAATGGAATAAACATACCTGAATTTGTCCAATAGAAATACTTGTTTACAACTGTTGGACTAATGATTACACCCTAGATCAGCTAGATGTAGGCAAGAGTGTGCAAGGTGGTATAGAACGTGTCACAGTCTGTCACCTTGATTACTCAAAATGTTCTCGACCTGTGCACCTACGTTGTAAACGTCATTCATAGGCTAGGTCGCCGCAACCTCATGATGGGTACAGGGAATATTCTAGTATCGTGTAGTAGCCTAAACCTATCGATGTTACATTGAACTGTGTGAATGGAATATGAATGGCAGTCATCCAACATGCTGTAATAGAAACAAAAATTATCATCTTCCCTCATCTTAAACGGCACAAACCTCCACTGGTGTGAGTGTGTCTGTGCACGTCTGTGCCTCCGTGTTGTGCGTAGGTTCACAGCAGGTTCAGTCAGGCAGGAGTCCTTCCCTTGACCTTTGAACCCAGCCACAAAAACAAGAGGTCAGGGAGAATAACTATCTTATCACCCTCAGTAACATCACTAGTCAGTCTGACAGGGGGTGGTCACAATGGATCTCCAGGAAAGACCAATGGATCGATGATTCTTGGTCCTGAAGCCCATTGGCACTCAGTAAATGCCATTGACTGGCCGCTAGCCATTGATTGGTCACTTTATTACTGTAAGATCTCCATACAGATGACCTCGTCCAGCCGCACTCAACAGGCAGACTGGGGGTCCGGATCCAGAACCAGATCCGTGTCCCGACTAAAAACAGTTGGTAGTACATTGGGGACACAGACTCTACCATGATATCTGCTGACATGAAGGCCAGAGCAGGTATAGCAAAGGAAACCTTGAACAGAACAGCTAGATAGGAGGCAAGTTCACAATCACCTGGTCAACTATTAACATGCTCTACCACTCACTACTGCTGACCTGGTTTATCATAGATACCCACACACCTCTCTCTCATTGAGTCCACGTGGTCTCCTCTATCGTGGCTACGGTTGCATCACAAACAGATACAGTTTGTTTTGTCTGTGTGTGCATCCGTGACGTGTGAGTGTGCATAGGTATGCATGTAAGTATCTTCATGACTGTACATGACCGGGTGATTAGGGGTTTACATGTGTTTGTGTCAGTGGTGGCTGGTGGGCAGAGATCAAGGAGAACAGGCTCATTGTAATGACTGGGATGGAATAAATTAAATTGTGCAATAATTGTCTTGAGTATCTTTCCATTAATTCCAGTCCCACCGTTACGATGAGCCTGTCCTCCTAAATCTACGCTCTCCAGCCTCCTCTATGACGGTGCCCCGTTGAAAGTCACTGAGCTCTTCAGTAAGGCCATTCTACTGCCAATGTTTGTCTATGGAGATTGCATGGATGGGTGCTCGATTTTATACACCTGTCAGCAACTGGTGTGGCTGAAATAGCCGAATCCACCAATTTGAAGGGGTGTCCACATACTTTTGTATATATAGTGCAAGAGCAGAATGAAGACAGACCTACCTCACTGCTGACTCCTCCATGATCCCCCTCCTTTCTCTCTTGAACTCTCTCAGTAGATTGTCCGTCTAATGCACCTATCTCGCAGTCTGGAAATGCAGTCTGCTCTGCCCTCTCTTTCCACTATTTTCTCTTCTCCCTCTCTCCTCTCTTTCTCTTATTACCCTCTCACTTACTCTACCCTCCCCTCTCACTTACTCTACCCTCCCCTCTCACTTACTCTACCCTCCTCTCTCACTCTATCACTCGCTTACTCCCCTCGCTATTTAACTCACAATGTCCTCCACCTTCCCACTTTCTCTCCCTCTCTTTTTGCATCTCTTTCTCTCTCTCTCTCTCTCTCTCTCTCTCTCTCTCTCTCTCTCTCTCTCTCTCTCTCTCTCTCTCTCTCTCTCTCTCTCTCTCTCTCTCTCTCTCTCTCTCTCTCTCTCTCTCTCTCTCTCTCTCTCTCTCTCTCTCTCTCTCTCTCTCTGTCTCTCTCGCTCTCTCGCTCTCTCGCTCTCTCCCTCCCTCCCTCCCGCTCTCTTTCTCTCTCGCTCTGTCCCTCTCTGCAGACAGTTGACTCAGAGCCAGGGTCCAGAGGCCAGTATGAGTGGAATTTAAACAGGGCAGAGAGCAGAAACAATCGTTCCTTTGCGGCTAATATCTTTTTCTTTCTCCCTGAGCTGAACTCGTGCACACACATGGGTTATATTCCCTACACAGCTAAGGCAAGGTGCACACACATGGGTTATATTCCCTACACAGCTAAGGCAAGGTGCACAAACACACAGACACATACACATGGATTACATTCCCAGAGGAGCAGACAGCTGTATTTAAGCACAACGCTCATTCCCACCTTTCTCTCCATCTGCTCCCTCCTTCACTTGCTCCCTCCATCCGTTCGTCCCTGTCTGCTCCCTCACTCCCCTGCCTCTCCTCTGCCTGTCTTCTCCTTTCCAATCATGAACTCTTGTCAGAGGCCAGCTTAACACCCGCCCCCCCCCCCATCTCACTCTATCTGTTGCGCCAAACACTCAACCCGACCCCAAGGCCACCCCTAATCAAGTAACCTTCACAGCCAAGGCAAGGTACACACACACTGACACACACCACACATGCATATTATCCATGTGGGACTGCGCTAATGGGCTACTGAATGTTACATAATGGCAAAATACTCAACTCTGAAGGACTCTGAAGACTTTGTTGAATCCCAAAAGCTTGGTCAAACGCTGAGTGATAAAATCATATGGCCCACACATTGAGGTTTGTGTATTCCAAAAGTCTGTGGAAGGTCCCAGACAGCGACCGACCGACAGGCAGGCAGGCAGGCAGGCAGGCAGGCAGACAGGCAGACAGACAGGCAGGCAGGCAGGCAGACAGGCAGACAGGCAGACAGGCAGACAGGCAGACAGGCAGACAGACAGACACACCCTTAATGCATTACAGATGCCCCTCTCTACTGTTTCACACTCCCCATCTATCTTTCTATTCCTCTTCCACCTCCTTCCTTCTCTTCATCTATCGTTCCACTCCTTCTGTTCCGGCTCTGTCTTCCTTTCCAGCTGTGCTATGTCAGTCTCAACCCTCCTTCCCTCCTTCCCTTCATCTTTGCATTAGGGAGGCCTTGGAGAATCAACAGCTTAACCACACCTGTCTCAGCAAGGCTTCTGAGTCTGATGCCACATGGCGTTCAAACTATAATGGTTTGTACAACATAACTGGTAGGAAGGTAATGCACTCGACTGGAGCTCTACATTGCTTTGCATTGTGAGTGACCAGTTAACGTTTCTTGCCACAGCTTAGTCATTGGTTCCGGTTGGTTCTGATTGGTTCCGGCCCAGTAATACTAAGCTGTGGCAAGAAACATTAACGTGGTCAAACGCAGCACAATGTAGAGCTCCAGTCTAGTGCATTACCTTCAATCTCAACAGCCTGGAGATACTGTCTCCGCTTGTCATTCCCGCTATACAAACTCTTCCTCAGCCCTGTCCACGTAACTCACTGTGGTCTCTCTGATAGTCCAGGGCACACTAGTATGGTTCTGTTTTCCTTTACACTGTTTTCTAAGAGCTCCCCACACACAAAGACTCAGCTGTACTAGTGGAGACGGTTTCTCATTGACACTGCCCATTTTCCAACGTTCACTATCTCTCCGGCAGAATGCAGAGTGTATAGCCTCTGTTGTGTTCTGCTTCATTCATAAGCCAGGGAGGGATACTGCCAAATGAGAGCAGGCCACGATGTTATCTTCGACACGAGGTAGGGGAGGAGAGGTTTACAAGGTTTGTTTTTGTGAGGCATGGCAGAAAGCCAAAATAACACCAGGTTTACTGTGAGTGTCTATAATTCTGCCATATATGAGCAAAAGCGATGGCAAGCACTGCATTCCGTTGGTAGTATAGGAACTTTGCTAATTGGTTGCAAATATAATTGCGCACATCTTTGGCAGACCCCCCCCCCTCTTTTTTCAACATCCCTTAAGAAACACTCTTAAATCATATTCAACCGTGAGATCCATATCAACAGTCCATCAGCAGGTCATGAACACAACATGCATTTCCCAACCAGGCTGCAAGTTATCTAATCCATTTGTTGTTTTGTTTGCTGAGAACGTTAGCTATTGTTTAGCTCTGGTCCAGGTCGCTAGTGCACATTCCCTGGACCAGAGCTAGCAAACATTATATCAAGCAAGCCACTTTCAATATTAGATAGGCCCTCCTAGCCTCTGGTCAGCTATACTGTAGAGTAATGCACTAGGCCAAAAGTGACTGTGTATCACAATGAAACCCAACGTCTGTGAATCCATCTAAAACACCATGGAGCCAAGGAGCTAAAACACACTTCATCCACGAGGAACGAAAGGAGCGTTGAAAGAGTATCGGTCCTATCTGAACAGGGTGAATTATGAGACAGTGCAGATGGACAGTCTCCGCTGACCTGATTAAAAATGACCCGACCGTTCATTGTCCCCACAGACATATATACAGCATGCACACACACGTGCACGGACACACACACACGCGCACGGACACACACACACACACACACACACACACACACACACACACACACACACACACACACACACACACACACACACACACACACACACACATACCGATGTTGCAACAGTGACTCCATCAATAGCCAGACTATAGACATGGAACACTTCACTGTCGTTGTAAACATATTACTTTATTTGGATTCACAATAACACAACAGGCCTTATTCGTCAGCCTTTACCACAGAAGATCCGAATCTCCATACAGATGCTTGGCCTCGTGAACCTTCACCAGTCAGTGACCCAACTTCAAATCAACTTAAGTAAGAATGTTTCGCGAGCTGTTTTGATACACACGCATACATACACACACAAACACACACACACACACACATGCACACACAAACACACATACCTAAACCTTGATTTATGACAGTCTGACCACACCACAGCCTGAGGTCTCTCTCTCTTTCTATTCTTCCTTCCTCTCTCCGTCCCTCTCCTTTGGGATTCAATAGCACCCAGAGAGCCACAAATCTCCTCCTTTTCTCGTTCTTTCCTTTTTCCGTCCTCTCCCCCCCTTCTCCCCTTCTCCCTGGCCAATTATAACATTCCAGGGCCCCATCCTTTGTTTTCTCTGCCGACCATTAGGTGTTAATTTAGTGCTAATCTGTAGAGCAACACAACCGCAAGGCAAACGTGTGTCCGCTCACTGTGTGGGTTTCAGACAGTCACGGGGCGTTCGTAATTACGCACACACACAAATGCACACATGCACACACACACCCGCTGCGTTCTCTCATTAAGCCTTGAGGGGGCACAAGGCTTTTTACAGTGTAAAATGAAGGTTCTGATACAGGTGTAATATATTAAGCACGGTCTATCTCACCGTGGCTTGTGATAACTACCTTACTGCAGGACATGCTGAAGGCCTATATTATGTTTAAAGGAAGAAGAGGGAGTACGGGTGGAGGTGGAGGGAGGAGAAGGCGAGGGAGTGAGGGAGGGGTCATCCTCTCCTGCTGAGTGTGGAACAGGTAGAGACAGGTTTCTGGAACTACAGGAATGTGTGGTCATCTCAACGTCATACAGCTGGAGACGGCGGTCCCTCTGAACACACACACACACACACCGACGGAAACACACACACACGGAAACACGCAAACACACAGATGCATATCACTGCTGTGAGAGAGTAGTTCGGGTAAGGTGTGCATAATGCTGTAATACCACGTGACTCCTCCTGCGTGTGTGTGAGTTCTTTTCTCTCCTCTAAGAGGTCAACACGTACACCCTGTCGCCACAATACTGACCATGTCGCTGAGACATCATAACCCAGTTAGAAGCTGACGTTGAATTTGGTTGTCATCACCCACTTATTCCATAGCCACAGGCCATCATGTTGTAACAAAAGACCTGTCTTCCTCCTGGTGTTCAAAATCCAAAAAGCACACACACACACACACACACACACACACACACACACACACACACACACACACACACACACACACACACACACACACACACACACACACACACACACACACACACACACACACACACACACACACACACACACACACACACACACACAAACTACCCCATCCTCCTCCTCTCTCCTCTAAACTCCTCCTCTCCCCCTCCCCTCTTATTATCTGTTTGATGTCTCTATTCTCCTTCACTCCACCTTCCCTTTATCCTCCTCCTCTTTCCTCTATTCTTCTCCTCCCCTCATCCTCCTCTCCATCCCTGTCTCCCTAGAGACAGACAGACTGGGACTGGCCATAACAGGTTGCTGCTGGCCTAATGTGTGACTCACTACACAGCTATGAGCTGTGAGCTCTGTTTGTCTATTCAATCATCCCTCTTTTCCTCTCTTTCTTCTTCTCTTTGTGGACCTGCAGGCGTTGACAATTTAGCGTTAGACTCATAATTACACTAATAGGTGTGAGATAGAGGGGGGGGTCCGATGACACACACACGCATGCACGAACTCACACACACACACAAGCACACTGTACTCTAGGCTCTAATTAGTGCAGGGTGGGGCAGGGTTCTGAGTGGTAATCGGTAATCATAACTCGGTTTGGGTCTGAGGACGTTCTAAGTGTGTGGTTCTCAGAGGGCAGTGAAGACAACCAGCAGTGCTCTTATATAGCCTAGCTGACGTTTTTAGTACTGTAATTAAAATGTCCTCCCACAGTCTGCAGCTCTTTGGTTAAGTTCTTTCCCACATCATAACCAGTTAACCGTAGCCACTTCCGCCTACCCACTCTTAACCTCCTAAAGCCTTTTTCATTTTCATGTGACCCAACAAATAAACAAAACGGGTCTTTAGTAACAACCCACATGTGGCCAGCAGGGTCCACTAGTGGGTCCTGAATTCAGTTTGGGAAGCCCTGTTTTAAAAGGTTCCATGTGGGAGGTGTGGGAAGGCTAGATCTGACCTGGGGTGCATCCCAAATGGTAACAGACTCCGTCCTTTCTACCATCTACCTACCTTCCTCTGTGTCCTCTGCTAAAGCCACTTTCTACCACTCTAAATTTCTCTAGGAAACTATTTTCCACCTTCTCCTCCCTCCTTAGTCTTCCCTCCCCTCCCTCTCCCTCCTCCCTCTCTGCCGACGACTTTGTTAACCACTTTGGAAAAAAGGTTGATGACATCCGCTACTCATTTACTCTGCCTATTGAGTCCACTGGTCTCACTCACACAGAACTACACTACGACCTTGACCTCTTTCTCCCCTCTCTCTCCAGATGACATCTTGTGACTAGTGAAGTCTTGCCGCCTGACAACCTGGCTGCTCGACCCCATCCCCTCCTCCCTTCTCCAGAACATCTCTGGAGACCTTCTCTCATTCCTCACTTCCCTCAACTCATCCCTGACCACTGGCTGCGTCCCCACTGACTTCAAAAAGGCCCAAATTGCTCTCCTCCTCAAGAAACTAACACTCGACTCAACTGATGGCAAAAACTATAGACCTGTATCCCTTCTTTCTTTTCTTTCTAAAACACTGTATCTGCTGTATCTGATCAACTTTCTCGTTATCTCTCTAAGAACGATCTTCTTGACCCAAACCAGTCAGGCTTCAAGACGGGTCACTCGTCCGAGTCTGCTCTTCTCTGTGTCACAGAGGCTCTCCGCACTGCCAAAGCTGACTCTCTCCTCTGTTTTCATCCTCCTAGATCTATCCGCTGCCTTTGACACCGTGAACCATCAGATCCTCCTCTCCACCTTCTCAGAGCTGGGCATCTCAGGCTCTGAACACTCTTGGATTGCATCCTACCTGGCAGGCCGCTCCTACCAGGTGACGTGGAGAGAATCTTTGTCTGCAACACATACTCTGACTACTGGTATCCCCCAGGGCTCGGTTCTAGGCCCTCTCCTCTTCTCTCTATACACCAAGTCACTCGGCTCAATCATATCCATGGTCTCTCCTATCATTGCTATGCGGATCACAGTCAACTACTTTTCTCCTTCCCCCCTTCTGACACCCAGGTGGCAACATGCATCCCTGCGTGCCTGGCAGATATCTCAACTTGGCTGTCAGCCAACCACCTCAAGCTCAACCTCGTCAAGACGGAACTCAAAGACCTCTCCATCACGGTTGACAACTCCACAGTGTCGCCCTCCCAGAGTGCAAAGAACCTTGGCATGACCCTGGACAACAACCTGTCATTCTCTCTTGCAGTTTCATGCTTTACAACATCCGTAGAGTACGACCCTACCACACACAGGAAGCGGTGGAGGTCCTAATCCAGGCACTTGTCCTCTCCCGTCTGGACTACTGCAACTCTCTGTTGGCTGGGCTCCCCGCTTGTACCATCAAACCCCTGCAACTTATCCAGAACGCTGCAGCCCACCTGGTTTTAAACGTTCCCAAGTTCTGTCATGTCACCCCGCTCCTCCGCACACTCCACTGGCTTCCAGTCGAAGTGCGCATCCACTACAAGACCATGGTGCTTACATACGGAACAGCAAGAACACTCTGTTCTGCCACCTCAGGTGTCTTAGCCATCCCACCTCTACAGGAGGGCAGCTCCCGCTCAGCCCAGTCCAAGCTCTTCTCTGTCCTGGCACCCCAATAGTGGAACCAGCTTCCCCCTGAAGCTAGGACAGCAGAGTCCCTGCCCATCATCCGAAAACTTCTGAAACCCTACCTCTTCAAACAGTATCTTAAATAATACTCCTCTTCACATCGAACCCCGCACCCCCAAAAAAATTGTAACAAAAATTGTAAACATTTGTACAGTACCAGTCAAAAGTTTGGACACACCTACTCATTCAAGGGTTTTTCTTTATTATTACTATTTTCTACATTGTATAATAATAGTGAAGACATCAAAACTATGAAATAACACATATGGAATCACGTAGTCACCGAAAAAGTGTTAAACAAATCAAAATATATTTTATATTTCAGATTCTTCAAAGTAGCCACCCTTTGTCTTGATGACAGCTTTGCACACTCTTTACATTATCTCAATCAGCTTCACTTGGAATGCTTTTCAAACAGTCTTGAATGAGTCCCTTCATATGCTGAGCACTTGTTGGCTGCTTTTCTTTCACTCTGCGGTCCAACTCATCCCAAACCATCTCAATTGGGTTGAGGTCGGGTTATTGTGGAGGTCAGGTCATCTGATACAGCACCCCATCACTCTCCTTCTTGGTCAAATAGCCCTTACACAGCCTGGAGGTGTGTTGGGTCATTGTCCTGTTGAATATCACTGCAGAATGCTGTGGTAGCCATGCTGGTTAAGTGTGCCTTCAATTATAAATAAATCACTGACAGTGTCACCTGCAAAGCACTCCCACATCATCACACCTCCTCCTCCATGCTTCACGGTGGGAACCACACATGCGGAGATCATCCGTTCACCTACTCTGCATCTCACAATGACACGGCGGTTGGAACCAAAAATCTCAAATTTGGACAAATCAGACCAAAGGACAGATTTCCACCAGTCTAATATCCATTGCTCGTGTTTCTTGGCTAAAGCAAGTACCTTATTATTATTTTTGTCCTTTAGTAGTGGTTTCTTTGCAGTAATTTGACCATGAAGGCATGATTCACGCAGTTTCCTCTGAACAGTTGATGATGAGATGTGTCTGTTACTTGAACTCTGTGAAGCATTTATTTGGACTGCAATTTCTGATGCTGGTAACTCTAATGAACGTATCCTCTGCAGGTAACTCTGTGTCTTCCTTTCCTGTGATGGTCCTTATGAGAGCCAGTTTCATCATAGCGCTTGATGGTCTCTGCGACTGCACTTCAAAGTTCGTGAAAATGTACAGATCGACTGACCTTCATGTCTTAAAGTAATGATGGACTGTCGTTTCTCTTTGCTTATTTGAGCTGTTCTTGGCATAAGATGGACTTGGTCTTTTACCAAATAGGGCTATCTCCTGTATACCACCCCGACCTTATCACAACACAAATGATTGGGCTCCAACGCATTAAGAAGTAAAGAAATTCCACAAATTCACTTTTAACAAGGCACACCTGTTAAATAATTGAAATAGTTTCCAGAGGACTACCTCATGAAGCTGGTTGAGAGAATGCCAAGAGTGTGCAAAGCTGTCATCAAGGCAAAGGGTGGCTACTTTGAAGAATCTCAAATACAGTATAAAATACTTGGCTTTCTTTCTATGTACTTTCTATGCCTGTGATATGTGTTTGTCCCACCTAGCTATCTTAAGATGAATGTCAGTCATTCTGGATAAGAGCGTCTGCTAAATGACTACATGTAAATGTAAAACATACCCTATTCGCTACTTTTTACCAGGGCCCATTCTCTCTACCTCACTGCTTTCTTTGTTTGGTTAGACCACTCAATCACTATAGGCTGAACCACCAGGGCTTTGGATGAAAACATGGGCAGCACATGACGCCAAGAGCTCTTTTTATGGTGATCACCAATTTGTAAGTCGCTCTGGATAAGAGCGTCTGCTAAATGACTTAAATGTAATGTAAATGTGATGAAACCAGCCAGGACACCCGTGATACAAGTCAGTGTTCGACGTCCGTCCATGTCTGAGGACGTCGGGAGATGACGTGGAAACCGGCCACTAGGGGCAGCAGTGTTACCTTCAAGTAGGTTTCATTTTGCGTTGTGTACGGGGACTTTGGACAGGCGACACCATCTGCCTCTGATTCCAAAGGTTGCCAATTCTAATCCAGCGATAGAAAGTTGTTTTTGAGATTTATTTTAAATTATGGCAAACAGCAAATTTGAGAAACATGGATGAACGTCTAATTCTGATGTGAGACTGTGAGACCTAGTTGGATAAACACAGCAATAAGTCAAGTGGTTCTATCTAAAGAAAGACAGGTTCTGTCCCCAGTGGGGGGTTGTTGCCTGTTCCCCTCACCAAATAATCTGGAAATCTGCCTGAGCAGCAGAAGATTCTTCCCGAAAGTCAAGGTATAAATTGGTCTTTCAGGAGCTGGCAGTGAAACAGGAAATGGTGCCCTCATGGCGGGCATTCCCTCACACACACACACACACACACACACACACACACACACACACACACACACACACACACACACACACACACACACACACACACACACACACACACACACACACACACACACACACACACA